>NC_136067.1:1050535302-1051135302 GCF_964261635.1 Lissotriton helveticus
TGGTTGACATCAGATGACATGTATTTCTAAGTTATTGCCCTTCTCTTGCTGAATATGCTAATTCTGTCTCCTTCTTCCGATCTGCATGCTGCTAACAAATATAAAAGGAAGAAAGTACCCAATACCAAGCATGTTGTGAGCTTATAATGTTAGAAAATAGCTTTAATCTCGGGACAGGGCTGATATTCTAATATTTAATATAGCCAGTTAGAGTGAGGAAGTGGATTATTAGTTGGGTTGGATGGTAGTCCCTCACAAGAGATAATGTTGCTTTTCCCATATGATCTAGTACTGGTTTCAGTCATTCAAACCGGAGCTCAAACCTCATAGCTATGGCAGAGAGCATACATACTTAGCTTAAGAAAATGTGTAAAGCAGTTAGAAGTACCAAAACAGTTAAAAAATCAAACATACACCACAATAAAAAACCCTCTCCAATGCATAAATAAAGAGAATAATGTAATGAATAAAATGACACCAAAGTACCAAATATCCAATAAGGTGAACCAAATATATGAATTTTTAAAGTTTTAAATGAAAATAATTCCAGATTTCTAAGTGCTAACTGTGGTCATCTAGTTGAACGTGGCCAGTACTAAGATGTGATTTAAGGCCTACCACAATGGCCCAGGGGTCAGATACAGAAACCTGTTTCAACGTGGTCGGCCGTTTTATTTTATGACTTAGTCTCTGAAATGAATTAGCATTCTGAAGAGCGTGCTCAGGGTGCCACATTTATGCCCAGCACTAGCTTGTGAGCAAGGGTGGTTCTTGGTCCCTTTCTAACCAACAGGGAAAAAGTTCCCAAGGTTAACCATACCCACGTAGCCAATTGTGGCATGTTTTAGGGGTCAAAACACATGCATTAGGTCCTGGTTAGCTAAGTACCAATGCAGAGTCAAACATCTAGCTAGCTTCAGTCTGAAAAATGGGGCGTGATCATAGAAAAAGGGAATTTTTCTACAGTTAGTGAGAGGTAAAGAAAAGATGTTAAAAAGTGATGTAGATTCAGGTGTTAGTTTAGCACTAGAAATGCCAGGGTGTACTTGTGCCTGTGCTGCATGTTTAATTACGAGAAACATAGTTGAGTTTGTTACACCAAAGAGATCCCTGCCTGCACAATGAGGAATAATCAATGCTTACTTTGTGCAAGTGGTTGTAGTCGATGGGCACCGGTACTCAGTTTTAGGGACCAACAACAAGAAATATAGCAGTGGCAGAGGGAGAAAGCAAAGAGAGTAGCTGAACAGAAAGGAAGTATATGTGGTGGAAAAAAAGGAATGAGGTGGAATAAAGGCTAGGGGTGGTTGGTGCTTTAGAATATGGCAGCACAGGCAACAGGATCCTAAGAACAATGTTAGTCCCCTACCATTATGTTTTTTACAAACTAAGCACTGTAGTATGTGCGTTGTGGACCATTTTGTTAAGAGCATTACACCAATAAAATGTCTGCATACAGGATGGAGAAAAAGGGAATTAACCCATGAATGTGATTCAAAGCACAATTCAACGTAACTGTGGCACACCAACATTCAGCACCTATGAGGGAATGAGGAGCATTACCACACACAACATGTTGATTTGCCTATGAAATGTACAGGTTACCAGTAAATATACATTTGTGTGCTCTGAGTTTTGTTCAAAAGGGCCACATGGGGAATGGCATCACAATAGATCTCAAATTCTAAGCAGACATCAGTAGATAAAGGAAGTTTCTGGAATGTCTATTGTTGCTGATTGTTAGTTGTGGACTTGAGATCCTTGGCGGGATGTGTGACGGTACATCGCAAACCGTAACAACGCAAGGTATTACAACGTAGTTTTAACATCGCAAAAACAATTACATAGCACGCATTTACATCTCATGCCGTTACCACACGATTGCTGTGTCCCAGATGGTTAGTGGCATTACAACGCAGTAGATGATATCGCCTCCCGTTACAACGCTTTTTGTTTGCCAGAGTCTAATAACTCCCCCAAACGGGATGTCGGGTAACAAGGGGTTTTAATATAACAATATCACGTGAGTAGGATAATAAGTACTCGGTATTAAAAATGTTTAGCCGTGTATTAGTGTTTGTCGGGTAAGCATTGTTTTTACAGTGGGGCAAAATGTTAATACATAATTTAGAGATAATAATTAGAGTTAATAATTATTAGTTAATAATAACGCACAGCAGTAACAGGGAGCGGACTACCACTTAAGAAGGCTTGGAAGGCCCAATCCTAATCTATGATGGTCGGCGATTTAAGAGTTTTGGCTCATGGTCCCAGGTAGCATTCTGATTCCTCCGAGCACAAAGCTTTTTCAATATTATATACAAGCCATAGTTGCTGCTTATTTATCTTGTGCACCTAACTACCACTGACAAAGCCAAGAGTCCTGACTTGTATTTATGATGTGACTTGTATCATACATTTGGATGCAATGACGGAAACAGCAAAATACAAGTCGGGCGGCACACTATGCTAAGCATCTATCCATCCATCTGCCATCCATCCACTCATCCATCCATACATTCACCCACCCATCCATCCATCCATGCATCCATCCACCCACCCATCCAGCCACCCACACATCATGAACCCATCCACACTTTTATCCATCCATCCATCCATCCACCCACCCATGCATCCATCCATGCACCCATCCACCCACACATCATGCATCCATCCATCCACTCACCCACCACACACATATCATCATACACCCATCCATGCATCCATCCACCCATACACCCATCCATGCATCCATCCATCCAGACACCCATCCATCCATCCATCCGCCATCATGCACCCATCCACACTTTTATCCATACATCCATACATCCACCCACCCATACATCCATCCACCACACATAATGCATCCATCCATCCATCCATCCATCCACCCACCCACCACACACACATCATACGGTCTCAGCATCTCAGATTTACGTAGCCAGTTTGCACGAGGTCTGTAAAGCTGGTTGTCGAGGACAAAGAGTTGGAAGAAAAGGTGATAGCAGTGAGCCTTCATACGTGACTTTACCGAAGAGGTAGAAAGTGCAGCAAACTTGTTTGCAGTTGCAATTGATTTTGAGCTGTCAGTACACTAGAAAGATTTTAAGCTGAATTAGGGGACTTGTCTGCATTTTGCACAGCATCTGCACTTTTTGTCTGCGATGCTCTGCTGACAAGGAAAAGTTATCTCTCCCAACCAGCATGGCCTTTCTTTTAGATAGTAGCCAGTTTTGGTTGCGCTGGTGTTTGCCAGTGACGTCAAAAGCAGCTGAATAAAAAATGGTGGCACTTGGGAAGTTAGGGAGCTTATTTTTGCATGATACACATTTGTACGAGGCCTGTAAAGCTGTCATTAACATCGCATGCGTTTTAATTGCATGCGATGTTAATGGCATTGCGCCGTTGTAGCATGCGTAGTAAAAGCATGCGATGTCAACGATCCTGAGATGTAAAAGTAGCGGTGCCATCGCATGTAATGCGTGTTTCCCCCTTGGCGTGGCTTTCTCCAGGCTTTTTACCTTCCCTCCTCCTCTTTTTGCTGACTTTGATTTTGGAGGCCCTAAAACTCTAGGCACTTTACAGCTCCAAACCAGTGCTAAAGTCCTTATGCTCATTCCTCTAAACATGTTTCCATTGGCTTACATCCACTTGGCATATTTAATTTACTTTACTTGTTAGTTCCTTGTAAAGTGGTACTACATGTGATCAGTGCTGTACGTTTAATGCTACTAGTGGGCTTGCAGCACTAATTATGTCATCCACTTAAGTACCCCTTTAAACATGACTCAGGCCTACCATTGCACCCTATGTGTGCTGTTCTAAATTGTCATTTCAACCTGTAAAAATAATCCTTTCGCCTACACCTTAATTGTTAATACATATATGTAACCCCTCGGGTAGGCCTAACACAGCCCAGAGGGCAGGGAGCAGTGTATTTAAAAAACTTGCACATGTCCTGGTAGTGAAAAACTCTTAAATATGTTTTTCACTACTGCAAGACCTAGCTCTTTTATAGGATAACATTTGGTCACCATATTACATTTAATAAGGGATAACTTTTAATTGGGGCAGATCGGAATGTCATGTTTGGTGCCTGAGAAAATTTAATTAAACATCCTCTTTAATGGTAATGTGAGATTTTAAGTTACAATTTTGAAAATGCAACTATTAGAAAGTTTCACTTTTCGTGCCCTAACTATTTAGTGCCTGCAGCCGGTTCCCGTGCCACGTGTTTGGGTGTAGTTGGCAGTTGGACTTTGTTTATCCTCCCAGCCAAACACACAATAGAGGGATCAGGTGTGTCTGTATGGGCCATCAACTAGCAGGATGGGGGAGTGGAGCTAGGCACAGGCCCACTTTCAACTGAATAGGCTGGGCCCTGCCTTCTCACAAAGAACTTGACACTGCTGCATTGGTCATGCAACCAGCTTGGAGCCAGGACAGGGGAGGCAGGAAACTTCAAGGGCTCCAAAGGGAATTCTCTAGAAAAGTTTCCTACTTGAGCGGAATGGCAGGTGGGTCCACACATTTAGCTGCTAGTGCAACAGCTTCCCCCTGCCCCAACCCACTTTATCTCTGGCTGAGATGCCATGGAGGAACTAAATATGGAACCTCGATAGCCCAGATGCGGCATTCCGGCAGCAATTCCTTGTGGCAGGTTCAAGCAGGGCAGAGAGGAAGTGGGAAAGATACCCGCTATTCCTGGACTTGTAATAATGAATTAAGGTACTCCCAAGGGAATAGTTTAAGTTCTAGAAGAGGGGGAAAAAACAAAGGTTGCTGCTGGCTGACTCAGAACCCCATATTTCAGAGGGACACGCCAAAGAAGGAGGCGTCATCTCAAGACAGACACCCCAACATTACAGGCAACAGATGGAATTCGACTCTTCCAGTGGAATACTTTTGGAATGGTAAATCACCTGGCTCACCAACAGAATATAATGAACTCACGATATAGCCCAGGAAGGATGTATAAACATTCCTTCTAAAAATAGCTGTGGCTTGGACCCTAGAAGAGGTAGCACAGTCTTTGAGCCCATGTCGCCTGCTATATAGATATGAAGATCCCCCAGCTTTTATGATTATTTATATGTTTATGTCGGCCCTGACGAAGGTGGTATAAATCACTGTACTGTACACCGTACAACTGAGATACAAGGACCAAGAGTGGCAGAGTTCAATATTATCTGTATTGCATGTGTCCCATATATTTTTGTCCTCTGGATTAATCTTAATATTTCCTTGGTCCTCCTTGGTGAGGTTCTCAGGTGTGAGAGGCCTACGTGGTGTTTATGTTCATTGATTGTTTGTATTATGTCTTTTTGATTTTTTTGAATGTTGATGTAGTAATGGTGTATAATTGTGACAATGCTGTTTTGGTTAGGATATATTGAAATGTTATGAAAAGAATACATGTAAATATGTAAAAATGATGAAATGAAATTTTTTTACCCGCTTAGGATTATTTGGCTAGGTGTGGTAGAAGATTGCTAAAAGAGCCTATCTGGCCACTTTGTTGTTTAGTAAGGTTAGAGTGGTCTAGGCCAGGTAGTGAGAGGACCCAAGCCTTCTTTGGTTTTACTTTTACTGGTGTTAAGCAGGACGACAACCTACAGTATGAAAGGGAGCCCAGCCCAGAGCCATATCTGAAGACATGTCATAGAGCTACTGATCATGCAGCTATGACAACCAAGAAGGCTACAACACCCACCGCCACCACACCCAGGGCCTCCCCCCGATCACCCCCCTCTACTACCACCGAGGCAGCGCAGGACAGCCGACCTTCCCAAAACGGCATGGCCCCTCAGCCATACAATAGCTGAATGCTGGGAGATGTGGGAACCAAGTATGTGTGAAGGAGGCAAGTCACCCATCAATAACAATACACACAATGGCAAGTGTAGCAGTGATGTGCTGGACAGACCTCACTATGCAGAGCACAGACCTCTCCATGTGTACATATACTGGTGGTGCTTGTAGTGCTGTGGACCGTGGATGCAACAATGTTACCTCAGGCAGTGGGGCAGATCTCGGACATGTAGCGGTGTTGCCCCCCCCTGTAAGCGGAAGCAGAGTGGGCTTGTCCAACGTACGCCACTCCAGCGTAAGAGTGTGATTAAATCGGCCGGGGCTCTGTGCATGGTTCACTTCTGGGAAGGCCAACGCACCTGCCAGAGCAGCGGCCCTCACCCTGACATGAGGCTACCGCCAAGACCGCCAGCCTCCCCGACACAGGCCCCCTGCAAACCCAGCGGCACAGCACCGCAAAGTTATGTCTGTACAGACTACTGCCATCGATGTACACTGCAGACAGCAGGGCTCACAATTCAGATCAAGTCGTGATTGCAGATGACACAGTCCAGTACGCAACAGACATTGCTCCCAGTGCGGCCCGCCCCGACCACGTATCATCGCAGGCTGCTGACACGCTGAGTGCTTCAGGTGCTACAAACTCAGTGCACCACAAGTCATCGCCACGTAGAATTATTAAGGCAGAATTCATTAGGCAAAAGACATTGCTACCAGTGCGGCCCACCCGCACCATGCATCATCGCAGGCTGCGCACACGCTGAATGCTACGGGTGCCACTAACTGTGCAGTTCAACTCAACGCCATATGGCTGGGGGCCCTTGCTGACCGCTGCCTACACTGCGGACAGCAGGGCTCACAATTCAGATTGAGTCGCGATTGCAGATGAAACAGTCTAATAGGCAACAGACATTGCTCCCATTGCGGCCCTCCCGGACCATGCAACATCGATGGCTGTGCACACACACGCTGAGTGCTTCAGGTGCCACTAACTCAGTGTATCACAAGTCACTGCCACGTAGCCTTATTGAGACAGAATTCCTTAGGCAAAAGACATTGCTTCCAGTGCGGCCCGCCCGGACCACGCATCATCGCTGGATGCGGACACGCTGTGTGCTTTCAGGTGCCACTAACTCTGTGCAGTTCAAGTCAACGTCACGTGGCTGTGCGTCCTTGCCGACCACTGCCTCCGGCCTACACTACGGTCATCAGGGCTCAGAATTAAAATTGAGTCTTGATTGGTTAATTGCAGAGTCTAGTATGCAACAGACATTATTCCCAGTGCGGCCCGGCCGGACCACGCATTATCTCTAGCTGTGTACATGCTGAGTGCTTCCGGTGCCATTAACTGTGCTGCTCAGCTCAATGCCATGTGCCTGTGGGCCCTTCCTGACCACTGCCTCCGGCCTACACTGTGGTCAGCAGGGCTGACAATTCAGATAGAGTCGCAATTGCAGATGACGCAGTCCAGTAGGCAACAGACATTGCTACCAGTGCGGCCCGCCCGGACCACGCATCATCGTTGGCTGCGCACACGCTGAGTGCCTCAGGTACCACTAGCTATGTGCAGCTCAAGTCAACACCACGTGGCTGTGGGCCCTTGCTGACCGCTGTCTCCGGCCTACACAGCGGTCATCAGGGCTCACAAATAAAATGGAGTCTTGATTCATTAATTGCAGAGGTGTACAGTCATAATATCGAGTCTTTTATTTCGACTGGACAGAATATCGAAAAAAAATATAGAATGGACATAATATCGACTAGACATAATATAGACAACAAAAATATCGACTAGAGAAAATTAATATCGAATAGAATGGACATAATATCGAATCAAAAATATAGAATGGACATAATATCGACTAGACATAATATAGACAACAAAAATATCGAATTTAAGGTAAGTTAATAATAATTTTTATTTTTTGTGTAATATAAGTCTGTAGCGGGTTGTGGGTTTATAGGGGAATAGGGTGGGAAGTAATTTAATTCTAATTAATTAAATATGTTAATTTATTTATTAATATCTATTTAGAATTAATTGTTAATTAATTATTAATTGGTAATTAATTAAAATATAATTGGTAATTAATTATAATTGATTAATTGATAAATATTTTAATTTTAGTAATTTATTTTCTGTAGCGGGTTGTGGGTTTATAGGGGAATAGGGTGGGAAGTAATTTAATTATAATTAATTAAATATGTTAATTTATGTATTGATATTTATTTAGAATTAATTGTTAATTAATTATTAATTGGTAATTAATTAAAATATAATTGGTAATTAATTATAATTGATTAATTGATATATATTTTAATTTTAGTAATTTATTTTCTGTAGCGGGTTGTGGGTTTATAGGGGAATAGGGTGGGAAGTAATTTAATTATAATTAATTAAATATGTTAATTTATTTATTGATATTTATTTAGAATTAATTGTTAATTAATTATTAATTGGTAATTAATTAAAATATAATTGGTAATTAATTATAATTGATTAATTGATAAATATTTTAATTTTAGTAATTTATTTTCTGTAGCGGGTTGTGTGTTTATAGGGGAATAGGGTGGGAAGTAATTTAATTATAATTTATTAAATATGTTAATTTATTTATATATATTTATTTAGAATTAATTGTTAATTAATTATTAATTGGTAATTAATTAAAATATAATTGGTAATTGAAAATAATTTATTAATTTTTAAATTGTAAATTAATTTATTGTTAATAGGTAATTAATTAGTATGAGTAGGCAATTTTTATAATTAAATAATTTTATTTTGTATTTATAAATAAATATTTAATATTTGTATACACTTTTTTAATATTTTAATTATTTGTAATTGGTATTAATATTTATGTTATTTATATATATTTGTGAAGTATTTACTTTCCCTACTATTGCACTCTCTGAAGTTGGAATAGTAATTTTAACCCCTACGCTATCCAACACTTTCCCTACTGTTGCACCCACTGGAGTGGGTATGCAACGTTTACAACGCTACTTTTACTATGCACTACCATTACAACAAAACTTTTAAATTGCAAAAACTTTTACAACGCATACATTTACAAAGCATGTTTTTAAAACGCAGATACCGTTACAACGCATACTATTACAATGTAAGTATTAGTAAGTATATAATTATTTTTAAAAGGTTATATGTTTGGGATTTTGGGTAAAGAGGTATTTTTAGGGTTCAGGGTCAGTTTTCAGTTTTTGGGTAAAGGGGTATTTTTAGGGTTCAGGGTCAGTTTTCAGTTTTTGGGGTAAAAGGGTATTTTTAGGGTTCAGGGTCAGTTTTCTGTTTTTGGGGTAAAGGGGTATTTTTAGGGATCAGGGTCAGTTTTCAGTTTTTAGGTAAAGGGGTATTTTTAGGGTTCAGGGTCAGTTTTCAGTTTTTGGGTAAAGGGGTATTTTTAGGGTTCAGGGTCAGTTTTCAGTTTTTGGGTAAAGGGGTATTTTTAGGGTTCAGGGTCAGTTTTCAGTTTTTGGGGTAAAGGGGTATTTTAAGGGTTCAGGGTCAGTTTTCAGTTTTGGGGTAAAGGGGTATTTTTAGGGTTCAGGGTCAGTTTTCAGTTTTTGGGGTAAAGGGGTATTTTTAGGGTTCAGGGTCAGTTTTCAGTTTTTGGGGTAAAGGGGTATTTTTAGGGTTCAGGGTCAGTTTTCAGTTTTTGGGGTAAAGGGGTATTTTTAGGGTTCAGGGTCAGTTTTCAGTTTTTGGGTAAAGGGGTATTTTTAGCGTTCAGGGTCAGTTTTCAGTTTTTGGGGTAAAGGGGTATTTTTAGGGTTCAGGGTCAGTTTTCGGGTAAAGGGGTATTTTTAGTGTTCAGGGTCAGTTTTCAGTTCATGGGTAAAGGGGTATTTTTAGGGTTCAGGGTCAGTTTTGGGTTTTCGGGGTACAGGGGTACTTTGTAAAAATAAAGTAAAATTACATTTAAATTAAATTTATTTAATAAAATTAAATTATATTAAATTATATTATAATATTTTGTATTAATTTATATTCAAAAAATTATTATATACTTACCAATACTTACGTTGTAATGGTATGCGTTGTAAAGGTATATGCGTTGTAAAATCTTGCGTTGTAAATGTATGCGTTGTAAAAGTTTTTGCGTTGTAAAAGTTTTGTTGTAATGGTAGGCGTTGTAAAAGTATGCGTTGTAACGTCATACATCCCTGGAGTGGGAATAGTAATTTTAACCTCTACGCTATCCAGCGCTTTCCCTACTGTTGCACCCATTGGAGTGGGAGTAGTAAATTTGACCTCTACGCTATCCAACACTTTTGCTAATGTTGAACTCACTATAGTTGTAACAATACATTTTAAACATTTTCTAAAATGTTATATATGTTTATTTAATAATATGTTTATATATATATATATATATATATATATATATATATATATATATATATATATATATATATATATATATATATATATATGTGTGTGTGTAATTTATGGTGATATAATTTTTTAAATTATATAAATTATTTATTAAAATTACATTTTTTTATTAAATATTTCTAAGTTTATATTAAATATATTTATTACTATATTAGTTTTAACTTAATTTTAAGACATTTAAAAAAATCGATATTTTGACAGTCTATATTTTTGTAAGTCGATATTTTGGAGTCGATATTTTGGTACTTACCTGTTTGAAGATAGGGAGTCGATATTTTGTCAATCGATATTTTTGACTCGATATTTGTGTATCTCGATATTTGTGTCGTCGATATTATGTCAGTGATCCAATTGCAGAGTCCAGTAGGCAACAAACATTGCTCCCAGTGTAGCCCGGCCGGACAACGCATCATCGCTGGCTGTGCACACGCTGAGTGCTTCAGGTGCCACTAACTGTGCAGCTCAACTCAATGCCATGTGCCTGTGGGCCCTTGATGACCGCTGCCTCCGGCCTACACTGCGGTCAGCAGAGTTCACAATTTAAATTCAGTCTTGATTCATTAATTTCAGAGTCCAGTAGGCAACTAACTATAATGCCACTGAAACCTACATATTTCGACAATGTATTCCATACAGATTTCATCTTTTGTTCCATACGCCTACACTGCGGACAGCAGGGCTCACAATTTGAATTCAGTCTTCATTTATTAATTGCAGAGAGAATTGTACTTTATGTCCTCTGATTTTGTCAAGAGGAAGTGACAAAAAAGCATTCCTCGATGTCTGTGCTGACTACTGCCTTCCATCAACAATGCGGACAGCAGGGCTCACAATTCAGATCGAGTCCGATTGCAGATGACACATTCCAGTAGGCAACAGAAATTGCTCCCAGTGTGGCCCGCCCACACCACGCATCATCGCTGGCTGCGCACACTCTGAATGCTTCTGATGCCACTAACTCAGTGCACTACAAGTCACCACCACGTGGCCTTATTGGGGCAGAATTCATTAGGCAAAAGACATTGCTCCCAGTGCGGCCCGCCCGAACCACGTATCATCGCTGGCTGAGCACACACTGAGCGCCACTGTTGCCACTAACTCAGTGCACCACAAGTCAACACCACGCGGTTGTGGGCCCTTGCGGACAGCTGCCTCCGGCCTACACTGCAGTCAGCAGGTCACACACATATCAAATCCAATCCTGTCCTGCAAGGACGCGCCATCATCGCTGGCTGCGCACACGCTGAGCTCTTCAGGTGCCACTAACTCTGTGCATCACAAATCATGTATCCTTTATGATTGACTTTCGTGCTGTAGACACCGGATGCAACAATGTCACCTCAGGCAGCAGGAATATCCCGAAGGGACATTAGCAATTTCTTCACATGAGCACGCTCATTTCTGGTGCCCCTACCTCAGTGCACCACAAGGCATGGACCCTTTATGATTGAATCTCTGTGTGCGATCCGATGATCACTGTTGTAGTTGTTGTCAGCACCACCCATTCCCTGAGGGCTGGCTTACACTCACCCCACATGCATCCAGCACAGACGTCACTGAACATGTGACCCTGTAATAAAAAGGGGGCGAGCGCACATGCCCGTAGCCAGTTCCACTATCTATCTAACTGTGTCCGTGTGTTCATGATGTATGCATGATGGTCCTGGGCCTTACCACATTACATTGTGCTGTTGACTGCACACACAACCATGTTACCTGTGGCAGGGGGGAGACCTCGGTTATGTAACTTTGTCTGGGTCATTCTATGAGTACATGGGTAGAGACTGAATGATTAGAGTACTGCAAGGAGAGTGTATGGTGAATGTATAAGTGCTTGGGGATTGGCGTAGTGATGGATAAGTACATATGTTGGCGGAGCCTAACCCCGAGCTCGAGCTTGGCTCTAATTGGCTGCCAACCAGTGGCAACCCCGGCGGAGCATCAGGATTGCAAACCATGCCTCGGGAGAGCCAACGCTACACACAGAGCGTGAGTAGGCACCGCGCCGGTAACTGAGGCACCCTCCTTCTTTGCTACGGGATCCCCACAGCCTTTGCTCTAGTACCCTATCCACTTCCCATCCACTAAAATCTGGGCTACTGGCTAGCGGGAATCCGGCACAGATGCCTGGAAACCCGAGTTCAGGAGCTTGGAATTCTCACTGTGGTATACTGCATTCTCATTCAGTGGATACCCTCCCAGGTTGTTAATCTCTAGATCAAGGAACTCTGACTGTTGGATCCCGGGAGTCCATTCCACTGGATCCCCTAAAGCGAGCTGCTTGATTTGTGGAGCACCGGTAATAAAAGGCCCAGAATCCTGTCTGCAAGATATTCCCAGAACCACAGCTGGATCGTTAACATACAGCGGATAGAATCCACGGAATTATCTAAGCGTAAGCAGAGTGGGCAGAGCCACTGTACGCCAGTCAGGGGCGCAACTAGAGCCACATTTTGGGTGAGCCTTTTAAAAATGTTGGGGGAGGGGCTAATTCTTCCAGTCATAGGCAGAGTGTAGATGCAGGGGCTCTAAGAAGGAGTGAAAACACAACAAAGCCTCATTTACAGGTAAATGGTCTTTGAAAGACCTGTGAATTACTCGGGTGCCGCACTGAGAGCTGCGAACCCAGCACATTCACACTAGAGGGTTGCGCTGAGAGCCGCACACCCAGCGTGTTCACACCTGGGGGGCCATGCTGAGCGCCATGTTAGGATTACCACTCTAAACTCTTCTAAAAAAAAACAGTCCACTTCCATTAATTTTTATTCGTCCCGAGGACCCCATCCCCTTGGGCATACCCAATTCTTAAATGTTTTTATTAATCATTAGGAAGGGGGGCCATGTGGTCCCCCTTCCCTTGTCCACTTCTGGCCCCGGGGACCCCATCCCCAGGGAAGACCCAATGTCCCCACGGTCCCGCCGGCTCCCCGCCTCCTGCAGGAACTGGCATTGCTTTTGGGCAAGGGGAGCTGCTAACATACAGCTCCCTTTGCCCAAAAGAAATCCTGCTTTGCTTCATTGAAGCAAGAGCAGGTATTCCTCCAGGGTTTCCTATGACATGGTGGGAGACGTGCTTCCACCCTGTCTTTGCAAACAACAATGTCCCGGGGGACATGCAGGAGCTGGCCCTGGAGGGTGGTGGTCCCAAGAGCCATCAAGGGCTCCAGGAGGGGGGCAGCGTGGCCCCACTCTCTCTATTTTCAAAGTCCCGGGGAGATGGTGGTCCCCAGTGTTTCGGGGAGCCTCAAGGGCCCCCTGCATATTTTATTAAAGCCCCGGGGTGACGATCCCCGAGGCTTGGGGGGCCCTGGAGGCCCCCTAATAATTACAAAACAAGCCCTGGGGAGGTGGCGGTCCCCAGGGCTGCAGGAGGGCCATGTGCCCTCCCGCACCTAATTTACATAGCCCGGGGGATGTGGCTGTGCCCGGGGCTGCGGAGGCCCCACAGGTCCCCGCAATAATAATTATAGGATTGCCCCCGGAAACTGGTCCACCTGGGGGCTCATTTAAATGAAGTGGGGGAGCCCCCACTTAATTTTTTTTTTTCATCCATATTCGCACACCAAGTGCACATTTGGACGTTTTAAAAAAACAAAAAACGTTTGGGCCTGGGAAACCTTGTGGGAACCCCTGAGCAGGACTAGGGGGTCAGGGTGTTTCTACCCTGCCCCCTTTTCTTCTTTTTTAATCTGTTTTCAACTGTTTTCTTGTGACTCAGTTCTACCGAGTCAAAGATGGCTGCCAACACTTCCGGGTTTGGAGTGTTGGCAACCAATCACAGTGAAGCTCGTGGTCGTGGCAGCCAATCACAGTGAAGCTTGTGGTCGGGAGGGTGCGCTAACCCACCACTGCCCCAGATATCGAAACTTTTATTTTTTGAATTTCTCAGCAACTACTGAACGGATTTACACAATTAAAAAAAAATCGCTTTCTGAATCAAGCACTAACTTTTTGCCAAATTTTGTGTAATTTCGTTCAGCAGTTCGAGCTGTAGCCTTGGCTAAAGTTTACTATGGGAAATTGATTTTTTGACTTTTATTTTTCGAATTTCTCAGCAACTACTGAACGGATTTACACCATTTAAAAAAAGGTTGCTTTCTGAACTGAGCTCTACCTTTTTGCCAAATGTGGTGTAATTCCATTCAGCAGTTTGGGCTGTAGCCTGTAATAAAATTTCCTATGGAAATTAACATGGAGAAAACACTTTCTGGGACCCCCCTTTTTCTCAGCCACCCCTTGACGAATCACCCCCAAACTTTCAGGACGGAAGCTAACCTGGATAGACCTTTGTTTGGAGAATTTCGCAAACATTCGTCAAACGATGCCAAAGTTATTAGCAAATCAAAAAATGTTAACTAGGTTTAACTATAACTACCTAATGGCGACCGCCAGTAGGATATATATATATATATATATATATATATATATATATATATATATATATATATATATATATTCACTGAGAAAACCATAGGTTTCACACCAGTTATAGTTAGTTGGAAATTTTACTCGCATAAAACCATTGAAATTCCCACGTTATAGTTAGTTGGACTCACTATAACTTGCGCGTGCAATGCACTGCTGATGACGTCACATATTACATCACTCATGACATGGTCAGTGACATCACTCATGACATCACTGATGACACCATCCAGTGAATGTGTGTCTTTTTAAAAAATAAATATGTGTTATATATGTATATGTAAAAGTTGATGGAAGAATAAATGTTTAAATAAGTGTTTACATGGATGTTTTTTTATTGATTGGTTAACTGGTTTATTAAGTGTATCTTAGTGAATACATATATTAGAGAGTAATGTTTAAATATTAAAATATATGTATTAGTGTTTCAATTTGTGTATAAGTGGCTGCATGGGTTGGTGAGTAGATACATGTGTATGTATATGGGTTATTAGATGTTTTTCTTAGTATCAGTATGAGTGTTTGTATGGTTTGGTGGGGGTATTACTTAGCACATAGATGCATGAATGACTGACTCTCTCTTTGTATGTGTTTTGAAGACAGCATATGTACAGGAATGTATGGGTGGATGAGTGTGTATATGTGTGTGTTAGTGAGTGAATGACTGTCTCACTAGTGTCTTTATCAGTAACTACATATGTTTTAATCTGGTATATGTGAATATTGATGTATATAAGTGAGTATATGTGAGAGTGAGGGATTGTAAGAGTTCCTGTTTAAATTAGTATGTGTTTCTATAAGTGATTGTTTAAGAGAGTAAGTATGTGTAAGTTTCCTTAGAAGTAAAGTGGTAGTGTGTGTATAGCTGTATATGCAAATAAATGGATGTTTAATAGTTTATCTGCATGTGTGAGTATGTATGAGAGTATCTTTTGGATGACTGTTGGTGTGTAACAGGATGTATAGGTGTATCACTACATATGATGAGTGAGTATATGTATGAGTGACTATATAGAACTGTTGGTGAATGAGTGGATGTGTATATAGATGGTGGAATTATTGAATTGGTTATTGTAACTGGTATGGGTATCTCCATTTTTTTGAAAATTTTAGTTTCTATTTTTGAATATGTGTTTCAAGGGTTACATTACAGTGAAAGGAGGTCTGTATACATATATAACACTTAATAAACCAGTTAACCAATCAATAAAAAAAACATCCATGTAAACACTTATTTAAACATTTATTCTTCCATCAACTTTTACATATACATATATAACACATATTTATTTTTTAAAAAGACACACATTCACTGGATGGTGTCATCAGTGATGTCATGAGTGATGTCACTGACCATGTCATGAGTGATGTAATATGTGACGTCATCAGCAGTGCATTGCACGCGCAAGTTATAGTGAGTCCAACTAACTATAACGTGGGAATTTCAATGGTTTTATGCGAGTAAAATTTCAAGCTAACTATAACTGGTGTGAAACCTCTGTTTTTTTCAGTGAATGTAATAGGTTTTTTAAATGCTAATTCCTAAATATAACTGGTGTGAAACCTATGGTTTTTTCAGTGCATTTCATAGGTTTTTTAAATGCTAATTCCTAACTATAACTGGTGTGAAACCATTGGTTTTTTCAGTGAATTTCATAGGTTTTGTAAATGCTAATTCCTAACTATATATAGGGCCTCAAACCTATGTTTTTTCTGTGAATTTCAAAGGTTTTTTAATAGCAAATCTCTATAGGTATGAAATGTAATATTTTTTATAATGAATTTTATATTGTATATTTATGTAATACTATTTTTTTAATGCATATTTTTCCCTTTTTTTTTTTTTGCCTTGGTGCGTTCCCAGTGCGCGTACTGGTGAGCGCACCGGTAAGCGCAGTGTTACGGCGCGCCCCGGTGCGCGTACCGGTGAGCGTCCCGTTAGCGCTATTGCCGCGAACAAAAACATCATCGTGACGTATCGCGTAGTCGCGTGATGCGTCTTATGACGCACGGCGTAAGCGCACCCGGAAGCGCCCGAGCGCATACGATCGCGCTACATAAGGGCCCCCGGGTGTGCCCCGGGGCGCGTAGCGTAAGTGCGTCAGGTCATGTGACCTGCATATTTTTCCCTTTTTTTTTTTTGCCTTGGTGCGCTCCCGGTGCGCGTACCGGTGAGCGCACCGGTAAGCGCAGTGTTAGGCCGCGCCCCGGTGCGCGTACCGGTGAGCGTCCCGTTAGCGCTATAGCCATGAACGAAAACATCATCGTGACGTATCGCGTAGCCGCGTGATGCGTCTTATGACGCACGGCGTAAGCGCACCCGGAAGCGCTCGAGCGCATACAATCGCGCTACGTAAGCGCCCCCGGGTGCGCCCCGGGGCGCGTAGCGTAAGCGCGTCAGGTCATGTGACCTGAAAATAACACTTTTTATTGGTTCAGAACACTTTTGGTTTCCAAATGATGAAAGACCGGGTCATGTGACCTGAAAATTACACTTTTCATTGGTTCAGAACAGTTTTGTTTTCCAAATGATGAAAGCCCCCACCTTTTTTCCTCATTCTCACTTTGTTCTTTTGAGTGAGGAAGACCTGTTTTTGTTCATTAAGAAATGGCTACAGTAGCAGCAGCAGCAGGTGCATCTGCACCACCACCACCACCACCACAAGGACCACCACAACACCATATTGGTGGTGAAGAAGAGGAGGAGGAGGAGGAAGAGGAGGAGGAGGAGAGGAGGTTCCTGCCTGAAGACAATCCCCCTTACAAACCGAGAGAGCACATTGTGTGGGAGTTTTTCAAATTCCCAAGAGGCCAGAAGAAAATCAATGCAGCAAAAGTGACTTGTCTGATCTGTGGCACTGAACTTTCCAGTGGGAACCCTACAAAAAAATATTCTTTTGGTAATTACACCATGATTCGCCACATGCAACGCAGGCATCCTAACAACTATTCTGCGGCAGAGGTGAGAGAACTGTCCAGAAACCTTCCCCAATCATCTTCCAGAACCTCAACAAGGAAAGAACCCACTCCATTGGGTCCAGAGACAAGGGAGATGGTCCCAAACATTCAAACCAAGTTTGGTGGATACAAAATTGTTTGTATATTTTGTGGAAAAACAATTACCTATGGTGAGCAAAGTATTACACTCATCAACCATGCTGGTGATAACCACAAGTGCCCAAAGAAACCTTGATTTTTTCCTGATTTTTTTTCTGCTCCAGTTGAGCCGTTTACAATTCCCCGTTTTTTGTTCCTCCCCATAAAAAATAAAAAAATATATAAAATTGTTCATAAAAGCCAAAAAAAGTAAAAAATGTTCAAAAAAACAATAAAAAAATATAAAACAACAAAAAGAATAAAAAAAACAGTTCTTTTTAGAACTACCTCCAATTTATAAAAAAAAGTAAATTTTTAAAAAACTCTGTCATTCTTTTTTCTCCAGGGTACGCTCCCCGGTACGCTCCCTGGTGCGCGTACCGGGCGCTCCCCCCGCGGAAATCTAAAAAAATTTTTATGGCCCCACATCAAACCTAGGGGATCAGGGGGGTCTACCCTGCCCCCTTTTGGTCATTTCCCCCTTTATTTTTGCCACCTCTTGTGTCTCGATCCTACCGAGACACAAGATGGCGGCCGCTCGGGACTGTTTAAAATGTTGACAGACACCCGAGAGCCAATCAGCTTTCCGCTCGCAAACTCGCGTAGCGCGCTGGTACGGGCCCCGGTGCGCGTACCGGGGCGCGCATATAGATATATATATTTTTTTGAACCTAAATTACTCAAAATCCACTGGGGCACATATCTTGAGATATAGCAAAGGCACATCGGGCTACCAGTCCCTATAATTTTGCCAAGTTTGGTGGAAATCCATTCAGCCGTTCGGGCTAAAAGTGAGTCCAACCGCCCTATAGAAATTAACATGGGGAAAACACGTTTTGGGACCCCCAAATATCTCAGCCCCTGCTTGACGAATCCCCCCCAAACTTTCAGGGAAGGAGCAGAGCGGAGCGGGCCATCTTCTTTGAGAAATTCGCGAAGATTCGTCCACCGGCCCCAAAGTTATTCCCAATTGAATGTTGCGGATTTCCTATGGAAAACAATCCTAACTATAACTACTTACTGGCGACCGCCAGTAGGTAATATATATATATATATATTTTTATTTGTTACTTTTTTTTTTCAGATAGAACGGGGACTGGTGAACCTGATAGAAAAATAACTAAACTCTTAAATTGTAATTCGGATTATACAATCTACTGCCTAGTATGCCCCTGTAAAAAGTGATATATAGCGAGTACTATCAACCCCACTAAACTCAGGATCCTGGAACACATGCGAGCGATCGCAAATAAGGATAGATCTTATCCGGTCACTCGCCATTTTTCAGAACATCATCAAAGTAATAGGGATCTTCTGAGTTACTATTGTATTGACCAAGTAACTCGGTCAGATGTGGGGGAGACAGGGTCAAGGCACTCCGAACCTTAGAGTCCAGATACATCATCGACCTCAAAACACTGACACCTTGGGGTCTGAATAATGATGATGAGATGTGGGTTCACCTCTAATTTTATACATGGGATCATGTATAACAAAAGCCCAACCTACCGGAATAAGAGATTATTAACTTCTTAGTATATAACCATAATTTGGTTCCCTGAGATACCCAAAATGAGACAAAATAGTCCAGTCAACAATAAAGGTGTAGACATTGCCCATTCAGGGCAAAAATAAGCTGTTAAGAATACCCATTCAGGGTAACGAAAATCACATTAAAAACATATAATTGTGATCTTACAGAGTTAAATGCATTCCAAAATTAATGTTTCTTTTAAAATGAGCACTTAAGCACTTTATTGATCGCCATCTAAAACCCATGAAATGTTTGGTAAAATATGCATACTACAAGATGGCCACTGCCTTTACGAATGAAATCTTTTTCTATTTCGTTGATTGAAACAATGATGGGCAGGGTTTAAAATGGCGCAATTTGGTAGTACACGAATTGACACTGACGAAGCTAGTAGAGCGAAACGCGTCTGTCTGGGGTGAAGGGGGTTTGCAATAAACATTCTTGGAAATCGGACACCAGTGTGCTTACCATTTTTTCAACTGGATGAAGTTGATTCGTGCTGCAATATATATATATATATATATATATACATATTACCTACTGGCGGTCGCCAGTAGGTAGTTATAGTTAGGATTGTTTTCCATAGGGAAATCGCAACATTCTATTGGGAATAACTTTGGCGCCGGTTGAGGAATCTGCCTGACATTTTCCTCAAATATGCCTCGCGGTTCTCCGCTCCGTCCCTGAAAGTTTGGGGGGGATTCGTCAATCGGGGGCCGAGATAAAAGGGGGGTCCCAAAACGTGTTTTCCCCATGTTAATTTCCATAGGGCGGTTGGACTCACTTTTAGCTCGAACGGCTGAATGTATTTTCACCAAACTTGGCAAAATTGTAGGGACTGGTAGCCCGATGTGCCTTTGCTATGTCTCAAGATATGTGCTCCAGTGGATTTTGAGTAATTTAGGCTCAAAAAAATATATATATCTACAAGCGCGCCCCGGTACGCGCACCGGGGAGCGTACCAGCGCGTAACGCGAGTTCGCGCGCGGAAAGCTGATTGGCTCTCGGGTGTCTGTAAACATTCCAAACAGTCCGGAGCGGCCGCCTTCTTGTGTCTCGTAGGATCGAGACACAAGAGGTGGCAAAAACAAAGGGGGAAATGACCAAAAGGGGACAGGGTAGACCCCCCTGACCCCCTAGGTTTGATGTGGGGGCCATAAAAGGGCCCCGCGGGGAAAAAAGATGGAGGACAAACAACGTTGGGAATGGGTAAAAGGGGACACGGTAGACACTCCCTGACCCCCTAGGTTTTCTGAGGGGGGCTTAGGAGGCCCATATAGGCCCAAAAAACCCAATTTTTTTTAATTTTTGCGGGGGGGTCGCCCGGTACGCGCACCGGGGAGCGTACCGGGGAGCGTACTTTAGTGAAAAACAGTGAAAAAAGTTGGAGAAAAATAATCATTTTGAGTGATCAGAGGTAGGGTAGCTCTGAAAAGAGCTTTTGGGTTCTGTGGCTGATTTAGGTACCTACAAGTAGGTTCCAATGCACAGTCTTATATTCAGGAGGAATATTCTATTCCCCTCATCTGAGAAGTGCACACCATCTCCTCTGTAGATATCTTGCATTTTGTAACGCAAGTTATTGTTGTATATTGAACCCATTCCATAGTCTCTCATGTAAGCAGAAACAGATTTATTCACATGTTTCCGTGCTTTCTCAAATTGTGGACAAAATTGGTTGGACCACTTCCATTTCTGTCTTTGGCATATATTGGAAAATACCAAGGCAGTTTGAGGAAAAAGTGCCATCAATTGTTCAAAGGTGTCCTTTAAAAGCATTTCCAGACCTACCCCAGTCACAGTGCCTAAGTCATTTCCACCACAGTGGAGAATTATGAGGTGAGGGTGTGGCAGATGCAAAAAGGTTTTCACCAATGGTATCAATTGATGACATCTCAATCCTCTCTGGCCAATTCATTTAATGTTCACATTTGGTAAATCAAGGTTGTGAAAATTTCTGGTAGCTGCATACCTTTGAGCCCAGTGGATGTAGATATGTCCAATAATCCAGACAGAATACATGGTAAGAGGAGGTTCTGGTGCAGTCAGATGAAGTGTGGGAATGAAATGGCAGTTGGAACAGTAGGAGTTTGCAAAAAAAAACGGTGGAGTTTCAGTGCTCTTGAATCAGAAGCAATGATTGGTGGATTCAGATAGTTGAAAACTGAAAGTTAGGGTGCATGGTTCTGTTTTGTGAAAGAAGGAATTTGAATGGTTAAGAAAAAGTCATTTAAAGAAACATTGCACCGGATAAGCTGGTGTATTGAGAGGTCAAACATCCTTGCTGAGTTCATTTGCAACATTGTAGAATAAACTTTTAAACCTGAGAGTTCCGTGAGGAGGGAGTTGATATGGTAACAGGTAGAAAGGGCGGAAGGGGGGAAGGGTGTTGGTTTGAAAATAGAGAGGGAAGAGTTTTGATTGGTTACCATGAGGAATATGTGTGTAGAATTAGAGGTTCTCTGTGCCATTCATGGTTGCAGTGCCTGGAGTACATACCTTTTGCTCTGTTAAAGAAATATTGGTGTGTGTGTCTGACACTGTTTTCAATCTCCTAAAGCATTTGTAAAGGTAAGTAATGATTTATTTAATATAGATAGAGACTTGTATACTCTATGGAGAAGATTTGGAAGCATATTGTGTTTTTTAATGTTGCTTTGTGTCATGCTTTTTGATAATGCTTGGTAAAAAGTTATAGATTTGAAGCTATGATGTCTTTAATTACCAACAAAAAAAATCCTCCCCTTGGAGAGGTTTTGGATTTCTTTTGGAGAAAGGAGTATCAAGCGAGAGGTGCTCCTCACATACATATGTTGTTGTGGATTAAAGATGCACCAAAAATTGGAACAGATTCGGATGAGACAGTGATGAGGTTCATTGAAGAGTATTCAACATGTGCTGTTCCGAAAACTACAGAAGAAAACAGTTTAAGGCGACACGTTTTACGCTTTCAATCCCATCGTTGTGGAAAGTACTGTCGTCGAAAATTCAGAAACAAGGACAAGTTCTACACAAAATGTAGTGATTTCTAAAGGAAGAGTAAATAATTTGATGTCTTCTCTGCGACATACTGTGACGAGGAAATCACCAAAAAATACATACAATTTAAAAAGAAACGAAGAGTCCAAGTACATCAACGACTACAACCCAGTGATTTTGTCCATGTGGAATGCTAACATGGATATTCAGTTTGTTGCTGACAACTCTATTGCTGTGGCTCGATATGTGACGTCTTACATCACAAAAAAAGAAAAGACAGAACTGAAGGAAATGTGGGAGGACATTTCACATGAAAAGAGTATAAGTAAAAAATTATACAGTTACAGTCTGAAGATGTTGTCGCATCGAGAAATTGGAGCATATGAATGTTCTGATCGGTTATCATCAGCAAGTCTCTACGCCAAGTCTAGAACAATTATTTGGGTGAGTCTAGGTCTTGCTGCAACACGAAACCGAGTTTTGAAATCTTTACAAGAAATTGAGTATTTGGCGGAGAAAGAACCAAACAGTACAGATATTTTGAAGACAAACATGTTGGATACATACTATCCAAATAGAAGTAGTCATCTTGAGAACAGTTGTTTGTATGAAGTTCTGCAAAACTATATTTATAAGAGGACCATCAGAGAAGATATCAACAATGGAATATATGCTATCATTGGGTGTAAAGGATGTCTAGTGAAGCAGAGAAAAGGCCATTTGATTAATCATCGAAAAATGAGTTGCGAAAATCCAGAGAAAAGGAAATTTTACTATTTAGCTCTTTTGCAACTCTTTAAGCCATGGCATACAGAAGAGGAACTACTTGGAGATTTTCTCTGTTACGAAGATTCTTTTAATGCAACCAAGGATACCATAGAATGTCCTGTTTTTCCAAATTATCTGCAAATGTTGAACGAAGAAATAGAGCAAAAAGCCACAATTGCTGTAGAGGTTGCTAGAGACAGTTCTCAAGACAGTCAGAGTTCTGCTTCATTGAGTCAGGATCCACTAGGAGGACCAATTATCCAAAATGAAGCTGCCACTGCCATGGATGAGGTGGAAAGAGCTATGGAACAAGCTCAAGATGATGTAGTTAACTTAGAAGATTTGGTGAAATAACTAAACCTTGAGCAGGAACAGATATATGACGAAGTCATAGAACAGGTTGAACATGGATTCAGTCATGAGAAAAAAGAGTGCTCATGTACATCATTTAAGCCTGTTCAACTGTACGTGAGTGGAGAAGCGGGAACTGGAAAAAGTTTTCTGATTAAAGCAATTGCAACTTATCTGCAGAAAAGGACTGAATCACCGCTGTCTTGTGTTGTTACCGCTCCAACTGGGCTGGCAGCACATAATATTAAAGGGATTACTTTACATCGTTTACTGATGCTGCCAGTGGAGCATGATAACAAATTGCAATACCACAAGCTATCTGGAGATGCGTGTTCCGAAGTTTCCAGAGTCCTGAAGAAAATGAAACTTCTTATTATTGATGAAGTAAGCATGGTCTCAAATCTAATGCTTGCTTTTGTGCATTTGAGAATGCAAGAAATTCTTAGAACAGAGTATGATGTGTTATTTGGAGGGAAACACATTATTGTTTTTGGAGATCTACTGCAGTTGACTCCAGTGAAAGGACAACCAGTGTTTAAAATGGTCACGCATGAAGATACCAGGAAGTGCCTAGGAAGCATTGGAAACGTCAATATATGGTTACATTTCAAATATGCAGAACTACTCCAAAATATGCGGCAGGCAAAGGATGAAGATTATAAAAATATTCTACAAGATGTAAGAATCGGAAAAGTAAGTCAGCATGGGAAAGAAGCTTTACATGGACGATTAATTTCAAATTTGTACCCAAATGAAAACATCCTTCCAGAAAATATTTTTAAGAAAATTAACGAGAAGAAATCTGGGATATGTTTGATGGCAACTCTGAAAGAATGTTCCTTGTTCAACAACAAAATGTTAAAGTTAGAAAATGAAGAGAAAGTGAAACTGGAAGCTATAGATAAAATAGAGCATATGGGAGCAACAATTATTTTGTCTGAAAATTTGAAATCAAAATTGGATTCATTAGAAAAGACTATATCTAAAACTGCTGGTTTTGAAAAGACTGACTGTGTGTTTAAATTGTCGTATCAATTTGAGAAGGAATTTAAATGTTGAAAGAGGTCTGGTAAATGGAGCAATGGGTCATGTTGTTGGTTTTGTGAATTACAAAAATAGAGATGGAATCGAAATTTTAAAAATTAAATTTGATGGCATTGACGAAATAGAACAAATTTGTCGTTGTTCAGCTAGATTTTTGCTTGTGAAAGACTTATATGTTCGCCGAAAACAGTTTCCTGTTTCTTTGGCATATGCGGTGACAATCCATAAATCTCAAGGTTTAAGTGTAGATAGCGCTTTGGTGAACATTGGAAGTTCTGTGTTTAAAGAGGGTATGGCATATGTGGCATTATCACGAGTCAGAACTTTATCAGGATTGTACTTGATTGAGTGTGATGAAACAAAGATTTGTGCTGATCTAGATTGTGTTAAAGAATACAATAGGTTAAGAAGAGAGTATGCTTCACATTTGCCTCAATATCCTCTGTTTGAAAAATGTGTGGTAAGCCGAAAAAGAAGAAATGAGAATAATTGCAGTGAGGTAGTAGCAAAAAGACAAAAAGTAGATGAAACTGTAATTGTAAGCAGAAAGAAAAAGGATTCTGTTGAAGATGTTGTTGGATTTGAGTTTGAAAACAGTTCTGGTGTCAACTGCTATGCTAATGTAGTGGTTAATGTTGTTTTTTTTCTTCAAAATTTACAAGAACAGATTGTTGAAAATCGGGATCAAACATTCTGCTGTTTATTGAATTCTGTGTTTGAGAAATGTAGTAGTGATAGAGCAAAAATAGAAAGTGTTTCAGAAATTCGAAATCTTCTAGACATATGTTCTGGTCAAAATCAATTTTCACAGAATATTCAGCAGGATTGTCAGGAATTTTTAATGTATCTGTTTGATGTTTTGGAAGATGAAGGTGTAGATATAAAAAATCTTTTTAGCCTTTCTTATCAATGGCAGCATGACTGCGACAACTGTAGTTTATCAAGTAGTACTACAATAGACACTGAAAGATTTATATATTTGACTTTACCAGACTGCAAATCAGTGTCTTTTAATAATCTAGTTAAAACAGCTGATCACAATATGGTGTGTACCCAATGTAAGTCTGCAATGCTGTCCACATTATTTTTACAAACTTATGGTAAATATGTGATTTTAATGTTCCAACGATGTAGACC
Organism: Lissotriton helveticus; assembly: GCF_964261635.1. Lineage (NCBI taxonomy): Eukaryota > Metazoa > Chordata > Amphibia > Caudata > Salamandridae > Lissotriton > Lissotriton helveticus. Next base: position 1,050,560,868 of record NC_136067.1, read on the forward strand.
TGATGGAAGTAAATTGTTAACTTCTATTAAAAATTTTGTGGCTTCTCAGTTATCAATATCAGGAAGAACCTTTGCAACTCTAGCTATTATTTATCATGACGGTCCTTCAACAACATAAGGGCATTACACATGCTATTTAAAAAGTCGTAAAGGTTGGACCCAGTGTAATGACACTCATTTGACTTTCAAACAACGTTTGCCTTTTGACTTAAAAAATTCATACCTAGTGTTTTTAGAACCAAAATTTAAGTAAAGGTAATTGGCCTATGAAGACGGGAGCAGTTAATAAAGGTTAGTTTGCTGTTTAAAATTATATTCTGAGTAAAAGTGATCAAGATAATATAAAAAATTGACTTGTCATATAGGTACTGTAAGTGGATCTCATAGTAAGTGATATCAGTATTATACAAAATGAGGAACATGAGTGAGTCAGAGATGGTTTTACGAATATTTAAATATTGTGAATATGTTGTATGAGCCTTTCTTTCAGAACATCGGAAAAACGGTAAATTCACAGTTTCTTTTAATTAATTTGAAAATATACTCATACATCTGACACTATTTGGCCTTAAGGAAAAGTAAAGGAATGAGCAAAGAGTCATGACTGAAAAAAAGGAGTATATGAAAATAATGAAAATATTTCAGATGTTCTTGGAGCTTTTCTTCTAGAAAGTCGATGAAATGGATTTTTTAATGAACAGCAGAGTACTTTCCAACGAAAAGCACCTTCATGATATACTATTTGGCCTAAAGGAAAAGTAAGTGAATGAAGGATTAGTGTACATTTGTGATTTTTAAGTTTCTAAGGGTTTTTTAAAAACACAATCTTTTAGATTGTGTTTTTTTTCCCGCTGTCATATGATGAGCAGTTTGAACTCACTGTTTTAAGTGAAATTCAATATATTCTGAGAACAGCAAAAATAAACTATGTAACATGTTGTACAAGTTATTCTATAGTTTGTATTCTGTCATTTAAATTGTATTCCCATTGTCTCACACTCACTTTCCTTTTTCCACCCTCTTTCAGCTCTTTCTACTCACATATAAAGTCTTTCTCTCACTCTCTTTCACCCCGTTCCTTTACTCCACTTCTTTCACAACCCCTCATTCTTATTTCAACTGTCTGCATCCCCTCTCTCCCTTGCATAACTATTCAGCGTTCAGTCTCTCTGCTTTACTTCCCTTTTCCGTCTTTTCCTCCTTTGCTCTTTTAGTAATTCCTCTTTACTCACTCAGCAGTATTGTCGCACTCTGTCACTATAAATCACCCACTCTCCCTCGCTTATCTTTGTTTGCTCCTTTCTTTTGACCTCTTCTCTCTATTTTCCGTTCACTACCTCAATGTCCTCAGTCCCTCACTCTCCTTGTGTTATGTTCACTTGTGTTTATCTACTTTCTATCATTTCTCTTACAACAACTTCACTGCTCCTCTCTCATCGTTCTTCATCCCATTTCTTTTACTCTGGTTCCATTACTATCCCTCATTTCCTATCTTTCAGTGACCTTCTCTTTACTTTCATCACCGAATCATTTTCTCTCAGTACCACTGTTTTAGTCCTCTTCTCTCTTTCCTTTTTTTGCTCCCTTACTCATTTCCTTTCCTCACTCATTGTACTCCACTTCACTCAGTTTTTCTCTTAGTCTGTCTGTCTACTAACTTCCTCACTCCTTTTCCCTCAATCCTTCTATATTATCCTCTCTCCCTTCATCCCTTCACTCTATGACTGTTCTTCACGTACTCTCAGTTATCTTCCATTCCTCATTCTTCTAAATGCATCCTTCATTAGTCTCTTTTCCGTCTCAGTCATTATCTTTTTACTTACTACTGTTTCCTGATTTAGTTTTGCTAACTCACATTCTTTTAGTATCTTTCTTACCTTCAGTTCATTTCTCTGTTCTTCTCTTCCTCTCTGTCAGTGAATCTATATGCCTTACTCTTAGTAATTTGCTCTCCTTCTATTTCTTTTTCTCTCTTTTTGTCCTTCTACCTTACTTTATTTCTCTTTCTGTGTCCTTCACTCTTACTTTATTTCTAAATACACTGTTATGATTTTTAACCTCTTCATTTGTATCTTTTATTTTAAAATAGATATGTTACTAATTTTAACTTATTTTTTCTTCTCTCTTTCACAGATACAAAGTGTAGTAAAAAAATGTAATAAAAATTACATTTATTATATGGTAAGTGTGACTAAAAAAATTTAGTTTGTCATCACCCTTTGCTTTAACCTCACTAATAATTTCTCAACCAACCTCACTCCTGTTTCTTTACTCTGCTTCCATCACTTATTCTTATTCTCCATGTTTACTCCCCTTTCCCTAATTCCCCTCTCACATTCAACTTCTTTCAGTCCCCATTCTTTAGTTCACTTACCCTCTGTTCCCTTCCTTTGCTCCCTCACTCACTCTTTTTCTTAATTATTTACTTTACTCCTACACACACACCTCATCCCCCCCAACACATACACATACCTCTGACATTCACCTCACACACACACCACACACACACCTCACACACACACACATCCCACACACACACACACACACATCCCACACACATACCCCCCACACCCACACCCCCCCACACATATCTCACACACCCACACCTCCACCGACACCAAACCAACACCCCACACACCCCCACACACACCTTACACACCCACACCCCCACCTACACCCACTGACTCCCTATAAGTCAACCACACTGTCTTACTTACCTTTCTTTGCTGTTTCACTCAGACCCTTTCAGGCACTGTTTCCTTTAGTCTCTCTGTCCTTTCTCTCTGTCACTCCCTATGTCTTATCCTAATTCAATTTTTTCACCCTCTTTCACCCCTCTTTACTTACACTCACTGCTCTTTTCTCACCCTCCCTCACCGTTGTTCATTTATCCCGGTTCCGTCACTACCCTTCATTCCCCATTTTTTACTGTCTTTTATTTTTCTTTCAACACCCACTCACATTCTCCCACTACCTCTACTTTAGTCTTCTTCCTCTCTCTTCCCTTCTTTCGCTCCCTTATTCATTTTACTTTTCTCACTTTCACCCTATTACACCTTCTCTGTTTTTTACTATGTAATAAACAATTCCTCTGTGTTGCTCCCTCTAGCTCTCTTTCTCTTAACATTACTCTCTCTGTGTTCTTCCCTCATGCTAACTCCTTCATTCTTTTTTTTCTTTTTTTAAGGTGCGCGCCCTGGTGCGCGTACCCTAAGGAAAAAGATTGACAGAGATTCTTTAAAAATATAGGTTTATTTTCATAAATTAAAGGTAGTTCTAAAAAGAACAGGTTTTTTTATTCTTTTTGTTGTTTTATATTTTTTTATTGTTTTTTTGAATTTTTTTTACTTTTTTTGGCTTTTCTGAACAGTTTTATATTTTTTTTGTATTTTTTATGGGGAGAAACAAAAAACAGGGAATTGTAAATGGCTCAACTGGAGCAAAAAAAAATCTGGAAAAAATTAGGTGTTTTTCAGGCACTTGTGGTTATCACCAGCACAGAGGATAAGTTTGAGACTTTGCTCACCATAGCAAAGTGTCTTCCCACAAAATTTGCACACGATTTTAAAATCACCAAACTTGGGTTGAATTACAGACATTGTCTCTCTTGCCTCTGGATCCGATGGAGTGGGTTACTTTCTTTGGGAGGTGCTTGGTGAAGATCGAGAAGGGTTCCTGGCCATTTCTCAGACCTCTGCCCTAGCATAGTTGTTGGGATGCTTCCGCTCCATATGCCGAATCATGGTGTAATTACCAAATGAATATTTCCTATTAGGGTTCCCCCTTGAAAGTTCCATGCCACAGATTAGGCAAGTCACCTTTGGTGCATTGACTTTCTTTTTGCCCTCTGGAATGGAAAAAAAACTCCCATACTATGTGCTCCTTTGGCCTATATGGGGTATTGTCTTCTGGGAGGTATGTCCTTCTCCCCTCCTCGTCCTCCTCCTCCTCTTCTTCTTCTTGACCACCAATGTGATGTTGTGGTGGTCCTCTTGGTGGTGGTGGTGGTGGTGGTGGTGGTGCAGATGCTCCAGCTGCTGCTGCCATTGTAGCCATTTTAAAGTAGAAAAGATTAGAGACAGATCTCCAAACAGGTCTTCCTCAGTCAAAGCACAAAGTCAGAATAAGGAAAAAAGGTGGGGACTTTCATGATTTGGAAAACAAAACTGTTCTGGACCAATGAAAAGTGTTATTTTCAAGTCACATGATCCAGGCTTTCATCATTTGGAAACCAAAACTGATCTGCACCAATGAAAAGTGTTATTTTCAGATCACATGACCCGACGCGCTTACGCTACGCGCCCGTAGTCGCGCCCCGGGGCGCGTAGCGTAAGCGCGTTGGGACGTTGCGCGAATGTATGCGCTCGCGTGCTTCTGGGAGCGCTTACGCAGTGCGTGATATGACGCATCACGCAGCTACGCGATACGTCACGATGTTGTTTTCGTTCGCGGCAATAGCGCTAACAGGACGCTCACCGGTACGCGCCCCGGGGCGCGCGTAACACTGCGCTTACCCGTGAGCGCATCGGTACGCGCCCCGGGAGCGCTCCAGGGCAAAAAATAAAAAAAACATTTAAAAAACCTATTACATAATTATACAATATAAAATTCGGTATACAAAATATTACTTTTCATACCTATAGAGATTTGCTATTAAAAAAACATTGAAATTCACTGAAAAAACCATAGGTTTCACACCAGTTATAGTTAGGAATTAGCATTTAAAAAACCTATTAAATTCACTGAAAAAACCATAGGTTTCACACCAGTTATAGTTAGCTGGAAGTTTTACTCGCATAAAACCATTGAAATTCCCACGTTATAGTTAGTTGGACTCACTATAACTTGCGCGTGCAATGCACTGCTGATGACGTCACATATTACATCACTCATGACATGGTCAGTGACATCACTCATGACATCACTGATGACACCATCCTTGTGACAGAGTGACAGACCTCCTTTCACTGTAATGTAACCCTTGAAACACATATTCAAAAATAGAAACTAAAATTTTCAAAAAAATGGAGATACCCATACCACTTACAACAACCAATTCAATAATTCCACCATCTATATACACATGCACTAATTCACCAACAGTTCTATATAGTCACTCATACATATACTCACTCATCATATGTAGTGATACACCTATACATCCTGTTACACACCGACAGGCATCCAAAAGTTACTCACACACATACTCACACATGCAAATAAACTATTGAACATCCATTTATTTGCATATACAGTTATACACACACTACCACTTTACTTCTAAGGAAACTTACACATACTTACTCTCTTAAACAATCACTTATAGAAGCACATACTAATTTAAACAGGAACTCCTAAAATCCCTCACTCTCACATATACTCACTTATATACATCAATATTCACATATACTAGATTAAAACATATGTAGTTACTGATAAAGACACTAGTGAGATAGTCATTCACTCACTAACACACACATATACACACTCATCCACCCATACAGTCCTGCACATATGCTGTCTTCAAAACACATAGAAAGAGAGTCAGTTATTCATGCATCTATGTGCTAAGTAATACCCCCACCAAACCATACAAACACTTATACTGATACTAAGAAAAACATCTAATAACCCATATACATACACATGTACCTACTCACCAACCCATGCAGCCACTTATACAGAAAGTGAAACAATAATACATATATTTAAATATTTAAACATTACTCACTAATATTTATTTTTCAGAAAGACACACATTCACTGGATGGTGTCATCAGGGTAGTCAGACAAAATATCGAAATTAAAATATCGATATACAATAATATCGATGTTTTAATATCGATGGTATAGAATATCGATGTGCCATAATATCGACAGACAGAATATCGAGATTAAGGTATGTATGTTAGTAATATCGAAATTTTGTTGTTTAGTGTTATGTATTTTATTTTGTTGTTTATATGTTTGCTAAATATGTTTAGAAATGTATGTTTGAAAATAAGTAATTTTGTTAACATTTTGCCTTTTAGTATTAGAGCGGGTTGTGGGTTTATAGGGGAATAGGGTGGGAAGTAATTTAATAATAATTAATTAATTAATATATGTTTGTAAATATTTTTAATTAATAATTAATTGGTAATTAATTAATATTAATTAGTTAATTAATTAATATATGTTTGTAAATATTTTTAAATAATTAATTGGTAATTAATTAATATTAATTAGTTAATTAATTAATATAATTTTGTACATATTTTTAATTAATATTTAATTGGTGATTAATTATTATTAATTAGTTAATTACATTAATTAGATTACTTTTTTAATATATATAGTTTTTTTTATTGTTAATTAATTATTTGGGAAAAATTAATATTAATTAGTAAATTAAATTAATTATAGCTAATGTGCTAATATATTTACTTTATTGTTATTGTTAATTAATAATTAATTGGTAATTAAATAATGTTAATTAATTTTGGGTAAAGGAGTATTTTTAGGGTTCAGGGTCAGTTTTCAGTTCTTGGGTAAAGGGGTATTTTTGGGGTTCAGGGTCAGTTTTCAGTTCTTGGGTAAAGGGGTATTTTTAGGGTTCAGGGTCAGTTTTCAGTTTTTGGGTAAAGGGGTATTTTTAGGGTTCAGGGTCAGTTTTCAGTTCTTGGGTAAAGGGGTATTTTTGGGGTTCAAGGTCAGTTTTCAGTTTTTGGGTAAAGGGGTATTTTTGGGGTTCAGGGTCAGTTTTCAGTTTTTGGGTAAAGGGGTATTTTTAGGGTTCAGGGTCAGTTTTCAGTTTTTGGGTAAAGGGGTATTTTTAGGGTTCAGGGTCAGTTTTCAGTTCTTGGGTAAAGGGGTATTTTTAGGGTTCAGGGTCAGTTTTCAGTTTTTGGGTAAAGGGGTATTTTTAGGGTTCAGGGTCAGTTTGGGGTTTTTGGGGTACAGGGGTATTTTTAGGGTTCAGGGTCAGTTTTGGGTGTTTGGGGTACAGGCATAAAGGGTAAAAATAAAATAAATTTAAATTTAATTTAAATCAATTAAATGAAATTAAAAAAAATAAAATTACATTACATTATTAAATTTTTAATTTATTTTAAATGTATATGTATTACTTTTAATTTTTTAATTATGTTTTAATGTTTTTATTAATATTTGTTAAATTATATGTATTTTAACATTATTTTTACATTATTATTAATACATTTAAAAAAACGATATTTTTAATTTCGATATTTTTGTACTACGATATTATTTTTTCGATATTTTTGTACTTACCTTTATGAAGATAGGATCCCGATATTATTGTCCTCGATATTTTTGTTGCGATATTTTTGTATTGCGATATTTTTGTGGTCGATATTATGTCATACATTCGTCATCAGTGATGTCATGAGTGATGTCACTGACCATGTCATGAGTGATGTAATATGTGACGTCATCAGCAGTGCATTGCACGCGCAATTATAGTGAGTCCAACTAACTATAACGTGGGAATTTCAATGGTTTTATGTGCGTAAAACTTCCAGCTAACTATAACTGGTGTGAAACCTATGGTTTTTTCAGTGAATATATATATATATATATATGTGATCAAGACCGGGGCGACCCGGTCGAAACGCGTCATGCTGTGGTGGTCTAATTGAGAATAAACGCACCTTATTCTAGAAGCTGCTGTGGTCTGTACTTGTTCCTTTCCTTGCCCCACGTGGGCTATTGGAGTTTACCGACAGGATTTGTTAGCATCTCTATATATATATATATATATATACTAGCAGCCCGTCCCGACGTTGTCCGGGTATGAAATAGAATGTTGTAATGTGTGTATTTGGCAAGGGCAATTTATTTTAAAATCTCGCGGTAGACAACATTTTTTGTTCCATTAGAATAGGGACGGAGAAGGCCCAGCTGCAGCCCTGGTTGATGTTAGCAGGCGCGTGTTATTGGTGTAGTGATCCGCCGCCTGAGCCCGGCTACAGCCCTGGTTGATGTTAGCAGGCGCGTGTAATGTCGTGGAAAGAGAGAGTTATCAGCTCATTCATTTGTTTTGCTTGGTACGGCAGATGGGCTCTGTTTCAGCCAAGTCAACTTCATTCAGAAAGTCTTAGATCTTTAGCCAAAGCATGTTGCATTAAAGGGCTTGTAAATTAATTGAAAACATTTTAAGCATGTCTCAAAATCCTCGTGGAGCAAAGCCCTGTTGCCTAAAAAGTCCACGCTAACTGGCGGTTCCCCACATGACATGGGTGCCAATAGCCTGCTACAAGGCCAGCCACTCACAGAAGACTTAAGCATCTGTTGAACCAGTAGAACCGTGGAAGAGCAGATAGATTTGCACATATAAAGGCCTTGTTGCAAAAGCCACACTTTATAGGACTGATGGGCAGGCAAATGATGCACTTCTGATTTTTAAGGCACGATCTTAGCCAAGAAAGCCTCAGAACCAAGTGTGTTTCTGCATAATGCAGCCCCCATGCGGTGCAGCGCCCCCCTAACCCTTAAGGGGGCCATGATTCAGCCCAGGGTCAATGAATATCTATGTTACACGGGAGATCCAGGGGCTCCTTTTCACAGTGTGCGGGGGTGGGCATCATTTTGCGTTACACCATTTGTCTGTAAATGGAAAACGAAGCAATCCCAATTTCATTAAGACATTAGCACCACACAGACAAACAAACCCCCAAGCCAAAGGCCATTTCCCATACACAGAAGGACGATTAGATAAAATACATCAAGAAGATAATGTAATACATAAGTTGTCTGCTCTTAATCAGACTCTCACAAAAGCAATAGCCATAAGAGCCCCCTTAGAGCTGACGAAGATCTCTCACACAATGAAATCAATAGACCAGAGCGGGAAGGCTGCTTATGCAGAAGGAAAGTAGAGCATAATAAGTGACCCAGGGGATACAATCTTATAGAAGCGGTTCAATGAAATTATTTAAAAACCACTATCGAAGCAAAAATAAGACATATATAAATACAACTAAAGAAGAAACAAGCGAATCGTCGAATTTCCAATTTCGGATGGTGAAGACAGTAACGCCCCTGCAAGACTTGAGGCACAGCACCACCACGAACACCCAAAAAATATATATTATTTTTTTTTCAAAAAAAGTTCTGAAATATACCAGCTACAAAAAAATGTGATGCTTATTATACATGCATTTTCTAGCTACGTAAAATGATTAGCTGTTTCTTTGCCGAGGCGGAACACAAATCCAGGCAACCTTTTGTGCAGAGGAGGCTTTACCTTCAAAATAAGGACGAAAGCCAGCAGCGTTTTGTTAGACTATCTCGGCATCATGCTAGCTTTCAGTTTGACCCCAGATAACGCCAAGTTGCTTTAACTTTGGGTTCAATTTGAAGGTGCCCCCTTTTTTAGGACACCCACAAACAGCTGGAGAAGGGAAAGTCAATTGTTGACAATTGTGAGCCGACAAATGCCGGTCACTCTTAACTGTTTCACTTATACTCGTTCCTGATGAAAGGTAGGCTGGGATTTTAATACTGGCTTCGTGGAATACATGTTTGAAGTATCACTGCTACCCAGCACTTTTGATTCTTATTCCACTTTTGTAATGTGAAGGCTGTTGCAATGGTTTAAATCAATCATACAAATAAAGACTTATTGCCACCTACACAAACAGCTTCTGTAGTACTCCTCAGGGACCCCTTTGGGTCACTTGGGAAAAGGGAAGCACTAAAACTGCCCCCTCATCCTACTAGCCTCATGGAGTATGGACACGTCCGCAGTCAGCAGAGTTGGTTGTTGTTTCTGTAGTTTGGGGGCATGCACCCCAACGGAGGTGCCTGTAGGCTCTCAATAAAACATTGCAAAGACACCACGCTAGTATTTTGGCCACCTTTCGCCTCATCTTTTAAATGTATATATTGAACTTGAGTCATAATCATCAGAGTAGCTGACATTCACTATTTCAGTGTGCATTCTGCTTCATATTCATATTCTGTTCCAACAGCACCTGCTGCAAGGTGTACAACAAAGTGAAGGGGACCACTTCTGCAGGCAATCACTTTTCTCCCAAGGGGCATCATTCAGTCTGTGTATGATCTCTCAGTCACACAGCACACACAAATCACTCTCCATATTTAGAACTCAGTAGGAAGAAGTGAGGACCCAATTATGGGATAATGCATGAATATACAAAGGACAGTAGGTAGGCCCTCTCCTCTGCAAGGATTCTGGGCGAAGGATGGAACAAGCTGCTTTCAAAGGAGACTGCCTGGCTATAAAGCTGTATTGTTCCTTTTGGAACAGGCCTTCGACTGATTTGCATACAGTAGCGCCTTATCTGGTGTGCTGCAGTGGGAAAATATAATGCATTGTATTATAGCACCAGTAATTGGTAGTGGCTAAAACTTTTGCAGGTATCTCACTCATCACCTTTTGTTGTTTTATGTGACTCCTTTTGAATTTCCACAAAGCCATGAAACCCCTTCAGGAAATTAAGAATAGGGGTTGAATGCATTGACATCAGTTCTCCAAAATGCCTGGGGTAGCTGAAGTGACATGATGTGCCCTTTGACTCCCTGTGAAAAGAACAATTGGTGGATTAAATGCAGAACAATGTCATAAATTCACCCCAGTACAGAGATCTGGGCCTAAATCCATCGTTTTTTTGCTCACCATGCCATTCCAGCTTTGACCCAGCCATATGCAAATCAGTCTTGACCCTGCCCCCAATGGGAACAGTCCAGCCCGAACTCTCTGTGACATCACGGGAAGTGACATCACCTGGTACTCATGACATCTCAAGAAGTGGCATCATAAGACCTTTTGTTTTATACTTATCTTTATTAACAAGGTTGCACATACATTTTTTTACAGCAATGATACATCCCATTGTTTGTCATGCATCTGAGCTCCGAACTATCTATATATGATTACTAGCAGCCCGTCCCGACGTTGTCCGGGTATGAAATAGAATGTGTGTAATGTGTGTATTTGGCAAGGGCAATTTATTTTAAAATCTCGCGGTAGCCATTTTTTGTTTCATTAGAATAGGGACGGAGAAGGCCCAGCTGCAGCCCTGGTTGATGTTAGCAGGCGCGTGTAATTGGTGTAGTGATCCGCCGCCTGAGCCCGGCTACAGCCCTGGTTGATGTTAGCAGGCGCGTGTAATGTCGTTGAATGAGAGAGTTATCAGCCGCCGGTAAATCCGTTTAATGAGAGAGTTGAGTGACAGCGAGTAGGAGAGGCTGCAGTAATTGTCCCCGCAGACACGCTCATTTGCGTGTTCCCCCGCTTGAGGCCCAGATGCAGGCCTGTTTGATGTTAGCATGCGCGTGTTCCCCCGCTTGAGGCCCAGATGCAGCACTGGTTGATGTTATCAGGCGCGTGTAATTAGTGTACTGATCCGCCGCCTGAGGCCGGCTGGAGCCCCGGTTGATGGTAGCAGGCGCGTGTAATTTCGTTGAATGAGAGAGTTCAGTAACAGCGCGCAGGAGAGGCTGCAGTAACGTTACTTACCAGGCCTCCAGGTGAACGCGTTTGTGACGCCCCCAGCACACGGCCACAGCAGACGATCTTCTGATTAATGTATGATCCACATGGCATGAAGGGCGGAACGTAGCACACGCCCCCAGTGTTTCTCACGCCCCCAGCATGCCCCTTGATGCGGCACAATTGCGTTCACATGGCATAAAGGCCGGACACACGCCCCCAGCGTGCCCCTTGATGCTGCGCAGCAACGTAATTGGCGCTTGTATGTACGACTCACATGGCATGAAGGGCGGATACACGCCCCCAGCGTTTGTCACGCCCCCAGCACACACCCACAGCCCACGATGTGATGGCCGTACCGCAAGCCCCCAGCGTTAGTCACGCCCCCCAGCCCACGCCCACAGCACAACGCAGACACACCCACAAGGGGTCCCAAAACGTGTTTCCTCCATGTTAATTTCCATGGGAAAATTTAGACAAGGCTACAGGTCGAATGGGTGAACGGAATTACTCCAAATTTGGCAGGGAGAAGAGTCTTGGTCAAGAAAGCACACTTTTGTTTATTTTGTGTAAATTTGTTCAGTAGTTTTTGAGAAATATCGAAATTTACAGATATCAATATTTGGGAATTCTGCCATCCGATTGGCTGAGGCGTTACGAGCACGATCTTGCTGCTGATTGGCTGCGAGCGGGTGCAACTAGGATGTATTGGCTGCCATTTTGTGATTCCGTTAAAGCGAGTAAGGGAAAAAAGGGTGAAAAAAGTGGGAAAGAGAAGGGTAGAAGCACTGTAACCTCTGTGGGGTGTTTAGGGTGTGCGATAGAGGGGGTGCGAAGCAAAGTATTCCCCCCTACCGGTGTGAAAGTGGTGGGCTACGGAAATTAAGTGAGGTATTACCTAGAGTCTGATGCTGCTAAGGTGACCTCATGCGGGACTCGGGCATTAAAGCGTGAGCCCAAATTGTGCTCTGAAGTCATGTGCCGTGGCCCCTGCACTACACTTGTGGAAGTAGTGTCAGCATGTGTTTATAACTACTAGGACGAACTACTGACCCCTACTGGTCTGAAATTCCTGGGATACGGAAAATATGTGCGGTACAGTCTAGAGACTCATGCTGCTAAGCTGAGCTGCTGCCGGACTTGGGGATGAAAGCGCGAGTCCAAACTGTGTGTCATATGCTGTGAAGTCATGTGCTCTGGCTGCTGTGCCACATCTGTCCAAGTAGTGTCAGCATGTAGTTATAGCTACTTGGATGAACTTTTGTTTCAAACATTGTAGCTTGTGTGTGGTGCTTAGGTGGCGTTCTAGAGGGAGTGCGAAGGTAAATTTGCACGTATCAAGTCAATCTGTATTTGTGAAGTGCTAACTACTCACTCCTACGGGTCTGATGGCGCTGGGGGCATAAGCTGATATGGTGACGGACTCGTGGTAAAGCGTTGAACTACTGACCCCTATCGGTCTGAAAGTGCTGGGTACGGAAATTAAGTGAGGTATTGCCTAGAGTGTCATGCTGTTAAATTGAGATGCTGCTGGACTCGGGGGATGAAACCGTGAGCCTAAACTGTGTGTGCTATGCTGTGAAGTCATGTGCTCTGGGCTCTGTGCCACACATGTTCAACTTGTATATGGCGCTTAGGTGGTGTTGTATAGGGAGTGCGAAGGTCAATCAATACGGTATTTGTAAAGTGCCAACTACTCACCCCAATGGGTGAGTAGAGCCGGGGATCAAAGCAAGAGGTCTGTGCTGCAAAGTGAGATGGTCTGGCCGCTGTGCCACAGCTGTGTGGAGAATACATTTTAGCGAGGGTCCGGGAGTTGCCATTATCTGGCCCTAAAATAGCGGGCTTATGTTGTAAGTTATAGGGTGGCTCTAAAAAGAGCCCTTGTGTTCATTAGTTCGAGCTACATATAAGTGCGGATGCACAGCTTCAAGTTATTCAGGATAACTCGGGTTCCCTGATCTGTGAAGTGTACTCCATCACTTCTGTATATATCCGCCATATCAAAACATATGTTGTTGTTGTGGATGGAGCCCATTTTGTGGTCTCTGAGGTATGCAGACACAGCTTTGTTGACTTTCTTCCAAGATTTTTCAATCTGAGGACAAAATTGTTTGGACCATTTCCACTTCTGTTTTTGGCATATATTGGAATATACAAAGACAGTTTGAGGCAAAAGCAACATAAATTGTCCAAAGGTGTCCTTCATAAGCATTTCCAAACCTACCCAAGTCAATGTGCCTAGGTTGTTTCCACCACAGTGCACAATCATGAGGTCAGGGTGTTGGATATGCAAACAGGGTTTAACCAAAGGCAACAATTGGTGCCACTTCAGTCCTCTAAGTCAATAGGTCTGTGTTCTGCATACCTCTTACACCAGAAAACATAGCTATGTCCTACAATCCACACTAGCATTTTGAAGGTATGGCTGGAAAGTATGGAAAGATGTCTGTAGCTCATGCAGTTCCTTCGTAGAATAAGAGATATGTTTCAAGATGGGGAACTAGCTTCTTTTTGGTACCTGATTGGGAGATGAAAAGCATTGTTTTTTAAAAGTAGGGTGCACATTCGTTTTGTGGAAAAGCATCTTTGTGATTGGTTAAGAAAAAGAAGTTTGAACGTGGAGTACATATTATAGGATAAAATGTGTTCAACTCAACCACACCTGCTACTTGCATTTGGAAGGCACTGCTCGAAATTAAAACAATTGTGAACTTTTCATCTGCACGTGCCATTAAATGTTCAAGAAAATGTTGCAAAAAAATATTGTTATGTTTAAAAAATTGATGAACTTTTAACCTCCACGTGTCGTAGAATGTTTTAGAAAGTGTGTTGTTAGAATACGTTGCATTTCTGACTTCTGTGTGTACTTCAATATTAATAAAATTGTTTATATGGAACATTAGAAAGGCAGTAATAGAGAGAAGATTTGAAAGCTAAAAGAATCAAGGAACTATTCTAATTTGTTCTTTATTACCTACTGGTGGTCACCAGTAGGTAGCTATAGAGTTAGGACCGAGTTTCCATAGGAAGAGCATTTTTTGTTTTGTTTGCTTATAACGTTGGCGTCATTTGATGAATTTTCATGAAATTTTGAAAACGAATACTTTTTTTATATCAGCTTCTATGTTGAAAGTTTGGGGTGATTCGTCAAGGGGGGCTGAGATAAAAGGGGGTCCCAAAACGTGTTTTCTCTATGTTAATTTCCATAGGAAAGTTTAGATAAGGCTACAGGTCAAACAGGTGAACAGAATTACCCCAAATTTGGCAGTAGAAGGGTCTTGGTGTAGAAAGCACGCTTTTATTTATTTGGTGTCAAAAGCTTCTGGGCCTTTGCAAACATAAATTAACACGGCAGCCCCTGTCGTGGAGGAATGCACCATCACGAAGGAGAGAGGCTGCTGGTGGGAACTGTGTTAACGCCTGTTGCAGCACAGCAAATGAAGGAAAAAATGATCAGCTCTGCACTCTGCACACTGAGGTAAATAATGGATTTCAAAAGTGTGAAGTTTTGAACAGAACCTACCCAAGGGAATGACTGGTATTAAATTGGACTACCTATTCCAGCATGCTTTGAAATAAAAAAACGCACTGTTTAAATAAACCTCTTGGTTTTCATTTGCTGTCGTGTGCTTCCTCAAAAGCTTCTGGGCCTTTGCAAACATATATATATATATATATATATATATATATATATATATATATATACACATTTTGTTATATTTTTCATTTACAAAAAAAAAGACATATGAATCCCAAGGTTTTGCGCAAACAATTATCACTCTGATGTTAACTGACACCACAAGCACAGCACAACTGTCGAGCACGAATATGCACAAAACAAGCTGCCTGCATATAGCGTTTTAATATACGAGCACTCCAAATGTCAGGAAACCACACCTTGGGAAAATGATGCGATTTTCTACTCAATTGATGCACCCGGATTATCCGTTCATATAAAATTAAGAACACTGCATGAGCAGACAATGTGTAAAAACTGTGCAATTTGGAAGGGTGGGTTTAAATGAGGATGTGAGTCGAAGCATGGACTAGAGGAGGCTTTTTGGTCAACATTTCCTTTGTAGTGCACTGGTGGGGTAAGGATTTCTGTATTCAGGTGAACCAGCAAAGTATATTCTTGGTTTTTAGGGGAATTGAAATCTGGGACAGAGACGTAATTGTTCATGTTTTATTTGTAGTTTAATAAATTTGTTATACGTTGATTTTAGAGTTCTCTATAATGTCGTTTTCTTTTGACATTCGGGAGAATGATGTCCCGTATTCATTGTTTTTTTAATTGTTTTAATGTTTTGGTTATATGAATGCATAGTATTAATGATTTTGTTTCATAATAAACTGATAATGATTATGTTTTCTAGGAGGCAAACTGTCTCTTTAGAGGTGCAGAACCACCTTCCTTAATAATGAAGATCAAGAAGGCTGTGAATTTTATTATCTGCAATGCCTTGTCCCTAGTTGCTAAAGAGTTGCAATTTAAAATTCCCCACTTCTCTCACTCCAAGAAAAGAACCTACCTGGAGCTAAAGAAGAAAATAAATCATCCATGTTCTGCATGCTGCTCAGTGGAATCCTAGATTCCCTACTTGAGTAGTGTAAGGCGTTGTCTTCAACTGGGTCTTGAACATCCCCCTCCAGCTCTAGTCGCCCTCCTGAATTGGTAGAGCAAGTTTACTTTCTTGGGATCCAGATGGGCATTTGGACCCACCTCCTGATAACAACTTATCTACTGGAGGAATGTGCTCTACGAAGCATGGGGGTTGAAGAACATGCATGTGGGAATCTGCAGCAATGCCTTTGAGAAACATTCCCTGAACACTCTGAGTTCTACGAGAAGTAAGAGGAGCTGTGCGCCCAGAGAGAATTGCTCAGAGAAACTCTTAAAAGGGACCTGATGGAGTATAACTAGCTCTGAATAAATGTATAATTTGTGCATGCCCACTTACACAAATGTTACAACTGATGCTGAAGAATCTTAGGGTTTGAGTTGCTTAGACCTTCCATGCAAAACAGTGTATTGAACTGGGATCACAAAAGAGCCCAAATTCTTCAAGCGAAATACACCCAGGATTAAATTTGCCTTCACCAACCAGCCTTGTACCTGTACTTGTCTTGCTGAGCAAGAACCATATCCTACATATTTAAGCTCTTGGGATAGCTATCTGTATACTCAACAATGCTTCCTGACTTGAGGCAGATCAATGTGACCCAAAGATTTCAATTCAAGCTGTGCTTCAAACTGAATTTGAACACTAGATTAACTAAAACTTTTTTGACCCACTTCTTTTCTTGACCATTTGTATATTATCCCATTTATCACTTTTATTGTTTTTCCCTGTTCTGTGAATTGACCAATTTAGTCAATTACATTTTTATTTAACTTGATTTATATCTTTAACCAACATACAACATGCACTTCCTCTAAGAAAAGTAGATGCTTTGGCCAAGCGACTGCAGGAAAGCCAAGGCTTCCTGTTAGAACCTGGTCTAACTCTGTGCGTCATATTATTTTAGGCCTTATGGGAGCTCATTCTCAAAAGAACTAAAAACTGTTCCATCTCTCCTCCATGCTATTCAGATTCCCCGCATATAACAAGCAACTTAACGTTCCAGTCGGTGGTGGTCCACACCAAAAACTCAATACCTCTCCAAGAATTTGTGATGCAGTGGATTTGATGTATAAAACAGGTCTCCTGAAAGATATTTTCCTCTGTTGTTAAAATAAGAAAGATCAGGGCGATACTGGTGTAGTGTAGTTCCTATATTCCCAATAGGCTCTGCACATTGGAATAATATACACTATAGTTTTTCACATAGGACTGAGGTCAGTATGTCTCTATCAAGCATATTAAACTTAATTGTGTGTGTACCAGCTAACTCAGAGGTTACTAGAAACTTTCTCAAATAAACAAGAAGGTATTAGTTTCTGACAACCGCATAAACATGACAACTTTGTTTCTCCTAGAACCGGAATAATATCTTCAGAGTCGTGGAAACAATAGATAACTATTTCACTCAATCAATCATGCATGCTTCGTTTCTACAGAGTTGCACAGAAATAGAGAGAAGGGCGTTTCAATAAAAAGGATTTATTGAACAGTCTTCTTTCTCATGCAAGAGAGGTGAACTGCTACAATCGTTAGACAGAATGCGAAGTGTAATGCGTACAGCATAAACAGTAATATGAAATAATACTGTAATAGCATTGTCTGTTGCTATGACATATATAAAAATGTATACATAAATAACACAGGCTAAAAAACTCAACTGGTGCTTTTAAAATACGCCTACCCCAGTGTACCTAACCTAGGTCTAGTACGAGGGATGAAGTAGGTGCTATCTTTAGTTATAGTTTAGTTCTGCCAGGAATTGCCAAAGGTTTCTCTAGGTTCTAATCAGCTCTATACCTTAGAATGAGAGAGGTTGGTATCTCTTTCCCTGGACTCGATCTCTCAACACCCCGCAAGGGGAGTCAGAAACACTGGAGCTGGATTCCCGGCAGGAGGATGACAGCTTCTGGTCAGTGCGTCAGCTAGAGAGTTGGATTCCTTCGGCACTTGCTGTAGCGAGCTGCGTCGTGCAAGTAGTCGAACTGCACCAATCACACCATGCTTTTCCATAGCAAGTGAAGGTATATTTATACCTTGAAGGTGTTTAGGAATTCCAGTATTGACGTAAGAGTCGGGAATATGAACATCATGAATGAACCCCTAAGGATTAGATGTCCATGCATAAAAAATGAGTTCTTGGAGAAATCAATATCTAAGCAAGGGGAAGTCCCTAACGGCTTCAGAGTCTGGTTTTCCAAGAAGTCGTTGTGACGTAGATGAACGGATGGAAGTAGCCATGCCTGTATTTGGGTAGCAAGGGCTACGCCTAAATAAGGACTGGATTTCTATGCCTATATAAGGGCAATGTGAATTATACCTATATAAGGGCATGGATAGGGAAATGCATACAGAATCTATATTCGCACAAAACACCCACTCCACTTTCGTATGTACGACTAAACATGTCCAAACATATCTAAAAAATACCTACACATGAAGTGCAATAACCCCTCCAAAATACATAAAAATGCATTAGAACTGGTTGTAAGCATAGAATTGCATTGGTGCTGTACACATTAAAGCAATGCTTCATTCTCCGCATATATTTACATTTGAATACTAAATGAATGAAGCACGAAAATATACATTTATGAAATGGCTCGTAAATACAGAAGAAAAAGGCCGAAACCATTTCATGTCAGATTACATAAAACTGTTTGTTTGTGGACAAGGTCATATATTGTCTCTGGAAGTATTCAAAGAATTCTTGTTCTCTATGAATAGTTATACTATAAGCAGATTACTTTTGGCAAAAATAAAAAATACAAATTTGGAGAAAAAAATTAGTCATAGGAAAAGTTCTTTGTTTTGTAAAAATGAAGGTCAAATTAAAAGAACACTGTGTGCCAAATTCAAAAGTCAGTGTTTGCGCTTGGAGGAGGTCGTCTATCATTGTAGGTGATAGTTGGATTACCTCGTTTAGAAGATTATCCGCACATAGATGTGAAGCATCGCCTTCAGCATTGGTCGCATTAGCAATGTTCAAGTCGGATGTTACCTGTGTGCCTGTAGTTTCCTCTCGTACCTCAGCATCAGCATTTTGCATCTGTGAGATCTCAATAAATGTCGCCATCAGAATTGGTAGCCGCTGGGGCCAACACAGAACATGGGCCGTTACCGGTTCAAGCAAAGTATCAACATCCATTGGCATGACTGATGGGAGTGTTAGACAGGTGTCTAGCATGCATTCTTCTCCACATAGCAGGCAGCGTAGAACAGGTAAGATGCAATCTTGCCTGATTGATCTGAATGCCAGACACTATGCGGTATTTAATTCTCGTAGACAAGTTAATCCCAAAATTTGGACGATGGGCTCACGACACTTCATCTCCAACAGAGCTCTCTCTATGGGGCTTAGAGTGGCACTGGTGATTTGGCTTGCCATATCGTAGCAGAAGGAGCAAAAATAGTATCCCTGCAATGAGTCCCAAAAGGAGGGGCAGTCCGCCAAACATAGAGTGCACGAAGTTTGGAAATATTCCAAGGACTGCTTGAAAAGGTGCTAACAGTCCGGAACATACGTTCTTAAATAGATGTACAATACCGCTCGTATCAGACATGTTTAAGATACGAATCAACATTTCTGAGTTTGTAGGCAAGAGGACATGTATCTCGGAAGAAGTCCTTGTAGATCATAGGTTTCTTTAGTCGAGGTCAGTGGCACAGTTTTTTGCAAAAGAATGGCTTTCATTCTGCTTATAGTATCAATTTGTATAGAAGAGATGTTCAGTGAAGGCCTTAAAGGCGACTCCCTGGCTGTCTTCGTTTTAGGAAACAATACTTGCATACAGCAAGTGCCCCTGGATGACATAGTTACTAGATATGGTATGCCTGGCAACATGCCACAGCAGCTGTGATCGTTCAACATGAGGTAACTCCCATTTGAAAGTTGCCCAAATATTGGATCAATTACTGCAGCTGGTGAACTTTGCCGGTGACAAGTTGGTAGAGGAACCATTGCAGGCCCCGTGTAAATTAATACCCTGACAAAGGAGAGAACCGCTTAGTGCTTTTTCACAGTTTGTACCGCTACGAAACACTTCACGTCCCCCACTCCAACATCTGTGTGTGTATGGTAAATACCACGATGTCTTGGTGTATTCTTTACCCAACCTTTCATATGTGCCTGCTGGTATGTGTTTTAGGCAATACTGAAAATGAAAAATTGTAACAGGCAGAGTGATTGTTCCATGTATTATCCATTCCGTAGCTGATTTTTCTGCTACCATAAATGGCAATCTTTCCAGTTTTTCAATGCTCAGCACCGTATAGTCTGCTCCCCTTTGTGCCAATTTGATCTGTTTATCTGTGAGATTGAATTCTGAAAACAGTGACGTCGTATTGATTAAACGCCAAGGCTCATAGCCTGAACGAAGGTATTGCAACGTCCAGCCTAATAGCATGATAGAACGTAGTTGCGACTGACTATGTTGCAACATGACCTAGTCCTGTTCCATGATGTCTACGGCAGAAGATACTATGCTGTCCAATGAATATATCCTGGAAGACAGAGTCATTAACCCATTGTCAACTACAAAGAGAGCTTTCTCTAAATTAATACGATCAATTTCTCGTATTTGCTCTGCAGTCTCTGCTTGCGTAATCTTCCATGCTTCATTATAAGCAGCATAGATACCGGCATATATGAAACGTTTTTGACGCGGTTTTCTTGGTCCAAGCAAGAATTCCCTAAGATCTGCGCCAAAGATAAGTGTTGTTTTACATTCTTAAGTGTAGATCTGTGTAGCCAATCAAGGCAGAGCTTCCGTACACTGTATGTTAATACTATTCTAGGATGCTGTCTTTGAACATATCTTGGGTCTGGCCTATTGTATTTAACCCCTTGTGTTTTGTTCAGGAATCTATCTTGACAGTTGTTTGTGTCTGTGGGCCAGATAAACCATTTATTCCAATCTGGATCTGTTCTGTTGTGGAGCAAAATAGTATGTACGTCGACCTCCCCTCTGAATTGTTATCACTATCAGGTGTAGGTGTAGGTATGGACGGGTTGTTCATGTCTTTGATTTTGGCTTACCCAAGGCAAGACGTTTGTTGGATAGTGTCATTCAAAAACATAATTTGCTCAGGGATGATACAGTCTCTAAACATAGCTTCTACCCCCTGCACTTGCCAATCTTTCTTACCCCAGACAGTTTTTGTCTCAATGTTGTCCTTCCAAAAGTCAAACCCTTGTTTAGACAATTGGGCATAAAAGGCAGTAGAATAAATCTGTTTTGTATTGGTCAACATACTTTTCATTCCTGTTTTGTTTATATTTTTAAGATAGAATGATTCTGGATTGGATACATTGAACCCTGAAAAGTATGGAAACTCATTAGCAAACGCTTTTGAGCTACACTTTGGTGGCGTAGGACAATGTTCCCATTGGTTATACATATATACATTTCTAGACATTGTTGAATTGTGCAAGAAATGATGACCATAGTGAATATAACAATACATTTGTTCATAGTCTGAAGAGCCTTCTAAATATTCATCATTTGTGAACACTGCAGACATTTCTAGGTCTGATGTCATATTATTAACAGTCTCGAAGTCCCAATCATCAGAAAAGGTACTAGATGAAACAAAGTCACTTAATGAAATCTGGAACTGGTGTAGAATCTTCAACAGCTCCGACGGACCAAAAATGTCATATTCTGTTCTGTCCCAAGCTATACCATCAGGTACAGGAACGGTTGTGATGTTCACTGCTGACAAGTCTCTTTGTTCACGATGAGATGATTTGTGTGGTTTGAGGAATAAGTTGATGTTCTTACTTGCTGTGTCAATTTTGACATATCTTCCATTTATCAGCATACCCAGAGTTATCACCAGAGTTAACCAAAGTAGAAGAAAAAAAATTCCCAACACAATACAAAGTTCAATCCATGGTGAAACCAGATAAGTCTTTTCCAGGTGATGAAAAAAGTCAGTTGCTTGTTCCTTGAAAGTTCTTTTTCCTGGCGTCATTTCAGGTTCACTGGGTTCCTAAGAAAACGTATCAAAGTTAATGAAATAGCCTGAGGCAGTTCTGTCAATGGTGGGGATTGCGGTACAAAAGGGGGTGGTGATGGACGGAGCATCTGAACCAATCAAACACCATGCCTTCCCTGGACCGGAAACAAGCTTCCGAGGACCGGTTTCTGGCATTCCAGCCGTCTTCAGCCCGGCTTGCTTGAATCCAGTGGCAAAGTGAGCAAGGGACTCACGTCTGAGCATACCCTGCCACACATATGGCGGCCAAAGCGGTACAAAAGGGGGTGGTGATGGACGGAGCATCTGAACCAATCAAACACTCACACCCAGTCAAAAGATCTGGGTTTGATCCATCACCGTTCTTTAGCCCACTCTGCCACCCCAGTTCAGACATGGCTATATGCAAATCAGTCTGACCCTGTGCCTCATGGGAACAGTCCAGCCCGAACTGCCAAGCCATGCCTTCTCTGGACCGGAAACAAGCTTCCGAGGACCGGTTTTTGGCATTCCAGACGTCTTCAGCCCGGCTTGCTTGAATCCAGTGGCAAAGTGAGCAAGGGACTCACGTCTGAGCATACCCTGCCACACTTATGGCGGCCAAAGCGGTACAAAAGGGGGTGGTGATGGACGGAGCATCTGAACCAATCAAACACTCACACCAAGTCAAAAGATCTTGGTTTGATCCATCACCGTTCTTTAGCCCACTCTGCCACCCCAGTTCAGACATGGCTATATGCAAATCAGTCTGACCCTGTGCCTCATGGGAACAGTCCAGCCCAAACTGCCAAGCCATGCCTTCCCTGGACCGGAAACAAGCTTCCGAGGACCGGTTTCTGGCATTCCAGCCGTCTTCAACCCGGCTTGCTTGAATCCAGTGGCAAAGTGAGCAAGGGACTCACGTCTGAGCATACCCTGCGACACTTATGGCAGCCAAAGCGGTACAAAAGGGGGTGGTGATGGACGGAGCATCTGAACCAATCAAACACTCACACCCAGTCAAAAGATCTGGGTTTGATCCATCACCGTTCTTTAGCCCACTCTGCCACCCCAGTTCAGACATGGCTATCTGCAAATCAGTCTGACCCTGTGCCTCATGGGAACAGTCCAGCCCGAACTGCCAAGCCATGCCTTCCCTGGACCGGAAACAAGCTTCCGAGGACCGGTTTCTGGCATTCCAGCCGTCTTCAGCCCGGCTTGCTTGAATCCAGAGGCAAAGTGAGCAAGGGATTCACGTCTGAGCATACCCTGCCACACTTATGGCGGCCAAAGCGGTACAAAAGGGGATGGTGATGGACGGAGCATCTGAACCAATCATACACTCACACCCAGTCAAAAGATCTGTGTTTGATCCATCACCGTTCTTTAGCCCACTCTGCCATCCCAGTTCAGACATGGCTATATGCAAATCAGTCTGACCCTGTGCCTCATGGGAACAGTCCAGCCCAAACTGCCAAGCCATGCCTTCCCTGGACCGGAAACAAGCTTCCGAGGACCGGTTTCTGGCATTCCAGCCGTCTTCAGCCCGGCTTGCTTGAATCCAGTGGCAAAGTGAGCAAGGGACTCTCGTCTGAGCATACCCTGCCACACTTATGGCGGCCAAAGCGGTACAAAAGGGGGTGGTGATGGACGGAGCATCTGAACCAATCAAACACTCACACCCAGTCAAAAGATCTGAGTTTGATCCATCACCGTTCTTTAGCCCACTCTGCCACCCCAGTTCAGACATGGCTATATGCAAATCAGTCTGACCCTGTGCCTCATGAGAACAGTCCAGCCCAAACTGCCAAGCCATGGTGGGGATTGCTTCCGGATTTGTTGAAATCGCTGGAACCATTTGATCACTTGTTACTTCGCTGTAGACAGGTGTTTCTTGATGAACTGTTATTTGGGTCTCAAGAGGTACAAGTTCCATAGCTTTGTTGCTCAGTCC
The DNA here is from genome assembly GCF_964261635.1 of Lissotriton helveticus. Classification (NCBI taxonomy): domain Eukaryota; kingdom Metazoa; phylum Chordata; class Amphibia; order Caudata; family Salamandridae; genus Lissotriton; species Lissotriton helveticus. The sequence continues at coordinate 1,050,584,863 of NC_136067.1, forward strand.
TTCTTTTCTCACTGCAGATTCTTCAAAGGTGATGAGTCTCTCAGTTTGAACCTCTTGGATTGTAGCTAGAGGAGTGAGTCTGCTACTTGGTTGGATTCCACTTGGCCTACTGCTTAGTATCAGCCACATAGGGTGGTTTGATCAGGTCAACAGACACAAACCTGTTCTCCTTTACAAGCAAGAGGCGGCAGTAAAACTGTTCTTGATCCATGGTTTGTTAGGACAGGTACTGGTTGTCTGTAAGAAGGCCCAAATTCCTTCTTGTCCGCAATCTTTTCTCTGACTAGATCACCAAGCTTTGGGATCCAGACAGGCCTTGCTGGGATGGGTAGTTTTTCCCCAGTGGTGGTTGGCTTCAGGAACACGATGCTTTGTTTCGTTCTTAATTCATTTAAGTCCTGTAAAACATCCAAACGATCTTTGATATCAAAATGCTTTTGTTCCACCACTGATGTGTGACAATCAAGGTCAGGGACCAACATTCTTGTCCCAAAAAGGACCTCATATGTAGTGATACCCCTTAGAGAACTTCTTGGCAGGTTATTAAGACTACGCTGGACACTTATTAGATATTTGACCCACCCGTCACCCGAACCTAATACCCTAGCTGTTATAGATTGCTTTAGGTCCCGGTTTTTTCTCTCCACAACCGAATTTCCCTCAGGATGGAATGGACTAGAATACCGCAATGCAATGCCCAAACTGGCCGTGGCTTCTTTGTAAGCTCAAGAGATAAACGCAGGACCCTGGTCAGAATGGTGCATGCAGATTGCGTATGTGCCGATAAAGACTCACAAATCTTTAGTAACAGTTCGAGCTGCAGCCAAGCGCTAAGACAACATCCAAATGAACCTTGAACATGAATCCACTGCAACCATGATATATTAATAGTTATCATCCATTTGTAAGGGATCGCAATGGTCCAGTAAAAAACATGTTAACAGTTTATCTGAAATCAAGAGGGGCGTCTGCGCAGGACGTTTCACTGTAGAGACTTTCATCTTTTGGCATATTTCACAGTCCAAGACGTAGTTTCTGGTCTGTTTCCTCATGTGTGGCCACCAGTATCTCTGTTTTAACAACGATACTGGGGCGGTAACACCTGCATGTGCAGAGGCGAGCTCTTCATGTGCTGCTAGGATTAGACCTAATCTATGTTCCATGTTTGGAATTACCCTATCCCTCACTCCAGGGATTCGAGCAAATAGGACATTGTTCGCATCAGTTATATATGAGTATTTGAGTGGAAATCCCTTAGGTAACGTATTACCGCTGCCTTTGCATGTCGCATTGACAGCTAGCTTTATTTCACTGTCTATTTTGGTTTTTGAACGAGTGATTGTAGGTACGGAAGCCATTTGCACAGCCCCCTTCGCAGCTTCATTAGCCAATGAATTCCCTTCAGCGTGAACCCCATCACGTTGATGACTCAGGGTGTGTATCATGTGAGTGTTTTGTAGTCCATTTCGTAACTGAACTACTTGTTCCCAAAGTGTTTTATGCTTAATTGTGCCACCTTTTGCATCTTTGTAACCGTTCTGAAGCCAATTCTGTAAATATTTATTATAAGACTGAACACAATAGAAAGATCGCAGACTATGAGTGTGGGGAATTCGCGATCTTTGTTTTCAAGTGTCATTTGGAATGCTTGTAGTTCAGCTCGCTGAGCTGTACAATCTCCTAGAGATTGAGCTTTAGTGACCATTGGTCTAAATTTGCCATTGCGCATACGACCTTTAACAATTGTGCACTATAGGCTTGTTTACCCCCCCATAGCGGGTTGAGCTGATCCGTCAGTATAAATTATACATTCATACTGCTCAAGAGGCAGAATTTCAGGAGGCAGAGGACATTCTTGTTCGTATTGTAGAAATGCTTGTGTTTTCAAATATGGATCAAAAATGTATTCAACATCTGTTGCAGTAGGAGAATTAACCCATTGTATCCATCTCGGATGTAAAGCTTTAGCATTAGGAATGCTTGCTTCTGTCACCGCCTCTAAGTTACGACCATAATGCGTGCTAGGGCTCTTTCTTTTGCTACAGCGGTCTGAATAGCTGTCAGAATTTTTTCTGTAGAAGTGAATTTCATTTCTGCATGTGTGTACAAATGTGATTTGTAAGATATCTGAATTTTTTCACTTTCATTAAAAGTTAAGTAGGTGAATCCACATTGACCTGGAATGATTCGGATAACTAGGTTGCATACGATTACGCATGTTTGCAAATGTGTAGTTGCTAAGATGTCTTTTTGTAATGAACGCAAAATTTCTGTGTATTTTTGTGTCCGATTTACTGCTTTAAAATCAGGTTTGATTAATTCGTAGAGAGGTCTAATCCTTTCTGCGTAGTTTAGAATGTAAATTCTTCCGAAATTTAGGAAACCTAGAATTGACTGAAAGTTTTTCAGCGTTTTTGGAGGTTGGAGCAGCGCACACATTTCTAAAAAGTTGGCTGCCAGGCTTTTGCCTTCACTTGAAAGTTCATATCCTAGAAAGAGGACATTTAAAGGGGCAATTCTAGTTTTTTTTTAATTCAATACCCTCAGAGGCGAATCCAAGTATAATGGTATTCACCCTATTCAAGTGCATATCCAAGTCATCATCTGTCAGATAGGTTTCATCCACATATGACAATGCTTCAACATCATAAGTATGTAGTAACTCTGTTACCCTAGCTGAGAATAACCCAGGACTATTCTTGAATTAGTGAGGGAGACGACAGAAGTGACACTGTGTCCCCATTATTGAGCAAGCGGTCAAATACCTACTTTCAGGTGCAATATTTTGACAAAAGAAACCGTTAGAAATATCTAATGTTGTTTTATATTTTTTACGCATAATGTTATTCATTAATGCTGTGCTGTGAGCATTTTGCACTGCAAATGTTTTGCAACACGAGTCTAGATTATATGTAATGTCTGGTTTGGAGACAGGAAACAAAGGATTGTTCATTGATGAGGTGCATGTTTCAATCACCGCTTGGTATTCAAGTTGATCTAATATCTCCCTGACCTGTTGTTTAGCTTCTTGCTTAACTAGGTACTGCCTTTGTGCAGTTGGTTGACTTTTTCAACTGGATTTTATGATGAGGCAAGTCCTCATCCCATCCTACATGATTTTTGTATAATGCTGGACCCTGGGCGACTGCCCATTTCCTGGCATAAGTACACTTTAAAGGAATTGGAATATGGTTAGAGTAGGCTGGCATACTGTTGTCTTCGCCATGTGGGCACTCCCTGAAAAATGTTGGTGGCCAGTCTTTTTCAGTCAGAAGTATATCGTAACCCTTTGAAAGTCGCTCCCAAAAGAGTCCTTTCACTCTTCTTGGTATGTTTCCCTCCACCCAGAGAGTTATTTCATACAGCCTATATGGAGAACGAACCCTGGTATCCGCAGTTTCAACTTCGATGTCTTCATTCAAGTCCACTGTCTCCAGAAGTCCCTTCAGGTTCTGGCGAGCTATTGTTAGTTCTGCTGCGCTGTCCAGCATTGGAATTGGAATATGGTTAGAGTAGGCTGGCATACTGATGTCTTCGCCATGTGGGCACTCCCTGAAAAATGTTGGTGGCCAGTCTTTTTCAGTCAGAAGTATATCGTAACCCTTTGAAAGTCGCTCCCAAAAGAGTCCTTTCACTCTTCTTGGTATGTTTCCCTCCACCCAGAGAGTTATTTCATACAGCATATATGGAGAACGAACCCTGGTATCCGCAGTTTCAACTTCGATGTCTTCATTCAAGTCCACTGTCTCCAGAAGTCCCTTCAGGTTCTGGCGAGCTATTGTCACTTCTGCTGCGCTGTCCAACATTGTCTGAACCCATTCTCCATTCTTGAGTTGTGTCCTCAAGGTCCTCGGCATGTCTGATTTTTAGACCTGCTACTTTCTTTTTGGTGAATTGAGTTTTTGGTTTACTTTTCTGAACGTGTTGATCGTCTTTGGACTCCACGCGTTCTTCTTTGTTGTCTGACCGTCCTCAACTTTTGGATATCTGTGACGAAGTCTGGAAGGTACGAGAGGAACGTGTATCAGTATCTTGATATCTATCAGGTTTTTTTCAAATTATCCCTATTTCTGAAGTTATACCTTCTTTCAGAGGGCTCCTTTTGAGGAGACCTATCTCTGGATTGAGAACGCTTCTCTTTAGAAGTTTGTTTGCTATTTTCCCACTTCTTTTTAGAAGAGGTTGGAGTGTTTTTAGACAAGACCTTTTCAGGACATTCAGACAGTTGTTGTTTAACTGTATAATTCTACCTATCTTTGTATATTACGAAGTAATTCATCGTCCAACATTGCTTCAATGTCAGGGTCAGGTGTTTAGCTGGCTAAGGCCGACCATGTTGCTCCTGGTCTACCTAGTAGACCGAGACTGGTAATGTGAGTTAAATGTTTTAGGGCGCCTTTAAGCCAGAGCTCATGCTCCTGGTATGTGAGTGGAATTTCTATTTCCTCGAAAGGAATATATTCCTCTGGTGGATCATCTTCTTTGTAGAAGTGAAACAAATGTGTAACTGGATTTGATTCTGGGAATACTATCCATGAATAGAATACCTCTGTCTGGTGATATTCATGTGCCTCTATCACCACAAAAACTGCTCTACCACCTCTTGATGATAGGCCATGTTTTATAAGTTTTATAGTGATGGCTTTCCTTACATTTGGAGGAATGATTACAGCATTCATGTCTGTTTCATTAAAACCTGCTTGATTAAAAGCTAGTACGGCGTTGTCGCCTGTAGCTCCACTGGCGCCAGGATTATCTTCGTCTGCCATTTTGTTGACTGAAGGTTTGCAGAGCAAGCTTCAAGGAAACAAAGATAAGGTGCACAATATTTTGGAACACTACATCCTTCAACGTTGAACAAACCAAAAACTAATACATAAGATTTTTCGTCCTACTCAGCTATGGCGGATATTATCCCTTACCCACTCCAGACATCTATTGGAGTATTATGAGTATGGGGTCTCTGAGAAAATCAAGACTGAGTTACTTCAGTATCTAGCGTTATATTAGTGCCTTACCAAACCGTTGGGTGCCATGTAGTGTAGTTCCTATATTCCCAATAGGCTCTGCACATTGGAATAATATACACTATAGTTTTGACATAGGACTGAGGTCAGTATGTCTCTATCGTGCATATTAAACTTAATTGTGTGTGTGCAAGCTAACTCAGAGGTCACTAGAAACCTTCTCGAATAAAAAAGAAGGGATTAGTTTCTGACAACCGCATAAACATGACAACTTTGTTTCCCCTAGAACCGGAATAATATCTTCAGAGTCGTGGAAACAATAGATAACTATTTCACTCAGTCAATCATGCATGCTTCGTTTCTATGGAGTTGCACAGAAATAGAGAGACGGGCGTTTCAATAAAAGGATTTATTGAACAGTCTTCTTTCTCATGCAAGAGAGGTGAACTGCTACAATCGTTAGACAGAATGCGAAGTATAATGCGTACAGCGTAAACAGTAATATAAAATTATACAGTAATAGCATTGTCTGTTGCTATGACACATACAAAAAAACATTTTGTATCATTACCAGCTTGTTATCAATGTGTTAGTCTTTTTTGAGTATATATTGCATCACCTATTATTCCTTTTTTTGATTTATCTATACCTTTCTGAATTCTCAGTAATTATCCCCCAGTGTAGTTTTTTCAGAATGGCCCAACTTAAAACGTTACTGATGACGAATTTGCCCTTCTTGTTGGTACGACTGACTCCTTTGGCAGTGGAGCAAACAACGATGATGAAAATCAAGATGATATTAAAAAACTCATAGAACTCAAAAAGAAATTGAGGCGTATGGAAGCCCATGGGGAATTGATGTTGGCTTATTTACGAGCAGGCATAATACCGATGGGCCTATGTGTACGAAACATACCTGGTCTTTTTGTGCAAAATAAGGCTTTTCTTGAGAAATGGAGCATGATTGCCAGTAGATGTTCTAGAGACCTCATGATTTTAATAGTAGAGATGGCCAAGGAGCTGTCATCAAACATTAAAACAGAAATAGAAGAGTTGGAAACACAAATTAAAAATACTAACACCGGGGGGAGGAGCTTGGCGGGCATCCGTGATGGCCGCGTGAGCACAGCGCTCTCCGGACCACCGCCACTCCCGGCATGATATCCTGAACATATCCTGATTCTTCACGAGGATTTTTGTAGAGGACCCTGGGCTGATCTTCCTGTTGTTTTTGGATTTTGAATTGGACCAGGGGCACCGAAGATACGTCGACTCGAACTTTCGGGGCCCGCCCTGGAGGTGCGCCCGGGTCTTGGTGAGGCACTGTTGCCGTGTCTGAGTTGAACAACAGCGGCAGGGGGATTCGACTTGTGGGTCCCCCTCTTAAGTTTCGGTTTCGTTTCTGCCTCAGACTACGATTTCTGGCAGAGGACTCTGGCCCTTGTTGGGTCCAGCGGCGCAAGACTGCTGTTGCGCCTTTGGCTTGCTTAGCGTCCTTCCAGACTGGTTCACACCTAGAGGTGCCCTCGCTGCTGCTTTTTGGCTCCAACGCCTTGTTCTCCTGCGGCCATTTTCACCGGGTCGAGTGAGTCCCCCGGGACGCGGTCTCCAACATGGCGGGCAGAGGGGACCGAGAGACACGGAAGACCAAGACGCCCCTTCGCGGGGTCCGGTCCAGTCTAATGTCATGGACCGGTACACACATTCGAAGGGGTCCCCTGGAGCCGCCTTGCCTGGCCCGAGTGCAGTTGACCACACTTTAGAGGCGTCGACGGAGCCGTCCTTGCAGGACATCATGGGCGCCATTTCTGGCATGAAGGAAACCATTGGCCAGCAGTATGAAGCTTTGGCCCACAAAATCGACACTGTGGCCATTGATGTGAACTTGATTCGGGCCGACCTATCTAAAACCAATGAGAAGGTGAAGTCATTGGATCTCAAGTCATCCAGCCTCACGGCCGACGTCTCGGAGATACAGACGGAGATTGGCAATGTCCGGAGGGTGAACGATTTCATGACCCGGCGCTTGGAGGACTTTGAAAACAGGGCACGTCGTTGTAACGTGCGTGTGGTTGGCGTTCCGGAAAATCCGGACCCGCATTCTGTCGATCTCCTGGTCGAGGACCTGATACAGAACTACCTTTCTCAATCTGGGTTGAGTAAATTCTTCGCTGTGGAACGTGCCCATCGTGTTCCGGGTGGCCAGGGCAAGCCGGGCGCCCCGCCGAGGCCTATTGTTGCGAAACTCTTTCATTATAGGGATCGAGACGCTATCCTGCAGGCTTCGCGAGTGAAGGGCCCGGTGGCCTTTGAGAATGCCACGGTGAACTTCTACCCGGACTTCTCCCAACTGGTGCAGAAACAGCGTATGGGCTTCCGTGGATTCAAGAAGCGTCTCCGGGACTTGGGACTGCGCTACGCTATGCTTTTTCCAACCAGGCTGCGAGTTGAGTACAATGAACGGACCCTTTTCTTTGATCGGCCTGATTCCGTGAATGACTGGCTGGACTCTCTGCCGGACCGGCCTACTAGGACTGAGCCCACCGAACACCTGGGTGGTGCCGAGGGTGGTGTAGAGAGCTGAACTTATTGTCTATGCCCCTGTCTCCGTACCACGTGAATTCTTCCGAGATTTCATGCCTAAGTGCCTCTATTTTCTGTGTGTTCTCCTCTTTCTTTATCTTTGTCGGGGTGGCGGGTGGGACAGGGCCTTTCCTCCTCCGGGGTCTTTTTGTAGAACGGGGGTTTCTGGGCGACAGGCACACTGCATGTTGGGGTGGCTTTTCAGCTTCTTGCAGGGGTGCAGGGTGGGGGGTGTTTTCGTGAATGTTGGGGGGTGGGTTGATGGGATGTTTGAAGTTTGTGTTTTGTTTTTTCAAGGCGACTCTATCTTGCTAATGGAATTTTCAATGTCATGCTCATTGGTGGATGGTTCCTGCATCAATTTGTGGGATGGGGGGTAGCGGGTTGAGGTTTATTTCGTGGAATGTCAATGGTCTGGGGGATCGTATAAAACGGGGTGTGGTGTTGCGATGTCTACGACGTCTGTCTCCCGATATTGTCTTTCTGCAGGAGACTCATCTAGTGGGCAATACTTGTCGTGCAATGAACAGGTGGGGCTATCGCCTTGTCGCACATTCGGGGTTTACCACTGGTTCCAGGGGGGTGGGCATCCTTGTCCGGGCTTCCCTTCCCCTTGCGATTGATGATGTGATCCTTGATGATCGGGGGCGTTATGCCGTCCTCGTGGGACGCTATGAGGGCCGGACCCTTTCCCTGTTTGTCGTTTATGTGCCCCCCGGTCTACAGACCTCTACCTTCTCCGATTTGGGCCGAGTGTTGTTGGGCCTCCCAGATAGTTTTCTTTTCATGGCCGGTGACTTTAACTCTGTGTTCTCCGGTCTCAATGATCGTTACCCCCCTAGGGACACTCCTTCGGCCCAACAATGGCTGGGTGGGTTTTTGGATACTTTTGGTTTGGTGGATTGTTGGAGACTTATGCACCCTACTCAGCTTCAATATACTTTCCTTTCTGGGGCCCATGGGAGTCTATCTAGACTGGATTACTTCCTGATGCCTGCGGCGCAGTCATCGGCTGTTCGGGAGATTAGACACCTCCCCCGGGGCATCTCCGACCATTCTCCGCTCTGGCTTTGCTTTGAGGTGGGGGTGGAGGCGGCGGGTCGGGTGGCTCCTATCAATCCATGGTACCTAACCTCCCCTGAGACCCGTGGTCTCTTGATTAAGTCTCTGGACAATTATTTTCTAGACAACGAGGGGTCCGTCTCCTCTGCGGTGTCCCTATGGGAGGCTTTTAAGACAGTGATCCGTGGGCAGGCCCTTTCCCTTATTGCTGAAACCAAAAAGGCGAGGAATCGGGAGGTGGTGGAACTTGAGAGGGAAATTATTGAGATGGAGGCTGACCTGGAATCGATTGTTACTCCTGATAAACTCCACGCCCTGGGTCTGAAGCAGTTTGCCTATAGGTCTCTGGTTACAGACGCGGCTAAAATGATGTTTCGGGAGCAACAGGGTCGTTTGTATGATGTGGGGGACAAAGCGGGTAAATTGCTTGCGTGGTTGGACAAGAAGGAGAGGGCGAATCGTGTGGTACCGGTGATTCAGACTTTGAATGGTGTGAGAGTGACAGACCCGGTTGAAATAGTGGAATGTTTTGCGGACTATTTTCGTGTGGTTTATTCCCCTTTTTTTTTGTAAAACAATTTTTATTGCAGAGATAATGTCAACCATACAGTATGCCCACCATCATGGTCTCCGGTACAAATGCAGTCACTTTTCGATTATCGCCTGTATACACAGCCTCTTGACCCACATCCCGGAGGTTGGGTGGCGGTCGATCATGTATCACGGTGCGGCTGGTTCAGGTAGAAATAGCTCAGCTATACAATATCCTCCGCTTTTATCAGGTCTACGCTTATTGAGCCCCTTCGCTCTACAGTTATGTATAAACTCTCTTCAGCAAAGCAAACAGTTCAACTTTTCTCCCTCCCCCCTCCCCTTCCTCCCCGTCCCCCTGGTGTCTGAGCCTACGTGTCCTGTGTATAATCTCGGGCAAATTGGTGTGATTAGGATTGTGGAAGCAATACTTAGGTGTGTGTGTCAGGTGTCAGTGCAGGGTCTAATACCTCCTCCCTCGGGGCCCCCTGCAGTGCTACTCCCTCCTCCTCGTCACTCAACTCCGCACTATCCCTGAGCGCCTGGACTAGGGTTTCCCAAGCTAGCGCCGCTTCCTGAGCCTTCTCATTTGCTGTCCGCCGGGCCAGTTGGTATCTGAGCGTGCTTTCTGCCGCTGCCCATTTCAGGAATTCGTTCAACCACTTTTGGTGTGTTGGCGCTGTCTTTGACTTCCAACCCCTGGTGAGCTCCCTCTTTGCAATCATAAGGCCCATGTCAATAAATTTACTCGACAGTTTCGTTTTGCGCGTGTGTGGGAACCAATGTAGGAGGACGACCGCGCTATCATAGTGCAGTACTCTACCCGTGACCTCATTTAGGGCGTCCCCAACTCCCTCCCAGTACTCCTGGATGCGCGGGCAGTCCCTAAGCATGTGTTGCAAGTCAGCGCCAACTAGCTTACATCTGGGGCATGCTGCATCAACTGCGCCAAAATATCTTGCTATCTTATTCGGAGTGAGGTAGGCCCTGTGTAGGATATAGAGGTGTATTAATTGGAAACGGGCGTTTCTGGTGCTTTTCCTTGCTCGCTGAAGCAGCTGGGACCATGTTGTGTCTGGGATTTCCCTCTGCAGGTCCTCTTCCCATTGTGATTTGAGGCGTGTTAGTGGTGGTATGTTTTCTGTATGCATTCTGGAGTAAAGACATGTAACCGCTTTCCTCGTTCCTGCTGTCATCATCGTATATTGGCATGCCAATGATGTCTTAGGTTCCATCAGTCCCTCCCCCAATGTGCTCGAAGCGCCCGCACCACTGCTGCATGCACCAAGTAGTCACCCCGTGGGAGGTCATAGCGTTCCTGCAGAGTACAGAACTCCATCAGCACTCCGTCTGAGTATAAGTCCCCCACCATCTGAAGTCCCGCCTCTTCCCACAGTTGGAGGTTCGACCAGTCCCCCCCATGCGGAAGTGCCGTTAACATCCCCAACGGTATCTCTGGGGCATACGGGTGACCAGGGCCTGCACGCTTTTGCATGCGATTCCAACACAACCGCAGTGTCTTTTCCTCCTGGGTCAGTCCACTCAGTAATAATTTCTGCTGGAGGGCTATGTAAGCTAGCACATGGCGGGGGGTGCCCGCGTCCCTCTCATGGTCCGGCCCCCGGTACACTCTCGCTACTTCCTGCGTAAAGAATTGGAGCTGCGCCCCCAGGTAATAGAGCTCGAAGTCTGGGACCGCTAACCCTCCCTGGTCCTTGGGGCGCATGAGAGTCGTCAGTGCTATGCGCCGCCTGCCGACTCCCCATAGAAACGCTATTATGCTGGACTTCAAGCGCCTGAACACTTCTCCCGGTATCCATACCGGCAGGGTCCTGAAAAAGTAGAACAGCCGCGGTAGGGCGACCATTTTGAGGAGGGACACCCGCCCCGTCATAGACAGGGGAAGGGTAGCCCAGAAAGCCATGTTGCCCTTCAATCCTCGGATACATCGCCCGATGTTCCCGTCCAACAAGTTGGCGGGATCGTGGTATATGTAGGTCCCAAGATAGTGCAGACAATCAGGTTCCCAGCGCATGCTGATGTTGGTCGTCGGGTATTTCTCCTCTTTCCGGAGCGGAAATAAGCATGTCTTCGCCCAATTCACTTTTAAGCCTGAGAGCGCCCCGAATCTCTGCAGTAGACCCTCTGCACCCCTAACCGCCTCATCAGCGTTGTCTAAGAACAGCAAGAGGTCGTCCGCATACAGCGATATATGGTGGTAGGTTCCTCGCACTTCCAGTCCGAGGTACGCATCCCCCCTTCTAGCCAGCATTGCAAACGGTTCCATGGCCAGTGCGAACAACAGTGGGGAGAGCGCGCAACCCTGCCTCGTCCCCCTGTTCACATCGTAGCGGTCCGATAGCAAAGCTCCCACTCTCACCCTTGCGCCCGCCCGTGCATAGAGCACTGTGGTCCATCTTATATAACCTTCCCCGAGACCGAATCTCCGCATCACCGCATATAGATAGCTCCACTCCAGGCTATCGAAAGCCTTTTCAATGTCAACCGACAACACCATAGGGGCCAATGCTGTTTGTGGGGGGTCCGCCAGCAGCCTGAGCAGCCGCCGAATGTTGTGGGCCGTGTTCCTGGTTGGGATAAAGCCCGACTGGTCCCTATGAATCAAACCCGTCATATGAGCAATCAATCTCTCGGCCAGAATCGTGCTCAAAATTTTGTAGTCCGTCATCAGCATCGACAACGGTCGGTATGACGCCGGGTCCGCGCTATCCCTGCGCGGTTTAAGCAATGGGATCATTATCGCCTCGCGCATCGATTGGGGCAACTCTCCCTTCTCCTTGGCCTCATTATACACCGTCCTGAGTCTCGGGGCCAGCAGCTCCATATATTTCACATAAAACTCAATAGGGAGGCCATCCATCCCCGGTGTTTTGTTTCGCGCCATCTTCTTGATGGCCCCTCTAATTTCTCCGAGGCCAATCGGGTCCCCGAGAGCCTAGCGTCTTCCGGGTCTAACTGGGGCAATTGGGTCTCTGCCAACAGGGCTTCTGCCGCCTCGGGTCGGGTCTCCAACCCCTTCCTGTATAAGTTGCGTAATACTCTTGGAAGCACCGCACTATGTCCGGTTGCGTGCAATAGGTTTCCCCGTTCGCCCCCGCCAGGGATAGTATTGGGGTGGATCCTCTGTGAGGGTTGGCCAGCCAGGCTAGGAGCGTCCCCGTCTTATCCCCCTCAGCGAGTGCCCTGGTCACATAAGCTTTGTAATCGAAGCAACGTAGGCGCTCCACTCCAACCGCCACTGCCTCCCTCGCCGTACTAACCCTACCCTGCAATTCGGGGTGGCCGGGTCGCGATCGCTCAGCTTCTCGCAGCGTCCATTCCGCCCTGTCCAAGTCCTCTACTAGCGTTCGTCTTGTCCCCGCAAATTTTCCTATACAGTGCCCTCTCACCACCACCTTGAATGCGTTCCATTCAGCGGCCCTGGAGGAGGTGGTCCCGTCGTTCTCCGTAAAATATTGGGTGATTCTAAGTTCCAAGTCCGTCCTAAATGGTGGGTCATCCAACGTGTCCGGCCGGAGCCGCCATGTCGGAATCGATGTAGACCCATTCATCCAGGCCAGGGTGAGCAGCAGGGGATTGTGATCCGATATCGTACGTGTGAGGTATTCTGTGCGGGCAACTGCCGGGATAACTTGATGGGAGCATAGGAATGCGTCAATGCGGACATGTAGGTCGTGCATACTGGAATAGAAGGAATAGTCCCGCTCAGCCGGGTGTTGTGCGCGCCATACGTCAGTGAGATCCCACTGCCCCTGCCAATGCAACCTATGTTTCGCTAGCCTGTGCACCGGGGAAGCATGGAGCGGTGGGTGTGACCTATCCAATGTTGTGTCCGCAATAGAGTTAAAGTCTCCCCCCAGCAATATTGGACCTGCGAAGTAGGTTGCTAAGCGCGTGGAGAGTTTAGTGAAGTAAGGCGCTTGGTCAGTGTTTGGCGCATAAACGCTGCATAGCGCTATAGTACGGCCCCTGAGTAAACCCTCAACTGCTACGAAACGACCCTCCGGGTCCACAGTATGCCTAGTGACTTGGAAGGGGATCCCAGCCCGAATCCATAGCAGCACCCCCCTGGCAAACGCTGAATATGTGGTGTAAAACAGGTGACCCCGCCACCTCCTTTGGAGCGCTACCCCCTCCTTTTTGGTCAGATGTGTTTCTTGTAGGAAGGCTATATGAACCCCTCTGCGGACTAGGTAAGAGTGAACTTTGTGCCTTTTAGTCATTGAGTTCAGACCCCGCACGTTCCAGGACACACATTTTAACGACCCCACACTATCCATAGTCTCGACATTGAAGGCTAAGAGCCCCGTTCCACCGTGGCCAGACACCAATAATGGCCCCCCCGTCCCCCTTCCCCAACCGGACTGTTCCCCACCCCCTTCGCCCTACAACCCTCCCCTGCTCCGCTCTCCTACCACTACCCCCCTCCCTGTCCTGAGTAACCCCAACATCTCTAGACATCCACCCCCCCTAGAACAGGACCTAACTACAGAAGAGTTACCCCCGTCCAAACAATCGAGCAAGGTGCTCTCAAAACTTTCTAGTCCGCAGTCTGTACTGCGGTGGCCTTAGGGGCCTCTGGGTGCGTGTACTAGCTACCTCAGCAACAAATGCGTCCCTCTTCCCATCCACCCCTCAATGTACATCCAAACTCACGATTAACCAGTCTCACGACAGCCTGCTCCAGCGGCCAGGTTCGCCAGTCCCTCCAGGTCGTCGCTGCCAGCCCCCTCATCCCCCAGTTCAATACTCAGCTGCCAAAGATTTCCTCCGCCGTTTGTGGCGTTACCGTCGGGCCCTTCGCGCTGTCCACCTCCGACAGTTCAGTTTCCGACCCCGTTTGCTTGTCCTCCGAGATCGATTTCGAGTCCCCCTCCTGCTGTGGTTCCTCTGCTCCCGAGACTTCTTTCACCGCCTGCAGTGCCGCTTTCCTTTCCACTGTCGTCTGCGATTCCGTCAGTCGTTTCTGATGCTGACCCCTCTTCCGAAGTCGTCTTGATCTTCTAACCGAGCCCCGTTGGAATTCCTCCGCGGCCGCCCTGTGGTGGGCCCCATCCGTTCCAGCCTTGTAGGAGTCCCACCAGTCCCAGGCATCCGCCGATGAATTGAACAACAGTGCCTTCCCATCCACCGAAATTCGGAGTCTCGCCGGGAACAACAGCGAATACTGCAGCCCCTCCGTTCGCAGTTCTCTTTTAATAGAGAGGAATGAAGCTCGCTGCTTTTGGGTTTCAAAGGTGTAGTCCGGAAACAACGTGACCGCGCTATTGTCAACCTGGAACGGACCCGCTTCCCTCGCTCGTTGCAGAAGCCAGTCTCTATCCCTGTAATGGAGTACTTTGATCACCACTGGTCGCGGGGGGAGCCCCGGTTTGGGGGGTCGGGCAGGCACACGATGCGCTCTCTCCAGCATGAAGAAGGGGGAGAGGCCTTCCGGCGCCACCACTGTCCGTAGCCAGTTGTCCACATAGCCCAGCATGTCCGTCCCCTCGCTTTTCTCCGGAAGGCCCACCAGTCGTACATTGTTTCGCCGGCTTCGGTTTTCCGCATCTTCCGCTCTCCTCTCCAGCGTCTGGATACGTTCCAGGGCGTCCGTAAGTTTCCCTTCCAAGGCTTTCTGTCCCGGCACCACATCCTTCAGGATTATTTCTGTGTCTTTTACCCTGTCGGCCAGTTTCCCATGGTCTGCCCGCAGGAGCCCCAGGCCTGTCGACACTTGAGCAATGTCTTGTTGCAGGGCGGTCCTCGTGGCCGCTATAGCTTCCAGGATTCTGTCCTGCATCGTTAGCAAGTCTGACTGGGTATGTGGCATGGTGTCCGGGGCCTCTGCGGTCGTTCCTGCATCACTTTTTGGGCCTTTCGGTTTCCCCATTCCTCCTCCGGGCTAGCCGCTGGGCAAACGTGGAGGTGGTCGAGACGGACAGGTCACTCAGCCGGTCGGCCGGTCGCTTCGTCAATGTGGAGCCGTCTCCGGCCAGACAGTTGCAGTCCTCGGTCCGTGAGGCCAGGGGCGCTCACCCGATGTAGGCCCACCGTGTCTCGCTCACCGCCGCAGGCCAGGTCTAGCCCCCGTGCCACACACAGGCGCCTTCTTCCCGCACCTCCCCGCCACCGCGGGCCGCCGAAGCCTCCGCTGTCGTGCAGGGTGTCCGCGTTCAAGGGATCCTCACTGCATCCGGTGCAGGTCTCTCAGTGGCGGCCCTGGTCGTCGTCCCAGAAGTGGGGTCTCCAGCCTCTACTGCCACCTAGTAAGCAAGCCACCCGCCGGCAGAGTCCAAGGTCGCCAGGCAGTCGCCTCTTCTCAGCTGTCGGTCAGTGGTACAGCCCCTTGCCGGGCCCCACTCCACCTACCGCCCGAGGGCCTCACTCACGAGCTCACCCCTCTGTGGCTGGGTTGTCCCGCTGGTCAGCTCCACGCTGAATGCCCCCTCAGGCCGTCGCAGGGTGTCACTTACCCCGACAAGCTCCTCTCGGGCGGTAGACAACGAGGCAAGGCAGCTGGGCGAGGGGGGGGTCAAGACCCCCGGGATTGGGCGCCCCGCCCGGTGCCTCAGTGCAGTGTCGGAGTCCGCCGGGCCCTCACCCAGGTTCCGCGAAATGGGGCTGCCGGGTCCGCAGTCCTGGCCTGTTCTCCGCCTCTCTGGTGCTTTGCCACCTCTCTCGCGGCCTCCCGCCTCCCTGGTCCGAATCCGCTCAGGCGCCTCTGGTCGCCCGTGGAGGTGCTCCGCTTGCGCTCTTGGCCTGGCGGTGTCCTCGCTTCTTGCCCCTGGGCCTCCTCTCACCAGTGCAGGATCAGGCGCCGCAGCGCCGCCGCCGGAGCCGCTCAGGCCCAGAAGCCGGGACTTCAATTTTGGAGCCCCTCAGGGGCACGGATCTCACCCTCCTCCGCAGCGCCGCCTCTGGTGCCGCCAAGACCGCCGCTGGTTCCGCCAAGACCTCCGCACCCAAATAATCGCTCAAGGACCGCTCTCACCCCGCTCGGTCAGCAGGATCCGATCTCAGGGTGCCCGGTCCACCAGGGCGCAGTCCGGTGGTTCTCAGAGTCCTACGCCGCCCATTTTAGGTTACGTTCTGTCCAGGACCGGCGGGGGCCGCAGCACTGGATGCGGGCAATGCACACGCCTGGCGCGCTCCCCGGGCAGACACCGATGTCTGGTGCGGACTCGACCCGGGTTTCTCGGGGAGTCCGCGCTGTTTAAGGGATAAATTGAGGATTTATTGGGGCTAGGGACGGGAGCCTCGTTAGGCTGCGTCTGCTGGCATCGGCCACTAGCCACGCCCCCCGTGTGGTTTATTCCCCTGTGTCTGAACGGGATGTGGATGACTCTCGCCTCTTGTTGCGTGATATAGCTCTGCACTGCATCTCCGAGTTGGACCGGGTCTCTATTGAGTCTCCTTTCTCTACGGACGAAATAGCGACTGCCATTCGCTCACTCCGTTCGGGCAAGGCTTTGGGCCCGAATGGATTGCCAATTGAGTTGTACAAACTGCGTCCTGACGGGGTAGCGCCCTATCTTCGTACCATGTTTTTGGAGTCCCGGGAGCGGGGTATTCTCCCCTATGACCAGCGCCTGGCTACGATCGTTGTTATTCCTAAAGAGGGTAAGCCCCGAGACCTTTGTTCGTCATATAGGCCCATTTCCCTGTTGAATGTTGAGCCCAAGGTTCTGGCTAAGCTCTTGGCTACTCGCCTCCTGACGGTTATTAGTGACTTGATTCATCCGGACCAATCCGGATTTATCCCGCATCGTAACACGGCTCTTAATCTGCGTCGTCTCCACGGAGCCATTGCGAGGGCGGGGCTTCTGACGGAGCCGGCCATTTTGGCTTCGCTGGATGCCTCGATGGCCTTTGATATGATAGAGTGGCCCTATCTTTGGGCGGCTCTTGAGAAATTTGGTTTTGGCCCGGGGTTTATTGGTTGGGTGAAGCTGCTATACGCCGAACCCTTGGTGCAGGTTGTGGTTAACGGTCGAGTTTCTGTTCCCTTTTGCCTTGGTAGGGGGACCAGACAGGGGTGCCCCTTGTCTCCGCTACTTTTTGCTCTTGCGTTGGAGCCATTGGCTGCGTGGCTTCGATGGGAACCTTCACTCAAAGGGATCCGTTGGTCACCAGATTTTGAGGTCCACGTCTCGCTTTACGCAGATGACATTCTTCTTTACCTTACTTCCCCGCGCAAATCTTTAAATGTCTTATTTGATGTTCTCACCTCGTTTGGTACTAATTCTGGTCTGGTTATTAATTGGGCTAAGTCCTGTGTGTATGTTCTCTCGGGTGTTCTGCCCCCGTTGCCGGATAGATTTCCTATCCAGGTTGTTCAGTCTGGCTTCAAATATCTGGGGATCTTTATTACGCTGGACTCCTCGCTCCGGTTTGAACGTAATCTTCTCCCCCCGCTTCTTAGACTGAGACTGGATGTGGCTCGCTGGCGTAAATTACCCCTGTCTCCGCTGGGCAGAGCTGCCCTTTTCAAAATGATGTCCTTGCCGCGATTCCTGTATGCACTTCAGAATTCCTACGATGACGTCCCCGCTACCTATTTCCGAGAGGTTGAGAGTCTCCAAAGGCAACTGATTTGGGACGGGCGTCCACGTATCGCCCTTGCGAAACTCACCATCCCTTGGTATGACGGGGGCATAGCGCTCCCTGATATCAAGAGATATTATTGGGCTACCCAACTGTCTGCCATTAACCACTCAATGTATTCCCCGGGTCGGGATCCGGCCTTTGAAATGGATAGACTCCAGCTGCCGGGAGGGGATTTTAATAGAGCGCTTTATTCCAGGTCGGCTGGGCGCCATCTTACGGGTCCGTCCAGGATTGCAGTCAGTGTGTGGCGCGCCACGAATGTGAGTCTGGGATGGGAGAATCGACTGACACTGGCGACTCCGCTTTATGCTTCCGAGCGTCTGGGCTGTCTTTGGACTACAAAGGGCTTTGACCGCTGGGATACGATTGGAATATGTAGAGTGGGTGATGTCTGTGTGAATGGAAAGGTGAAGTCCTTCGAGGCCCTTCGGACCGAATATGACTTGAGTGATAAGGATTTTTTTCGATATTTGCAAGTCCGACATGCCCTGGCCTCTGTTCTGACTCCTGGTGCGGCCCTCCCCGAGTCCTCCCCTCTCAAAGATCGCATCCTGGACGGCCACCTCCCCGATAGCACTATCTCCCTGATTTACAAGAAGCTGATTAATAATCGCGCTGACTTGCTTGTCCGACTTAGGGAGGTTTGGGTCGGCGACGGGCTGGAATTAGATGACGAGGATTGGCAATCTGCGCTATATTCTCCGAAAGAGGTCGCCATCCCTGCCCGTCTCCGTCTGGTTCAGCTTAAGATCCTCCACCGGGTGTATGTTACTGGTCCTCGTCTGGTTGTGATGGGTTTTTCCCCGGACGGTCTATGCAAACGTGGATGTGGGATGAGTGCTACATTTCTTCATATTATTTGGGAGTGCCCGAGGGTGGCGGCCTACTGGACTGAGGTGCTTGCGGTGATGACTGTTGTGACTGGAATTGCCCTAGCGCCTGAGGCCCGACGATGCCTGTTGAATGTGTGGGAACCTACCGACTATTCTGTGGCCCAGACCAGATGGGCGACCCTGGGATACATGGTTGCGAAGCGGGACATTGCGCAACTCTGGGGCGCATCCAGACCTCCCGCCGTCTCTGTATGGGAGGAAAACATGGACTGGTCCATGTTCCGCGAAAAGACCGTCTATATAGCCAGGGGCAGACCCAGGGCGTGGACGAAGATCTGGGGTCAGTGGAACGATTATCGTGGGAATATTTGTACTCCTCCCTTGGTTGACGCACCCGATGTTACCTTATCTCCCTAGGCTGGCGTTCCCGAAATTTCTTATGCTGTCCTATGATTTGCCTGTCCTCCCCGCTGTCCCCCCCCCCACCCTGCCGAGTCCTATCGATTGTGATTTCGTGTTCCTGATTTGTGGGTTTCCCCTCCGCCTCCCGGGCTGACTTTGATTAGTATGCATTCGCCTTTTTTGTTGTTTGTTGTTTTTTGGTGTGTGTATAACAGAAAACTGCCGTATCCAGTTTTATATTTTGAGTGACATTTGGTGTCTGATTTGTGCCTGACCACGGGAGTGGCCGTACGCTTTTTACATTGTGCTTTGATTTTAGCGGCCAGCCCGTGTGGTTGTAGGCCCATCCTTGTAACCTTTATTTTGTTGCTCAATAAAAGTCTTTAACCAAAAAAAAAAAAAAAAATACTAACACCGTAGATCTAGCTCTGAAAAAACTTGAGGAGTCCAACAAAGAATTAGAATCTTTTGCTAACTACCTAAATAAACGAAAGAATGACAAATTAAATAAAGATAAAAGATTCTATAGTATAGACAACACCTACCCATATCTTAGACCAGATTTCTACAAACAAAATCACTATTCCGATGATACTAGACAAAATATGCAGAGAGTGAACACCTTCTCTGACACATCTGATTCAGATGGCGATAATGGAAGTACACACTACAAACCTGAAAGTAATTTCAACGCATTTCAAGCTAGACAAAATCATCCTCAATCTTTTTTAGCCAATCGAGGTGTGCACAAAGGCTGACAGAGGGTAAGATTTCAGACCCAACCAAGAGGCAACTATCAACCTC
Organism: Lissotriton helveticus; assembly: GCF_964261635.1. Lineage (NCBI taxonomy): Eukaryota > Metazoa > Chordata > Amphibia > Caudata > Salamandridae > Lissotriton > Lissotriton helveticus. The sequence goes on from NC_136067.1 coordinate 1,050,604,655, forward strand.
CACACCATCAACCTCAACATCATCATCAAGTGCAGGACCCTCAACTCATGAGGGAAACCCGCAATCGGCAATATTGGAAATAAAGGAATCTATCCCTATTTTTAATCTATCCAAAGTAGATCTTGATAGACCCAGTATTAGTCTTTTATCAAAGGGTCTATCTTATGTCCCTCATTCTCATGCCAATAGATTTGAAATACATCAGGACATAATCTCCTTTTTTCGTAGGATTAGGTTAAAAAAGTTTTTTAACATAACTGAAGAGATAGAAATAGATTCAGATTTACATTCCATCACCCCTTTTAGACTTCCATCTACCTTTAGTCCTTCCCTAGATCAGTTAGGACCAGAAGTAGCTGCATTTGAACTAGTTGTGCTAAACAGATTAGAACAAGCAATGCGCTTTATTCCAAAGCCCCTCTATAATCTGGATGTTGACGAACATAGAGCCTTAAAATCCCTAGCTGATAATAAGGAATTGGTGATCAAAAGTTGCGATAAGGAAGGAGGTATTGTAGTAATAGATGTAAACAACTACGACGATAAAATGAGAACTATGTTGAATGATAAAATATTCTATCACCCTATATCAACTAATCCTCTAGCTATGACCTCACAAAAAATCTATGATTTAACTCATAAAGCTTTTTTAGATGGTGAGATTACCATGAAAGAATTTGAATATTTGAATCACCACCAAGGCAAGACCGCATGTATTTACGGTATGCCTAAAGTACATAAAAGCACCATAGATCCCCCCTACAGGCCCATAGTTTCCACCATCGGTACTAACACTGAGCCCTTATCTAAATTTATAGACTATATCCTACGTCCTCATATTCCAAAAATCAAATCCTATATTAAAGACACAGGGGAAATGATAAATAAAGTTGAAAACTTAGCATATAATAACGAAAGAGACCTTTTAGTAAGCCTGGATGTAGAATCTGTATATAATAATATTCCGCTCAAGGGAGCTATGGAAGCTACCAATTGGTTCATTGACAAATATTGTATACCCTGTCCTAAACAATTTGTTTTAGATTGCCTTACCATTGTGCTTACTGATAATATCCTGGAATTTGGACATTGCCTGTTTTGCCAAGTTAAAGGCGTCAGTATGGGCGCGTCGGTGGCACCATCGGTTGCCAATATATATATGGCGGATTTTGAGAATCGCTTTATATATAATGAAGTTGCCCCCTTCTTCGAGTCAGTTTCCCACTGGTCCAGATATATCGATGATATCTTCTTTATCTGGACCAGTGGGAGAGACCTTTTAGTGGAATTCCTTATGTGGCTTAATGCCATTGGCTCTAACCTTAAGTTCACAGCTCAAATCAATGTGAATAAAGTTGAATTCTTAGACATCTACATTTTACATGAAGAAGGTAGGCTTAAGGTCAATCTCTACGTAAAACCCACTGCAAGAAACACCCTCCTTCATTTTAATAGCTTTCACCCGAGAAATCAAAAGCAGAGCATCCCTTTCTCGCAATTTCTACGGGTGAGAAGGAACTGCTCAGATCTGAAGGATTATGATAGACAAGCTACCATTATGAGAAAGAAGTTCCTCGATCGAGGATACCCACATCGGCTAATTAGAGATTCTTATAAACGAGCTAGATTCTTCAATAGAGATCACCTACTTAAATCCAAAGACACTCTTCCCAATACCCAACTAGTATGTGTAACTAGGCATTCCACTATGGATACAAAAATTAAACAAATTATCAACAGTAATTGGCACATTCTAAACAGCAATCCAACTGCCAAACTTAAACTGCCCAAACCTCTATTTGCCCATCGGCGAAATAAGAATATCAAAGACCTAGTTGTACGTTCTAGGTTCCAAGATAAAACCATGAATGGCGGTTTTATACAGAAAGACAATACTTGTCCAGTGAGAGGAACCTTTAGATGTTCCGCATGTAAATCATGCAATACCATCATAAAAGGTGAATCTTTTACCCATAATGGCTACACCAGCAAGGCCACAGGAATGTGGAATTGTAAAACATCTAACATTATTTATTTTATCCTTTGCCCTTGCGCACAAGGATATGTAGGGGAGACATCCCGTTCCATTCAGACGAGGCTGACAGAACATCGATCAGCAATCAGGACAAAAAAAACCCTGGCACCCATGGTGAAACATTTTGTAGAAATGAAACATAAACCCGATGAGTTCCAATGGAGAATAATAGAAAAAATTAGAACCCCAGATCACAAAGGAGGCCTTAAGATCCATAAAAAATTAGAAGTATTCTGGATCTTTTCTCTTGACACCCATAAAAATGGCCTAAACAGTGATACTCCTTGGGAAAATGCCATTATCTGACTCTGAATGTCCCTTTCGGTAATAAAATAGTAATTCCTATACCATATATATATATGCTATTAATTTTGATCAGTGACATATGTATATGGGCTAGTGATATAGTTCATTGATCAGTGACATATGTATATGGGCTAGTGATATAGTTCAGTATCTCTAATGTAAACCTCTTAAAATACTAAACATGTACTATAATGAGCTATATGTCCTTATTTGGCTGTATGCATCGGTATTTTTATATTTTTTACTGTTTATCCTCTTTTCCATTTAATTATAAACATTAACAACAAATACAGAATACTGTGGAGAGAAGGATAACAACATTAACGATATCGATGGATTAGCATAAACCTTGGTATCCCCTTTGAACTATTAGCACATTAATCTGACTGGTGTCGATAGATTATACACCTTAATCTAGCTCTGCTCTGTCCATCTTTTCATGGTTTTCTGTACGGATATTAAGAATAGCCAACATCGTATAGTCATTTATACATCATTGGGGAACAGGGTCCCAGTTTTTCCTTCCTTTCCCTTCCAGTTTTTTTCTTATCACGGCAACTTTTTTAAACTAACATGTAACACCCGTAGACACAGAAAATGGACTATAATAGTCGCACAATCCCCAGAAACTATCTTTCATCTTCTTCCTTCCGTGACGTCAGACTCCGGAAGGCTGCCGACCGGAGCCGTGTTATATCGAATACCCGCATCACAGGTACTTAAAGCGTTCTGTTTTAACGGTTCCAGCACTACTTAGACTATTAATTTTAAGTCCAGTAGTTGTTTAATATACATAACTGTGGCTTGCTTTTCATTTTATATTTTTGCCACAGTAATTATCCTGAACTGATGCCATCAACGGTCGGTGGTCTTTATACCGGCACAAAACATCTCGGGACTAACAAACTACGTATTCTAGTCCCTAAAATCATTGCCGTAGCTCCGTGACGCCTGCCTTTATCTACAAAGAATAAGGTATTTCCTAGTGTATTTAAAGATCTTTGTTCTATTTTCCAACTACGACGACCCAGACGGTTGTGTTTTTATATCATGTGTGCATTAGAAGCATGCTATAACACAAGGCAGGATACACCCATCATGTATATTAGCCTATTTTCAATAAAATAGTCACCCGTATATTAGTTTAGAGATATATATATGTGCAAAATAGATGCATTGTTGTAACTATAGACTTTATAATTTGTAATGTTTTGTCTATACCTACAACAGTGCGAAAAAAGCAGTTATCTGCCAAATGTATAGATGCTATTATTAGTCCCACACAGAATGTTTTTTATTAGCTATGGTCACACAAGTCGTGTACACATGTCCCCGAAGTAAGAACACTTGAATGGTGTACTAGCCAATGTCATTATGAAGTTATCCTCTCTACCCAAGATACCTTGAACCATTTAGTATCTGAGGGAATGGAATAAGGTAATTCTCTGTATAAAAATGTAGGTCAATTTCTATAACTTAGAGGCCTTCACTAATTTAGAGCCTATTGCTAATCATAGCACTTTAACCTTATAAGAACTACTATACCTTAGTATTATTAATGCTGTAACCTTACATGTAACATTAGTCTAAGTCATTCACTGTTTGACTCACAGATCTATTTTTCTGTTTATTTTTTAGAAATCCTTTGGTCTTTTATTCGTGGCCTTTTTTAATCTATCCTGTACCTTGAAGATATTAAATAGGAAGAATCACCATTATATAAATTAGTCGTTCAAGTAAGTTAAACAACCGCAAAGGTGCACCACAAAAAACAAATAGGTTCAAATAACAGAATTTTTTCAAAGATAATCTTCAAGTAATCTTTATTTTCAATTTTTCAGCACAACGTACAGCCCCCTCTCTTCTTGGATCTTGTTACTCTCACCATTGGTTCTAGATTTGGTTTTTTCGAACTTCTGTTTGAGTTTCTGCCATTTCCTCCCTCCCCTTCTTGTCCTTGAGGTTCCTTGTGCATGGGGCGAGCCCCAAGCCTCAACCTCTCCATTTCTAATAAAAAATTATTGGGCCTAGTGTTGGTTGCATTGGCACTTGAGGGTTCAGTTGAGGAGACAGAGCTTGCGGCTGAGGAGAGTGATGTAATACTGCTCGCAGAACTCAATTCGGGGGTCTCAACTCTCTGTCTTTTGCCTTCCCCCGGGACTTTCACCTTATCGTATTTGTGAGAAAAGGTGTAAACCCTCCCGTCGCTATAGTCCTTATCGTCCCTTCTTATTTTCTTTAGTTTCTTGTCTCTCAGATAAATCTGATGTTTTTCTAGCACACCATCTAGTATGGCATAGTTTTTCTTTATCACATCTTTCAGTTCTGAAAGGGCTATTTCCTTTTCCAGCTCCTCTATTTCCTCCTGAGCTTTTGCTCCCTTCTTTTCTGCATTTTTTATCAGGATGCGCATCATTGTGAAAGAGGCGTTCCGTAAGTTGTTTTCCCAGTCTTCTAGTTGGTCAATATCTAAGTCCTCAAACGTGGGGAAGATAAGTATCCTCAACCCTCGTGGAATTTTCTCATTCTCTATGTATTTTCCCAACGTGGTGCCATCCCACCAGCGGGACATCTCGTTCTTTTTTAGTTTTTCTAATTTTTGGAATTTGGCTTTTAAGCCATCTTCCTTGGGAGTTGTTGTGCCAGTTGGTTTGGCCCCAGGTGTGAATAGATCCTGGGCAAGCTCCTGCCGTCTATCTTCAAAGCTAAGCATCTTTGAGGTAACCTTATTAAAGGTGAACCTACTAAAAAAAAAATCCGTATGAACAGGGTATGGGGTGTAACAGTGCTAATAAGGGTGAACTGAAGCAAACAACAGATATATAACGATGGACCCTTCTTAATGCCAGCACCTGACTACCTTTCTCCCCAATTATCGAGTGGCCCTTAAGTCATTAAAGGGAATTGTGTGCACACTGACTGGCACCCATCGCTACTGTGCCTATTCCCTAGGGAATCCAAGTACAAGTTAAACAACCGCAAAGGTGCACCACAAAAAACAAATAGGTTCAAATAACAGAATTTTTTCAAAGAGATGTTGATAATCTTCAAGTAATCTTTATTTTCAATATTTCAGCACAACGTACAGCCCCCTCTCTTCTTGGATCTTGTTACTCTCACCATTGGTTCTAGATTTGTTTTTTTCGAACTTCTGTTTGGGTTTCTGCCATTTCCTCCCTCCCCTTCTTGTCCTTGAGGTTCCTTGTGCATGGGGCGAGCCCCAAGCCTCAACCTCTCCATTTCTAATAAAAAATTATTGGGCCTAGTGTTGGTTGCATTGGCACTTGAGGGTTCAGTTGAGGAGACAGAGCTTGCGGCTGAGGAGAGTGATGTAATACTGCTCGCAGAACTCAATTCGGGGGTCTCAACTCTCTGTCTTTTGCCTTCCCCCGGGACTTTCACCTTATCGTATTTGTGAGAAAAGGTGTAAACCCTCCCGTCGCTATAGTCCTTATCGTCCCTTCTTATTTTCTTTAGTTTCTTGTCTCTCAGATAAATCTGATGTTTTTCTAGCACACCATCTAGTATGGCATAGTTTTTCTTTATCACATCTTTCAGTTCTGAAAGGGCTATTTCCTTTTCCAGCTCCTCTATTTCCTCCTGAGCTTTTGCTCTCTTCTTTTCTGCATTTTTTATCAGGATGCGCATCATTGTGAAAGAGGCGTTCCGTAAGTTGTTTTCCCAGTCTTCTAGTTGGTCAATATCTAAGTCCTCAAACGTGGGGAAGATAAGTATCCTCAACCCTCGTGGAATTTTCTCATTCTCTATGTATTTTCCCAACGTGGTGCCATCCCACCAGCGGGACATCTCGTTCTTTTTTAGTTTTTCTAATTTTTGGAATTTGGCTTTTAAGCCATCTTCCTTGGGAGTTGTTGTGCCAGTTGGTTTGGCCCCAGGTGTGAATAGATCCTGGGCAAGCTCCTGCCGTCTATCTTTAAAGCTAAGCATCTTTGAGGTAACCTTATTAAAGGTGAACCTACTAAAAAAAAATCCGTATGAACAGGGTATGGGGTGTAACAGTGCTAATAAGGGTGAACTGAAGCAAACAACAGATATATAACGATGGACCCTTCTTAATGCCAGCACCTGACTACCTTTCTCCCCCAATTATCGAGTGGCCCTTAAGTCATTAAAGGGAATTGTGTGCACACTGACTGGCACCCATCGCTACTGTGCCTATTCCCTAGGGAATCCAAGTACAAGTTAAACAACCGCAAAGGTGCACCACAAAAAACAAATAGGTTCAAATAACAGAATTTTTTCAAAGAGATGTTGATAATCTTCAAGTAATCTTTATTTTCAATTTTTCAGCACAACGTACAGCCCCCTCTCTTCTTGGATCTTGTTACTCTCACCATTGGCTCTAGATTTGGTTTTTTCGAACTTCTGTTTGGGTTTCTGCCATTTCCTCCCTCCCCTTCTTGTCCTTGAGGTTCCTTGTGCATGGGGCGAGCCCCAAGCCTCAACCTCTCCATTTCTAATAATAAATTATTGGGCCTAGTGTTGGTTGCATTGGCACTTGAGGGTTCAGTTGAGGAGACAGAGCTTGCGGCTGAGGAGAGTGATGTAATACTGCTCGCAGAACTCAATTCGGGGGTCTCAACTCTCTGTCTTTTGCCTTCCCCCGGGACTTTCACCTTATCGTATTTGTGAGAAAAGGTGTAAACCCTCCCGTCGCTATAGTCCTTATCGTCCCTTCTTATTTTCTTTAGTTTCTTGTCTCTCAGATAAATCTGATGTTTTTCTAGCACACCATCTAGTATTACATTTACATTTACATTTACATTTACATTACATCTAGTATGGCATAGTTTTTCTTTATCACATCTTTCAGTTCTGAAAGGGCTATTTCCTTTTCCAGCTCCTCTATTTCCTCCTGAGCTTTTGCTCCCTTCTTTTCTGCATTTTTTATCAGGATGCGCATCATTGTGAAAGAGGCGTTCCGTAAGTTGTTTTCCCAGTCTTCTAGTTGGTCAATATCTAAGTCCTCAAACGTGGGGAAGATAAGTATCCTCAACCCTCGTGGAATTTTCTCATTCTCTATGTATTTTCCCAACGTGGTGCCATCCCACCAGCGGGACATCTCGTTCTTTTTTAGTTTTTCTAATTTTTGGAATTTGGCTTTTAAGCCATCTTCCTTGGGAGTTGTTGTGCCAGTTGGTTTGGCCCCAGGTGTGAATAGATCCTGGGCAAGCTCCTGCCGTCTATCTTTAAAGCTAAGCATCTTTGAGGTAACCTTATTAAAGGTGAACCTACTAAAAAAAAATCCGTATGAACAGGGTATGGGGTGTAACAGTGCTAATAAGGGTGAACTCAAGCAAACAACAGATATATAACGATGAACCCTTCTTAATGCCAGCACCTGACTACCTTTCTCCCCCAATTATCGAGTGGCCCTTAAGTCATTAAAGGGAATTGTGTGCACACTGACTGGCACCCATCGCTACTGTGCCTATTCCCTAGGGAATCCAAGTACAAGTTAAACAACCGCAAAGGTGCACCACAAAAAACAAATAGGTTCAAATAACAGAATTTTTTCAAAGAGATGTTGATAATCTTCAAGTAATCTTTATTTTCAATTTTTCAGCACAACGTACAGCCCCCTCTCTTCTTGGATCTTGTTACTCTCACCATTGGTTCTAGATTTGGTTTTTTCGAACTTCTGTTTGAGTTTCTGCCATTTCCTCCCTCCCCTTCTTGTCCTTGAGGTTCCTTGTGCATGGGGCGAGCCCCAAGCCTCAACCTCTCCATTTCTAATAAAAAATTATTGGGCCTAGTGTTGGTTGCATTGGCACTTGAGGGTTCAGTTGAGGAGACAGAGCTTGCGGCTGAGGAGAGTGATGTAATACTGCTCGCAAAACTCAAATCGGGGGTCTCAACTCTCTGTCTTTTGCCTTCCCCCGGGACTTTCACCTTATCGTATTTGTGAGAAAAGGTGTAAACCCTCCCGTCGCTATAGTCCTTATCGTCCCTTCTTATTTTCTTTAGTTTCTTGTCTCTCAGATAAATCTGATGTTTTTCTAGCACACCATCTAGTATGGCATAGTTTTTCTTTATCACATCTTTCAGTTCTGAGGAGGCGCTAGGGGGCGCACGGCGGAATGGCTGGGTAAATACACAGCTCCGCCAGACGACTCACGGACGAACGTGTAGAGTGTCCGAGTTGGCCACCCCTAATGAGAGCAGGCACAAGTTCGGTGGTATGAAGGTCCCGGGCACGGAATAGGGTGGACACCGGCTGCGAAGCGGTGCCTCCTTGCTTATAAAACGGCGAAGATCGCGGGAGCCTTGGACGGGAGCCCGCAAGATGGCGGCGGGCGCCAAGTGCGCTGAACGAGCGATGCACCGTTAGGACCCCACAGCCCCGGCGACGGCGTTTACCGACGGCGCCAGGTGAGCAGTATCTATGCAGAGACGATCCGGATGACATATGAGGACAACGGGGTGGAATACCTGTGCTACGCCGCCTAACAATTCAACACGGCCCCTTTAATTAAGACGGACCTGTCGCGCTCAAGATGGCGGCGCCCATGTACCAGACGGAGTGCGCAATGCTATATTCTGTGACGGAGAGCGATCGCGCATAGCTGCCAGGGAGGAGAGCTACCGCGCGCACATGAGGGCTGCCTACAACTGCGGTATTCAGTGGGAGGAGAGCGTGAACCACCTGGCGGACCGAGACAAGCACAGCAGACACGGGTAACTGACATCGGCAACCTCGCCCCCCCCCCCTGCTGTCGGGTCGAGGCCTCCGACGGTCCTGAGCTAGACGCATAGTGGGGTGTCTCGGCGGCCGCGGCGAGAGGTGAGGTTGGAAAGGACAGCAGGCACGGGGAGATCAACAGCAAATACCCGAGGTCCAGAGCAATAAGCGGGAGGTCGTTGCCCAGTTCACCATGGGGGATGTCAACGCAGCCCTCTCAGGCTCACGTGGTGAATCGAGTCAGTGTGCCGAGTAGAGGCGTTCCCTAACATGGCCCAAGTTCTCTAGCAAGTGTGAGGCCATCTAACGCTTGGCGATAATCACCCCCCAGCACTACACGGAGGAGAGGCCCTTCTGCCCGCATCAGTGACCACGAGAGTACAGTAGCCCTGCCTGGGTGTATGGTGGAAGTACTCCCATTTCCCACAAGGGTATGAGAGGCAGCCCTCAGGCGGGAATTCACACATCTAAGAAAGAGAGTGAGCGACGCCGGGAAGCTGGAAAACCGAGGAACAACGCGGTCTTCCACAAGACTAAATACAAGGAATACAGTCGCAGCAGCGTATATCAAGCCCACAGCGCGAAAAACAACGCCGCAGGGTAAGAATCCCCCGACACCGCCAGTAATGGGGAAACCAGATAGGCAACAGCCGAAAATCTCCTTTGACAACAGGAAAGCGTCGAAAGGCACGGAACTAGCGCCAGAGGGAGAAGGAGCAATGATGGCGGAACCAACGTCCAGCATGGAAAGAATATTGCTGTCCATACAAGCTAATGTGCAGGACATTAACGGTAAATTAGACAATCTTACTTGTAGAATGGACGGGATGTCGAGCAAACTGGAAAAACATGATGAACGACTAGATGAGGCCGAATCGAGAATATCAGCGGTGGAGGACGAATCACGCGCCACGACTAGCAAGTGCACGGGTATGGAGCGTATTCTGGAGGTGATTAAGGCACGGGAGGAGGATTTGGAAGCCCGCTCCAGACGTAACAATGTACGCATAGCTGGCCTGCCGGAGACGACCAACACGGGCAAAATGGAGACTTACATTGAGCAGCTATGCAGAGACATTTTCGGGGCAGAAGCCCTATCCCATATCTTCATAGTGGAAAGAGCCCACAGATCGTTGGCACCCAAACCTAAAGTTGGAGCGACACCAAGACCAATTGTGGCGAGAATACTCAACTACCGCGACAGAGACACGATACTGCGGCTTGCGCGCGAAAAGGGTAAAATCACGCACCAAGGCAACACTCTAGAGTTCTACCCGGATCACACCATGGCGGTCCAACAGGCGAGGAAAGAATTTGCATCTGTCAAAACTAAACTCAGGGACCTGAACGTGAAGTACTCCATGCTGTACCCAGCGAGGCTCCGAGTGACATGGGAGGACAAGATAGTGATTCTACAGACACCGAAAACAGCGCAAGACTTCGTAAAAAAAATCATACAACACAACAAACAACGTGCACGCGAGGAGCAACGAGAGGACTTGGACATGGCGGAGTGAATCGAGACAGACATTGCATATGTTATTGGCAGCCTTGTACTCTGTTGATGCAGGGACAGATTTGCGGGACAAGCATTGAGGAGGCCGGGATAAACATAACATGCGCCTGACGGCTCTTCTCCTCTCAGGCCCGTCTACTGATATTTCCTGCTATGAGAATGCAGGACACCTGTAACGTTGGAGGGGAGACATTTAACCTCCTTGTGTTGAGTCGTACTGTGGAGATGAAACGACGGCACAAGCCCGAGCACAACAGAACTGGCTGAGCGGACATTGCCGACCCGGACAAGTGAACGAGGGCTGGCTTCGAAGGAGGGTAACAAGTATGAAATCGAATACTGCCGAGTGTTGTATGTTGTTGTCCGGGGACAGCGGGGGGTGGATGAAAAAGACACGAATATTACACGTGGTATTATAGACACATTGTGAGTCGTCTGCATCCACAACAGTGGGTGTAGAGTTGTGCCCCTGGTGGACCTCCAAAAGGGTATACCCCACCTAAGTTGTTCACAGGGTACGGTTAGTTGTTATAGTTTATAAATGGGTCGATGGCTTCGGCAGAATTGGGTTGCTGGAGTGGGTGGGGGAGGGGGGAAGGGGGGGGTTGTTGAAGTTTTGAGACTGAGACGGATAACACGAGTGTGTTTGTGGAGTGGTGGTGGGCTGGGAACCGGGGGGGTACCCCTTGTTTGCGGCTGGGAGTTGTGGTGCCATGTGGTGCAAGATGTTCTACCAATGTCAGGATTGACAATTCACACTCACTCATGGCACAGGTAACAGGTGGCCACAACAAGAATAACATTAACCTCTTGACATGGAATGTACGGGGGTTGACTCACCCAAAAAAAATTCGACAAGTCTTCGCTTACCTGAAGAGGTGGGAAATAGATATAGCGATCATACAAGAGACACATATTGCGCCACACGCACGCGCTCAGATTGGAGGTAGGTGGGCGGAATCCTCCTACATGGCTAACTACTCCACCTATGCGAGGGGGGTGATCACACTGATACGGAAAGGAGTGAACTTCACAGTTGATAAGGTAATATGCGACACATGTGGTAGATATGTCATTCTGACAGGCACACTCAGGAGCCACAAGATAACACTTCTAAATGTATATGGCCCCAACACTGACACCCCGGGCTTTTATCAGGAACTATGGTCACACATTCAAACATTGCCAGACGCTCACATAATCTGTGGGGGGGACTGGAACGTAACATTGGTGGACGGGGTAGACCGCTCCCCTAGCTCCCTAGAACCACACAAACATGCCAGGGCTAAGCTGCTTCACATGATTTCAGATCTTTCACTGACAGACATATGGAGGCTCAAATACACAGCGGAACCGGGCGCAACACACGTTTCTGCGGCTCATAACAGCTGGTCCCGTTTAGACTACTGGCTGGGATCGGGTACCATTGCATTGTGGACGACGGAGATAAGAGTCCTGCCAAGAACTCTGTCGGATCACAATCCTGTGAGACTGTCACTAAAACTACCGAACTATATCGCTCCTCCCTTTCACTGGAGATTCAACTCGCGCGCACTCACAGACACGGTCTATACAGACACTATTCACGAAGCGATCAAAGAGTATTTCCGAATCAACAAGCCTACAGTGGAAGACCCGGGTCTTTTGTGGGAAGCATTCAAGGCCACATTGCGTGGGGTATGCATGAGCACGACGATTGGCATCCTCAAAGATATCAGACGACAAATTGCACGATGTGAGACACGCATGAGGGAGCTAGAACGGGCTTATGAAGACACACGCAATGTCGCACACCTGGGCGAATTGAGAACTCTACATTCCGAACATCAATCGTTTGTAGAGGACGAAATCAAATACCTTGATAGGAAGATTTCAGCCAGATCGTATGGGGAAGGAGGCAGACCAGGTAATAGGTTGGCGGCCAAAATCTGTGAGGGTAAGGGCCATAAACCTGTTTTACGTGTTAAGGCGAAGGATGGGTCGACACACACACAGGCTACTGACATCGTGGAGTGCTTCGCTAGAGAGTACGAGACACTATACAAATCAAGGCCGATCGCATCCAGAGAAGACACGTTTACCTATTTAAATGATGTGGCGATAGGATGGCTCTCGGATGGGCAGAGGGAAATGTTAGCATCACCAATAACAGTTGAGGAAGTGACGGACATAATCACCTCTCTTCCTAATGGTAAAGCACCGGGCCCTGACGGGTTTACTAATGAGTTCTACAAACAGTATGCTGACCTCCTTACTCCGCACATGGTGCGCATGTATGGTGCAGCGTTCGAGACTTCGGAGCTCCCTCCAACATTGCGTGAGGCAGCCATCATAGCGCTACTTAAACCCGGTAAGGACTCGGAAATATGTGAGTCTTACAGGCCACTCTCACTTATAAATACTGACTCTAAAATACTGGCGAAGTTATTAGCGACACGTCTGAAGCCAATTATGCCAAACTTGGTCTTGCCAGATCAGGCGGGTTTTATACCTACGCGATCCACTACTCACAACACTAGGTCGTTATTTGCATTGTCTCACTATCTCCAACCATCAACCAAAGCTGTGGCGGTCATGTTGGATGCCGCCAAGGCTTTCGATTCCATCGAATGGGATTATTTACTCACCATCCTGCTCAGAATGGGGTTCCCCAGGCGCTTTGTACAATGGGTCACACTACTATACACTAATCCATGTGCAAGGGTACGAGTTAACGGGTATGTCTCGGAAGTCTTTAAGATTCAGCGAGGCACTAGACAAGGGTGCCCGCTCTCACCACTACTTTTTGCACTAGCACTAGAACCTCTAGCTTGCATAATACGACAAAACTATAAGGCCTCGGCCTTGCAATTCCCATCCAGACCTTTGCATATCTCCTTGTATGCGGATGACATGCTACTGTACATACGCGACCCTAACACCCACTTAAATCCAATTATGCGAGAATATATAAAATTCGGAGGACACTCTGGTTTGATGATAAACTGGGCCAAATCCTCTATTATTCCTTTAACAGACACGACGACCTCGCACGATACGGACTACCCATTGGAGTGGCAGTCAGAGCCGGTGAGGTATCTGGGCGTAATGTACCACAGAGATCCTGAGGAGGTGATAAGATCAAACTACGGCACGGCTGTGTCCAAATTGGACGATAAAGTGTCGCGCTGGATACAACTACCTCTGTCATTGGCGGATCGAATAGCAATCGTAAAAATGAATATCCTGCCGAAGCTACTGTACCTCTTCAATAACATCCCGATTGTACCGCCTACGGCAGTTTTCAACAACATCAAATCCCTGGTTTTAAAACTAATTTGGGCGGGGAAACAAGCACGCGTGCCATTACAAACACTCACACTGCCATACAACAGGGGAGGGTTCGGAGTACCTGATTTTCTGTTGTATTATTTATGTGCTCAAGCACAATACGCGGCATACTGGTTCCACGAAGTACCATATTTAACACACACGGCCATTGAACAAGGAGATGCAGCGCCCATCCCGCTGTCATCGATGCTCTCACACACGCGCCCACCTCTGCACAATCGCGATATTAACACAATTGACACCACTGTTAAAGCTTGGAAGAAACTAGCGAGATTAGCGCACAAAGAGCCATTATACGCGTCAAAGATGCCACTGTCGTACCACCAGGGACTATCAGTCACGGGGGAGAAGGTGGGAATGTCGTTATTGCAACAGGTCGGCATAGAGACGATGGGGGATATGTTCCATGAGGGGCACTTTGTAGAAACAAACGACATGGAATATATTCGAAATAAAACACCACTGTTCATATTCACTCATTACCGGTTAAAACGGGCCGTGCAGGATTACTTCCCCACTTTTCCAGAGGAACCGGAGAGCCTGGACTCCCTCCAATTGATCATCACTTCCCAGGACACATCACACCTGGTGTCTAGATTATACGCAACAGCGCAGGCTGAAATCCCAGGGACGGGGGACAGGGCAAGAGAAAGGTGGGACATGGTTCTGGAGACATCATTAGCGGATGAGGAATGGCTACAAACATGCGCGCTGACACAAATCCTAACACCAAACGGCAATTTACGAATTATTCATTATAAATTTATTCACCAAGCATACTACACGCCGGCGCGTATGTATAGATTTGGCCTTCAGGATAATGACAGATGTAAACGGTGTAATGTAGGGGAGGCAGGGTTCACACACTTGGCGTGGGACTGTGCAGCGATACAAACATACTGGGGAGAAGTCACTACTTTGCTGAATGCCATGTTGGGAGTGGAGATAGAATGCACTGTGCGGGTTTGTTTACTGGGAATTATCCCACATTTGCAGGCCACGAAACGTAAATTCTGTGCAATAGCGCTGTTGTTGGCCAAGAGACAGATCGCACAATGCTGGCATAGCAAACACAAACCCACAACGAGCAGGTGGATACTGGATATGACCAGCTGTAGAGACAAACTACAGACCTATGAGGAAGATTTACCGGCAAGATCAAGGCCCAAAGACTTCTGGTGCTATCTTACAGCATATTTGTTATCACAGACCACAGACGAAGAGGGTTGATTGCGAGGTGATTTAGAGGGTGGGAATCAATTCGGCAGTGGGACACCCGGGACATGGTCCGGCATAGCTCCACAACACAACGGTGTTAAATTGACAGACATGTAGACGTCTCAATGTTCTTTTGTTCCTATTGTGGATAGTTGTAGGTCCACAACTGTCGGGTTCATATTGTAACTGAAAATTTATGACCTTCAGACCTGCGATCTAACTGATAAGTCTCTATGCACATGTATGAGTTGGTTTAGCCGCCGGCCCCAGGGTTGTAGGCACATGGCTGTGTATACCTGACTGAGTGTAATAAAGGTCTTTCAAAAAAAAAAAAAAAAAAAAAAAAAAATAGGACTGCGTTTGTTACTATCATAGATCAGACGCCAAATCCTTGTGGTCATTCTCACTAGAATCTGCAATATACTTTATTGCGTGACTCGACCATTCCCTAACGAGGGGGATTAACAGTTTTACATTTGGAGTGTTGAATTTTACGTGGATTACCATTTAAATAATTATTTTACTTCAAAACGCGCCCTTATGAACTGGTATTCCCTTGTGATACCAGCATTTCACTATATCGAGTTGCCCTGATGAAGTCTGTATGCATATACTGCTAAATAGACGAAACACGTGTTGGCTAGAAGGCTAGGATTCACAAGGATGCTGTTTTGAACATTAAAGAAGAAGATATAACACTCATGCGGACTGTAATGTTTCTTTTGGACTTGTAATTTGCCTTGGGATATTTTTCATTTTGCTCGGGATACAACGTGTATATATTTGTTGATGTGGATTGTCTACATCTAATGGTGACGGTTTATATGTTCCATAATTACATATGACAATTGAGCACAAGCCTATAACCTACTATCTACCATTGTTCTGCTTTATCATAGATCAGACACTACTTATATGTCTCAGTGCTCTACTTCTCAGAATGTTCATGTTTTACGGTTACCTTTGACCTATTTTCTTAATAATACTGAGAATTGTACGTCATCTATGGTTTTACATTGTCAGAAAATATCCAAACTCCATAAATGTTTATCTCTGACTGTTCCTTATTTTTGCAGGTTATTACTATCTAATGTTACCATAGATGTAACCATTTTTTTATCGTAATATCTCTAGGCTATTTGTATGGATTTACAACGTATGAGGAAAGTTCTCATATTTATACAAGTAATGTTCCTATTATATATCCCCCGCCCTTCCACTGCCTGGAAAACGTAAAACACTTTTGCTGTTCATGTTGATTTATTTTTCATTGTAACTGATGTATGCATTATTATATCTCGTTCATTTGTCTATGTTTACACTGTTATCTAAATAAAGTATTTTTAAACTACAAAAAAAAAAAAAAAAAAACATCTTTCAGTTCTGAAAGGGCTATTTCCTTTTCCAGCTCCTCTATTTCCTCCTGAGCTTTTGCTCTCTTCTTTTCTGCATTTTTTATCAGGATGCGCATCATTGTGAAAGAGGCGTTCCGTAAGTTGTTTTCCCAGTCTTCTAGTTGGTCAATATCTAAGTCCTCAAACATGGGTAAGATAAGTATCCTCAACCCTCGTGGAATTTCCTCATTCTCTATGTATTTTCCCAACGTTGTGCCATCCCACCAGCGGGACATCTCGTTCTTTTTTAGTTTTTCTAATTTTTGGAATTTGGCTTTTAAGCCATCTTCCTTGGGAGTTGTTGTGCCAGTTGGTTTTGCCCCAGGTGTGAATAGATCCTGGGCAAGCTCCTGCCGTCTATCTTTAAAGCTAAGCATCTTTGAGGTAACCTTATTAAAGGTGAACCTACTAAAAAAAAAATCTGTATGAACAGGGTATGGGGTGTAACAGTGCTAATAAGGGTGAACTGAAGCAAACAACAGATATATAACGATGGACCCTTCTTAATGCCAGCACCTGACTACCTTTCTCCCCCAATTATCGAGTGGCCCTTAAGTCATTAAAGGGAATTGTGTGCACACTGACTGGCACCCATCGCTACTGTGCCTATTCCCTAGGGAATCCAAGTACAAGTTAAACAACCGCAAAGGTGCACCACAAAAAACAAATAGGTTCAAATAACAGAATTTTTTCAAAGAGATGTTGATAATCTTCAAGTAATCTTTATTTTCAATTTTTCAGCACAACGTACAGCCCCCTCTCTTCTTGGATCTTGTTACTCTCACCATTGGTTCTAGATTTGGTTTTTTCGAACTTCTGTTTGAGTTTCTGCCATTTCCTCCCTCCCCTTCTTGTCCTTGAGGTTCCTTGTGCATGGGGCGAGCCCCAAGCCTCAACCTCTCCATTTCTAATAAAAAATTATTGGGCCTAGTGTTGGTTGCATTGGCACTTGAGGGTTCAGTTGAGGAGACAGAGCTTGCGGCTGAGGAGAGTGATGTAATACTGCTCGCAAAACTCAAATCGGGGGTCTCAACTCTCTGTCTTTTGCCTTCCCCCGGGACTTTCACCTTATCGTATTTGTGAGAAAAGGTGTAAACCCTCCCGTCGCTATAGTCCTTATCGTCCCTTCTTATTTTCTTTAGTTTCTTGTCTCTCAGATAAATCTGATGTTTTTCTAGCACACCATCTAGTATGGCATAGTTTTTCTTTATCACATCTTTCAGTTCTGAAAGGGCTATTTCCTTTTCCAGCTCCTCTATTTCCTCCTGAGCTTTTGCTCCCTTCTTTTCTGCATTTTTTATCAGGATGCGCATCATTGTGAAAGAGGCGTTCCGTAAGTTGTTTTCCCAGTCTTCTAGTTGGTCAATATCTAAGTCGCCAAACGTGGGGAAGATAAGTATCCTCAACCCTCGTGGAATTTTCTCATTCTCTATGTATTTTCCCAACGTGGTGCCATCCCACCAGCGGGACATCTCGTTCTTTTTTAGTTTTTCTAATTTTTGGAATTTGGCTTGAGGTTGAGGCTTGGGGCTCGCCCCATGCACAAGGAACCTCAAGGACAAGAAGGGGAGGGAGGAAATGGCAGAAACTCAAACAGAAGTTCGTAAAATCCAAATCTAGAACCAATGGTGAGAGTAACAAGATCCAAGAAGAGAGGGGGCTGTACGTTGTGCTGAAAAATTGAAAATAAAGATTACTTGAAGATTATCAACATCTCTTTGAAAAAATTCTGTTATTTGAACCTATTTGTTTTTTGTGGTGCACCTTTGCGGTTGTTTAACTTGTACTTGGATTCCCTAGGGAATAGCCACAGTAGCGATGGGTGCCAGTCAGTGTGCACACAATTCCCTTTAATGACTTAAGGGCCACTCGATAATTGGGGGAGAAAGGTAGTCAGGTGCTGGCATTAAGAAGGGTCCATCGTTATATATCTGTTGTTTGCTTCAGTTCACCCTTATTAGCACTGTTACACCCCATACCCTGTTCATACGGATTTTTTTTTTTAGTAGGTTCACCTTTAATAAGGTTACCTCAAAGATGCTTAGCTTTAAAGATAGACGGCAGGAGCTTGCCCAGGATCTATTCACACCTGGGGCCAAACCAACTGGCACAACAACTCCCAAGGAAGATGGCTTAAAAGCCAAATTCCAAAAATTAGAAAAACTAAAAAAGAACGAGATGTCCCGCTGGTGGGATGGCACCACGTTGGGAAAATACATAGAGAATGAGAAAATTCCACGAGGGTTGAGGATACTTATCTTCCCCACGTTTGAGGACTTAGATATTGACCAACTAGAAGACTGGGAAAACAACTTACGGAACGCCTCTTTCACAATGATGTGCATCCTGATAAAAAATGCAGAAAAGAAGGGAGCAAAAGCTCAGGAGGAAATAGAGGAGCTGGAAAAGGAAATAGCCCTTTCAGAACTGAAAGATGTGATAAAGAAAAACTATGCCATACTAGATGGTGTGCTAGAAAAACATCAGATTTATCTGAGAGACAAGAAACTAAAGAAAATAAGAAGGGACGATAAGGACTATAGCGACGGGAGGGTTTACACCTTTTCTCACAAATACGATAAGGTGAAAGTCCCGGGGGAAGGCAAAAGACAGAGAGTTGAGACCCCCGAATTGAGTTCTGCGAGCAGTATTACATCACTCTCCTCAGCCGCAAGCTCTGTCTCCTCAACTGAACCCTCAAGTGCCAATGCAACCAACACTAGGCCCAATAATTTTTTATTAGAAATGGAGAGGTTGAGGCTTGGGGCTCGCCCCATGCACAAGGAACCTCAAGGACAAGAAGGGGAGGGAGGAAATGGCAGAAACTCAAACAGAAGTTCGAAAAAACCAAATCAAGAACCAATGGTGAGAGTAACAAGATCCAAGAAGAGAGGGGGCTGTACGTTGTGCTGAAAAATTGAAAATAAAGATTACTTGAAAATTATCAACATCTCTTTGAAAAAATTCTGTTATTTGAACCTATTTGTTTTTTGTGGTGCACCTTTGCGGTTGTTTAACTAGTACTTGGATTCCCTAGGGAATAGGCACAGTAGCGATGGGTGCCAGTCAGTGTGCACACAATTCCCTTTAATGACTTAAGGGCCACTCGATAATTGGGGGAGAAAGGTAGTCAGGTGCTGGCATTAAGAAGGGTCCATCGTTATATATCTGTTGTTTGCATCAGTTCACCCTTATTAGCACTGTTACACCCCATACCCTGTTCATACGGATTTTTTTTTTAGTAGGTTCACCTTTAATAAGGTTACCTCAAAGATGCTTAGCTTTAAAGATAGACGGCAGGAGCTTGCCCAGGATCTATTCACACCTGGGGCCAAACCAACTGGCACAACAACTCCCAAGGAAGATGGCTTAAAAGCCAAATTCCAAAAATTAGAAAAACTAAAAAAGAACGAGATGTCCCGCTGGTGGGATGGCACCACGTTGGGAAAATACATAGAGAATGAGAAAATTCCACGAGGGTTGAGGATACTTATCTTCCCCACGTTTGAGGACTTAGATATTGACCAACTAGAAGACTGGGAAAACAACTTACGGAACGCCTCTTTCACAATGATGCGCATCCTGATAAAAAATGCAGAAACGAAGGGAGCAAAAGCTCAGGAGGAAATAGAGGAGCTGGAAAAGGAAATAGCCCTTTCAGAACTGAAAGATGTGATAAAGAAAAACTATGCCATACTAGATGGTGTGCTAGAAAAACATCAGATTTATCTGAGAGACAAGAAACTAAAGAAAATAAGAAGGGACGATAAGGACTATAGCGACGGGAGGGTTTACACCTTTTCTCACAAATACGATAAGGTGAAAGTCCCGGGGGAAGGCAAAAGACAGAGAGTTGAGACCCCCGAATTGAGTTCTGCGAGCAGTATTACATCACTCTCCTCAGCCGCAAGCTCTGTCTCCTCAACTGAACCCTCAAGTGCCAATGCAACCAACACTAGGCCCAATAATTTTTTATTAGAAATGGAGAGGTTGAGGCTTGGGGCTCGCCCCATGCACAAGGAACCTCAAGGACAAGAAGGGGAGGGAGGAAATGGCAGAAACTCAAACAGAAGTTCGAAAAAACCAAATCTAGAACCAATGGTGAGAGTAACAAGATCCAAGAAGAGAGGGGGCTGTACGTTGTGCTGAAAAATTGAAAATAAAGATTACTTGAAGATTATCAACATCTCTTTGAAAAAATTCTGTTATTTGAACCTATTTGTTTTTTGTGGTGCACCTTTGCGGTTGTTTAACTTGTACTTGGATTCCCTAGGGAATAGGCACAGTAGCGATGGGTGCCAGTCAGTGTGCACACAATTCCCTTTAATGACTTAAGGGCCACTCGATAATTGGGGGAGAAAGGTAGTTAGGTGCTGGCATTAAGAAGGGTCCATCGTTATATATCTGTTGTTTGCTTTAGTCGTTCAAGTAAGTTGACCACTGTATATGAATGATAATACAAGCATGTTTATTTACCATCCTTTGGAATTATACAAATATACAATACAAATTTTGTGATATCCGTGATCTATAGGTATTAAGGACTACATCGTTCCTTTCTACACAGCAAAGCCATCCACACTTTGTCCTGTGTCCTTTCCAGTTTTTAAGTAAGTGGATATCAATTAAAGTGATGATGATTATATGAATATAGATCTAGCACATCGCATCAAATATCATGCAGAATGTCATTCGGAAACACAACAGAGCTAATGTTATTCAGGTTTTGCTGTGTGTGTTTCCTTCAGCTCTTAGTATATCGAGGGTGAAATCACTATACATAGATAAAGAGAGACATAGCACAAGCTACTGAACTAATTGTTAGTAAGCCATGTAGAAATCTGAGTTTATATCTATTAAGTTGTTTTTCGCCTAGAAATGTATCTGCATACTCAAGAGTGTATGATGTTTCGGTCTCATAAATATCCTTAAAAATAATTGAGACTGAACGTTTTTCTTTCCCTAGTTATTGGTCGGCTCTCTCCATCTACCATAAAGCCATTCGATTGGCACTCAAAACTCACATTGCGTCCCTCCTGTCAGCCGCAGGAAATGCCCCTAGGGTGCTGTACCAAATTCTGCAGTCCTTTGTCAAGCCAGCAGCTTGTGAAAGTCCAGAGCTGACGTCACAGCAATTATGTGACGAAGTATCACAGTTCTTTACCAGTAAGATCGACAGGATCTATGATAACATTACTAATGCTAATTTATCCGCCACAGGAGGCGTGGTAATGCCACAGGTTCCAACGAATCCCCGCTCATGTTCCCTTAGCACATTCCCTCCTATCTCTTTAGACGAGGTAGACTGTTATATTAACCAAATTAAGAGTGGAAGCCCACTGGACATCATTCCAGCTAGAATAATGCCAACTGTTGGGAACATATTGGGCCCAGGGATCCAGAGAATAGTGAACCTCTCATTGGCAAATGGTCAGGTGCCCAGAGAATGGAAAAGAGCGTTGGTTAGACCGATCAGGAAAAACCCTACTATTCCATGGACAGATCTGTCTAATCTAAGACCGATATCTCTACTCCCTTTTATGGGAAAATTAGCGGAAAAGTACGTGAATATGCACTTATCTAACTTTCTCGAGCAGACCAATTGCTTGGATCATTCTCAGTTTGGCTTTAGGCCCAAACATGGTACGGAGACCGCGTTACTATCAGTAACAGATGACCTTCATAGATACCAAGATAGAGGCTTTTCCGTTGTTCTGGTGCTGCTAGATCTGTCAGCAGCGTTCGATACTGTTTCTCACAGTATCTTACTCGAACGATCTGCTGACATTGGGCTAAAGAACACGGCTCTAGCTTGGCTAAAAAGCTTTCTATCTAACCGGACCCAAACGGTTAGCATGGGTACATTTCGTTCTGCTGAAATGGAGATTGCCAAGGGGGTGCCACAGGGGTCTTGTTTGAGCCCGACTCTTTTTAACATATATGTGGCCCCCCTGGCAAATATCCTGAGAGAGATGGGTTTCATCCCCGTATCTTACGCGGATGATACCCAGCTACTGTATCCTTTCAGACATCTTTCGGACAAAGTGAAGGTCTCCTTTTCCAATGGCATGAAGGCAGTAGCCAAATGGATGTCATCAAACTGCCTTCAATGCAACGTAGGGAAGACAGAGGTCCTGCTTCTTGGAGAAGCTAAGATCCTGTGGACCCCGGACTGGTGGCAGCAAGATCTTGGGCCAGTGCCTGAACCCAAACTGGTCGTGAAAAACCTAGGGGTACGCCTGGATCGAGATCTTTCTCTGAAGCAGCATGGCAACTCAGTGGTGGGCACTTGTTTTCATGTGATCGGCCTCCTTCGAAAAATTCTCCCCTTGCTACCAGATGCCACCAGAAAAACCTTGGTGCAGGCTCTGGTTCTCAGTCGATTAGACTATTGCAATGGGCTCTTGTTGTCAGCCAACGAGGGAGTTAAAGCCAAACTCCAAGTTGTGCAGAATACAGCAGCAAGGCTGGTACTAAATGCCCCCCCAAGAACACCATCCAAACCACTCTTGGATAAGCTACACTGGCTCCCTGTTCGGAAAAGGGTGATATTCAAGATCTGTTGCCTTATCCATAAGAGCCTAAATGGATTAGGGCCAACATACTGGATAGACAAATTTGTACCTTATACTCCGGTGCGATCTCTCAGGTCCAGTAACCAGCTGCTCCTAACAGTGCCAGCCGCCAAGAAGGTAAGGCAGGGTGGTAGGGCTTTATCCATAGCCGGTCCCACCCTGCGGAATGGATTACCCCTGCCACTTAGGAAATGCACAGAACACTTGAGTTTCAGGAAACAACTTAAGACCTTTTTGTTTCAGTCATAAATCTTTTACCCTTAGGACTTGCTGACAGCGCTCTCTAGGTCATAGGCGCAGAGATACTCCTCCGGGAGTCGATTTGAGCGTGTTACAAAACTACAAATAAAAAATAAATAAATACATTCTAAATATAAGAGTCCTGTGTCTCTTTTTTTCAATATGTGATTTTTGAACCTCTACATCTATGGTGATGCAATCTTTTACTCTTAAATAAACAAGTTTGAGATCTCTATGTTATATAGAAGACTCAAAAGATCCAATGGAGGTGCTCGCAAAAATAGGATTATGTCTTTGTTATTAATCTGTGCGATTATATAACTATAAAATATATGTCGATTTATTATTAAATTATATGAATTGTCAATCCTGTCAGGCAGTGGTGATATTTTTGGTTTAATGTGAATCTTTTTTCCCTACAATATGTTTATCTTTACAGGTGTGGTAATTTCCTGAAGAAGGCGTATGTTACGCCGAAACGCGTGTCGATAATTACTACTGTATTATGTATTTTTAATTTTAGATGATTTATTATGTGGATATTATGTATTGTTTGTAAAAATTAGATTTTATCTGTTTTGTTTTACTTTTCCTACAGACTAAAGTCAGTACAGAACATTTAATAAAATACACTGTACTTTTTAGACATTTGCTTTTTCATGTTTTTTGTTGAGCCCTCCATTGAGCACTGTCAGTATTATCTATACTTGCCTAGGGAATTTATTTTCTCACACATACAAAATTACATACATAAATAACACAGGCTAAAATACTCAACTGGTGCTTCTAAAATACACCTACCCCAATGTACCTAACCTAGGTCTAGTACTAGGGAAGAAGAAGTAGGTGCTGTCTTTAGTTATAGTTTAGTTCTGCCAAGAATTGCTAAAGGTTTCTCTAGGTTCTAATCAGCTTCATACCTTAGAATGAGAGAGGTTGGTATCTCTTTCCCTGGACTCGATCTCCCAACACCCGCAAGGGGAGTCAGAAACACTGGAGCTGGATTCTTGGCAGGAGGATGACAGCTTCTGGTCAGCACGTCAGCTGGAGAGTTGGCTTCCATCGGCACTTGCTATAGCGAGCTACATCGTGCAAGTAGGTAGTCGAACTGCACCGAATCAGACCGTGCTTTGCCATAGCAAGTGAAGGTATATTTATACCTTGAAGGTGTTTAGGAATGCCAGTATTGACGCCAAGAGTTGGCATATGAACGTCATAAATCTGTAGAGGTGGGCCTCAGCCAGGCCTACCAGTGCTAGGGGTTCACCCTTCTCAGCACACAAGTCCTCAGACCAGTAAATAGAAGTTGGCACGGAAACTGAAATGTCAAAAGAGATATTTATTAAACCTCATGAGGTGGAACTACATTCACACAACACACTTCGGTAGTGTATGAAGTAGCACCTTGAGTAGAAGAACCATGGGTCTTTTATACCCACACAGGAGCTCAAAAGAAGGCGGTACAAGCACACATAAGAGAGTTACAAACAGAAATGGTCATACAGAAATGCACAGTCAACAAAGAAGGAGGAGCCAACAGTTGCTGACTTTAGTAGAAACATCCTGACAGTAACAAACCTAAACAGGTGCATGGGTAGCTACAAGCTCAACTGAGCATGTGCAGGGTAGCAGAGGCTAAGTATAGCCAGTTCTTTGAGCAAGGCGCAAGGGTAAACGACAGAAAAGAAGGAAAGAGCACATGGCGAGCACATGGCAGACAAAATGGCTGCCAGAAACAAGATGGCTTCAGCTAAATCCTAATATTGATCTCTGCCAAATTTTGACAAATGAACCCCTAAGGAATAGATGTTCATGCATAATAAATGAGTTCTTGGAGAAATCAATATCCAAGCAAGGGAAAGTCTGGTTTTCCAAGAAGTCGTTGTGACGTAGATGAACGGATTGAAGTAGCCATGCCTGCATTTGGGTAGCATGGGCTATGCCTAAATAAGGACTGGATGTCTATGCCTATATAAGGGCAATGTGAATTATACCTATATAAGGGCATGGATCGGGAAATGCATACGGAATCTATATTCGCACACAAAACTGGTGCACTGACATACAACGTAGACAGAACTCCTTCCTCTATTTGGGAATTCATGTGTCCGCCCTCCATGATCTGGCCTGGACTCTCAATTTTCAGCCCTTGGCTGCATCCCTGGAACATGACCTTTGTCAGTGGAACCAATGACCTCTCAACCCTATAGTCATATTGCATTTTTTTAAATGATGTGCCTCCCTCAATACTTATGCATCTTGGCTTACTATACTCATCCGATCCCCTGGGGGGGTTCCATTCCCTGACCTCTAGATTTACATCTTTTATATGGGCTGGAAAGCACCATTGTATGGTGTTTAACTCGGCACATAAGTATCCCTTTTATAGTGGACTGGGTATGTCAGACATCTATGCCTACTATCAGGTTGCACACTTAGTGCCCATGAATGAATGGTTCGCGGGTGGATAGGATGATCCAGCCTCCCGCCTAGCGCTCCATCTTATAGGCTTTGAAGGACTCCTTGATTGGCCCTAACTATTCCATAATGCACCTGCCTGGGTGTGATGTACTGGAGGGCAATGCTGCGCTTTATCTGCTGAGACCACTGCCTGACGGCCTTGACTCCTCTTTGGTGGGGCGCCTGCCTCTAACACATGTCCAGCCTCGAAGGCTTTGGCCGCTAGGACCACATTGGGATTACATACTTGCGGGATGTATATTGGGGGAGACTTTGATATCCTTTCAAGAACTACAAGACCATTACACCCTGTCTCATATGCAATTTTACCGCTTCCTCCAGCTGTGACATGCTTTGTGGGCTCATCTTGACTATAAAACTTAGCTGCCTGAATTTAGACCTTTGAAGTCAAGATTCTAATGGGCCGTTTGGGTAGGGGAGTGGTCTCTGTGGTATACCACTCCTTGATTATCATGCCCCCTATGGCTTCTACACCTTGAGACAGAAGTGGGAGGGCTGGCTGGGTGGACTGGACGATGATGCTTGGAGGGAGGCTTGCCAGGCCCCTAGGGAATTGGTGGTTTCTTCCCACCTGTGCATCATCCAACTACTTACACACAACCTACCTGTCTCCTCACCGTATACTACAATGGTCCTATTCACTTATCCGGTCTGTGTCCTGCTGCAGATTTGTACCACGTGGCATGGGGTTGCACTGATGTGTGCTCCTTATGGGATGGGGTGAGTCGTGAGCTATCAGCAGTTTTGGGATGTTCAATTGATATGGGCTTCAAGACAGTGTTATTGGGTCTTTTGGATGAATTGGGGGGACCATGCCCTGAGAGTACTTTCATAGGCATGGCATCTATGATAGCCAAGAGAAATGTTGCGCGCCTGTGGAAACAACCCTCACCCCCTTCATTCCAACTATGGCACAAAGGAGTTGACTTGCTCATCAGCCAAGAGAAACCAATACCGTCATGATGGTTACATGGTTTGAAATTACTGTGTTATGTTCTTCTATGCTCCTTAGTCGCTTTGCTATTGATGACTGTATCGAATTGGATGACACTCGCTTTACAAACTCAATAAAATGTGGTTATCAACAAAGAAAATCAGACAGAATATAACCGCAATCCTATGTTAATTGGTAAAAGTAAATAGTATTGAGAATAGTAACAGATGTGGTAATAGTAAAATTGACAGATTGACTGACAGTGACCTAAATTTCATGCAATTGTTAAAGTTGATATTTCCTGATATTTAGGGACTGCCATTTTGTCAATCATTTTTAAATCTGCAAATAGTCAATTCAGCTCAGATAATCTATTCTGCATACGAGTCTGGTATGTTTAGCCTTAACTATTCATGCACACCATTGACACTGTTTCTTCCCAGGTCTATGGCATAGATTTCACTGTCTGTTTGTCCCACACCTGCAGTTGGCAAAGCACACAGTGAGCATGATTCACAAAGATAAGTTATGTGTAGTAAAGTTACGAGTAAGGAGACTGTGCACTCAGGGAGGAATCTCCGCACTGCGCCCTGCAGAGAGTGCAGAGATTCTGTGCCGGGTACGAAGATTCTGCCCATAGTGCAGAGACTGCTCTTGTAACTCTACTACACATAACCACCTTCATTAATCAGACTCAATCTGTCTGTTTAAGAGCTTTAAAGTTCTTGCTATAAAAACCTGCACTGAATTTCATGCATTGTTATGAGATTGGGAACACAATTGTGGGAGCAGCTTCAACTTTTGGCAGGTTAGGCGTAGTAAGAGTGCTATGGACCAGCATGCCAGCAAGGAAAATTGGCTCACCATCAACACAGATAGTGTGAAAATATGGGTACATGTTGGGCCTGGAAGGCCCTTAACGCCACTGATCCTGATTCCTCCACATTTTCTGCACAATTAAAAATGGCACCTGTTAGACCTGGCACCATTGGCGAAGGTCTTCCTTCCATTTTTTGCTGTTGCCTCCTGTATTTTTGCTATGTGTTTTGCTGGTCTGGTTGTTTTGGGCACTTTGCCACTGCTATTCAGTGCCAAACTGCAAGTGCTCCCTATTGTAAATTATGGTAATGTATTAGTGACTCCATGATTAGCTTATTTGATTTATTTGTCAGACCCTAGTACAGTGCACCATGTGCGCCCAGGGCCTGTAAATCAAATGCTGCTGGTGGGCTTGCAGTACTGGTTGTGCCACCCACAGAAGCAGCTTGTAAAATGTGACTCAGGCCTGGGGCTGCCATGTCGACCTGGCAAGTGCACCCACTTGCCAGTCCCTAAACCTTCCCTTTGCTACATATCAGTCACCCCTAAGGTAGGCCCGAGGGCAGGGTGCATTGTATGTAAAAGGTAGGACATGCCCTGATGTGTGTGGCATGTCCTGTTAGTGAATTACAACCAATTTCGTTTTTCACTATTGCGAGGCTACCTGTTCCCATAGGCCAGACTGGGCAGTTTGATTATAACATATTATCATCCTAACTGACTCAGGGAACTGGGTAGAAATTCAAGTTTAGTATGCTTGAACTCAGAATGACAAAATACATCTTTTAGTGAAGTTGGGTTTAACATTGTGTTTGAAAATACCACTTTTAGAAAGTAGGTATTTTCTTGCCTAACCATCCAAGCCTTCCTCTGCTAGGTTGTGTATTCCATGTCTGGTTTGTGAGTGACAGGGGATGGGATGGCTCCAGGAGACAGAGTGAGTCAGAACAAGGCTGAATAGACCTATCTGCATTGGGAGTGGTGGGCAGAGTAGCACCTGGGCCTGAATAGGGCTGTGCTTGCCTTCCACAATGCTGGCTCCACCTCCTATGGTGTGTCTGATGACCCTGGCCCACACTGACAAAGGAAGAAGTTGTGCCCTGGCAGAATGCACCCAGAACTGGTTTGGACTAGGTACAA
The DNA here is from genome assembly GCF_964261635.1 of Lissotriton helveticus. Lineage (NCBI taxonomy): Eukaryota > Metazoa > Chordata > Amphibia > Caudata > Salamandridae > Lissotriton > Lissotriton helveticus. The sequence continues at coordinate 1,050,633,346 of NC_136067.1, forward strand.
ACACTCTCTGCCTTCAGAGACAAAGGATTTTTGTGTATAAAAAGGGGGACCCAGACCCCAGAACTTTAGATCACTTCTAGAAATCAAGAAAATCCTTTGCCAAGGAGAAGAACCAAGGAAGCTGACGTAGGAGATAGGCCCTGTGCTGTGCTGTTGGGGTTGGCCTGCAGTGGTTACGTTATTGCCAAGGAAAGGAGAAAAGAAACTGTGTGTGTACTTTTGCAATCTTGAAGAAGAATCTCCAAGGGCTTGTACTGTGCTTGCCTCCTGCCTGAAGTCTCAGGGATACAAGACTTCACCACCAGCTCCCCTGAATTCCCTTGCTGAGGAATTCTGTCTGCAGAGAGGTTCCTACTGCTGTTTGGGCCCTCTGAGAAGACTGCGAGTCGCTGGGAGCTGGAAGCGCGATGCAACAAGGAGAAGCGTGTCGCCGCAGCAGCAGTTGATGTCGCATCGCCCAAAAAGCATGCCGCCGCTGCAGCTATTTGCCATCACATCATCGATGAAGCGTGTCGCATCACCGGCAAAGCGTGTCGCAAGGCCTGTAGCGGCTCAGAAGTTACCACGTTTGCCACACCGCCGTCGGGTGTACACGCATTACATCCAACATTGTCACATCGCATCAAGACGCCATTTTGTTGCATCGCATTGAGGCGCCATCTTGTCGCATCGCACCGGATCACAGTAAGAAACCAACGCATCACCTCCTCTCCGGTAAGGAACCGACGCATCACCTCCCCTGCACTGCAGTAAAGAACCGACGCATCACCTCCCCTGAAGCAAGGAATTGACGCATCACCTTCCCTGCAACCCTTTTGTTTGTATTGAGTGACGCATCCAAGGTACTTTGAGAGTAAAGTGTTGCATTTACCATCAACATTGAACTAAGCAGTTTCTACCATTTTAAAGTCTATTTTTGATTACAGTATTGTGGATTTTTGTCGTTTGGTCTTGTGTTAAGTCTAGTAAAGATTTTTTATTTTTCTAAACTAGTATGATGTTCATTTGTGGTGTTTTCACTTATTACTGTATGTGTTCACAAATGATTTACACACTGCCTCTGAGATAAGCCTGTCCGCTCATGCCAAGCTACCAAGGGGGTGAGCAGGGGTTATTTTAGAATTGTAGCCCCTTACCCTGACTAGAAGCAAGGGTCCCTATTTGGACACAGGTACCTACCTCTGCCAACTAGAGACCCCCAGTTCTAACAGCACCCCTGATATCGACACAGTTTGTAGTCAGTTTTGAACTCATCTTTCAGTCCATCTGACACTGCCAGGTGGGCCAGCTTGAAAAGACCATTGTCTGGACAGGGTTTTGGGGGCTGTCAAAGCCCACAGTACAGAAAAAAAACATTTCATACACTGACCATTTTCAGCTGGCCCATCTTGCAAAGCCAGTCTGTCAAAAAGGCCAGTCCGACAACATTGTTTAAATTGTCCTCCTGGTTCAAGACTAGTGGGGGCCAGGGCACTTCATCACACTCCTTTAAATTGAGTAGTTATGCTCTGGTTCTGAGATCTTTTTGTGCAGATCTATTAATTGTGCTGCTGATGCAGTAGCGGGAGATGCACCTTCTTATGCACTCCATTAGCTCCTTGTTAAAATGAATGCAATCAATGGTATAGCGATTTCGAACAGAGAACCTATAAAGTCACCGGAATGTTTCACAGCTTTTCCATTAGATGTTTGAGGCATTATCTTATCCTTGGTCTTAACAAGCTTATTTATTTTTTGTGCGCTGGTTAAGGGCACATGGCTCATAAGTCTGCGGAGGCCAAGTCCATCAATGTCAGATACCAAATAATCAGATGCTGCATGCAGAATGAGTGTTAGTAAAAGTCACAGTGGCATCTAACTCTGCACCTGAGCTACTTGTTGGCACTTTATCAAGGGACCCTGCTATGGGGACGCTGCACTCACATGGCAAGGAGAGCTGCACCACCTGCATGTGCTTGAATTTTGGTACCTGCACTGTGGTTTCCACCACTCAACTATGGACATCATTTGGGGGTCGCCAGGGGTCGCAGCTGCAACCCCTGGAACTGTCAGTTCCCTTGCAACCCCTGGCAATGCCCTTGCGACTCCTCACCTCTGAGGGCAAAGACAGCATGAGGAATAGACAAATAGGGGCATTTTACTGATCAAAATGCTACAGAATTCAGAAAACAGGAGCTGCTCATGGTAGCAGTCCATTGAGGCTGTGACAGTTACAACTTACAACTATTACAATTCAGTTGGAACAGTGGAGGGGCCACCTAGCAGCACACTCTAATGCTCTTTCGTTACAGGGGCAAAACTGGCCCCCAGTAACAAAAACGGCCCCCACCTGTCCAAAACAGGCCCACACTCTGTCGGCCAACCAGGGAAACTCATGGTGTCCACTACAGCCAGTCCGGCCCTGCTCCCGACTTGTCTGACAAGGACAAAGAGTTCAGTTTTCAGGTGTCCAATATATTGCTGTCTTGTGCAAACATTTTAAAATGCCACAATTTTTCATTCAGCGATGCTTTCATTTACTTTATTTCTCTTTAAACTATTGCATGTTTAGTTGTCGCCACTTTAAGATTAAAAAAAAATGTCAAACTCTATATTTCAGCACTGGTGTAGCAATCTTGCAAAGGGGCCCAAGAGTATGCAAGTAGAAAGGGGCCCTCTAACTGCTGTATGAGTTGTAAACTACAGTAATAATCAGACTCATGTGTCCCTCTGACCTCTGGTCCCGCGTGTCACTGCACCTACTGCACCATTGATAACTATGCAACTGTATTTCAGACATTTTCATTCTTTTCTACCCTCTCTGTGTGAGAGAGAGATGCCTGTGGCTCACAGATTCGTAGTCCTTTAAAATGCGGAATGTGTCCAGCTTGCTTACAGGTCCTCTGCTGGTCACAGATCTACATTGCACCAGGTGAATCTGATGCTATCTGGCCTAGCTTTCAGATGACCCCAGTCATCCTGCAGAGGATTGGTTCGAAAGTGAGTGGCTGAAAAGCGGTCTGCCAGTAGCTGCAGAGAATCATGTTTGCATACGTTTAGGCACTAGAGAAACTTAACTCTTTCAGGAGCAATCATGTCTCAAACTATTAAGTAATAGACTATATTGATTTATTTTTGGCGAAGATTATTGCCTGCTGCATCAGTGATGAGTGTCAATGAACAGTCTGGAGAGGGGAGGAACTAACATTGAGAGAAAGTGGGCACAGTGACCACAAGTGCTGCACAGGTTCAGGTGAGACACTCATCAGAATCCACCTTCATTGCCTGCCAGCTCACTGGATGGCAGTACTCTACAAGTTTATGTCCTGAAAACACATTTGTTTTTCTGCTCACAAATGACTACAAATCACTAAAAAAGTCACTAGTACACTTTAATTTACTTATTGATCTTTAAAAGCAGTTTCTTCTTTAAGGGAAGCACTGTCATCAGCCCCAAAGATTTACCCTTATACTAAGAAAAATGTAGCAACCTAAACTATAAAGTACAGATAGATGTCATGATTGATACTTTCAGACAGCTGAGGCGCTTTAGCCAACCCGCCATATTAGCTATGATAATAAGCAAAACTACATCATCCAGAATGCAACAATATATTGGCTATTTGGCTAAAAAGCAAGGACTGTTTGACAGTGTCGCATCCTGAGGTCACTTGACAGCGTGCTTAACTTGTCGTGGCTTAAAGCTGCAGCTCTAGAAGCCAGCATCATTTTACATTGGAGGTAGTACCCGCTTGTGGGAAAAGACTTTGGCTCAATGTGTACAATTTGCTAGAAAATGTATTCCATACTGTAGGTAGTGTTTAATAGTTCGGCAAGTGGCGACAGCATCGGAACAGGCAGTCACCATGATTATCCGGAGGGCCCCATATGTCACAGTACTCCCCCTGCAATGGATGCAGGGATTTTCCCAAATCCAAATGGTAATGGATATCACGCAGTGGTATGAAGGGGGCTGTCTGACGGCCAGAGATGTATATGCTTATGGAACGTTTTTGATGTTCCAAGCAGCCAAAGACTGGTACCAGGTCACAGATGGCCAGTTCTTGCAGTATGCAAAAATAACACTCACGGTCCTGGAGATTTGGGCCTCCTTCCCGGACGAACCGTTAGAATCCCACACACAGCCATTAATTCTTTTTTTTTTTTTGGTTAAAAACTTTTATTGAGCAACAAAATTATGTGTACAGACAGCCATTAATTCTTGACCCAGGTTTCACCAGAGGATTGATCTCGCGTCTATATCAATCCCTAAAGGCGGACCGTACTACCGGGCTTTCTTGAACTAAAGATAAATGGAAAGTGGATTTTCCCGCCCACAGAAGATAAGAGGACGAGAGCTTGTGCACAGGTTCGTAAGGTAGCCAATAATGCCAGATTTAAACTGACTCAGTTTTATTATCTACATTGCGCATATCTGATGCCCCAGATTGGCACTTTTTGTTCCTGGCAGATAAGCAGCTTGTCCCAGGTGCGGTTCAGATCCATCCACGTTCCTCCATATGGTCTGGAGTTGCACCCGCCTCCAAGTTTATGGCAGAAGGAGAGACAGGAGATAGGAGGAACCAGAGCGCACCATGTTGAAGACTCCCTAAAGCATTGTCTACTGGGAGTACTTCCAGTCCCCAAAAAAGGGACGCAAATGAGGCACAAATTTGCACTTCTGAGACTAACTGTGGCAAAACACAGAATCGCAATTCACTGGACCCATAGCACCCCCTGATATAGATAAATGGAGGGCAGATATGCGGGAGTGTAGCGGAGGAAGTTTGCTGTAAAATGATGCATACGGATGAGAATGCAGAGAGAGATCTGTATGAGAGGAAGCATATGCTAGAAGCCCTCCATTCAGGAGCTAACCAACCTTCAGACTGGGAGGACACCGCTGGGACACCAGATAGCCTACCACCTACACAAAGATTAGATAATACAGATGCCCCTCACTCACCTCTTACACATACATAGGCAAAATGAAGTCCCGACCGAAGAACTCTGCCTCATATAAGGTTTTCACTTTGAGTACTGGATGCCCAAGCCCTAGAAAATTCTCTATTGTCTACATAGGATGACGCCGAGACCGGTCGCTCCCACCTCCCTTCCCACTCTCTGTTATTTATCTCACATCTTTCTTTTTACCTCATTTTCTATAAGAAACTGTAGTGTTGTTAAAAAAAAATCAAATCAAAAGATCTTTAAAGGTTACTGTAAAAATAACCATAAAAGCACAATACATTTGGCAAATAATTAAAACTCCATTATAAAACAAACATAATCATATCATGGCTACTTTTAGCACAGATTAGATACATTGATAAAATCACATTATAATGGATTTCGGATAGTTAAAAAAAATTGTTAAAAGCAATGACAGAGGCAATAACCATTTCTTTTTCTAAGAATTGCAGTGCCAAGAATGCAGGCGACATTGTCTCAATCCAAGATTTTTTAGTACAGGAATAATCCATCTCCTTCTTGGTATAATATAAAATTTACAGAAGAATAAGATATGTATAGTTGACTGTACAGAAACATCATCGCACAGGCATTTACATAGGGGTCTCGACCAGTCCTTTAATTCGGGGATACTTAAGGATCTATATAAAATATTTAGTCTAAAGCTTGTCAACAGAAATTGGTCATAATCTCCAGTAATTAAAAGAATATATGGTTGTATAGATGGGGTCAGCAAAGTAAGATGATGGTCTTGAACCTTTGATTTTCTCATTTCGGTTGTAGCTCTGGTTTCACCCAGAACACACATGCAGCTAGCTTTAAGATCTTTCCTGGACATATTGCACATAGTATGCGGCTCATTAAAATATTCTAAGTGTCCTAATTTTAAAAGAAACATTTTGACATATTCTAGCCATCTTATTTGTTTGACCCCGTCGATCCCCAAGGCATCTGTCAGTATATTGCGATTAAAAGCAGTTTCATCTGCAGTTCAGATTCAGTGCCTCAAGAGGACGGGCTGTTTCTTAATAGTGTCATCTAATTATGGCATACCCAATTCCGAGTGACAAATATAGTTTGAAGTACGTTCTGGCACTGCCAGTAGAAACTTATAAAACATATTTTCCACAATCTGCAATGCATTTACATCTGCGTAACCCCAGATTCCACCTCCATAGGCGGCTATTGCCACACATTTTGCCCTATAAATGTGTAGCAGTTCCGCCGGTGGGCATCTGCCTAATATTAGACTAACATTTGATAGTGCTGTTAGTCACTTAACAAACAACAGCCGTCTGGCTTTAACTGCCTGGGTCCATGTTCCTGACCGATCAAATAAAATCCCTAAGTGGGAAAATGTTTTAGTACACTCTATTGGCCTCAAATCTATAAAAAGGGTGTTAATCTTCTTATTTGATCCTACCCCACAATTCATTGTAAGCATTTTAGAAAAATTAATCATAAGCCCCAAATTTGACATAAAATTTGAAAAAGAATTAACTACCCTTTGGAGACAAAGCGGCATACAGGCCATTAAAACCGCGTCGTCCGCATACAGGAGTGCAGGGATAGGGTGCATGGCTGCTGTTGGCAGATCCCTGCGCTCCTTAATTAAAATAGTTTCTAAATTATTTTTATACTAGCAGCCCGTCCCGACGTTGTCCGGGTATGAAATAGAATGTGTGTAATGTGTGTATTTGGCAAGGGCAATTTATTTTAAAATCTCGCGGTAGACATTTCTTGTTTCATTAGAATAGGGACGGAGAAGGTCCAGCTGCAGCCCTGGTTGATGTTAGCAGGCACGTGTAATTGGTGTAGTGATCCGCCGCCTGAGCCCGGCGACAGCCCTGGTTGATGTTAGCAGGCGCGTGTAATGTCATTGAATGAGGGAGTTATCAGCCGCGGGTAAATCCGTTTAATGAGAGAGTTGAGTGACAGCGAGTCAAAGGACACATCATGTCACTTCAGCTACCCCAGGCATTTTTGAGAACTGACGCCCATGCATTCAACCCACATTCTTAATTTCCTGAAGGGGTTTCATGGCTTTGTGGAAATTCAAAAGGAGTCACATAAAACAACAAAAGGTGATGAGTGAGATACCTGCAAAAGTTTTAGCCACTACCAATCACTGGTGCTACAATACAATGCATTATATCTTCCCACTGCAGCACACCAGGTAAGGCGCTACTGTATGCAAATTAGTCGAAGGCCTGTTCCAAAAGGAACAATACAGCTTTATAGCCAGGCAGTCTCCTTTGAAAGCAGCTTGTTCCATCCTTCGCCCAGAATCTTTGCAGAGGAGAGGGCCTACCTACTGTCCTTTGTGTATTCATGCATTATCCCATAATTGGGTCCTCACTTCTTCCTACTGAGTTCTAAATATGGAGAGTGATTTGTATGTGCTGCGTGACTGAGAGATCATACACAGACTGAATTATTCCCTTGGGAGAAAAGTGATTGCCTGCAGAAGTGGCCCCCTTCACTTTGTTGTACACCTTGCTGCAGGTGCTGTTGGAACAGAATATGAATATGAAGCAGAATGCACACTGAAAAAGGTGAATGTCAGCTACTCTGATGATTATGACTCAAGTTTTATATATAAATTTAACAGATAAGGCGAAAGGTGTCCAAAATACTAGAGTGGTGTCTTTGGAGTGTTTTATTGAGAGCCAACAGGCACCTCCGTTGGGGTGCATGCCCCCAAACTACAGAAACAGCAACCAACTCTGCTGACTGGGGAAGTGCCCATACTCCATGAGGCTAGTAGGATGAGGGGGCAGTTTTGTTGCTTCCCTTTTCCCAAGTGGCCCAAAGGGGTCCCTGAGGAGTACTGCAGAAGTAGTTTATGTAGGTGGAAATAAGTCTTTATTTGCATTAATAATTAAAACCATTGCAACAGCCTTCACATTATAAAAGTGGAATAAGTATCAAAAGTGCTGGCTAGCAGTGATACTTCAAACATGTATTCCATGAAGCCAGTATTAAAATCCCAGCCTACCATTCATCAGGAATGAGTATAAGTGAAACAGTTAAGAGTGACCGGCATACGTCGGCTCACAATTGTCAACAATTGACTTTGCCTTCTCCAGCTGTTTGTGGGTGTCCTAAAAAAGGGGCACCTTCAAATTGAACCCATAGTTAAAGCAACTGGGCGTTATGGGGGGTCAAACTGAAAACTATCATGATGCTGAGATAGTCTAACAAAACTCTGCTGACTTTCGTCCTTATTATGAAGGTAAAGCCTCCTCTGAACAAAGGGCTGCAGGGGTTTGTGTTACAACAAAACAAAAGAAGGAGTAACCCCAGGACAGAGAGTCCTAGTAATCCAGCACGGAGAAAGGTGTAAAAAGAAAAAGATCTTTTTCTTTTTTAGGAAACCCCTCACTCACCGACCTGGTCGGTGACATGCTTCATCATCGGGGTCCACCCAAGTGACCGAGTGCCACTTGGGTGTGCTACGACGCCTGCAACTGCAGCGGAGCTGCATTTTTTGTGTGTGAGTGTGTTGGGAGTTTGTGAAGTTAAAAAGTGTACAACAAGTACTCCCTATAGACTTTTATTCTGGAGCCAGTATAACACTACTAAAAACAAGTGAGATACTTCTGATGGCTTAATTGACCAAATAGTATCAAAATGTGCATAAAAGTGTGGTAAACATGTTTCAACCGTTTACGATTTTTGGTTTTCTTCAGGACCAGGTGGGGTGAGCCGGGAGGTCTGCACTCGCTAAGGTGCACCCTTCCCTGACCCGCCTATATGCTAGACCGCTTACTTACGGTTTAGCTTGCTTACAGCGTTCTGTGTAAGGGAATCTGAAACAATAGAACAAAGCATGGTAATGATGCAAGGATATACATAACTTTGGTATAGCTCTAAATCTCCGTGTGATTCAGTTTCTGCATGCAATCACCATATACACAAAGCATGCTTTTTTCACAACCTTAATTGAAGGTGTAACCCAGCTAAACGTCTGCTGAGTGCCATACATACCCACATTCCATTCTATCACAGTGGGTGTCAAGCGTTCCTTAAAATCATCTTAAGGGCGCTATGTGACTAGATCCAATCAGTGTGTGTATATATAGTCATAGAGTCCGGGAGACTATTGGGCATATATACACTCATTACGTGAAATAGGGCGACAAAAGGTATCCTTCGCTAGTGATCTGACCAGGCTGTATTGGGGTGACATAGTAAACAAACAGTCCAAATATGAGGACTTACTCGTGGTAAATGGTGTTTGTGCCCCATTGATGCCGTGGGGGGGCCGCCTTTGAGCGTTCTGTGGGTAGAAAATGCCAAGCATGAATATAGCGTTTTCCGGGACGTCGTGGTCAGGGGCGCCCGGTTTAGCGTGGTGTCTTTGTAGTGTTTTAGGGCCAGATGTAGGTAATTCTATTTTACCGACTCATAAATACCGAATTTTACCGATTCGGTATTTATGAATCGGTAAAATAGAAGGAGGGACATGTAGGTAAATTCGTTATTTGAATTACCGATTCTGTAAAAATCGGTATTTACCGAATCGGTAAATACCGATTCGGTATTGCCCATTGATTCCTATGGGCCTTGAAGCCCATAGGAATCAATGGGCAATACCGAATCGGTATTTACCGATTCGGTAAATACCGAATCCTGCAAGGGTGCAGGGGGTGTCACTTTGACACCCTCTAGCACCCCGAATACAGGCACGTGTAACATGTGGCACACATACATGCCCTAAGGGCATGTCTGTGTGTCACATTGCACAGTGTGCATGCACAGATGTGCATGCACACCTGGATTCGGTATTTTACCACCCAATAGGATTGGGTGGTAAAATACCGACTCTTAAGGGCCTGTGGCACTCTCAGGAGTGTCACCTACATTTGGATTTACCGAATCGGTAAAAATACCGATTCGGTATTTTACAGAATTGGTAAATTTACCGATTCTGTAAATTTACCGATTCTGTAAAATAATGGCCCCTACATCTGAAAACCCAAATACCAGTCGGTAACGGCCGAATTCGGCCATTACTGACCGGTATTTGGGCTCCTACATCTGGCCCTTATTGAGAGCCAACAGTCACCTCCGTTGGGGTGCATGCCCCCAAACTACAGAAACAGCAACCAACTCTGCTGACTGGGGAAGTGTCCATACTCCATGAGGCTAGTAGGATGAGGGGGCAGTTTTGTTGCTTCCCTTTTCCCAAGTGGCCCAAAGGGGTCCCTGAGGAGTACTACAGAAGCTGTTTGTGTAGGTGGAAATAAGTCTTTATTTGCATGAATAATTAAAACCATTGCAACCACCTTCACATTATAAAAGAGGAATAAGTATCAAAAGTGCTGGCTAGCAGTGATACTTCAAACGTATTCCACGAAGCCAGTATTAAAATCCCAGCCTACCATTCATCAGGAACGAGTATAAGTGAAACAGTTAAGAGTGACCGGCATTTGTCGGCTCACAATTGTCAACAATTGACTTTCCCTTCTCCAGCTGTTTGTGGGTGTCCTAAAAAAGGGGCACCCTCAAATTGAACCCAAAGTTAAAGCAACTGGGCGTTATGGGGGGTCAAACTGAAAACTAGCATGACCCGAGATAGTCTAACAAAACTCTGCTGACTTTCGTCCTTATTTTGAAGGTAAAGCCTCCTCTGAACAAAGGGCTGCAGGGGCTGTGTTACGCCTCGGCAAAGAAACAGCTAATCATTTTACGTAGCTAGAAAATGTATGGATAATAAGCATCAAATTTTTTTGTAGCTGGTATATTTCAGAACTTTTTTTGCAAAAAACCAAAAAACAATATTTTTGGTGTTCGTGGTGGTGCTGTGCCTCAAGTCTTGCAGGGGCGTTACTGTCTTCATCATCCTATATTAGAAATTCGACGATTCGCTTGCTTCTTCTTTAGTTGTATTTATATATGTCTTATTTTTACTTTGATAGTGGTTTTTAAATAATTTCATTGAACCGCTTCTACGAGATTTTATCCCGTGGGTCACTTATTATGCTCTACTTTCCTTCTGCATAAGCAGCCTTCCCGCTCTGGTCTATTGATTTCATTGTGTGAGAGATCTTCGTCAGCTCTAAGGGGGCTCTTATGGCTATTGCTTTTGTGAGAGTCTGATTAAGAGCAGACAACTTATGTATTACATTATCTTCTTGATGTATTTTATCTAATCGTCCTTCTGTGTAAGGGAAATGGCCTTTGGCTTGAGGGTTTGTTGTCTGTGTTGTGCTAAAGTCTTAATGAAATTGGGATTGCTTCGTTTTCCATTTACAGACAGCTGGTGTAACGCAAAATGATGCCCACCCCCGCACACTGTGAAAAGGAGCCCCTGGATCTCCCGTGTAACATAGATATTCATTGACCTTGGGCTGAATCATGGCCCCCTGAAGGGTTAGGGGGGCGCTGCACCGCAGGGGGGCTGCATTATGCAGAAACACACTTGGTTCTGAGGCTTTCTTGGCTAAGATCGTGCCTTAAAAATCAGAAGTGCATCATTTGCCTGCCCATCAGTCCTATAAAGTGTGGCTTTTGCAACAAGGCCTTTATATGTGCAAATCTATCTGCTCTTCCACGGTTCTGCTGGTTCATCAGATGCTCAAGTCTTCTGTCAGTGGCTGGCCTTGTAGCAGGCTATTGGCACCCATGTCATGTGGGGCACCGCCGGTTAGCGTGGACCTTTTGGCCAACAGGGCTTTGCTCCACGAGGATTTTGAGACATGCTTACAATGTTTTCAATTCATTTACAAGCCCTTTAATGCAATATTCTTTGGCTAAAGATATAAGACTTTCTGAATGAAGTTGACTTGTCTGAAACAGAGCCCATCTGCCCTACCAAGCAGAACAAATGAATGAGCTATTGTTTCTCCCTTTATTTATTTATTTTATTTATTTAATGCGATTTTATATAGCGCAAACTTTACCCAAAGGGTGTCAGAGTGCTTTACATAAGAACCAGTTGTAAAACATAAGGACTTAGGATTACATGCGTTACATAAAAGATACAAACAGAAAAAACTGCTAATATACAAGATGTTAAGTCACATAAGGAAGAGATACAAACAGAAAGAACAATTGCAAATGTACAAGTGGTAAAATCACTCAAGGAAGAGATACAAGTGGATATACTCTAAGAGTCAAGGTTACACCAACCCCAGATTCAGAAACGGGCAGTTTTGGGGGCAGAGAACTCCCTTTCAAGGATGCACCTATAGACGTGTGTCGGGTATAAAACTTTCTGACACTTCACATTGAAGCAGACGGTGATATGGCCAAACAGTTTGTTCAGCTCATGGGCCAATACATTTTTGAAACAGTCCACGTTTGGCGGGGCAAGAACAGAATTTGAAATTCAGCACACTCTATTGCTGAGTGGGCAGACCAGAAGGCGCTGGATCCCGCAAAGAAAAAGGTCCTGGTGAGGGAAATCTATCTCCCCTGTGGCACTATTGGTAAGTGAGGCAGTCTATGGCAACATTGGTACAATTGGTCCTGGTAGTGTTTGGGTGGGATTGGGAACAGAGAGTATTTGTGCAGGTGCCTAGGGGAAGGTGATCTATTGTCCCTTCCTATTAAACAATGAGTTGCATTGTTGATAAAGGTTTTAATAGGTCAAATAGGGAAAGCAGCTGAGAAGTCGGAGGTGTCTGTATTGTGCTGGAGGCCTTGAAGTTAGAGAGCATGTACCGTGGCTGCTATGGTATTGAAGCTGATCAAGGATGTGAAGGCAGCCCTTGAAGTTCTGGCTATGGGAAGACCTAAACCAGCGGACCGATGTGATAGACTAACCACAGCTCATAAGGCGGTGCGAAGGGAGAGTCAAAGGTCTGTCTTCTCCTTTATTAGGAAAATGGACCTAAGTCAAGCAGGATGGAGAAAGCATGTGCTAGACCAGGAATGGTGAGTCCTAGGTATGCACAGAGGTGTGTTTCCAGGGTGTGCCTGGCGTGAATGATGAGGAGAATTCCTTACGGCCAATGGTCAACACACAGTTAAAGCAGGTATCCTTGAGATAATGGGTAGATCAGAGGGAGGCTGTGGTTCTGGCAGTGAATCTGGCAGGCAAGGATGATGGGAGGGCGAGTGCATGTTCAGCCACTTAAAGCCATGTGGCCAGTAGCGGCTTCTACCGGAAGGGAGTGGTGTGGCAGGGGAGTTGATTAATTTTTTTGTAACTAATAATATTAATAATATGTAAGCTTATAAAGCACATGGTTACACTCACTGGTGTGTCCCTGCGCAGTAGCCAGTCTCCCTGTCTATTGCAGTAACATGAGAAAACTTAAGAGGTAAACCTATATGTGGAAGAGCCAGGTCTTTACTTTTTTTCGAAGGAGCCTTTCCGATGGTTCTGTCCGAAGAGCGAGAGGGAGGACATTCCAGTGTTTAGCGGCTAAGTAGCGAAAGATCGGCCACCCATTCTCACTTTTTTGATTACCGGAATCAAACTCTTATCTTTTCGCCGGACGCTGCCTCTCCTCTGTCTTCTTCAGCTTCCTTCTTCCTTCAGTCCCAGCAGCAGGAAGTACCCAGACTCCCCACAGCCAATCACAATGCTGCAATGCAGCATAGCGATTGGTCTGAGCGCCATGGATCAGCGCTCAGACTGGGAATGGGAGGATTTGCATGTTCCTAATCAGGCTGTGGAAATGCAGCCTGGTGAAGAAGATGCAGAGTGCACATGTTGGACTTGGCCCTTTTTGCAGGGTCATCCCAGAACTTTTTGCCTTCCTCCTGTATTTTTTTTCATGACCTTTTGTTGGTGGTTTTATGACTCTGGGCACTTTACCACAGCTGATCAGTGCTAAAGTGCATATGTTCTCCCTTTGTAAATTGTTGTTATGGATTAGTGATCTCATGATTAGCATATTTGATTAACCAGGCAGACCCTAGTACAGTGCACTGTGTGTGCCCATGGCCTGTAAATCAAATGCTGCTAGTGGGCTGCAGCACTGGCTGTGCCACCCACTGCAGCAGCCAGTAAAATGTAACTCCGGCCTGCCATTGCAGAGCTTGTGTGCAGTCTAGTGCTGCCATGTCGACTTGGCAAGTGCACCTATTTGCAAGGCCCTAATGTTCCCTTTGTTTACATATTAGTCACCCTAAGGTAGGCCCAAGACACCCCTGTGGGCAGGGTGCAGTGTATGTGAAAGGAATGACATGCCCTGGTGCGTGTGGCATGACCTGATAGTGAAATACTGCCAATTTCGTTTTCACTATTGCAAGTCTACCTGCTCCCATAGGACAGAATGGGGAGTTTGTTTATAACACCTTATAAACATAACTGCCCCTGGGAGTAATGTAGGAAAATAGAGTTTGATATGTCTGAACCCAGAATGTTAAAATGCATCTTTTAGTGAGGGTGATTTTTACAAGTAGGTATTTTCTTGCTTAGCCATCCATTATGCCTCTGCCTGATTTGTGTGTTGCCTGTCTGGCTTTTGGATGACAAGGGATGGACGGGCGAAGATGAGAGAAAATTAAATAAATAATTTATTTTTCCTCGTCATTGTATGTCGAAATCCCCCCCCCACCACCTCCCCCTCCCCCAGCCGGCCCGCCGCTCTTACTTGCATGGGCCACATCTAGTAACATTAAACAGCAATAAAGGAAAACAACCTTAACTGGGTATCCTTTTTCAGATATCTCACAGCTGAATGTAACTGTCTTGCTATAGTATGGACCACAAGGTGACATTACACCCCTAAGGTGCCTATTGCAATGCGTAATACCTTTGATGGAGTAATGGTTCTGTCATTTACTTTGCATAATTTACTGGCATAGTATTCAGGGCTTAATTTATGGCGTGGTATTCGGAGCTGGGCACCAGCACTTCTTTTTAGAGAAAGGGACATATTTTATTTCTATTAGATCTTGACTCAGAGCAAGAAAAAGAAAGGCAGGAAAGAGAGAAAGGGGTAAGAAAAGGGAGAAATAAGTTGAAAGAAATAATGACAAAGGGGGAAGAATATGAGAAATAACATACAAGAATGAGACAAAGATACATAAATATAGGGTCTGTATCCATACATCAAGTACCTCTGATGGGTGCTGATTTACCACATTCAGAAATGTTCAAAGATTTCTAGAAGGCTTTCTAGAAGGATGCTTGGAATCGTCTGAATGTTAATACTGAGATAGTAGATGTCAATGTATTGATGCACAAAAACGAAATTGCCTCTTTATTGACAAATTTGCCTGTTGTAAAATCCACGTCAACCCAAATACGTAGTTAGGCAGGCCCTGCGACCCACGCTCAAGGTCACTGATTGACAGATCACAAGTGGGTTGGCACGTAGCAGGCGGACAAATTCATGAACAGGATATCCCAGATCAATCCCACAGATAGGCACAGGAACACCACAATGGTCCAGGGATATTAGCCCCAATAAAGCACACATGGCTGGAGGGGTACGCTCGTTCCCAAAACACCATAAAGTCAAAGGCCACACAAAGTTAGGAACACAAAGCCATGCAGAACACAGCATATACACAGTACATGCAGTGATCATGCGCTCCCCATGCTAGACATCTGGATAAGTTCTGTACTGGCCACATTGTGTCCATGCTAGGTCGAGGCCTACCTGGATTCCTCAATGAATACATTAATGTATAGCTCCAAAGACAGAGGTTTGCATTCTTTACCAAAAAAGGAATGGTGGAACAATTTTATTACATTCAATGAAATGCATAAAACCCACTTCAGATCAATTGTAAGTTTAGACGGTGAACAACCATTACAACGCAACTATTACAACGACATACCATTACCACGCAACTATTACAACGCAAGTCATTACAACGACTTGCGCTGGGGGCGCTCTAGGATAGGGAATAGTTTAATTTACTATCCAACACCTTCCCTACTATCCACGGGGACTGGAGTTGGAATAGTAAATAACTACTCACTATCCAGCACCCCCCAACGCAAGTCGTTGTAACGACTTGCGTTGTAAAACTTGCATGGTAAAGGCATGCGTTGTGAAAGCATGCGTTGTAATGACATACATCCAGTTTAGACAGTCCTCAAACCCAATGCCTGTGACCGTGCTCCCATTGTTTAAATAAATAACTGTTCATTTTTTGCCAAACGCCTGTTAAATCTTCTTTTTCAAAGTATTTAATGTTCAAGCAACATTTTGGCAAGCCAGCCAGGTGTTAATAGGTACCCTCAAACCGAACTGCAGCCAAAGGAAGGTGACTCCGCCCAGACGCATTCACATTTGTGCATCATGGAAGGTGAAAAGATGCTGCAATTGATTGAAAGTTCTGCTGAATCGGCAGGGCGGAGGTCTGTACTGAAGCAGCTGCCAAAGAGGGTCAGATAATAAATCAGAACCTTAGTAAAGGCATACTAGGGAGAAGCCACCCCAGTTTAGACCCAGCCATATGCAAATCAGTCTTGACTCTGCTCCTCATGGGAACAGTCCCGCCCGAACTGCCAAGATAGGTCCTCCCTGTATTGGAAACAAGCATTTTGGGACCGGTTATGGGGTAACAACCCTCATCCTCCAGGCTAGCTTGAATCCAGTGGCACAGTGAACGTGGGACCCAAGTCTGGGAATACCCGGCACAATTAGGGCGAGAAAGCAAAAGACACCAAATGATGGAGGGACTGCAGAACAAATCAAACATTCACCCCCAGTCAAGAAATCTGGGTTAAATTCATCATTCTTTTGCTCACTAAGCCACCCCAGTTTAAACCAAGCCATATGCAAATCAGTCTTGACCCTGCTCCTCATGGCAACAGTACAGCACAAACTGCCCAGCCAGGTCTTCCCTGGACCAGAAACAAGCATCCTGGGACCAGTTTCAGGGTATCACCCCTCATAAGCCAGCCTAGCTTGAATCCAGTGGCAAAGTGAGCCCAGGACCCACATCTGGGCATTCCCTGGCTGTTAGGCCGAGAAATCAAAAGTAAAAAATATAATGAACGGATTGTGGAACAAATCAAATATTCACCCCTATTCAAGAGATCTGGGTTAAATCTATTGTTCTTTTGCTCACCATGCCACCCCTGTTTAGACCCAGCCATATGCAAATCAGTCTTGACCCTGCTGCTCACGGGAACAGTCCAGCCCGAACTGCCAAGCCAGGTCCTCCCTGTACCACAAACAAGCCCCCCAAAACTGGTCACAGGATGCTTGTTTCTGGTCCAGGGAGGGCCTGTCTTAGTAGTTCGGGCTGGACTGTTCCCACTGCGGTGGCATGGTGAGAAAAAGAACAATGGATTTAATCCAGATCTCTTGACTGGGGGTGAATGATTTGTTACGCATTCCATCCATCACTTGTGTTTCTTCAGAATTCTGGTCTATTACCTATTTTATATCTCATAGCTGAGTAGTCGCAAGGCGGCTTCAGAGGCGATCCCGCAGAAGCTGCCTTTTTTCAATAGTCAGCACACTAGGAAATGCCTGAGTTGACACCTCAATCATATTTCTTTATCTAAAATGATTTCTCAGTGCCACCGGTTTCCCAATACCGTTGGTATGTGAAAGAAGTGAGACGTGTTGGTCGCTTGGACCACTGGGTGTAACACAGATGGTACGCATTGTCAGCTGTACTTGACAAAGTCAATATGCTTGGACTGCTAGGGGTGATACAGATGGTATGCTAGGCCCCTACGTGTTATACAGGGTGCCATTCAGACATTTAGGGAAAAAGATTTGGACCTGGGAGAATAGGTGTACCTTGTGTTTGGCCAAGAGGGGCCTGTGTTTCTCTAGTTATTCCTTTATTCCACAAGCTATTTTCATTATCTTTTTCCCGGAGTTGATATTGACTGACTCTCAGGCTCACTTAGTCCTGTGTTTCACGTAGAACTTCCCCTGGTCACAGGATATTATGTGCTAGGAGCGGGCTAAGGGATTTTTATGACAAAGTCATAATTTTTTTCTGTCAGGTTTATTTTTGGTGTTGGTCGCTTGGACCACTTGGCTTGATACAGATGGTACACTTGGCCCCTAGGAGTGATACAGGATGCGCATTATTGATATGCAGTTATTGAAATGTGATGTTCTGGTGCTGTTAGTTAATGCAAACTGTGTTTTGTCTTAAGTGTTGTGTTTCTGTCAATTTATTGTCTCACATGAGTGTACTGCAATTTCTCATGAACTGTATCTGATGTCAAGAGTCAATATCGTTCAGATATTGTTTTTATTAAGAACTGCACTTTTTCCTAAGTTGTAACCCTTCATATGCATTGTTGTTTGTGTTTATGAAATGTTCACGTTCAATTGTTGAGCAGTAACCCTGTGTATATTCTCCCCACTATTCAAATCGAAACCATAGTCCCTAAAACAAAGAAGCTAAGGTATCTTATCCTCTAAAACTACCAAACTTATCATAGAGACACCATTAAAACACATGCAAACAAGGTTCCCCAGAAAGGCTGAAAAACTTCATAAGGTTTGCCAAAAATGGCACGCACAAAAAAAGGCACATGCATTTCCCTGGCCAAAGGAGGGACTGTCCAACACTAGCATACTTGATTACATGAGAACATACATACAAACCAAATACACAGGTCAAATGACAGATAAGAGGGAGGCATTATTAGAATTGTGGGCCATCTTCAGGGAATCACAGGTTGACAATCCTTTTTTGCAGATAGCAAACAAGGCGTCATGGCCTCCTCCACCATATGCATATCCAGTCCCCCAAAAGTAGAAGCCGGCAGGCCTCCTACCGAACATCTAACGGTTAAGCTCAGGCATGACAGACTATCAGACCAGCAGACCCAGGCAGTCTCAGAACAGCCCCAGTCTGGTGCAGGGACTCCCATAAGCTTGATCCCTCATCTGTCTCGCCCAACACATAGAACCCCAGCAGCATGAAGAACACGCACCCCCACTGGTTTAGGCTAACAAAAACAGGACAGGGAGATGTGTGGTGGTTCCAGAGAGGGATACAACTTACAGGAGTGAGGAAGGGGGCCCCAGTCCCACGGGATCTGATTACAAGGGTGGAGCTACAAGACTTGCTCAGGTAGCTAAGGAAACAACGGAGAGTGATTTTGTGGGCAAACTCCGGTCGAAAAGAACAGCGCATAGCTCAGAGCGAATGAGGTAACCTAGACAGGATGTGGAAGAAAGGCACAATCTGAGGAAGGAGAGAGAAAGAGCTTGCACCCAGGAAGCACAGCAAGAAAATAGAGCAGCATGCCACCCACATGAGGTGAAGGGGAGTACGCGCAGGACACTGATCAGGGTAGAATCAGAGGTAGAATTAGATGAGAGACTCGTGGACGGGATCTGAGCCTCACCAAGTTTTTAACTTAGGAGAGGGGCTGATCGGTAAATTAGAGACCAAGGTAGCCTGGTGCTGACCTAAACAAGACAAAGTAAAAAAAGAATGGCATGTTTGCACGTGCACGAGAGGAGCAGCGGCGTAGACGTACGCTGCACTACCCGAATGCATGGGATAGATGGACTGACCCCAAGGGAAATAGCGGCCATAGAGGACGGGAAGACCTTTGCATGGCATTTGTGCCACTTGCTAGCCCACTGACCAAAGGAAAAGACTAGTATGACAGACCTTGGCCGGAGGAGGGAACATTCAAACTAGAGGACATGGCCATAGCAGATGAGTGCAACTGACATGGAGAAGGAGATCCCAAGTAGAACTTCCCCTACATGCAGGAATGCCTAAAAAAATGGGAGCGCCATATTAGGGAGAAACTCGCAGAGTTATCCAAAGCAAAAATGTACCTGCTGCTACAGAAGTGCACGTCAGGGACCATCTATGTGCCTTGGGCTTAAATGGATAAGGAAGGGTTAAGGACAAAGTTACAGCTATTGTTAGATGGAGGGGGCAAATGGATCTCATGGTTCGAGAAGATCATCGCAGGAATAAACCTAGCAATAGGCGATATCAAAAGTTTGCTAAATAGTCTTATCGGAGAGCAGATTAAGACAGTGTTCGCCCGAGCTTGCATCCCAGCATTTACGCTGACAAACACTGAGCATGACGGGCCTCATTAAATTCATACAGACATCGAATATGAACAGCCCCGACGGAGATGTTCCCTGACTGCCCTGATGTAGGAGGGCTAATGGTAAAGACTATGAAGCCAGGGGAGACAATAACTGATTTTCTGGATAGGATGAGGGAATGATAAAGACAAGAGACAGTGATAGAGCAAGATTTCGCATCGCGACTTGCTCGAGTCAAGAACCTCGAAAATCTATTATAATCTCGTAACTTCAATTGTTTGTTTTACTAATTTTATGTATTTTTAATGTGCGTGGGTATCATAGAGACGCTTGCCTATGTGTTCTACTAATACGATTAATCCTTGTCCCTAAAATGGCCGCTGCTTGCCTTTTCGTTTCTGCGCATGCGTAAGGCACAGTCACGTGTAGAGACGCAGTCACATTTTTGGAGGGAAAGGGTGCGCATGCGTAATACACAGCTTTCGTGATAACGTGGTAATGCTCGTGCAGATGCTCTCGTGTCAGTGTATATATTACTAATGTCTAATTGCATAGTATATTTTTATGATGATATGTCTGAAGTATAAAGTCACGACGTGTAATACATTCATTTATTTTTATGTACTAATTTGTTTTCGCTTACTTTTCATGTATCCTCGGCACTGAGGGGTGATGGGGCTGGGGAGTCCATCTTGGAGGGTACTTCTGCGCAGAATCAATCGATGATGCGGTGGCATTGAAACCAAGCCAAAGAAGGTTGCTGCCAGAGCCTGCATGGGAACATGCACCTTCACCCAGCAAGAGCATCTAGATTGTACCCTATTGTATCAAATTGTATTCTTTCCATTGTATTCCCTGCGACTTCTCGTGGGAACCCCAATCTTGCTAGGCGGCACCCTAGGATGCTAAGTAGGGCTTGTAATAGTCTGCTCTGATTGGTGTGTTAACCAAATCCTACCTTAGGACCAATTGAAATTGGGGATTCTGACACTTTGCAACATTTGAGGGGTGGTACCCTGTCCCAAAACAGTATATCTACCCTGGGTTCACCTAGGGAAATTGTCCGACTTGTCTGAATAGCTGACCTGTCACTGACCCAACGCACTCAAAAGGTGACTTGAAAATACAGAGCGCTGCGGAGCACTCTGTCCGAAATTGACCATAGACTAAGGTTTTACTAAACCTTAAAGTGCTGGCGGAGCACTTTGCTGGGAGTTCGCTAACCCAATCGGGGTTCTGACTGATAGCTGCAGAGAGGGTGGAGCGCAGGCGTTGCTTCCGAACTGCGGGTGCTGGTCGTGTCCTGGTGGTCCTGTCCTGATCCTAATCTGAGGGTTTCCTGTCCTGTCCTGGGTGTCCATTCTGCACCTGCTGTCCATTGAGGGGTATCCTTCCTTGAGGGTTTCCTGTCCTTAACTGACCCATGGCCAGGGTTTGGTTTTTCACACCAGTCTAGGTAAATATTGCTCTGAATCTCCTGAAACTGCACCTTTCTATTTTTCTGTCTTTGCTTCAATAAAGACATATCTTTGCATATGATAAGTTTTTCCATGCTTTCCGCAACTCATTGCATCTCGTGAAACGTATGCATTTATTTTCATAACGTGTTTCCTATGTTACCCTACATTTTAGAAATTATTTTCGCCATTGCAGTTTGCTATTTCTTGATATGGTCACTAATTTTCTCTCACAACACTTTACTGAAGAAACCTTGAATTAGTCTAATTTCTCTCTCAGTTGGTTATCTATTGCATTAGCCTTTAAACATAAGTGATTGCCCTTGGAGTTCTTTTATACAGATATGTACTCTTTGCAAAATTGATTTTAGACTGTCTCCTCGTAATGGAGTGTATGTTCTAAAGATTTTAAATTCTGAGAGAAAGCTTTTAAAACTTCTCAGGTGTCCGTGGTCATTTCATGAAATAAATCACAGGTTCACATGTTGGGATTGTATTTCGCTGCCTTTCCTTTTACAGCTAGCTCCCTGATCCATTGTGGTCATAGGTACCCGTAACAGTGGATGGTAAGTCGGGTACACTAGAAAATAGAAAAGGAACTCACAATTATTGGTAGTAGATTGCGATCATTGTATATGGTGATTTGAAATATATGGGCCCGAAGCCGGAAGTGGCAAAATTATTGGTCGGGTGACCCGCGATCTCTAGCAACAGGACAGCCATGGACTGCCACAAGCCCAAAAGTTGCATTATTTTACAATATTCTCAGGAAGGAGCTGCCAAGACACAAAGCAGATTGGACAGTGTGGTTGGATTAGACACCAAGCTCTGGTGGGAGATACAAACCCAGATATTGCATTATCACAAAAAGAAGCATGGGAAGGATAGCAAAAAACAGGAGCAAGCCCATAGAGACACTGCAAAATTGGTCCAACACAAATTGCAAAAAGACCACCCTCAAGGGTGTCACGTTGACTACAAGCATACAAATGGCACCAGTCTTCAAGGAAGCTTCACCACAAAATCCCAGAGGGTTTCAACCTAGCAATAGTGGCAGAGGCCAGGAAGCTTGGCAGCAACCAGGCCCCCTAAATGTTACTATTGCCACAGGATGGGCCACCTGGCAGACAGATGCCATTTAAAAGCCTATAGTGAACAGAGATTGATGAGCCAGGAAAAGCCACCACAAAATCCTAATCGACAAAACCAAGCCCAGGGACACCTGAATTCACCTTACATTCAGCAGTAGGGAGGCCAGGCAGCCACCGCACCATCGCAACAGGCATAAGGTAGTTGGACAAACACATGGCAACAGTAACCACCGAAAGGGAACCCAGCACTACAGAGACCGGACCACAGCCTTGCAGGGAGGGTGTAACTGTCTGGGGAGGCAATGTCTTAGAACAAACACAGAGTCCAAATGCGCAGTAAGATAAAACCCCAGAAAAAAGTACCACCCATTCACTTACATCCCAAGAATTAACTGTAACAAAGCCACAAGAAGGACCAATGAGACAACGTTGGGAATATTAACTTTTACTTGCCTCCAGGGCTTCAGGGCTGCTACAAGTGTTCTGCCGATCAGGTATCCTCACTAAAGTTCACCATTAAGGGCATCTAATGGAGCCAAGACCCCACTCTGCAGCTGATCCCTCCCGGGCGGGGTTGGATGGCCACACCCCAAGGGGAGGGCAGTCTGATGAGGGGGTGGGGTAGCTCCCAGACCAAGTACTTAAAAAGTAGGCACCCACGATCCCGCATCCAACGTCAATGGAATGGGTTCCTATTATCAAATCAAAAGGTCCCCAATCTCTGGCATCCGGCCTGGGACCAAAATTCCTTCATGGCATGAATTTCAACAGTGTCCCAATAAACTAGAGGCCTCAGGCAAATGGAGGCCCCCCTTTCCTTTCTAAAATGAAGCTGTCCTCAAGTGGCGGGCAGGATTCCCATTCGCCTGGGATAGTGAAGATTTCTTAACCTCCACAGCACACACGCAAGAGCCAATAAGTTGTGATGTGCCGGCATGTCGTCGAGTCCATTGGGAGGTGCGCCAGGTTAGCCAGTCATCCCAGATTTGCGATGCCGTCCCGGTCCAGTCATACTGTCTAGACAAAGTTTGGCAAGGATTTTGAGCCTTGGCCCAGGCTACCCATGTTCTTGTGATCTTTGCGATGTTTTCTATTTCTTTCCTTCGAGTTAGTCAAATATCCGAAGTCTGGTCATGGTGCCATGACCCTCCACAGTAGCGACAGGAACATGCCCACTAGTTGGAAGTCCCTAGCCACAAGCTTGGAACTTCAGATCCAAACACAACTGAGAAGAAGCGGTCCAAGCGGAGGGGGATGACTGGGAGGAAGGAGGCTGAAAAGTCCACAACAGCTCCAGGCGAGAGTAGAATGCAGTATGCGCTCACCCCCATATCAGGCCTAGCAATTAACCAACACACCAGGCCTTACATACACCATCCAGCTAAAGCAGTAAGCTGACCTCGGACAGCACAAGACAGGATGATCATGATCTAGGGGATGGGGTTCCCAGGGCCTGAACAAGCTTGGAGAGGGTAGCCATGAGGCCCCCAACACTGAAATAAAAGGCCCAGGCATCGCCAGGGCTTAAAGAGGCTTGGGAAGGGGGGGCACGTGGCCTCTTCCATATAAAGGGTTCCTTTTTGAGTTATGAGCTGGGTTTTGTTTCTGGAACTTTAGACGGTTTTCATGATGCAGCACAGTGTTTTTACTCTATCCTATTGGAAGTGCACCTTAATGACTGGTATCATCTTTATTATTATCTATGCGTTGGGTAATATGTAAATACATATCCTCTACTGTGCTTTTGGTGCTAGTTCACTGCTATTTGTTTGCACATTTTGTTGCATATATTATAAGGAATAACTTTGGGATTTGAATGTTGATTGCTGCTAAAGTACTTGCACTTTACATGAAATTTGGAGCCTACGTGATGCCACTCCATGCTAAGTTTTCTCTGATGCTGCTAAATTACTGCCTTTGTTTACGATGCATATTTTGCACATACAGCATCAAACGATACATATTGGGAATGTATTTGCTGTTAGTAGTGTTATTCGCTAATGTACTTGCACTTTATATAACTAGTGCCCCATTGGTGGGACTAATTCGGATTGGTTTATACCGTCTTGCTCATGTTACCTGTTTTAGACATTGTTCTTATTGATTTGTATCTATTTATATCATGTATGAAATTTTATTGCACTTGCACTTTAATATGAACTATTGACAGTGATATTTCCAGTTTCAATGATTATAGATACTATTTAGAATGTGTTTAAAGCAGTAGCTACAGCGTAGGTTTTCTCAGAACTTTCCGATCAAGCAGTAATTCGCAGCAGACCAAAATACCTCATTACCATGTATAGGGGGTAATATATCATTTCTGCCAGTGATAAGCCTTTGCCCTCCCGAGTTGTTGGTATTCAATATCAGGCAGCATTCACAAACTTATTATTGTCTATTTAACTTAACCCGCTACAGTTTCTCTCTTTTCCTGTTTGCACATTTATATTTGTACCTTTGGGCCCAACTATGAATTCAATAGCGGCCGGGGTATTAGGGGATAATCCCTGTTTCTCAGATTCACACACTCTTTTTTTTATTCTTTAAGCACTTGCACAGTGGTATATATATATTTTTTGTGTTTAGTCACACTCAGCCCCCGTGCAGTCAGCCATAGGTTTACACAATGTTTTTATGATCAGGAGCATTCCGTATTGTTGTTACAATTGGAGGACTGTTTTTACACTACATGTAAATTATTGCATTACATGTGTTCAATTGGAGAAGTATTTCTTTTACCTGTTGATGATGATGTTTATTCCTGATCACAGTAATATGTTTTTCATTTTCATTGTGCAATGCTATTGGCTGATTTGCGAGGAGGGTACTTTGTGAGACATTTAAGGGAACATTGGATCTTAGCGTGTCATGTGATCAAGGTTGTGGTAACACGACCGAAACGCGTCATGTCAAGTTGCACGGAACAAAGTTGCACTGAGAACTGGAAATCAGCAGCACGTTGTGGTCTGTACCTGTGTGTTCCTTGTGAATTCGGAGAGTGGGACGGTGATTAGTCATATATATATATATAATATATATCGTCGGGTTTGTTTGCTCCTTCTGCCTTCACCCGTCCTCGCAGAGGATCGCACAATGTTGGCGGGGCGTGCCAACAATACTCTCGAATATAATCCTGTAATAATGCAATCACTCAGAGTCTATATCAAACACCAGTGTTAGTATTTATTCCAGGTTACGCGTTTCACTCGCAAAGCGAGCTTGGTCACACATTGAAACAGTGGGGGAGAAAGCAATACATAGGCAAACTAGGAAACAAACATAGGACAAATACATGGTGTATAGTTCCATTGCCAAAATGGCATCCATTTTGGAGTGTGTTGCCTACGAGAACATATAGTGGAGTATCTTCTCATACTACCACTTTCATAGTAGCAGGTCAGTACCACTCGACATTAAATGTTTACACTTTCAATTTCTGTACCGTAAGATAAATCTCTAGTACATTATGGATAAACAGTGTACAACTTTGGTCAAGTTCATAATTAGTTTACGGGAGAAATCAAAATTAATATGTGTCATAATTATGACATATCTCCAAGATTAACCATTTCATCTTATTTTCATTCGGACTAGTGCCCATAAAAGATGGGTGGAAAATTGTGTACACCCAGGTAAGTACCCGTTACTACCATATACCGCCCCTCAACATCCTGGAAACCCTGCACTTATCCATTCAGACAATCATGCACCTACTCATTCTTCAATACATCTTGGAATATGTGTGTGTATATAAATATACATATATATATATATATATATATATATATATATATATATATATATATATATATATATATATATATTCAGTGTTCACAGGTTGCCCATAGCGGGGTGCACTCACTCTCGGCGTTCATAGGGTCAGGGAAGATTGCAGCATACTCAGCTTCTTGCAGCACCTGACGCGTTTCTGGCTCCGCCCTTCTTCAGAGGTGCGCTGCTACAGTGTAAGTGCTGACGCGTGACTATCCAATAAATACCCTGGTGCTGTAACCAATCAAACTCCAGTGAGTGAAAGCACAAAGTCTTGTGGGATTGGAAGTCCAATTTACGCCCCAGTGGGCCGGCAGCACTTACAATGTACAAATGAAGTTAAAATTCACGGGCGTGCTGCGAGTATCTTCCCCCATTCAGCCACTCGCCAGTATGTCCCGTAGTGCTCAAGGAAAAGCACCGGAGCTGCCAGCTACGTGGCGGTGCAACCCCCCGACCGGACCGGCCGGATAAATTCAGTGTTCACACGTTGCCCATAGCGGGGTGCACTCACTCTCGGCGTTCATAGGGTCAGGGAAGATTGCAGCACACTCAGCGTCTTGCAGCACCTGACGCGTTTCTGGTTCCGCCCTTCTTCAGAGGTGCGCTGCTACAGTGTAAGTGCTGACGCGTTACTATCCAATAAATACCCTGGTGCTGTAACCGATCAAACTCCAGTGAGTGAAAGCACAAAGTCTTGTGGGATTGGAAGTCCAATTTACGCCCCAGTGGGCCGGCAGCACTTACAATGTACAAATGAAGTTAAAATTCACGGGCGTGCTGCGAGTATCTTCCCCCATTCAGCCACTCGCCAGTATGTCCCGTAGTGCTCAAGGAAAAGCACCGGAGCCGCCACCTACGCGGCGGTGCAACCCCCCGACCGGACCGGCCGGATAAATTCAGTGTTCACAGGTTGCCCATAGCGGGGTGCACTCACTCTCGGCGTTCATAGGGTATGGGAAGATTGCAGCACACTCAGCGTCTTGCAGCACCTGCCGCGTTTCTGGCTCCGCCCTTCTTCAGAGGTGCGCTGCTACAGTGTAAGTGCTGACGCGTGACTATCCAATAAATACCCTGGTGCTGTAACCAATCAAACTCCAGTGAGTGAAAGCACAAAGTCTTGTGGGATTGGAAGTCCAATTTACGCCCCAGTGGGCCGGCAGCTCTTACAATGTACAAATGAAGTTAAAATTCACGGGCGTGCTGTGAGTATCTTCCCCCATTCAGCCACTCGCCAGTATGTCCCGTAGTGCTCAAGGAAAAGCACCGGAGCCGCCACCTACACGGCGGTGCAACCCCCCGACCGGACCGGCCGGATAAATTCAGTGTTCACAGGTTGCCCATAGCGGGGTGCACTCACTCTCGGCGTTCATAGGGTCAGGGAAGATTGCAGCATACTCAGCGTCTTGCAGCACCTGACGCGTTTCTGGCTCCGCCCTTCTTCAGAGGTGCGCTGCTACAGTGTAAGTGCTGACGCGTGACTATCCAATAAATACCCTGGTGCTGTAACCAATCAAACTCCAATGAGTGAAAGCACAAAGTCTTGTGGGATTGGAAGTCCAATTTACGCCCCAGTGGGCCGGCAGCACTTACAATGTACAAATGAAGTTAAAATTCACGGGTGTGTTGCGAGTATCTTCCCCCATTCAGCCACTCGCCAAATGTCCCGTAGTGCTCAAGGAAAAGCACCGGAGCCGCCACCTACGCGGCGGTGCAACCCCCCGACGGGACCGGCCGGATAAATTCAGTGTTCACAGGTTGCCCATATCAGGGTGCACTCACTTTCGGCGTTAATAGGGTATGGGAAGATTGCAGCACACTCAGCGCCTTGCAGCACCTGATGCGTTTCTGGCTCCGTCCTTCTTCAGAGGTGCGCTGCTACAGTGTAAGTGCTGACGCGTGACTATGCAATAAATACCCTGGTGCTGTAACCAATCAAACTCCAGTGAGTGAAAGCACAAAGTCTTGTGGGATTGGAAGTCCAATTTACGCCCCAGAGGGCCGGCAGCACTTACAATGTACAAATGAAGTTAAAATTCACGGGTGTGCTGCGAGTATCTTCCCCCATTCAGCCACTCGCCAGTATGTCCCGTAGTGCTCAAGGAAAAGCACCGGAGCCGCCACCTACGCGGCGGTGCAACCCCCCGACCGGACCGGCCGGATAAATTCAGTGGGCCAACTACCCCTCCTAATACCTCCAGTATGTCCCACACAGCAGGATTGGTAAGTTCTCATAGCAGGCCATGCCCCCTTTGCCCACCACTCTGCAAATGCACCTCCTGGCGCGCTCTTGGTTGGGGGATGAAGTCCCCTTGCCTCCTGAAGGTCCTTGGGGGCCAGCTGGCCCTCCTGTTACCTCTAGTACGCCCCACACAGCTGGATTGCTGAGAGTGGTCAGAGGTCATGCCCCTTTTTAAACCACTCTGCAAACGTGGCTCCTGTTGCACTGTTGCTTTGGGGGTGACGTCCAGCTTAGTCCAGAGGTCCTAAGGACACCAGGGGACCTCATCTCCCTACCACCAGTGCGGCAAGCGGTGCTTTTGCAGAGTGGTATAAAATGGGGCGTGGACTCCTCCCACATCTTAGCAAACCAGCTGTTTAGGGCTTACTAGAGGTACCTGGTGGGCTAGTTAACCCCTAAGGGCCCTCAGTAGTGATGGTGACTTCACTCCCCAACCAAGATTGTGCCAGGAGGCGCGTCTGCAGAGTAGTTCAGAGAGGGAGAGGGGCCTCGAGCAAGATGCCAGCTTCTCTTTTTTGTCTACTTTTGGAAGGGAGGCTGTGTTGCCCCCCTTCCCTTAATACTTTTTGGGCTCTGGGGACCCCATCCCCCAGGGCCCGAGCCATTTAAAAAAAATAAAAATTCATGGGAGAGGGGCTGCGTGGCCCCCCATCCCTGGGCCACATTTGGCCCCGGGGACCCCATCCCCCAAGGCCTGCTCAGCCTTTTTAAAAAAACAATTTTTGGAGGGGGATGCGTGGCCCGCTCCTCAGGCCTATTATGGTCCTGTGGACCCCATCCCCCGGAGCCTGGCCTTATTTATTAATAGAAATATATATATATATAAATATATATATATATATATATATATATATATATATATATATATATATATATATATATATATATATATATATATATATATATATATATATATATATATATATATATATATATACTAGCAGCCCGTCCCAACCTTGTCCGGGTGCAACAGGCTTCCCCGACCCCCGCCCGCCCCGACATTGTGCAGCAGCCCGGGCCCCCACCCGGCCCATCCCCCGCCTGCCCCGACCCCCGCCTGCCCCAACATGGGTCCCCTTACCTGAGCCGCCGCTCCTCCCGCCTGTCCGTTGCTCGCACTGCCGCTGGCCTGTCCGCTGCTCCTCACATCACCGCTCCTCCCCCACGCCATGTCTGCCGCTCCCTTACCTCAGCCGCCGCTCCTCCAGCCTGTCCGCTGCTCGCACCGCCGCTGGCCTGTCCGCTGCTCCTCACAACACCGCTCCTCCCCCGCGCCATGTCCGCCGCTCCTCGTCCCGCTCCTGGACGCAGCTCCTCCCCGCGCTCCTGACGTGAGCACGCACGTCGTGGCCAGCGCTACTTCGGAGGGACTACGTTTTTTTTACTGTACATTTTTTAAAATCACGTTTAAAAAAAAAATGTATATAGCCTATAACCATCTACACACCCTGACGATTCCAACGGTGTATCGTGTGTGTGGATTGGCGCTGTGGTTCCCGAGTTTACCTGCCTCAAATGCTGAAAGTTCTTCCTTTATTATAGTAGTATAGATATATTACCTACTGGCGGTCGCCAGTAGGTATATATAGTTAGGATTTTTTCTCTATGGGTTTTTTGAAAATTCTATGTCTAATAACTTTGGCGTTTGTGGACGGAATCGGCTGAAATTTTCAGGAAAATGGCACATTTTGTTTCTGAGCAGCCCTTGAAAATTTGGGGGGGGTTCGTCCAGTGGGGGCCGAGAAAAAAGGGGGGTCCCAAAACGTGTTTTTAACATTGAGTTTTCCATAGGGCGGTTGGCCTCACTTTTAGCCCGAACGGCTGAATGGATTTGCACGAAACTTGGCAAAATTGTAGGGACTGGTAGCCCGATGTGCCTTTTGTAGGTCTCAATATATGTGCTCCAGTGGATTTTGAGAAATTAACGTTTAAAAAAAGATATATATCTGTAACAGCGGACCGGTTAGCGCTCTGGTTCGCGGACTTTTCGCGCAACGGAGCTTTGTGAAGCGAAGCTGATTGGTTCTCCGGCGTCTGTCAACATTCCAAACAGTCCGTAGCGGCCGCCATCTTGTCTCTCGGTAGGATCGAGAGACAAGAGGAGGTCAAAACAAAGGGGGAAATAACTATAAGGGGGCATAGTAGATCCTCGCTGACCCCCTAGGTTTGATGTGGAGGTTTTAAAAGGGCCCCGCGGGGCAAAAAAAAAACAAAATAATAATAATCGAACGGCTGAATGGATTTGCACGAAACTTGGCAAAATATTAGGGACTGGTAGCCCGATGTGCCTTTGCTAGGTCTCAATATATGTGCTCCAGTGGATTTTGAGAAATTAACGTTGAAAAAAAGATATATATCTGTAACAGCGCTCCGCTTCGCGTACTTTTCGCGTTACGGAGCTTTGCGAAGCTGATTGGTTCTCCGGCGTCTGTCAACATTCCAAACAGTCCGTAGCGGCCGCCATCTTGTCCCTCGGTAGGATTGAGAGACAAGAGGAGGCCAAAGCGAAGGGGGAAATGACCATAAGGGGGCATAGTAGATCATTCCTGACCTCTTAGGTTTGATGTACCATTTTGCCAAGTTTGGTGTAATTCCGTTCAGCCATTCAGGCTGTAGACGTATGTAAATGTCCTATGGAAAATTGCATGGGGAAAACACATTTGAAAGTGTTGAAATTTAGAACCAATTAAAATGTTACTTTGGTTTTGTATTTGTGTGTGATGAAAGTTAATTGGTTATGTATATATGTCAAATGAGAGGAAACCACAGCCATTTTGTGATACTACTGTCTGAGGTACATTTGTGAGGAATTTTTGGTGGTGAATTTCTGGTGTTTGATTTACACAGTACTAACACTTCTGCTACTTTTAAAAAGGTGAGTTGTTAATTTGTAAGGGGAACTATGTTGTACACTTGAAGATAATTTGAAAAATGTTTTCTGTTATTTATTTGCAGTCCTTCTGTTATACTAAATACTTGATGAAGTTAGTTTTATATTATGTATTACTAAAAACGATAAATGAAAGTGATTATTTTTTTCTGCAATTTACAGCAAGCAATTTCAAAATAAAATGGCTCACAATGAAGAGACCGTGGCAATTTCTTTTGAATTGTCCACTACATTGATTGAAATTGAGAGCACCAATAATGAAATATTGTCACAAGGAGGACATGACTTGTATGATTCCATTAGATTGATTGAAATGGACAGCACCAAGAATGAAATATTGTCACAAGGAGATGACTTGAATGATTCCACTACATTGATTGAAATTGAGAGCACCAATAATGAAATATTGTCACAAGGAGGAGATGGCTTGTATGATTCCATTAGATTGATTGAAATGGACAGCACCAATAATGAAATATTGTCACAAGGAGGAGATGACTTGAATGATTCCACTACATTGATTGAAATTGAGAGCACCAATAATGAAATATTGTCACGAGGAGATGACTTGAATGATTCCACTACATTGATTGAAATGGACAGCACCAATAATGAAATATTGTCAGAAGGAGGAGATGACTTGAATGATTTTTTTGATCAATCTCTTGATGGCGAATTTATCGAGTGTTTGGAGACCATAGAGTTACAAGAATCATCATTGCAGACTTTTAATGAGGAGATTCCAGATGAGATGATTGAAGAGGAAATTACTGATGAGGACATGTTACTAGTTGTTTCAAATTTAGAAAATTCTGAAGAATAAATTTATATTTAGAAATCAAAAATTGTTTGAGACATTATTTATTTTTATTTTTAATTTATGAGGTTGTAGCGAAGTGATTGTAGTATAAAATGAGACTTATAGTATAGAGTGCAACATTTTTATGTTACATGGTAAGTTTACTCATATTTACTTCCCTTCTGCCACTATATTATCTCCAATGTGTATTTGACATGTCTTCTTCATCTCCGGCCTCCTTTCTCTCACTGTGTGTCTCCGATGCATCTTATCGCTGGTATTTTGTGTAATTACAGAAGAGAGTAAAATAAAATAGTTCGGAACGTGAAAAGGGGGCAAAGTAGAGTACTCCTCACCCCCTAGGCCTTTTTAGGCGGTCCCAAAAGGATCAGTTTCTGCTTTCCTGAGAGATTATGGTATGAGTTCCATATACCACAATAACTTGCATTACAACATGCAAGATATCTATCTCCTATTACCAACTTTTGGAGATATTCGCGCTAAGCGCGAATATCTCCAAAAAGTAACACCTGCCCTGAGCAGTTCTTAGCCATGTTATCCAATGGGAGGTGGATAACATGGCTAAGAGTATTAGCTCGGTAATGCATGAATATCGCTGACTTTTTAGCGATATTCATGCATTGCGGCCGTTTATTATCGCATTTGCGATAAACCTTGATAATAGTAAGGTTTATCTTCGATAATTTCTGACGATGCTTAGTGGTAAAAAATTGGTTGGTAAGCATCGTTAGCGATAAATATCGCTTAACTTTGGTAATATGCCCCAACGTCTGTTAACGTTCGATTCGAAGGAAATGAGGAAGTGTTGAAAAACATTGTCTGCGCCATCTTGCCTTTTTTGAAATGCCACACTTTTGTCGTGCACGGCAGCCATTTTAGATGTCTTGACCAGACCCACTCTCTGCACGCTGTCGATTCGTAGCATGGCTCCTCACCCTCGTAAGCATCTCCCCCAGGCACTGGTCACCACCGCTCTCTGTCTTATGCATGGGCAATAAACCTTCCCCCATCTGCGCTGCTCTTCCCTGAGAATCACACTCTGTGCCCGCCCGACACCTCCCTTTCGCCCTATTCACTACCGCACCCTCTGACACTCCTCTTCCTCTGTGTCCGAATGTCCAGGCCGGTCCTAGGCTATCAGCTAGCCCTGCAGATGTAGTTTATGGCCCCAGCTGTAAAGAATCACCCCTCTTCAAAGGAGTTATAGTAGATCAAGGCCCACACCCGATGTGATCCGTCACAGCACACGCGTTCCTACTATCTGAAAACCATCCTGTATTGTGATTGGGGAGGGGACCGAGCCTGAAGCGGAAGATTCCAGGAATGACTCTTTGTACATCAAAGTTTTTACAATTATGTGTCACATTAAAAATATATAGCACTCCAACAAAGTAGTAGGAATATAAAACTTTAATAACATATAAATATATACAACAAAACAAAAACAGTAAAAACATTTAAACAACGAAGAGACCGTGGCAATTTCTTTTTAATTATCCAATAGATTTATTGAAATTGACAGCACCAATAATGAAATATTCTTGTCAGTAGCGGTCTGTTGTGCGAATAGTTCCAAGGCAGCAGAACGCGCTGAAATCTAGATGGCACGAAAGTGATGTCTAGTAAGTTGCCGCCCAGCAAAAAACGGCGTGGGGCGCCGCGGGGGTGAGTGAGTCCAGTAGGCACCACAGCTATTCTTACCGGCATTGCAGAATTACTGCTGGGGACAATGCCTGTGCTGTAGCAGGGTCACAGCAGAAACAAAAAGGATTCTGTTGAAGATGTTGTTGGTTTTCAATTTGAAAACAGTTCTGGTGTCAACTGCTATGCTAATGTAGTGGTTAATGTTTTGTTTTCTCTAGAAAATGTAAAAGAGGGGGAGGCAGTCCAAAGTTCCGTTAAAAGGGCAAAGGAAAGGATCGGTGGTTTGAACTATCAGTCAAAAAGGGGAGGGGGTGCAATAATTTTTCCTACCGGGTCACACTGTGCTTTCACCGGAAGTAAGGTCTGCAGGATTGTAGTAATTCAAAGTGAGGCTGGCGCCAGCATGGGAGCGCCGACGTCCCGCGGATACAGTTTCGTCACTCCACGGGCGATCATGGCAGTCATTCCCCATCGGGGGTCGGAGACTCCCGCGGCTCCTCTAGAATCTTCAAGGTCGTGGAGGACTACGGTGGTGGAGTCAACCAGTGACCGGGCCATTTCTTTATGTTGGGCCCGCTCTTGCCAGGTCGACCGCCATTTTGAGAGTTCGGCAGCTACCGGCGATCGCGGGGTCACATGAGCGGACGGGCTCCACCCTGCCGGGCGAGACGTTGCAGCATGGCCACAGTGGAAGAACCGTTATCTAGGTCGTTCCGAAACTGTGCAGCACTGTAGTTGTTAGGATGCCACCGCCTGGAGCGCTGAGGGTGCAGCTGGGAAGCCTCCACCTGGGGAGGCGGGAGAGGCCTGTTCGCACCGTCTCTCCCTCCCAGTGCACCCCACGGCGTCTCGCTTGAGATTTGTTATGGCCGGACCAGGCGATGAGGACGAGGGGGGGGTCGGAGGCATGTGCAAGACATCCCCCTCCAGTGTTGTCGCAGCCATTATAAAAGAAAGAAGTGTCCCGTCCGTCTTCGGGCCGGGCTTCCGGTGGATGTCGGCCGGACGCCCCTGGCTCTGGCCCCATGAACGGGTTTCTTGGTTTATCGGCTG
Organism: Lissotriton helveticus; assembly: GCF_964261635.1. NCBI lineage: Eukaryota > Metazoa > Chordata > Amphibia > Caudata > Salamandridae > Lissotriton > Lissotriton helveticus. Next base: position 1,050,668,185 of record NC_136067.1, read on the forward strand.
CAGCCGGATCCCGTCGGCCTCGGCCCCCCGACCGTTGGTGGTCGGACCGGAAGAGCATGTGGCGGGACTACCTGCAACTCTCAAGGGCCACCGCGGCCGGACTGGGAGAGAGAGGGGAGGGTCGAGGAGACATTCCCCCCCCCTGCAACTGTTCAGCGTTGTAAAGGCAATCCCCTGGCCGGGTCCCGCTGGTCTCGGCCTCTCCTCCGGCTACACCCTACGTTAGGATCTCCTGGCCGAGGCGTGGCAGCAGGACCTGCCTTATATGGGCTGCTCCCGGCTGGGCGTAGCCGGAACCCTGCCCCACCTTGGAAGTTTCCAGAGTGGGGGTGGATGTTCTACTGACTTGCATTTTCCCTAGTCTATCGATTTTTTTGGCGTGGCAGGCGGTGGGACAGCGAGGGGTGATTTGGTTTCTCTTACTGTTTTTCTGGTCTCTCACCACTGGCATATTTTAACGTTTTCTTGTTTCTAGGACATTAATAGGTTTTATCATTACGTTATGTTATCGTTTCTTTGTTCGTTGTTTAATAAAAGTTCATGTTCATCAGTGGCCTACTGATTTTCGTTTTCCTATTTTTTTCTTTCCAGGTTGTTTCATGGTAAAGTTTCTGTTAACAGGATACAGTGATCACTTCGTTATTATTGCATATGTCCTTTTCACTAGGGGTGCTCTCTGGTCGGGCCAGATGACGTATCTCTAGTAAATGGTCCGGGTGAAAAAGGTGCATCAATCAGTGGGGAGTAGATAGGCATGACAGATTACAACGGGGGAGAACGGTCCGCATTACGTACCCTTTCACTACTTGCAAAGATTTTCCTACGTTTATTTGCAAACAGGGAATACCTCCAAAAAGAACTAATTCCCAAACAGTCAATGTTCGGACAATCAATCAATCAATGAGGAATGAAATAGGTACGACGTGTTAAAGGCTTGCTTTACCTACCCTTCACTATCTGCAAAGGGAGATAGAATATTCCTATTCTTCCTCGTTTGCAGGTAGAGAAGATCGTTAAGAGAATTAACTTCGAACAATTCAATGCTCGATTGAAACAATCAACAAGGGGTACTGTGAACACAAATGAACGCCGCTTATATACATACGCATTGCTATTTTCAACAGGTTGTTCCTAATGTTTCTATTTTAGCGAGGTCAAAAGAGATCCCATTAGTGGCCTACTGATTTTGCTCGATTCCTTTTGTTTTTTTACACGATTTTTCGCTATCTGCAAAGACTAAACAGAGTATTGCGACTCTGTGCTTGTTTGTAAATAGAGAATGAACCAAAGAGAACAATCAATCAAATGGAGAGAGAAGCAGGCACGACGGATTACAAAGGGGGAAAGGGCTGCGTTAACTACCCTTCACTATCTGCAAAGAGAGAGTACTCCTAATAGAAATGAGGGGTGGGGGGCAGCAATCAAAGCAGATCAGTGTGCATAAACACGAAAAAAAAAATTCTTACCACGTACTTGACATTCGACAGCTTATGATATTTGCTATTAAAAAACCATTGAAATTCACTGAAAAAACCATAGGTTATAGACCATATATAGTTAGGAATTAGCATTTACAAAACCTTGAAAATTCACTGAAAAAACCATAGGTTATAGACCATATATAGTTAGGAATTAGCATTTAAAAAACCTTATTTTACTCACACAAAACCATTGAAATTCCATATATAGTTAGTTGCACTAACTATATATTGCGCACCCGCAATCCACTGCTGATGATGTCACATATTACATCATTCATGACATGGTCAGTGACATCACTGATGACATCACTGATGACATCTCAAATGACATCACTGATGACATCACTGATGACAACATCCAGTGACTATGTTTCTGTAAAGTTAAAATATGTCTTACATATTGAAGAATGAGTGGATGTATAAGTGTCTGGACGAAGGATTTAGTAGGTGCATGACTGAATGTATGAGTGAGTGATTAAATGTGTCTCACTGAGTGCATGGGTTAGTGACTAAACTGTCTTAATTTGTGCATCATTATGTCTGTTGTTCTGTAAACTGCTGCATGTGTTGATCAGTAGCTATATGAGTAACTATATGGGTTATTGATTGATTGCCCAAGTATTTGCATGGGAGACTGAGTGTGTGTGTGGCTGGATGGGAGGTGTGTGACTCTGTACAGATCAATGTGTACTTGTATCAATGATTGTATAAGAGAGTAAGTATGTGTTAGTATATGGTTGAAAACGTAAGGTGCTCTATGTTTAACTGTATAGAGTAGAAAATGGAAGTGTGATTGATTCTTTACAGGACTGACTAGGTGTGTGAGTAACTCCATGGATGAGTGGCAGAGTGTGAGTGTCTGTATAGGTGTATGAGTGCATATGATTGTGTTGTAAACATGAGTGATTGTATGTATGAATGATTGTATGGGTGAATGAGTGAATGTGTGTGTAGACGTAGGAATCAGTGAGTACGTATGTAGTAACTAGTATTGGTGTGTCAATGGTTTCAAAAATTATACTCTGTTTTTAACACTGGGTGAAACAGAGGTTATATTAAAATGTGAGGAGATGCATTGTATTGTCACATGAATGATATCATCAGTGATGTGATCATTGATGTCAAGTGAGATGTCATCAGTGATGTCATTTGAGATGTCATCAGTGATGTCATCAGTGATGTCACTGACCATGTCATGAATGATGTAATATGTGACATCATCAGCAGTGGATTGCGGGTGCGCAATATATAGTTAGTGCAACTAACTATATATGGAATTTCAATGGTTTTGTGTGAGTAAAATAAGGTTTTTTAAATGCTAATTCCTAACTATATATGGTCTATAACCTATGGTTTTTTCAGTGAATATATATATATATATATATATATATATCTATACTACTATATATATATATATATATATCGTTTTAATTAAAAAGGGGAGAGGGGTCGAGTGGCCCCCCTCCCGGGCCATTTTTGGCCCTGGGACCCATATTCCCCGGAGCATGGCCTCACTGTTGGGGACCACGGCGGAGTCCCAATGCCCCCGCGGTTCCTGCCGGCTCCCCGCCTCCTGCGGAAGCCAGCATTGCTTTCAGACAAAGGGAGCTGCTGGCATGCAGCTCCCTTTGCCCAAAAGCAATACTGCTTCACTTCATAGAAGCAAAAGCAGTTTTCATGATCTTGCTTCCATGAAGCGAAGAAAAAGTTTGATATGACAGGGTGGGAGCATAGCAAACTGCAATGTCAGGGGGTGTGCACTCCGGGACATTGCTGGAGCCGGCCCTGGGAGGTGGCAGTCCCCAAGGCAAAGGAGTGCTCAGATTTAAACAGATTAGAACAGATTTAAAGCCCCATGGTGGTGGTGATCCCAGAGGGTGTTTTATTTACTACCTCCCAGGGGCAGTGTGGGGGGCAGGAGCCCCCTCACACTTCATTTAAAATTATTGAAGCCACAGGGAGGTGGTGGTCCCCGGGATTTGGGGGGCCCATGAGGCCCCCACCACATAATAAAAGTAATGCCCCGGGGAGGTGGCGGTCCCCGGGGCAACGGGGGGCAGGAGCCCCTCCACACATTTTATAAAAAGCCCAGGGGAGGTGGCGGTCCCAATTTTGCATTGCCCCCAGGACCTGGCCCAGCCGGGGGCTTAAAAGAAATGAAGCGCCGGAGACGCGCTTTGTTTTTAATTGTAATTTTCAGCGGGATTCGTGGACCCTACACAAATCCCGATGATTATTTTTTGTAAATGCTTTTTAGGGCCCCTGAGCCGGCCTAGGGGCTCAGGGTGTTTCTACCCTGCCCCCTTTTCTTTTTTTTAACCTTTTTGTCTTGTGACTCAATTCAACCGAGTCACAAGATGGCTGCCAACACTTCCTGGTTTGAAGTGTTGACAGCCAATCAGAAATCAGCTCGTGAGCGGGAGGGTTCGCAGATCCAACACGGCCATCAGATACAAAAAAAATGTATACATCATTTTCTCAGGAACTACTAAACGGATTTACATATTGAAAGCAAAGAGTGCACTCTGATCCAAGAGCTACATTTCTCTGCAAATTTGGTGTAATCCTGTTCAGCAGTGTAGGCTATAGCCGCGACAAAGTTTCCTATGGAAATTAATTCGATATGATCATCTTGAGAAGATGGTGACTATCATGGTGCATGAGGGCTATACCCCTTGGCGTAGTTCAGTGATATCCAAGTCAAAATATATGTGGTGACTAAAATAGACATGTAACTACTTTGCAACTTTTTTTGTATTACATTTATACTTATTACCAGTACTTAACATCAATGGTACTACTTCCTGTGATGTCTTCAAGGCAAGAGGTCATGTGATATCACTTCCTCGGATTACATAGAAATCTAAGGGTGCGTGATGTCATATGTAATTTCCTGTGATGTCATTAGGGTCAAAGAATTTGTGATGTAATTTCTGTTACCCCTTGCATTTTGGTGAATTGATGTTGATAACCACTAGTGGTGCCATTGTCAAAGTAATTTGCACTCTATGAACTATCAAATATTGTGCTACTCATACCATTAGTAGTGCAGTCATTGTGATGCTATATTTGATTTTATGCCAGCAGTAAATTATTGTGGAATTTAGGAATAGGATACTACTTAATTCTGGAATGTCTCAACATTCTTGTATTTAGGCTATAACCCTACTGCCAGTTCAAGTACCATATTTAAGTAAATTCAATTAAGATTTTAAAGCAACTTTTATATATGTGATGCTAATGAATCAAGGAAGATGAGATTTTTTTAGGTTTGGTTTTATGAATATGAATGGATGAGATCTCCAACAAGGGCTGTAGTGTGAGAAACAGAATTACTGGCTTTGCATGGTATGATCTGGAAATGCCGTGCTTGAGGAATGGATTGTTGCTTCTTTACTGAATTCTTTCAACAGAATTTGTAGGACACTGACAAAGCATAGAAACAGTTAAAACCACAATGCATGTTTGTGTGGGTATGTATGTGGAATGTGTACAGTGCAAACGTTGCCCACAAATAGCAGAGCACTGTACAGAGGCTACAGTTAATGTGTGTCTGGAGGTGTAGAATATTTCTAAGAGTGGAAGTATATCTTTGCTATATCTTGGTTTAACATTCTGTAAAGAGGTGAATCATCCGGTCTCTGTAAATTGTAGTAGGGTTTGTGCAGTCATGATGGGTATGGGTTTGCGATTCTAGATTCCGGGTATTGATGAGAATGCCTCTAGCCTTGTTTTTTCATTTTTGGAATTCTTTGTCTCTAGTTGAATGGTATCATGGTTGCCTGTGTGCCGAAGACACAGGACAGAATAAGCTTGTCAGTCAGGTAGGATTTGTAGATGATAGAGGTGGTGTTGAAGATGGGGCTGGCCAGCAAGGGGAGCAATTGGAGTTCTATTAGGTTGAGGTTGATGTTCATCATAGTTCATCAGATCGGTGATAATGCATGCTGCAGCGTATAGGATGCCCTTATGGAGGTCCCAGTGTACAGTCTGGGTATTGCCACCATCCAGATGAAAGAGTGTGAGGCCTTGAGCAGTAGTTCTTAAGTCGCTTTCTGGAAGAAATGGTTTTAGATTCTTTTGTAGAGAGACCATCTTGGGTTACTTGGTGATGTGTTCACTGGAAGTTTGGTTGTTGTCCAGGGTGACGCAGAGTGTATTAGTCCTGGAAAAAAGTTGAGCTTTGATTCGGTCCAGGATTATGTAATTGTATAAGTGTTGGACTAGTTATTGCTTGCGTTCTTGGGGATCAGCAAGAATTCTGATTTGGTGGTTTTAAGACTCAGGTTAGTGCTGGACATCCAGGTATGGATAAAATGCAGTCATGATTTGAGCCATTTAATGCCCAGATCAGAAAAGTATTTCAAATACAGTTGTGCACCATCAGTTATGGTTGCATTTGGTGCTGTTATCTGTGAATAATGTCCCACAAAGGGAGTGAGGACAAGATGGATCTTCAAAAGACTTGGCAGGTAATAGGGATCTTCTGGGCTTTGGATGTGCCCATGTATGTGAACTAGAGTCAATTGGATAGGTAGAAGGAGATCCAGTGAAGGGCATTTGTAGCGAATCCCATTCAAGACATTAAGATGTAAATGTATGTGGGATGGACAATGGTGTCAACTGAAGCTGAGAGGCCCAGCAATATCAAGAAAAATGGGTCATCTTCCTTTGTGGTCAAAAGCATCATCTATGATTTGTAGGGTAGATGACGAGCTGACCTCGTCATGAGCACCGGGGCGCTGTGCCCGCCCCCCTGGCCCCCAGCACAGCGGGGGAAATAGCCCCGCAGTGAAGGGGTTAATAGTCGTTTTTCTTCCTTCACAGAATAAATGCAAAACCCACAGCTCCATAAGAGCTCCTATCAACAACACGACTTTTGGATATAATTTGCTGTATTCATGATGACCTTCAATGCCATCCAAAAGAAGCAACTGGTTTTTGGCAAAGGAAGTCATAGTTCGAACTGCAGCAACATTGTATCCCAGAAGCCATGGACCACAAGGGAAGTTATGCCCAGATGTCTAAGATGTTTGCTACATCTCCGGAATACATGAGAGTTCATGGCTTTGCTGCACTTTTCAAATTCAAACCAGAAAGGTGTTGATGAAAGTACTAGGTGAAAGAGCTTCTGTAGAGAGGGCTCTGATGAAGGACAAGTATAACACATCCTCTTCTTAAGTTGGAGATACAGTTAGAGGTATAAACAATTGTGCGATGTCCTACCATGTGTATCCTTCAGACATCACCCGCTAATGTACATAATCTTGTTTTCTCAGCTAAATGTGTTGAGGTATATCTGTTGGTCTGTGTGCATTGCTACCTGTAGTATATTTTTGTTGTGCCTTGTGCATACATGCTCTTTTGACTTCATAAAAATCTGTAGGCTTACTGGTCTGTGTGCACACTCTATGGGGCTTATTTACCAGAGGCCTGCGCCTCCGGAGTGTCACTTTTTTTGACGCTGCGGTGGAGCAGGCCTCCCAATTATATGTATGAGGCAACGCAAAGCCACCCTGCGTGGCTTGCATTGCCTGATAGATATGAAGTAAGGCAAGGCAGCGCAAAGCACTGCTTTGCCCTACTCTGCGTCAAGGAGGCATTCCATGGGCGTTGCAGTGGGTGTTCCCATGTGACTCCCATGATTTTGGCGCTGCCCCAGATTTACAAAATCATGTAAACCTGGGTCAGTTCTAAAACCTTATGCCTACCCAGAGCAGGTGTAACGAGGAGAAATGTTTCATTTCTCCTCACGTAGCACAGATAGAATGAGAAAAACGTTTCCATGGAGTGCTTTTGTGCAAGTAGGTGCCCCTTCCTGCACAAAAACAATCCTGCTAACAACGCAGACACCATTGCACCATGGTTCAAGGGTGCCTGTGTTGGTACTAGACACCAAATAGTGCGCCGGCGCAGGGCGAAAGGACAGGAATGCACTGTATCTCGTAAATACAGTGCATTCCTGCCCTTTTAAATTGGCATAGGGCAGTGCAGCAAAAAGAAATGTGGTGCGGCCCGATACCAATTTTTGGTAAATGAGGCACCATGTGTGCAAATTTATCTAAATATATTAAATTAGTGCTACCAAAGGCATTGATATAACCAGAACGGTTGATGTCACCGGACATAACATTACAGTTGACTCTGGCTTATCCAAGCGAATTTATTTGGCAAATACGTCAAAAAGTAGACAGCAGAAAACTGTAATTGCAAAGAATTTGAAACAGGCCCCACAGTAAATTTCGTACAAACAAACGACCTTCTTGTTTTAGTTCGGATAATGTTCAAAGCAGGTTAAAATGCGATGTTAATTAGTTTTATTTTCTTTGGGGAAAACAGAAAATATGGAAATGTATGCTTTGCAAACCAGAAAAAAAAGTAAGTGGGGTAAAATGAACTAATATGATATTTGAACTGTCAAAATATAATTTTCAAGCAGATAAACAAGCAAAGAAATGAAATATATCATATTTATCAAGAACACTAATCTTTGGAGGTATGTCGGAATCTCCTCTACAGAAATGTCATCTGATACAATTATTGTGTTGAAAATAACCTTTACTAAAATATTGTCGAATTGGGTGTAGGTTTTCTAACATTAACTCCAATGGAGCGACATTTTTTCAAATAATATTTTGGACAAAATGATACTCTGGTACCATACCAATGAAGAGGGTCTGTTATCAGAATCTTAAACGCCAAACGTCCTTCCATCTACTTGACTATCAGACTGTAGTGCCAAGCCCTGCATGCTAAACCAACCCCATGGAGAGGTTAGTTTGAATTTAAAGTGAATCTACAGCAGACAGCAAGCAGGAAACCATAGTTAAGTGTAAGTGACTTAATATTCTGTAGCATTAATCTGCTACACATTCATACAATTTGCATTGATTGACAAGGAGTGTAGCACTGAGGTATGAAGGGTCGAGGTAAAACACAGTATCTGATACAATTCCCTAAGAGTCGAGCTTCATTTGTGCATCTAGACAAGGCCCTACATCAGTGGTTCTTAATCTGTGGTACGGGGGATTCTAGGGGTCCGCAAAACCTACCTAGAGGGTCTGCTACTGCTTAGAAAATTAAATGATATTAAAAGATGAATAACGTGTATATTAATAAAGAAGCAAACTGAACATTTTAAAACAATCTGTAAATGTGAAGGAATTTGAAATTGGAGACTAAACATGTATTTAGTATCCTTAGATTGATTTGTAGAAGTAGTGCAAGTGCATCAAACAGAATACGGTAGGGAAGATAAGTGGCCTCAATAGAATTTAGAAACGCACGGGCCTTCCTATTACAATTAGAATTTTGATTTTTTAATATTTGTTTGTGAATTAAATTAAATATTTCATAATTTCTGTATGTTTTTGATGAATGCTTATTTCTGTATTTTGTGTGTATTGTTTTGCAGTTTAAATCATTGCAAATGCTTAGGCCGGGGTCACTAGCTTCCAGTAATGACTCAGTGGGGGTCGCCAGAATTCAATATTGATACAGTGGGGGTCTCTGGGTTCCAGTAATGATTATGTGGGGGTCCTCAGAAATCAAAAGGTTAAGGACCACTGCCCTACCAATAGTTGGTGGAGACATGCTTAGCTGTGTCATTGGCATGATTGTCGTGTAGCAACGGATGCCCTGCTTCTAAGTACCCACCGCCACACGAAGTGAGCCAGAGCACACAACACTAGAAATACTGTATGGTCTACAACATCTCGGCAAGATACAAGAGACAGCAAGTGCACCACCTGCAAACCCAACACAAAGCCTGGCCCCACATATCTGATGAGACCCAATCAACAACTAGAAGTGATCCTCCTATCACAACTCATAGTGGTTACGGCACTAGCTTTACTACAGAGAAGTAAGCAGCATTTGGCAGAGCAACCTGTCTGTTCTGCCTAGCACAGATCTTTTTAGAGGAAAAAAATCTTGATCAGAAGATATCTGGAAAATAGCCCACAGCTCACGCCCAGAGGCATAGCAAGGAGTCCACAGACCTCTTTATAATCATGGAAAATGGTCGCTTTTGCGGCTGCTTTGGTAGTAAAATGCAGTGAGTCCCTCTGGGCTCCTGGCTCCAGTGCAACACTGGTAGTAGCTATGCCTGTGCTCATGCCGCAGAAGGGTGCATGGTGATCCTGAAAGGAAAGAGCAAAAAACTCTTCAGGAGATATGTGCACGTAGGGATGGTGGAGGTTCAGGGGCAGGGTCTGAGCTTATGTTACCTCTCTGGGTCATTTGATATGGGGCTTGTAAGGTCCACAACAATTAGATTTATGGAACGGTGACCACGTGACTGTTATTGGGCAAGGACGAGGGCTAGAATAGCCCAGGTCGCCATTATGGCGGTCGCACCTGTCCCTGGGAGGGGGGAGTTGCCCCGCCAGATGATGACGCGGCCTACCCCAAGGCTGTCCTATGGGAGGTCAGGTTTCGAGTTTGAACCAGAAGCACTTTAGTGTTTCCGGTTCAACGTCGTGCCAACGACCGGGCAGACCAGCCTAGACCAGCCTGCCCGGGGGGCTCTCCCTTTAAGAGGGGCTGAGGGTGAGCAGAACAGTATCTTGTTCCTTGCTCCCCCACTCGATAGCCTGGGCCTGCAGTGGCCCGTAATCTTCTTTTTCTTTTATTTCAGGTTCATTCAAGCCGGTAAGCGGAGTAGTGGGTGAATAAGAAGCGTTTGGTGGACCCTTTTTTCCCGAGGCTGGACCAGCAAGAAGCGGATCTTCTTGTTTCTTTTATTACAGGTGTATTCAAGCCGGCAAGCGGAGTAGCAGGTGAATAAGAAGCGGATCATCAAAGATTATATGCGTTGGTGGACCCGTTGTTTTTTCACCTGAAGTGGAGTGGAGTGGAGTGGCTGGACCTTGCCATTGTCAAGAGGGGACAGGCACGGAAGGGAGCGGAGCCGGCGGGGCGTGAATAGGCACATAAAGGAAAGCCAGCCGGGCGTGAGCAATTGCTAAAAAAGGTGAGAGCGGTTGGGGGTAGACACACGGGAAAGGGGTGCATGTCCTTGAGTGCTCCCGCCACCGTGGGCAATTGTTCATCTGGGCCAAAGTATTTAAAGTGATTAAGAGTGCGCTCCGTTACTGCGCTAATTTCACCGGTGCCAAACTTTGGAAATAGCTTGTCAGAGCACCCCCGCAATCCGCCACTTTGCCTCAGTGAAAAGGGGATTAGCAGCAGAACGCTGAGAGGCAGTACAAAAAGCAATTTTCAGCAGGACGGCTGGGGGTAGACACACGAAGAAGGGCGAACGTTTATCTTGTTCTTCTATGCCATAAGATTTAAGGACTTTATAGAGCGTTTTTCTGCTACCGCACTCTGTTTTCACCTGTGCCAGAGTGTCATAATAGCTCAATTGGGCACTCCCGCAAACGCGCCAGTGATTTTAATACTGCGTACCAGGGGGTGCTAGTCTGTGTGGGACTTGATTGCAAGAGGAGCCTGAGTGTGAAGCGCATTGGGGGTGCTGTTTTTGGGGGCGTGATACAGTGGGGCGCAGGCGGCGAAACAAGTATTGTTGTTCTCCCCTAGGCTGCAGTGTTTGTTGACACAGCAACAGGACGGGACAGTTCCCTGCTTGGTGCATAAAGGACACTGGTGGACAGTCTGTGGAAGATCTCCTGAGGCGGAAGCCGGGAGCGCGACCTGATTAACTTTTAAAATATTTGAGAGTCACTTTTCTGTGTTTTGTGTTTTTATCACTTACTCCTCTTCCCCTCCTGGCACCATATCAGGGCACTAGCTTGCTCCTGTCCAGGCCGCGCAGCCGATTTCAGCGCTGCCGCGGAAGAACCACAACAACTCTTGCCGCCATTTCCCGGCGCTCGCTCAGGCCACGCCCCTTCTCTGAGGCCACACCCACCGCCGAGCCCATACAAAAGACGCTGAATACAAGCGCCTTCAGACCTTGCTTTAGATCTCCTGAGGCGGAAGCCGGGAGCACGACCTGATTAACTTTAAAAATATTTGAGAGTCACTTTTCTGTGTTTTGTGTTTTTATCACTTACCCCTCTTCCCCTCCTGGCACCATATCAGGGCACTAGCTTGCTCCTGTCCAGGCCGCGCAGCCGATTTCAGCGCTGCCGCGGAAGAACCACAACAACTCTTGCCGCCATTTCCCGGCGCTCGCTCAGGCCACGCCCCTTCTCTGAGGCCACGCCCACCGCCGAGCCCATACAAAAGACGCTGAATACAAGCGCCTTCAGACCTTGCTTTAGATCTCCTGAGGCGGAAGCCGGGAGCGCGACCTGATTAACTTTTAAAATATTTGAGAGTCACTTTTCTGTGTTTTGTGTTTTTATCACTTACCCCTCTTCCCCTCCTGGCACCATATCAGGGCACTAGCTTGCTCCTGTCCAGGCCGCGCAGCCGATTTCAGCGCTCCCGCGGAAGAACCACAACAACTCTTGCCGCCATTTCCACGCCCTTTTTCTGAGGCCACGCCCCCCCATACTGGCGTCATTTCCCCCTATAAATCATGTGCACTTTCCGGACGCGCAGCGGACGGGCGCAGCGGGCACGCCGTTTGCGCGCCTAAGGCACGCCTAAGGCAAGCCCGTCTGTGCCCGTCCGCGCCAAGGTAGCGCCTTGTGCCAGCTATGCTGCCTATTTTGGCTCAACTGACCCTGGTCAGCTACCTTCTGGGCCCCCCTACTCTAGAGAGACGCTCATACAAATCGGTAAGCAACATGCGGATAAAGGTATATTTACTCTGTTACATACGGCACTCCCTCGAGCCGACTTTCTGAGCGACGATCTTCTAAACTGTGACCTTCTGAATGTTAGGTCCCTGCCTAAACATAGTACTGAGATCCAGCTCTTGATCGATATTCATGAACTAGACATTCTTTTCATGACCGAAACTTGGACTCGTTCGGATTGTTTGGTCGACCCCGGATTTGCGTGTCCTCTTGGGTTTAAATTTCTCCATGCTCCTAGGCCTAGTGGGAGAGGTGGGGGTAGGAGTTATTTTTAGAGTGTCCTGCAGCATTAAGGCTGTTGCTTTAGACCCTACCGTGGGCACTGAGCTACTAGGTTTGTCAATTCAGGCCCACTCCGGGACTACTGTTACTGTGATCGTATGCTATCGCCCGCCAGGGGCCTTCAGCCATCAGCAGCAACAAGAGTTACTGGCCACCCTGACTAATATCGCCTTTTCTCATCACAAGCTGCTTATCCTTGGTGATTTTAATCTCTGGCGCAATGGCGCCCTGGATTCGGGTCTTGGCAACTTACTTCAAGCCTGTGAAAGCTTTGGCCTTTCTCAGCTGGTTACTGGGGCTACCCACATAGCGGGCCACCGTCTAGATGTGGTTTTCGCGACCCCTAACTTGGTGGCGATGGGGGAAACCTTACCTATAGAGTGGACAGTCCACTCACTCGTTAAATTCTTTATTCACATGAACGGTGGTCTCCACAAGGCTCCTGTGACGAATAGGGAATTTAAGTGCAGAGACTGGAGGGCTCTTACACGCTTGAACTCCCTCGGGGAGGTGTTCCATAGGGAGCTGCACTTTAATGGGGATCAGAATATAGAGGAAAACTACACTTCTCTTTGCACTGGGATCACAGAGGTCCTTGAGGCTCATGCCCCCCTAAAAACACGTAGTTGTAAGGGTAAGGACTCTGCCCCCTGGTTTAATGACAATCTAAAAAACCTTAAACAGGGATGCAAACAAGCCGAGAGAAGGTGGAGACGTGACTACATGGACTCCTTTAAAGAGGAGTGGAAAAATAAGGTCCGTGTATATAAGAACCTGATTAAAAAATCTAAGGCAGAATACTATTCCTCCTTGATTTGTAACTCCACCAACTATTCCAGGAGTATTTTTAACATCCTAAATAGTGTCACTAACCCTGAGTGTTCCAGGAACGCTATCGTCCCGTCCCAAGACTTGTGCGATAGCCTTGCTGCTTTTTTCAAGGAAAAAATTGAACTCATCCTTAGGGACTTGGAAATTCCCCTGGAGTTCGTCCCTCCTTCTGATTTGAGACTTGGGTCTCCTGTGGACCAGTTGGCTGGCCCAGCCTTGGCTATGAAAGAAATGCTACTCGAGTTTCCACCACTTACGTACGAGGCCTTTACTAAGCTAGCCAGAGGGATTCCCTCTGGGTCCCCTCTGGATCCTGTGCCCCCAAAAATCTGGAAGGAATTTGAGGAGGAATTATTTCCCCCACTCCACCTAATTTGTAACCAATCACTAGCGTCTGGCACCGTTCCAGCTCAATGGAAGCGGGTGTTAGTATCGCCTCTGCTAAAAAAGCCTTCCCTAGACCCAGACTGCTTAAAAAACTATAGGCCCATCTCCCTGGTACCTTTCCCGGCCAAGATTGTGGAGCGTTTAGTTAGTAACACTCTCTCCAACCATCTGGAATGTCATCAATTACTAGATGGGGCTCAATTTGGCTTCCGGCCTGCCCATGGAACCGAAACAGCTCTAATCACCGCTATGGACGAGCTTCAAAGGCGCGCAGACAGAAGGCAGGCAGCGTTCCTGATACTGCTTGATATGTCTGCCGCCTTTGATACGGTGAACCATAAGATTCTGTTGAGGCGGCTGTTTGAGGCGGGAGTAAGAGGTACAGCGTTGCAGTGGTTCCAATCGTTCCTGCAGGATAGGCAGCAGGCAGTGTCCATACCACCTTTTCAGTAAGGTTTCTCCGTGATATCACATGGGGTTCCTCAGGGCTCCGCTATCAGCCCAATCCTTTTCAATCTTTATCTCAGACCTCTGATTTCACTCATTAAAAGCTTTAACATCGGGATTGTCAACTATGCTGGCGACACGCAGATGATCCTCTCCTTGGAAGGTGAGGACTCAACATCTGTGGAGGTCCTCCATGACTGCCTACGTGTCACGTCCCGATGGTTAAAGGACAACTCCCTTCAGTTCAACGCAGGGAAGACGGAGGTGCTCTTTAGTGCCGGAACTAAGATTTCCCGACCATTTCCTAACAACTTTTGGCCCCCGGAAACAGGGACCAAAGTTTGGCCGGTGGAATCAGTCCGCAATCTAGGGGTCATGCTGGATCAAAGGCTCAGTATGGTGACGCATGTTCAAAAGACGGCTGCCTGCTGTTATGTCATCCTTCGCTCACTAAGAAAAGTCCTGCCTCTCCTACCATCCCATGCTCGTGCCCAAGTGGTAAGATGTACCATCCTTAGCAGGCTGGACTATTGCAACGCCCTCCTGCTAGGATCCCCTGGGTTCTTATTGGATAGGCTCCAAAGGGTTCAATCAGCAGCTGCTAAGCTGGCCTTGGGGCTTCCGAGAAGATCTCATGGGCCGTCCGCTTTGGGCAAACTGCACTGGCTGCCGGTGAGACAGAGGATACAATTTAAGGCACTGTGCATAGTTTTTAGGGCTCTCCATGGATCTGGCCCTGCCCCTTTACAATCGAAATTTGCCTGGTATATTCCAACCAGACTGCTTCGATCCTCTGAGGTCAAGCTGGTAGTTGTACCCAGATTTAGGAAAGTTAGATCCGGAGGCACATCCTTTGAGGTGGCAGCTGCCAAACTCTGGAACACTCTCCCTGTTGAGATTAGGCACATCACTGAACTCCTCCTATTCAGAAGAAGGATTAAAATCTGGTTATTCCCTGTGGTTACCGCCTAAAAGCTCACACTCCCCGTGATCACTTCCGTTTCCTCTACTCTTATCAGCGCCAGGATGCCTGCAATGGTGATAGTTGCGCTTTACAAATGCCTAAAATATTTTTTTTTTTTAAATAAGATCCTGTGGGAAAGCTGGTGGGCAGCGCCGGCAAGCCAGCATTTTCATCGCTTCCGGGAGCCATAAAGGGTTTGAGTGGGCGACTCACCTGAGCCTACTTGATTAGCCAGTGGGTCGTGGCTCTGGTTGCGTGAGTGCACAGGATGGCTGGGGCTGCTGCTTCGCACAGGTAAGAGTTGCCACAGTAGGTTTGGGCTGGTGCAGGGCGCAAGTAGAGGGTACGTGCAGGTAGATACAGTCAGGAATTTCCATCTGCAATGGCCCCTAAGGTGCGGCGGAATGAGAAGAGGTCACGCACTGATGTTATGCTGGAGGCTTTAATGCAGCAAGTCCAGGTCATGGGGCAAGCCCTCAATAGATTGCAGGAGAAGGTGGATGGTCCCGAGGTAACAGAGTTGAGGCCAAGACAGCCTATTATTCCGCCTAGATCCTACTCCCCGCCTTTGCCAAAGCGGAACAGGGTCAAGCCCAGCGGGAGAGGGGCGGGGGTCGGCACCAAAGGAGTCCATGCCTGTACCACCTGCACCTGCGCCACGCCCTCAGGGTAGTGGTGGGCCTAGTATGTCAATACCTACCGGGTCACCAGCGGGCCAGGCCCTTGTCTCAGGGGTACCTCTGGGGGAGGGTCCATAAGGTGCCACACCTGAGCAGCCAGATTTAGCATCCAACCTGGCGACAGTATTACCTTGGCTAGAGAAGATGGGTCAATGGTCTCACGCCGCAGGGACCTCCAGCGGAGGTGGCGATGCAGTTGAAAGGGCCAGACAAATAATGGCTGAACTGGGAAAAAAGAGGCCAGATGAGGTGCCGGCATTACCAGCGGTGGATGCAACACCAGCTGTTGCGGTTCCGAGCACTGGTGGCGAAGGCGTGTTGGCAATAGTAAGCACACCAAAGGACACATGAGCACAAAAGACGGTTGATGCAGTGGCACCAGCAGGTATGAGTAAGACGCTGCCTCCTTTAGGCTTGGGGGAGAAGCGTTCCCATAGGGAACAGTTGGGGGGTCATTTATCCCAGGAGACCAGAGAGAAGATCTGGAAGGGGTCATATGTCAGCATTTTTTCGCTGCTGATAGATGAGGCAGAAAGGGAGGAGGCTAGGAAAAATAAAGAATGGACACACCACAAAGAGTGGGCAAACATAATTTTGAAATACAGGGTAGAGGAGAACTTGGCCAATTGGATCCAAGGTTTCACTATATACATGGCAGTCATGTTAGAGAGCTTCCCAGAGGTTGGGTCTGAAATGGCATGTTACCAGAATAGGATCACCGTCGCTCAAGCAACTAAGGGGGACGATGGGTAGAAGGAATATGACAAGGATTTCAGAAGGGCGAAGGACCCATCACTGGGCTGGAACCTGACCGATATGTTTATTCATTTGAAGCATTTAGTCCAAGGCCCGTCAGATAACATGCGGGTGCAGACACAAGAAAGCAGGCGTTTTCAGCCCTTTAGAGCAGGTCCCTCCGGTAATGCGGGGGGGCGCCCCGGGTAAAGCAGGGGACACGGGGAGAAAAGGTGTCTGTTTTGACTATAACAAGAGAACCTGCAGTAGGGCACCAGGTACATGTAGGTTCAAGCACTCCTGTGCTTTCTGTAGTAACACGTCCCACCCTGAGTCCAGGTGTTTCAAAAAATCAAGGGAGAAAGGGTTCAAGAAGCAGTAATGAGGAGGCACAACTAGAGAAGGCTAGATTCCCTGTTAACGTCAGCGCCATGATCCCCTGGATAAACATATACAACTGCCCCAAAGCTGCTAGGACTATCAGGGAGGGGTTTGTGGAAGGTTTCAGGATCCCAGCGCAAGACTACAATGGGGTGGCACACTGTAGAAACCAGCTTTCGGTTAGGCCCGATGAGCAGCAGAGCAAACATTTTTCAAAGCCAAGCACGTGCCAGGTATATTGAACCATGCAGCTGACACATTGTCTCTTTTTAAAATGCAGGCACTCAGGTCGCACGTCCCAGAAGCAGCTGTACACCCAACACCTTTCCCAGAACAGCTCTGGCAACTTGGTGCCCCCAACTATCGCACCTCGTGGTAGCTAGCCTAGTGCCCAGGACCAGGAGTACTTACGAAGGGGAGTTTGGGTCTTTTTGTCACTTTTTGGGGGAAACTTCGGAGCAAAAGTGGCTGGAGCCTGGGTCGGGTGTAGCGTATCTTGTTTCATGAGGGAGCAGGGGCGCACTGTAGCGGAGGCAGGCGAAATATCACAGCAATATCAATCTTTGCAAAAATAAAAGGGGCGGGAGATCCCACTAGGAATTTTGTGGTGCGCCAAGCCTTGAAAGGCTGCCAACGCTTGCAGGGGGGCCAGCCTGATGTTCGCATACCAGTAGGGCTGGAAACTTTAGCTAGTCTAATGGTAGCCCTGCCGCGGGTTTGCGAATCCGCAAGTGAAGAGGTGTTGTTTCAAGCAGAATTTTGCCTTGCATTCTATGGCGCCTTTAGGATCGGAGAATTAGTACCAAAGAACAAAAGGGATTGGCAGGGTGGCCTACAGATGGAACGGGTAAGCCTAGGCAGGGACTCCCTGCTGATTTCCATACACCGGTCCAAAATTGATCAGGCAGCCAGGGGGGAGAGCATAGTGCTACACAGGGCAGGGAATCATACATGCTGCCCCGTTGCCAGACTGGAGGCCTTTATGGCACAACGGGCGCTGGTCACAGGTGGGCCTCTCTTGATATATAGGGATGGGGCACCCCTCGCTATATTTAAATTCAAGAGAGTAATGGTTCTGGCCATGCAAGATGCCGGGCTGGATGCAGGTAACTTTGGGACTTATTCGTTCAGAATAGGGGCAGCCACGGAATCAGTGGCCAGGGGGCTGAGGTAAGACCAAGTCAAGAGGATCTGTAGGTGTTCATCTAACTGTTATAAGAGATAGGTGCGGCTGCACATGCTTTAGTGTGTTTGTGGAGCATAGTCATGCCAATTGCAAATTTCCTTCACCCTTTGACTCAGAGAGGAGGTGACATTAGTACACTGTTACAGGGTACTACGTACAGTTGGGTATGTTTAGCAGGCATGACATTGATGGTGCACTTACCTATCTTATTTTCACATTTACTTGCAGTTTCTTCAACCTGTGACTCAGGGGAGAAATCTACTTCAGCCCCCAACCACGCGAGGACAAGGACACCGGGTAAACCGGGGGGACGACAAAGGTGATAGCGCAAATGCACTCTTGGCCTCAGGAACAGTGAGAAATTTGGGTTGTGGGGCATTCATATGTCCGCCGTTTAAAAGCTTTCTTTTCAAAGGCCTACGAGGCCAGGACACTTCAGTTAGGTACAAAGATGGTGTTCATGGGACAGGGAGGCATGCGCGTGGGGCAATTCAGGGAGCTGGTGAACTGTGCATTAAAAGAAAGGAGGGGACCACCAGGGACCTGGATTTTCCACTTAGGGGGTAACAACTTTGCTCAACTGGGGAGGAGAGCACTAGTGGATGACCTGCTCACCGAGGTAGGGTGGATGTCAAGGAAGTACCCCGAGTCAATGATCGTCTGGTCCCACATGATCCCTAGGTTCCACCTGAGAGGTGGGGAGTCAGTGAGAGCGTTGAATCACGCAGTAAAGTGGATCAACAACAAGTTTGATAAACTATTCAGAACTCCGAAATTGAGGTCAATAGGGCATAGGTACATCAGGGGGGATCAGTTTGTTCTGCAAGACGGGCTTCACCTCTCATACAGAGGGAATCAGGCATTTATGGAAGAGATCTTAGCCTGGGTGTAGAGCATGATAGGACACAGGAAATAACCTCCCTAGAGGGCTGAGGGGGAGGCCAGATAGTCGGGCAACTACGCTGGCCTGTGGCGGTAAGGTCATGATTGGTAAACATAGTCTTCTGTCCTTAGCACCATGTAACTCCAGGGGCAGTGACAGCTGGTAAGTAGGCTGTCGGGGTGTGGGGGTCTGGGGGAGTCATTTCTTTCCAGTGGGCCTGTGTAGGCAGGCGCATCAGGGCGCCAGTATGCAGAAGTCTGCAGCCCCGTGATGGGGTTTAAGGCTTAGGGCATAGGGGGGGCACCGGGGAAAATCTCCGTCCGATAAGCTGTACCCCCTGTTCAACCTTTACTCCAGTAGAGTATTTGTAGTTTACTGGGGATCTGGGAGATACCAGTCATTGACCTTGCCGTAGGCTGTAGAGGGGACACGCAAAAAGTGAATATATGCATTGTTAGATTTACGGTAGGAGTGTCTTGAATTTGTTAAGGTTAGCCACATGACAGCATCTTGTCTATCAATGTATCTGTACTTTCTGCGTAAAACTTTGTACATAAATGTTAATAACAAATGTTTTTTAATACTGTAATTAATATGGCCACGGGTTATACACCCCCAATCCAAAAACCTGCTGTTTGTCACAATAATTGGTCTAAGGAAGGAAGTTGTGGGCCTTTCTATTAGCTGTGGTGGGTCTAGTAGAAAAGGGGGTATAAGTAAGTGCCAGGCCATAATTCCAGATGACCGCGTCCACAGTGCTCTGGAACGAAAAAAAAGCTGTTTTCACGAGGAGCAAACTGAAAATATTAGCCGAAGCGACTGCAGTCCTCTCAGTTTGAATTGTAAAAACAGCAGGATGCCTTAACAAATGTTTTGACAACAGAACAAAAAATAATCTGTGCGAACAGAGAGAAAAGGCAAAGAGACAAATCCCGCTCTGAAAATACAGCCTGGGCCTCAGCACAGCAAGGCCTTGGATGTTGAGGGCTGAAATGACGGCAGCAGCGCAGAGATAAAAACGAGGCTTGTTCCTTTCCTTGTGCTGATAGTGCAGGCAGGTGAAAGATGAAATGAGGCACGCAGCTGTCACCCACATTGTGCGTTGGAAATAAGATGAGGGGCATTTGTAGATCCGTGAAACGAAAAAATAGGCATTTCCTACAGACAAATAGTTGTGCATCTTTAAGGACCATAATTCTAAGGCTCTCTGTCTCATTATTATTTACATGTTTACCTGACAGGGACCAGAAGTCCAGCATCCTGCTTTCACAAACGTATAATTTCAAGGGTTTGAGAGCCCGTACTTCTATAATATCTGTCAAAGTCTTGATTTTGAAATAAACAGGATAGCAGCAAAACACTCAAGGTTTGTGACAACATATCAAGATACATTTAGGGCCTGTAGCAGCACATCAGCAGTTAACCACAGCACGAAAAAATATAGGGAACTATGTATTATGTCAAATAAAGGACATCCCCCACGCCCCCCATATGTAAGAAGGATACGTCAAGTCACCTTGGAGTTCTTCACTTTTTTTAAGGTAATCGTCAATTAAGACAGTATAATATATAGTTGTAGAACTCAATTGCACTATCCCATTGACGTATGACTGAAGATAGCTTAGTCCATATATAGAACTCTACAATAGGTATTATTATATTCATACCTTCTTAGGAGACGTTTGGCAATAAATCTCAGGTTATGAATATGGATGTCTATTCCCCAAAACGTCTGGGGTAGCGGTAGTGACATAACACAGCATTTGACATCGATGACATCACAGGAAGTGACATCCTATGAGCTTTCACCCTCACTCCCAGAAAGTGATGCCACATGACCTTGCTCCAATGGCATCACAATAATTGATGTCACTGAATCCTAATGTGTCACACAAAGAGAAAATATATTGAAATTTACTAGCAAGAGTAACAAAAAAAGAGATATTTATACACCGGTATTTATACATGTGAACGGCATATTGAATAATAACTAAATTATTGGCTTGAATTACTACTTCTCATTCTTAACAGGTTTTGATTGATGAACACTTGTAAGGAAATATCACTCCTGAGAAACATTTTGCTTCTACCCGCTACAGCGTACATCATAAAGCAATTTGTCAGCTCACTTTATCCATTTGTGCCTTGAGTGTCAGGATTTTGCCAGATGTCAGGGATTGATGGGCCAATATTTTACTTTTGCAATGCTTTTTATCTTTCAATTATTTATGCTTTTATATTTTATTATAAAAATCTTGTGTGTTTAAACTAAGTCTTCAGGTTACAGTAATTATGATACTACCTTTTCTCTTTGTGCCAATAAGCATGATAGTTTCCTCCAACAGTCATTAAAACTAAATTGAGTTCCTATGCTTATTCTATTCAAATAGTATGCAATTGTTTTTTTCATTAAAAATTATTATTACAAGCTTTTGGTGCCACATTTAGGGCAAATGTTTTTTTTCTTTGTAGTTTTGTGGCATAGCTGTGCAATAGTAAAAACAAACATCTCACCAGCTTGTCAAGACAAGCACTATTGGCTTTGTGAAAAAATGTTGTTCATGTTTTCACAATAATGAAGCATGGCAGCAAGTTTTGAAATGTGCTTTTTTCGTTTGTTTCATTTTATGTTGCATTGGCGAGTGCTGCATCAGTGAATGATTTGTTTTAACAAATAGAAAGTGTAATGTGTCAGTGTGTGCTGTCTGAAGTAAACAGTGCTCATCACAGCACTGTTTGGCTTCTGTTCTTGCAGTGTTTAATTTGCAAAATTAAGTGAATACATTAAAAATAAGTGCCAATGTCAAATATCTTATAGGAAGTTGCCACCACTTCCACCACTGGCATAGCCCTATTCCACCACTGGTACAGACAACTTTCAACACTGGCTTGGCCTCGGTTCAGTATGTAAAACAACAACTGCATTAACTCTGTTTTACTCTGAAAACACTCACTTTCCTATGGTGTGTGGATAGGTGTGGAATTGGATAAATGGGAAAGTACGGCTCACTATTGGCTATGATGGGTTTGCTGCCTTTCTTTCTTTATGCTACTTTTTATGTGGAGCCTTAATACTTGTTGGAAAACAATAGGCAATTTTTGGTATTGCTTTATTTTGGATATCTCCATCCCTACAACTGCTTGTGATTCAATGTTTAGTGGAACGCGGAGGTGATGGCGGTTTCGGCGGTCTCGGGATGGCGTTCCTGATGCTCTCGGTTGGTTTCGAGAGACTCTTTTAGCGGCTTTTAGCGGCTGCTAATCTATAGTTTAGTCCGGTTACTGAAGTGGCTACGGCGCTGAAGCTTGGAAGCTCTGAAGTTCGTGGGAAAGTAGAGAGCGGGAGACGCCGTCGGCGAAGCAGAGTATACCGATTTCTGCTCTCTCTCTATCCCGTGCTGAGGTGCAGCTGACTCGGCAGCGGAAGATTCGACTCGGCCACATTCTGCTGTGAGCTGACCTGTTTGGGGCGCCGGAGCGGTTATTATTATTGGCGATTGGCGCACTCAATGCCCAGTACTTGAATAGTTAATGCTCGAGGAGTCGAGGAGTTGAAGAGCTCCGGCATAACGGCTGTAGTGGGGAAGACTACATTTCCCATCTTCCACCTCTTTCGGAGGCGCTCCGCATCGTTATTCCAGCTGAGACAAGAAAAAACGAAACAGAATCAGTAGCAGAACTTGGGGGGGACCCTGCTAGCAACGTCGGTTGCTTGATTTGACACATCACCTGCCTTCCGTGCCTTCCGTGGGGACTCCAGTGCCCGAGGAGTAAGTCCTGCTGCCTGCTCCCTCACCCTCCCCCCGCCGCCGCAAGACTTTGCCACCTATCTGCGGTCGCAGTGCGGGGGAGGGCTTCTGACACCGGGGCTAGCTGGGACTACAGTTCCCAGCCTGCATAGCGGCCGGAAGCCGCCAACCGCAGCAACAGAAACGCGCCAGGAGGCGCTACTCAATCTGCCTCTTCCCCCGCGTCGCGGGACGCGCGCGGGCGTAGGCGGGAGAAGGCCGGGAGAAGGGAGGGACCATCTAAGGCCATCGTAGGCCAGAAGAGGCCGGGCCGGGGCATCCCCCTTGGAACTGATTTAAGAAAAGAGGGGAAAGGACAGAAGGGACAGACATCCTTTTGACTAGTTCTACTGTCATATAGGTTTCTCCCAAGTGACATATTAACGGGACTGGTGAACTTTTCATTGGGGAGGGGGTATTGCTCCAGTGTCCACCATCAAAAGCCAGTTTGCTATGAACTGTAAGGGGGGCATTAGAGAATCCTTCAATCAGAGCAAGTCACTTAGGGGAACAATGGACTATTACATTAAGAGCTCTGTCCTCCCTATTGCCCGCGAATTAGAGAGAATAGAGCGGTCACCAGTTATGGATAGTTCCCTGAGTGTGTATTTGTCCTCACAGACTACTGATCCAACTCAAGCCATTTCATTTCTGGAGGAACTAAATAATATGTGTGGATCCACATATGCTCCTGTGGAATCAGGAGATCTTCAATCTAGAGCTCCCATTTCCCCTATAGCAATGCCTAGCCCTAGGACCAGCTGCTCACTTCAACTCACCCAAATCTCACAGGATACACCACATGCACCACATGCAACAGGCCCAATAGTAAACTCACATCTCACTGTCGCTACCCAGGTTTCCTCTACTAAAAGGAAGAGGGATGGGGTTAGTCAAACAGGGAGGCAGGTCAAGCAACATACGCTAACTATAAACTCCCCACTCCCTAACACTCCTAGCATTGTAACATCTAAAGTATCTACCAATGCCTCCTTACTGGCCTCGCTTGAAAACATGATAAAGTTAATAATCTCTCCGTTAATTGACAAAATGACCAGTCTAGGGGATAGGCTTTCGGGGGTCGAGGAAGCAATTAAGGCTAATTCTCTACTCTTAAGAACTAAGGCAGGGCCCGCTCATCCACCGTGTCCAGCCCCCACAGAATTCCCTAATACCACCATACAAAGTAAAACAACCCACAATCAATCAGTAGCCCCGCATAGCAAAAACATAAACCACTCGAAGGCAGCCACAACTTCACGGAGTTCTCAGCCTAGAAAAGAGCCAAACAAAGAAATGACACCTCAAACGGGAATAGCGGTCAATTGTGACAATTTGCCACAAAAAACTAATCACTTACATTTGCCACCAGAGGCCGCGCCCATTGTGTGCGTCCTCTCGGGTGCACCAGAAGTCCCAAGGGGAAAATACGAACACAACCAGGATTTAAGAAACAAGGTAGTGTTTTGGCTATCTAAAAATAGACCTCTTCCATCCAACATTGATGGTACCATACTTAGCATCAGAAGGGTGGGCTGGTTAGGATCTCTCCCAAAACACATCGCGGGCGATCTGGTACTTGTTAAATTTAGGAACAAACATGTCGTCTCATACCTTCAATCTCAACAGCCACAGTTAGGAGATGGGCCCATATCTGTTTGGAGTCTAACTGATTTCTACCCCAGAACATCTTATGCTCTGCCGCATCGCCAAAATGAACAGTATTAGTTAATTAGATACCCTACTACTATTATTTCTATTGAACACCCTGCGAAGCTTTATGTATTATGTAATTCATGTATTATGTTGGTTTTTAATATTTTACTGTGTTTTATTCTGTGATGTCTTTTATGGTTAAATCTTTTTTACCGAAATAAAGACTTTGAAAACAATGTTTAGTCAATGGGGAAAATATTTTTTCCCACTATCCCCCACTTTTTTGTTTCGAAATGTAAGGATGTATGCATCAAGGTTGCCAAAAATTAAGTTGTCTAGTCTTTACTGTACCTCCTTCTGCTTTTATCTACCACACACACTCCTGTCCATTTATTTCACTCTTGCACCTTCTTTTTCATGCCTGCTTTCTCCTGTTGTCACTGTTCTTCTGTCTTTCGCTTCCCCCTTCCCTCCTCAATTCTCTCCCTTGCCCTAGGTCATAGCCCTATTGATGGAAAATAGGTCTGTCTCCAGAAATAAGTGTCAGTAGGCCCCACCAGCAACCACTGGCTCAAATTAAGTAACAGACATACATGCACAACAGTATTATAATACCAGCCCCTGATATCCCTCCATCATAAAATAGTTGTCAAGAGATTTTCATGTTTGATTTGTGATTTTGGATCAATCATTAGAGAAGTAATTTAGCTTGAGTAAACATTGCTGATCCAGGCCTAATTTTTCTGGATAACATTTTTAAAAATGGCGGATGTGTTGCACTGATGATGTAATATTTCAGGAAGCATGAGACCTATATACTTCATTTTGGTGCAAAAACAGGTTTTGTGGGTTAAGTAGTCTCATAGACAGAAAATAATTCCTCAAAGCACCCTTCCGCCATTTTCCAAAATGGCAGTTCTAATGGAGGAAGATGAGACATATATAGAAATAAAACAAATAATAATGGCTTTTAATCCTTTCATTTATACACCAAACAATGTTTATGATCTGAATATGAAAACGAAATAATGTTTATCATTCCTGTTTTAGACACAATGTTATAGTTCGCTTTATTTATTTGTTTCAGCAATCCCTTGTGGTACATGTGCAGAATGTTGAACATTCGAGCAGAGCATAACGGCAAGGACATCTTTTTGCAGGTTTTGCGAGTACATGTACGTGTAAGTTCTGTGGGTAGAGTCCTTAGAAGTTTCATAGGTTTTAGCCCCCATCAATATCTTTTAATGTGTCCACGCACAGAAAATTATGTCGGTAGAAGGTCGCTTAGCAAATAGAAAAGACTTAATGGTAAACTAGCTGCCATTGAGCAACATATTTACTTTTACCTGTCTGAACAATATTTCTCTTGTCTGTGATCTCTGGATTGTCTGTTTCAAGTTCATATCTGGAGCCACAACATTGCAACTCCCCTCTGTCTTTCACCACAAAATGTCTTTGGATGAATTTTCTGTAAAGGTATGGTTTTTCCATCCATCTCTAGCTTTTTCACTCTTTCCAAATACCAGGACCCATATCTCAGGTAGTCTATGCAACCAAATTCACAGAACATAATCAGTGACTACGCAGTCTTCACATGCAGCTCCCAATCATCTTTCCTATCAGCATGTACAAAGTTTTTCACTAGAGCTATCATGTATAAAACATTTCCCCAGTGGTGGATTTTTCTTCACCTGCTTTGACAAACTCTACAAACTTGGTTTTGATTTTGATCTGAGTGTATTAAACATTGCCTGGCAATGCATTATGTTTTTGAATGGAGTCCACCCTGTGCCTTGTTAACTTCTAAGATAAGAGATGCAAATCCTAAGTTGTCATTCTTGTTCCAGACAGCATTCCAACAGAATGTCTCTATAGCCTCAGATTTTATGAGCATACCTTGTATCAAACAAAACATAATTAGTTCCACTCACACTGACTGGACAGTTTAGCTTCCAAAGATTTCAACCTCAATAAGTGCATTGTCTATGCCATATCCACAGAGATAACTTCCTGCATACCGCAACACAACTTGTGTCATGTGGAATATGCCCATCATTGGATAAAGATCATCAAATTCTACTGGATTGCTCATAGAAATGTCAGCAACAATACAGAAAAAACCTTAATCGCAGAAAATAAGCATGATAGGCTGGTCTTCAAGCTGAGCATGCACATTTTGGAAAGTTTGTAAAGCTGTGCATACTGTTGCATAGTTTGTGACTGGAGATAGTAATACTTGTAAAAACCCAACTTTCTTCAGTGGGACAGTATTCGGGGAGATCAGAGCATGAATTTCAGCCCACAGAGGAATTGGCTTTTCTTCATCCTTCAGTCCACACTAAGGGGCCTATTACGATTGCGGATTTCCCGCATCCACCGGGCCGGCGGAAGCCACCGCCGGCCCGGAGGATGCGGGAAATCCGCCGGGGAGCCTTGAAAGACCCACCGCCATATTAGGATGGCTGGTGGGTC
Organism: Lissotriton helveticus; assembly: GCF_964261635.1. Lineage (NCBI taxonomy): Eukaryota > Metazoa > Chordata > Amphibia > Caudata > Salamandridae > Lissotriton > Lissotriton helveticus. The sequence goes on from NC_136067.1 coordinate 1,050,695,070, forward strand.
TTACTATCTGTCCGCCGCTTTTCCGCCGCGGGCGGATTCCGCCCGCGGCGGGAAAGCATTAACATGGCTGGCGGTGTCTATCAGACACCGCCAGCCATATTAGGATGTCTGCGGAAAGATGCCTTTACACGGCGGCATTTCCGCCGTGTAAAGGCATACGGATTTGTGTTTGGGGGCCCGTTGCGGGCCCCCAGGGGTGAAGGTGGGGGTGCACATGGGGGGTACCTATGGCACCCCCCTGCATTTGCCTGCACAAAGCGGCAGGCACCGCGAGGTGCCTGCCGCTTTGTGCATGCAAATGCACAACGTACTTTTTTATCATTGCGGCGGGTGCTGCTTCAAGCAGCACCCGCCGCAATGATAAAAATACAGGATGTGACCGCCAGGGTGGCGGTCACATCCTAATTTGCACGGAGGGACCGCCGCTGCCCCTGCGGACGGTCCCTCCTTCTCTATGGTGGCGGATGGACTCAGGTCCGTCCGCCATCATAATCGGCCCCTAAATAAGCAATCTGATAAATTCAGTTAAATCAGCTTGCGGACTGCAGCATTGAGTAAAAGAAGATCCATGTCCTCAGCCACTTTTACATTTTCTGTTAGACTGGGACGTGTTAATGGTTTGTAGTGATTTTGCACACAGTTGCAAGGCAGTTGTGTTATAAGTTTGCAGCTTCATTTGTTTATGTCTACAGCTGACACAGATGTTTTCCCATCAGCTAATTCATAGGTACAGTCTTGAAAAAGCACCATGACAGTATCATGTGTGCTGGATTTTCCAGACAAAGAAGAGCTGTTGTCAATTCAAAATTATCAAGCGTAGCAATTGTAAATCATTTCCTGGTAAAGTGACTTGGAAGTGGTGTGCTGTCTGGTTCACAAGAAGTTACAGCATGAGCTGCTGAAAAGTTCCTGCTCCGTACTATGTCATTATAACTTGTTGATACATACTTTTGCACATCTCATAGATTGTATGGGCAGTCATTATGTGTAGCGGACTTTTCTTTTTGCCATGATGTAATTCATAAAAAGTGATTTGGAAAAGACAGAACATTTGCACAGCATAAGCCTGTCAGTTCATGGTATTGCCTTCCACTTCTTTGCTTATATCTTCAAAGCCATCATCAATGTTGTCGGCATCTGTTCCAAAATCAAGAACTTTAGTCCGTAACAGTTTTGCTTTGCTGATTTAAAAAATGTTGTCAAAAATGTTAATGTAGCATGAGGCATTCTTGTTGACTCCCATGATTTGCGGAGCTCTGAAGTATCCCAAAATGTCAATCAAAGCACACAGAAGGGTCCTGGGGAGATTTACAGACCAGCAGGAGTTATCTTCCCAAAAACTTATAATAACCACAAAGTAAACACCTGGGTATAATAAAGAGAAAAGAAGGAGGGATAATTAGTGCGAATCGGTGTACCTAAATATGGGGTACTAACTTTTAAGAACTAATTTCCTCACCCACCAGAGGTAGCATGCTTCATCATAGGGAACCTCCTCGCACTGTGATGCCTAGTCACGGTTCGTGCTACAACCCCCTCACTAAAGGGAGGAGCTCAGGTATGTTCTCAGAGGTATGATAAATACCTTTCTAATGAGTGCAAAGTGGTAAGAGAACGCAGGGCGTGAGTGAAAGAATGTGATCTAAAACCGGCTACAAGGTACGCAACAGTATTCGTTTACCCATCCTTGGGTCAGGATTGAACCAAGCAGTAAGCCAGACAGGCGTGATTACGTCTGCTGGATATTTTCAGAGCAGTAGGTCGTCATGTTTCAGCTTTTGACAGTCCTTAGAGGTGTCTCAGAATTCCTCAGGACCTATGTAACAAATGCTCCTGCTTAAGTGCTCAAAGTATAATGACAGAAATTTGGATACAACACCAGTGGTCCAAAAATATGTCCAGAGTAGGGATCCACTGCTAGTCTCCCGCTAACATTGGGATTAAGCCCTAGACTCAAGCCCAGGCATGAGGCTCAGGGTGGATTCTCGCCAGCTGTGACCGCTCGTTGGCAGTGGTGCCACACCAAGTGTGAGGCATCACAAGATTTGTCATTAAATCCAAAATCTAAATCTTTCAGGATGTTTCTTGAAATGATTTCTGGTGATTTTACTGCATTCTGTGATCTTATTTTGGCTGCAGGAATTTCATGAGTCAAATCAGCTGAGAATCCCATGAGTAGCTCATTCTGTTTGTTACACTGACAAAAACGAATTTGTCATTTTACATTCTCTCCAGAAAAATATTCATTTCATTTTTATGGATTAATACTGTTTCATCAATGTTGACCAATGTTGACCAATATTTTTCTGATTTTACTGAGTGTGAACCCATAGCCAGCACTTGAGAGTGGTTTTAAAACTTAAATTGCTTTTTCAAAGAGTGTAAACTTAACTAAAGGACGGTGGTTACGTTGTTGCTGGGAGCTCATTGTATATTCATATTTTCAAATGTATGCATGCACGCAGTTCGGGTGGGCATGCAAATCTGCTGCAAATACATTCACCTCACTGTTTAGATCAGCTACTCTGCTGAAATCTTTATCTTGAAAGAAACTAGCTGCAGATGAAAACATGTTTGCTTTTTGATACTCACATACTCTGCACTTTGTTCTTTCGAAATCCCTTTGGCCCTTGTTCTGGCTAAACCACAGATAATACATTGAAGATCCTTAGCTTTCTGATCAGTTGTAGGGGGTGGATGAGGGGTAGCAATCAATCCGCTAAGTGGATGGGCATGGGGTTTGGTTGGCATTGCTTTCTCAGAAGACTCAGATTCTTTGTTATGATTTGCTGGTTTCTGCTACTTTTTGACAATTTTTTCCATGCTTTTTTGCCATTGCATATGACTTGTAGCACTTGTCGTTACAATGATAAAACATTTGATCCTCTACACCCATCAGTCTCAATCCTTTGAGAACTCCGTCTTGCCGCATTTCTGCAGCATCTCAAACTCTCTTCTGTCCAGCCGCAGTTGATGTTATCTCCTCTGCTACCAACTGCTTTACACAAGTTAACAAATGTTAATCCCCAGAAAACCTGAAACAAAAACAATATTAAAATAAATTACAATATGATGGCTAAAATACATCATTATTGATCCGCCATTTTGGAAAATGGCAGAAGGGTCTCTCTGAGGAGTTAGTTTCTGTCTCTATAAGACTACTTGACCCCCAAAACCTATGTTCTGACACCAAAATGAAGCATTTAGGACTCATGGTTCGAAAAATATTACATCATCACTGCAACATATCCGTCTTTTAAAAAAATGTCATTCAGAAAAATTAGCCTGGATTAGCAATGTCTACCCAAGCTAAATTACGTATCTAATGATCCAAAAACACAAATCAAAAATGAAAATCGCTGGTAAACAATTTTTTACAGAGGTATATCAAGGGGTTCAGCATATTGACACAGACATCTCGGCTGCGCCTTATGCACAAGATTGCCAAACAGTACATGAGTAGCAGGAGTGGGGTATATAAGCAGGTATAAGGGAGGGGTTAAGCATGTCATGTTCGCTGAGGAAGATGGGCTGTACACTCAATACCTAACACCCTACAGAGGAGACCAAAGAACTAATAAAAGGCTTGACATACTACCATTCAGGGTGCCATGTGGTATGAACAAGCAAGCAATTAGCAATGTACAGTGAGCTGCAGGTACTTCCTGCTGTGCAGTTATCGGTGTGCACTGGCCTGTGAGAGATGCACAACATGCAGTGCACAATGAAAATAATGCAGTGAGCAATAAGTGGTCAGGGATGTGAAAATCATATGGTCAGACGTCCTAGACATATTGTTTGGGGTCAAGGACAACAGGTTTTCATGGTTATTTTGTCTTTGAGACATTAGGCCCAAACCCCTGCAGCACTGACCCTTTGGCTGCCAGATTACAGTACCATGTTATGAACCAGGGAGGGGCATTGTCTGCAGTTAAGGTAATATTTATGTCCATGTGTTAAAGCTATTTGAACTTGTATTTATAGTTCATTAATAAACGCCTTTATTATTAGGCTTTTATCCTGTCCTAGGATGCTTGTTTTCAGTCCAGGGAGGACCTGGCATGGCACTTCGGGCTGGACTGTTCCCATGAGGCACAGGGTAAAGATTGATTTGCGTATGGCCAGGTCTAAAATGGGGTGGCATGGTGAGAAAAAGAATGATGGATTTAACCCAGATCTCTTGACTGGCAGTGAATGTTTTGATTTGTTCTGCATTCCGTCCATCAATTGTGTGTCTTTTGCTTTCTCGCCCTAAGTGCGCCAGCTATGCCCAGGCGTGGGTCCTGGGCTCACTGTGCCACTGGAATCAAGCTATCCTGGCTGAAGAGGGGTGAAACCCCGAAACCTGTCCTAGGATGCTTGTTTCCAGTCCAGGAAAGACCTGGCTTGGCAGTTCGGGCTGGACTGTTCCCACGAGGCACAGGGTCAAGACTGATATGCATATGGCCAGGTCTAAACTGGAGTGGCATGGTTTGCAAAATAATTATGGATTTAACCCAGATCTCTTGACTGGGGGTGAATGTTTTGATTTTTTCTGCATTCCGTCCATCAATTGTGTGTCTTTTGCTTTCTCGCCCTAAGTGCGCCAGCTATGCCCAGGCGTGGTCCTGGGCTCACTGTGCCACTGGAATCAAGCTATCCTGGCTGAAGAGGGGTGAAACCCCGAAACCTGTCCTAGGATGCTTGTTTCCAGTCCAGGAAAGACCTGGCTTGGCAGTTCGGGCTGGACTGTTCCCACGAGGCACAGGGTAAAGATTGATTTGCGTATGGCCAGGTCTAAACTGGGGTGGCATGGTGAGAAAAAGAATGATGGATTTAACCCAGATCTCTTGACTGGCAGTGAATGTTTTGATTTGTTCTGCATTCCATCCATCAATTGTGTGTCTTTTTCTTTCCCGCCCTAAGTGGGGCAGTTATGCCCAGACGTGGGTCCTGGGCTCACTGTGCCACTGGACTCAAGCTATCCTGGCTGAAGAGGGGTGAAACTCCGAAACCTGTCCTAGGATGCTTGTTTCCGGTCCAGGGAGGACCTGGCTTGGCAGTTCGGGTTGGACTGTTTCCATGAGGCACAAGATCAAGACTGATTTGTATATGGCCAGGTCTAAACTGGGGTGGCATGGTGAGCAAATGAATGATGGATTTAACCCAGATCTCTTGACTGGGGGTGAATGTTTTGATTTGTTCTGCATTCCGTCCATCAATTGTGTTTCTTTTGCTTTCTCGCCCTAAGTGCACCAGTTATGCCCAGACGTGGGTCCTGGGCTCACTGTGCCACTGGAATGAAGCTATCCTGGCTGAAGAGGGGTGAAACCCTGAAACCGGTCCTATGATGCTTGTTTCTAGTCCAGGGAGGACCTGGCTTGGCAGTTCGGGCTGGTCTGTACCCATGAGGCACAGGATCAAGACTGATTTACATATGGCCAGGTCTAAACTGGGGTGGCATGGTGAGCAAAAGAATGATGGATTGAACCCAGATCTTTTGACTGGGGAAGAATATTTTAATTCCTTCTGCATTCCATCCATCAATTGTGTGTCGTTTGCTTTCTCGCCCTAAGTGTGCCAGCTATGCCCAGACGTGGGTCCTGGGCTCACTGTGCCACTGGAATCAAGCTATCCTGGCTGAAGAGGGGTGAAACCCCGAAACCTGTCCTAGGATGCTTGTTTCCGGTCCAGGGAGGACTTGGCTTGGCAGTTCGGGCTAGACTGTTCCCATGAGGCACAGGGTCAAGACTGATTTGCATATGGCCAGGTCTAAACTGGGGTGGCATGGTGAGCAAAAGAAGGATGGATTTAACCCAGATCTCCTGACTGGGGGTGAATGTTTTGATTTGTTCTACATTCCATCCATCAATTGTGTGTCTTTTGCTTTCTTGCCCTAAGTGCGCCAGTTATGCCCAGACGTGAGTCCTGGGCTCACTGTGCCACTGGAATCAAGCTATCCTGGCTGAAGAGGGGTAAAACCCCAAAACCTGTCCTAGGATGCTTGTTTCCGGTCTAGGGAGGACCTGGCTTGGCAGTTCGGGCTGGACTGTTTCCGTGAGGCACAGGGTCATGAATGTTTTGATTTGTTCTGCATTCCGTCCATCAATTGTGTGTCTTTTATTATTAGGGTGAGTGCTCTAAGGAAATGTTGCAAGCTCAGACTGCACTACTGACATGTTTGCAAAGTTTAACAATGTGTGGCTATGTACAAGACTCCCAGGATGCTCTCTGATTAGATGCAAATATATGCAAAAGCTTGAAAGCAAGATTGATGATCCTTTGCTTTAAAAAAAAAATGCAACTACAAAAAAAAGGTTTTGCTAAACTACTGAGTAATTTCAGATATCATTTCTTTGCAGCATCATTTAGTAAAATGTGTTGATGCACGCTAGTATTTCCAACAAATATTCATAATGGAAAATCAGTGTAACAAGTTTCAACAAAATTATATGAAACAAGAAAATAAACAAGCATTGGCAAAGCTTATAGGCACGACAAAGAGTCCCTACCCCTCCCGTGGACGGACCACTTCATGGTCTCTCTCCGCCTAGCAGGAGCCTTCAAGAAACTCCACAAACCCACCACCTATACCAGGAACAGGGCATGGGCCAGACTCTCCGCACAGGAATGGGCCAGAACCCTGACCTCTACCACCCCTACCCCTTCGGAAGATCCGGTCACCGCAGATAGCAAATTCAGGGAGTGGATCTCCATGTCACTCGACTCTATCCTCCCCTTAAAAACCCGTGAGGATAAAAACGGGAAATTAGGATCTGCCCCATGGTACACCCCGGAACTCCGGACTCTCCGCAAAGACTGCAAAAAAGCAGAGCGACTATGGAGGAAAGACTGGCTGCACGCCAGCAAGGAAGCCTATCAGAGGTCGGTGAGAAACTACAAATCAACCCTGAAGCTCACTAAAGCCTCACACTACGACACTAGAATAAAAAACTCCACCACCTCGGCAAGAGAATCCTTTCTCATCGCCAAAGAGCTATTGAAAATACCAGCTCCCCCCTCATCCATCACTCCCCCGGCGGACAGAAGTGACGAATTGGCTACCTACTTCAACTCCAAAATCGCACGTATTCTAGTCTCCCTCCCCCATCCCTGCCTGCTGAACCACATGGACAATGATGCATCTACCAACCTCTCAGGAAACATCATGCATCCTCAGCTGACCGCTTTCAGAGCAGTAACACTGGACGAAGTAGGCACAACCATGGCCAAAATGAAAAGCGGCTCCCCTCTAGATCCTGCCCCCATTAGATTCCTGAAAACAGTAGCCCCTGTCATCGTGCCTACGATCACGGAGCTGATAAACATCTCGCTATCTCAAGGCTCTGTCCCCCCAAGCTGGAAGAGTGCAGTAGTCAAGGCACTCCTAAAAAAACCTCATTTGGACCCCGCCGACATGGCGAACTACCGGCCAATCTCACTCCTCCCATGCGTCAGCAAAATGGCCGAGAAACTGGTCAATGGGCAACTGTCACAGTTCCTTGAATCAAACAACCTTCTGCGGCAGTCACAAACTGGATTCCGCCCGGGCCACGGCACAGATACCGCCCTTCTCGCTGTCATCGAGGAGGCAAGGTGCATCCTGGATTCAGGAGGGTCAGTGGCAGTGATCCTCCTGGACCTCAGCGCAGCCTTCGACACGGTTAACCACCGTGTCCTACTCCATCGGCTGGCCGTGGCAGGGCTCGCAGGTTCGGCGCTCACATGGATAGAATCCTTCCTTTCAGGGCGCTCGTTCCAGGTATGGGATGGCAACTCCCACTCTGCCTCCCTCCCCCTTGCGAGCGGAGTCCCCCAGGGGTCATCCCTAAGCCCCACTTTATTTAACGCCTACATGGCCCCCCTCGAGGATGTCGTCGCCCCCTTCGGGATTAAGATAGTGAGCTATGCGGACGACACGCAATTGGTCGTCTCACTCTCACATCTGGACAATCACCCAGACAATCTGCCGAACTGCCTCCAGCAAATTCACCACTGGATGTGCGAGTCATCGCTCAAGCTAAACGGATCAAAGACAGAAGTCATGCTTTTGGGCAAGCAATGGACCACCATCCCCTCTTCGGTCTGGCCAGACGTCTTCGGGGAAGTACCCACCCCGAAACAAGTAATTAAGACCTTAGGAGTCTGGCTGGAACCCGAGCTGTCTCTGAAAACCCAAGCAGCCAAAACAGCAGGCACCTGTTTTGGTCTCATGCGCTCCATCCGCAGGATCCTCCCACTACTTCCGCCTCTATCTAGGAAACTCTTGGTCCAAGGCCTGATCCTTGCGCGGCTAGACTACAGTAACACGGTCTATCTAGGAGCTCCTGCAGCCACTATGGCTAAACTTCAGCGTACGCAAAACGCAGCTGCCCGGCTCCTTATGAATCTCCCTTCCAGAGTCTCAGCCAGACCAGCGATCAAGGCCCTCCACTGGCTTCCAATACGACAAAGGGTAGAATTCAAGGCCCTGTGCACCGCACACAAACTTCTCAACGGTCTCGGCCCTGCTATCCTGAGAGACCTGGTTACCCCCTACAAGGCCCCCAGATCCCTACGCTCGAACAATGAGCGTCTGGCCAACGTCCCCAGATACAGGAAGGCACGCACCGGCGGTAGACGCTTTTCTGTAAAAGCATCCTCAGGATGGAACTCACTTCCTCGCCCCCTGAGGCAGGAACCCAGCCATCTCCTTTTCCGGAAAAAATTGAAAACGCTGCTGTTCCCAAAATAAAGTCCCCTCTCCCCTCTGGTCTCCACAAATGCTACAGCGCGGGGATGCCTCCGGGTCACCAGGCACTCTATAAATCGCTAAATAAATAAATAAATGGGTGGTCAACCTTTTGGTATATCAATGCATGTCTTGTTTTGACATGATTTTTGTAAAACTTTATTGATGTGGGAGCTGCTGGGCCCTCGTCGTTACAACAAACATATTTTTGTTCTCCAAAAACACCATATTGCCACAGTAGTCAGTTCCCGACACTGAACAAAACTACTTTTTGTGCTGACATGATCCTTGTGAAAAAGCAGAATTCTATCAACTCACTGTGAAGCCAGCTGGTTGAGAGAGATAGGGAGATATAATTATAATAAACACAAAAGGTCCTGGTTATCACCAGATCTAAATAGGGTACCAATTCTTAAAGAAAGTCACAAAAGTGTATCCATGGCATATGCCCTTGCATTAGAGCAGATGTACAGTTTTCATGAATTAACAAGAATTTTCAGAAGTAGGTCAGGAAATCGCACTCCTAGAAAATATTTGTGAACTTCATTTTAGCACGTGCAAATATGCATGTGTAGATTCACGTATGCGGAAATCTGTTGAGCGGTAACATATTCATACTCCCACCAAATACGTTATCCCCACCCCTGAAAGAAGTTTTACTTCTGCCCTTGTCATGAGTAAATTTAAACCTTTCTCTGTATAGGAAAATGTTAGAGACAAGCTGATGAAAACTCATAAAACATGAAAGTTAGTAGGTTTCCACAGACTCAAAAGGGCATTCCAACCATGGCAAACTATTGCATACCGCTACTTTCAGCCCCAGATTGTAGATATGAGGAAGGTGGCAAAATAAGGGAATTGCAGGTATTCAAATCTTACTATGGTATGAGCTCTGGGAAGTATGACAGAACCACGCAAAGTGTTCATCACAACGACTGTGACACTACCTATGCAAGTCTGTACCATAAATGTACCATTAAAACGCATGCCTATCAAGAAAATATGTGTTGTTAAGATATCTATGTTAAAAGCATAAGCGTGGTAAAAACTTACCAGGTAAGTATAACCCCACTGAAAATCGGAGCTGGGCACCATGGCATTGGCCATGCTGTGGGGGATGGAAGCTCACACATGTTTGGGCGATTAGAACACACCGGAGTTGTGAATTACAGCATGTAGCCTTAGTGACTAAAGCAGTGAAGGACGGAAGGAGTATCTGTGCTGGCAGCCATGGAATATCAATGAGAATTATATGGCCAGCATTATACAGGGATGTAAAACAAAATAAAATGACTCATCAAATGAATTGGTTGTTGGGAATGAAGAATTTGAGAAAACATGACATTCTGTTGCAGGTATTCTGCACATATATAGAACTATGCGCAAGAAACCAGGACCTCGGTGTATAGTGGTGTACCAACCTATCACCTTAGTGTCCAAAATCCCCCAAACCGACTAGCTATAGTGTCTCATTCGATCTCCGACCAATAGCAAAGCTACCATTGATTAGACAACCCAGAACATGACACTCCCTACTCTCTCAGGAATTGCGGTAGCAAGACAACTCTTTCGCTTACTCACTCATACTTGTCCACAATAAGAGTAATCAGAGTCATGGTATAGTTTAAAATGTTTATTTTAACTATCATGCTCTATGATGCAGTACACGTGCCATAACTAGCAGCAAAATGCATAAACACAATATTGTCAGCATTATTAAAATTCCATAGAATACAAAAGGGGATGTCATTTTATAAAGACAGTGGAAAGGGGCCATATTACCTACCACTCTCCCCATGATAAGATATAGTTTATTATAAAAAAGAAGACCTCTGGGCGTTGTCAGCAGACCCCATACCTCAAGGCCTACATGAAAGGTTTACATTTCAGGACCAGCACAGCTCTTCTCTCTGGAAAGGTCTCTATCCAAGTGCATGAACAACATGCTTCGCTGCAATATTAAAGCATACTACATTCGGTAGTGCAGCTTTGTGTCATGTTATGTCCAGGTGCAAGGGACTGACCAGAACAGAATAACGAGGTGTCTTGAGTATCGACCTTGTACATCGTGTGCAGACTAAACCCCAGAGAGCAGCAGAGAACGCGAAAAGCAGACAGTTCTCATGTGAAAGGCACAAACAAAGTCTTGCAAAATAAAGGTAAGTAGTATCGTGCACAAAAGCAGCCTCATGACAGCGAAGCTCATGCTAACTTAGGAATGCCGACAATGAACCCACCATCCATACAACAATTAATATTTCTGTACATGAGAGGTTGCAAGGATTGTTCAAATTTGCCAGTTTTGAACAGTAATCTTTATTCAGGTTCTTGCAGCAACAATGGAGTACAAAGAACTAGTTGTGACTCTCGTGGTGCATTTTAAAAGCGTGCACTGTGTGATGTTTTTAAGTTAAACATTTGTATCTGTCTGACAGTTTTGTGGCCCCAAGCACTGGAATGTTGTCAGAAATAGGCCTTACTAATTGCGCCATTCGAGCGTGTGTCTTTAAAAGCGTTCAGACATAACTCTGGCTAATTTTGTTGAGAAACAAGAAATACAGTTATGATGTTTAAGAATCAGTAAGCTTTAAATATGAAAATCAATATGTAGATATAGATTGACACGCAGGGCATGAACTTTCTATTTTAGCATGACACGTAATTAATTTAAAGCATTAACTTCTTACGTGCAACAGTATGTCAAAATTCAAGTTTAGCAGGGATTATAACATTGTTTTGAATTTATCCAATGACCTTGAAGTGTTTAAAGATAAGTGCGTGCAAGAAACCTATCAGTATTTTGTTTATGTTCATGTAAAATAAGAGTATATAAAAGAGAAGAGTATATAAAGGGTTTCAAAATGGCGCTCATTAGGTGACAAAGGCTGTTGTGTACAGCTGGAACCCGTCCTGTCCGGAGCGATGTTCAAATCTCTTGCAACTATCAGAGACCCATAACTAAGCTTCCCTCTAGTACTGCCTCCAGCTGACCTTTGGTTTTTAGATAAAAATTCCCATGAAGTAAGAAAACATTTATTGTCAGTGCATTTTTGCCAGAGTTAGGAAAAGTTCAGTGGGCATCTGATGTTGTCATGCTCTTTTGTTGAGGTAAGGTTTGAAGACTTCTAGTGCTTGTTCCTGGGGAATACTTTTATATAAGGATTTTACTTGGAGTGTGACTAGACTTTGTGCCTCCTTATTATATGGCATTTCTTTAATATGATTCATGAAGTCAGTCGTGTCCTGAATGTATGACTTTTTGTAGTTCCTGGGAATGGTTCACAGAAGAAGTCAACATATTTGGATAATGGTTCCAGGATAGAGTCACATCCACAGACGATCGGTCTTCTTGATGGCTTTTCATAGTCATTATGTATTATTGGAAATAGATAGTTGTTCTAGGTGTTTTATTAAATTGGAATTCAAATTACTTTTTTCTTATCCATCCCTCAGTTCTTACTTGTTCAAATATACCTGAACTATCGTCCATTAGTTGTCTGCAGGGGGCCTTGTCAAGTTTTCTGTAGTGATTAGGATCAGAAACTTGTAGATTTCCTTCAGGGGTGTATTCAAACAACTATGGCTCCCCCTTTTCTGGCAGATTTTATGATCAACACTTTGTTGTCTTGTAGTTGCAAAAGGGCTCATTCTTGTAGTTTTAAGATATTCGGTGCGTAATATTTTGATACCATCTCAAAATGGTGGTTAGCTGATAATACCTTTCAAATATGATCATTCTTCTGGCATTTTCGAATCAGAAAGGTAGCAATCATGTGCAAAGCAGTTACTGCTTGCATGTGGATCTTCTTTACTATAAAATAAGCTAACATTCTATTGAAAAAAATGATAGCTTCTCTTTTCATTTGTACAACGTCTGTAGGCCTGGATGGGACAACGAAAAGGTCCTTGGGTAATACTGCAAATTGGACATCAATTTGGACAGAATTTAATATATTGTGGGCCAGACTAAGGGCCTGATTTAGATCTTTCAGGACGGTTTACTCTGTCACAATGGTGAAGTATCCCATCCGCCAAAATATAAATCCCATCGGATATAACAGGATTTATATCTTGCAGGATGAGATGTCCATCACCGTTGTGATGGAGTCACCCATTCGCCAAGATCTAATCAGGCCCTCTGTCCTATTTCTTGTAGAACCGGGGCTGAGTTCTCATTTCCCATGGTTGTTCTCCCCTTCCTCTTTACCTTACTCTTCATAAAAAAAAGAAAGTGGAATGTTACGCCTGTTATTGTTTTGCCCTGATGAGCCTTCTCCTGGGTCTTGGTCATTAGTGTAGTCTGATGAAATTGTCTCTGAGAAAGTAATGAATCACTGAGGGGAACGGCCTCTGACATCTGTCAGTGACCATGTTGCTTACGGTCTGGAGTAAAGATCTTCGTGGAGTAAAAATCTTCTTCGAAAAAGGGATAATCAACTCTTTTATTTTTCCCCGTAAGTTTGGACAGCATTCATGTGGCACTGTAATAAGTGAAGTGCTCCATGTTAAATGTTGTGGAATCCAAAGAGGGCAGTTCGATAGATAGCAAGTGTCCTATGATGATCCACAGATTGTGACATTGTGTGGGAAATTACCTTAATTCTAAAGATTACTATTGAGCCCACCCAGTTACATTTACAGCTTTGTATGAACCTTCTAGTAAGCCAGAACTAAGGTATTTGCCACCCTGAACTTCCAAGTGAGTATAATTTTATAATAATAACATTCAAATAATGTTTTCTCTTTTAGTACTTTCTAAATATAAACCATATAACCAATAACAAAACTGTATATACACTGGTCTACAATTTATTGCTTTAACTTTAGAGGAATCTAAGGCTTTCTATGCATTTTATATCATTTTAATGCATCATATTTTTGCGGACTCTACCTCTGTCTCCATGTACGGGCTGGGGAGTGTCAAAAGGTTGTTTTTGGAACGCTCTCGTTTGGAGAGAAAATGATAAGCACTTCAGAAGCTATCAGTTGGAGGTCACATGCTGTTAACAACTGTGCAGGGGATGGAGCTGTATCTTGTCATGGTTCGATCACAGCACAACAGATTCTTATTGGCCAGGTTTAGGTTCAATCCATTGCATACCTTTTTTTGACAACTCCATGTGGGTGGGTAGGGCCTGAGGTAAGGGCACCCTGCGGCTGCGACAGTTTGTCCCCGCAGGGCATGCTGCATTTTACAATGTTTTGTTCTTATTTCATCTGGCTGAGGAAGCGTTTTTTATCCCCTTGTTGAAATCTTTGAATCTGAAACAAGTTAGGCTAGCTTTGATGTATCTACAGAAGCTTCCCACCGAGTAGGTGATTTTTACTGTTTTATCCTTTTCACAAGAAGCCAGGGCGTCTAGGAGAACGAGACCTGAGTAACTGTTTTATTGCCCACAGTTTTATGAGTAAGGATACTGTTTTTACTTATTAATTATGAATTTGATATTAATGTCTTTGATCTGATTTCCAGTGCTTTATGATTAGCATATGATTAATATCACAAATCATTAATGGACAAACCTTTTTGGTTCATTCTGTCATGGCATTGAGTACCTGGAAGCATTTGCCCTTAATTCATTGCTCTGTTATGCCTTATACCCACTACCTTAATAAACAAATGTATACAATAAGAGGAACTAAAAAATGGTTAATACATCCAAACCATCGAGAATACAGTTAGGTAACAGCTTCTAGCACTGGAGTACACTTTTGGGCCTACAATGGGGAATGCTTTAAATTGGCAAAGATGTCTGACATCATCAGAAAACACAAGTTATTGTATAACAAATAATAACACCCTTGTGTAGGACAGCTCATAAAGGTACTTAAATTAGCCTTACTATGTTAGTACATTGTCCTGTATTATGCCGAGATATGCCTGTTTTTGTGGCAACACTTTCTTAAACATTGCCACTTATTACTAAGGGCCACATGTACAAAATGTAGGAATTACAATTTCTCAATTGCGATTCTTACCAATTCGCAATTAGGAAATCCCAATTCCTAATTTAGGAAAGCTTACAAATTTTAGATAGCGAATCCTAAAAGGTTACAAATCAACCTATGCCATGAATATTAATGAGGTAGGTCTTAATTTGCGACATATTAGGAATGGCAGCCATCACAGGGATGGTGGCCTGCTAAGGGAAGCAGACCACCATGTCTGTGATTGCTTATTAACCCCTTCCATGCTGCTGTCGGCCATTGGCCGACGGCAGCACTACCTGCCCAGTGCTGCCGTCGGCCAATGGCCGACGCGGCCCCACCCGTTTTGCGGAATTGCCGCACTTCCGCAAAATTGACGGGCACATGAAACGGGTTAATAAGGACAGTAGCGGCTGCCTCAGAACAGGGGGGATGAAAAAATAAATAAATAAACTTCCCACCGCGTGCTTCTCCTCCGTCCTTAGCTGCACGCCTCTCCTCCGTCCTCACTCTGCTAGCAGCACCGGAAGCACCCAGGATCCCGGACTCTCGCAGCCAATAACGACACTGCATGAGCAGCATCGAGATTGGTCTGAGCGGTATGTTTGGCAGCTCTGGTAGTGCCTGGGAGCCTAGGCATGTTCTCCACTGGGCTGTGGAACAAGCTAAGTGCGAATCAAGCTTTCAGGGGCAGTTAGGGAGTGCAAACCACTCCTGCTTCCTCTGACGGCGGTGAACCCAGTCCCACCCCGTCCTAACACTGCTTTGAGTGGCACAAAAAAATTACATAATATTAATTTCTTGTTATTAACATTTTTTTTTACACTGCTCAAAGAGCACTGGGCCGAAGTTCCTTTGCCTTAGCAAAGGGGCCGCCACTGAATAAAGCAATGATTTTTTTTAAATGCATCCCATTTTCCTCAAAGAAAAATGGATTGCATTTAAAAAGAATAAAATGAAACTTTGAAGTTTCATTTTTTAAGTGTAAAAATATTTTTTCCATTCTCAAAGGGGAAGGGATCCTATTGCGAACCCTTCCCATTTGCGAATAGGTTACCAGCTCCTTCAAGGAGTCAGCAAAGTATTAAAGTTTTGCAACCGGAATTCGGTTACAAACATTAATACATTCCAGTTAGATTTGCTATTTAGAAGGGAGAAACAAAACAGGCCCCTTCCAAATACCAAACCCCATCACAAATTGTGATTCTGTAATGTGTTACTGAATCGTAATTTGTGCTTTGAATATATGTAAAAGCATTTATACGGTCAGATGCAGACTGATCGTCCTGTTTCCAACGCAAAAGAGCTTTGTACATATGGCCTTAAATGTGTTACATCGCTTACCATTTACAGTGGGGCAGATCCACAATAATGTGCATTTATTTAACTTTGTTTACTTTACAGGAAATGTAAATTAGTAGAGTAAAGGTCACGTGTGAGCCTCCATTTTGTACTGGGATGATGAAGGCCATATTGTGATTTGGTCATAACGCATAGACTCCAGTTCTAACCAGATTGGAATGTAACGTTAGGCAGAAAGCAAGATAAGAGAAGATACTATTAGACAGTGAAGATTGTATTGCAGCTCTTGTTTTTTGTGTGATTTTGGATGGGCTAGATTAAAATTTCCATCCATGATTTTCATGAAGGACCTAAACGCTATTGCTGTCATCGAACACTGACAGTTTGGTTCTGGTTAGTCCTTAGATTACTTTCTGCAAAGGGCTGACATTTGTCATTAGCATTGTATTCAAGTCTGCTAGGCATCCATGGTGAAACGCTACTGAATTTCTACTAGCACTAAAACAGAGGGCTGTATAAAGCAGGACATACCGTTTGCAGAGCAGGCACCCTTGTCGCTCCTTCTGGCCTTTTGTGTCAAGTTTACAACATTAGTCTTATGAGAATTGAAGAAGATACAATTTAACTATTCCTAAATCTTGTTGTTCCGTTGAAAAAAAAAGAAAAGAATGTTCTGCAAAGTTTAAGAAATAATGAGGAAATTACAATTAAAGTTGCTGATAAAGGTAGATTAATGGTCATAATGGACAGACACATTTAAGAAAAGAAAATAAAGGAACATCTATTAGATTCAAATACATACAAAAATGTGAGAAAGATACTACAAAGCTGTATTCAGGATATGCACATTCTGCAGTTGGTATTTGGTATTTGGCCAGGGTTTGATCTTTCTTTTTTCCAAATAAAAGGGAAAACAAGAGAAACATTAGAACTCAGAATAGGAAGTCACTAGTTGGTCCATATATTCTTGAAAATAATCACTACAACACAATCAACTATGGTCAAACTTTAGGAAATAGTTCATCAATTTTCTAGAAAAAAGTGACTCTAAAAGGGTACTATAGTAAAAAGAATGCTGATGGATTGACAGTCCCAGTGTGTCAATGAAATCACAGAATAATATTACTCTTAACAAGTGACAATATTACAAACCACTATTAAGAGAGGAAACTACTAAGATCATGTGATATTATTGAACAAATGATAACAACAAAGGCACTACTTCTATGCCAATGCTCAAGACTGTAAAACGACTTAGATTAGTATATAGGTTTGGACTTATTTTTGTTTTTGATAGTTTTGTATATAAAGACCGTGAATAGTGCGGGTTGGCTTCACCTGGGTAGTACACAGGGTCTGGGAGCACCCCAGGCCCTGCAGCCACCCCTGTGCAGCAAGAGAAGAGCACAGCTTGTAGCCAACCCCCACTTTGTATGTCCAAAGACGTGGGCAGCGGGTTTGTTTGCACTAGAAGTGGGCATTTGTGAATCTGCACAAAAACAGAAGGGGATTCAAGTTTGGCATGTCTTGTTCCATTCAGCTCTTCCAGGTGGAGAAAAATAAATGGGGCAGTCTTAAAAAACGCTGCCCTTCCATAGAAAATGTTTGTTTCTTCTGTAGCAAAATCAACTGAATAGGATTATGTCAATCTTGGCATGCAAAAAAGAACTATACTCCAAGGAGTACCTTTGATTGGTTTGGTGTAATTCTCTTTAGTGTTTTTTTTAGAAATCTGTGTTACAAAAAGGCATTGGATGAGCTTCAAATAATTAATGTAAGAGAGGAATGTTTATATACTTTGACCGTTAATTCATGTTTCCGTTGATACTCCAGATCCTTGAATCAAATAAGGATGAATAACTTGAAAAATTTACAAATGCGATTTGAGGAAGAAGCAATTTTTCTCTTTGCCCCAATATGGGACTGGCAAACCCAGAGAGCATTAGAAAGATCCAGGCAGTGATCTGATTGGCTGAAAGCAGCTGAAAGGGTTTATTGCAGTGAATTTTACAGAATACCAGGCCTTGAAACTTGGGCCCTGAAAAAAGTGACAGAGTCGTATATGGGGTACTGGGGAGCATCCAGACAATATTTAAAGGTAGACCCGGAGGAATAGACCCTGACCCAAAATTTAAAATACCACTCATTTCTTCCATATTCATTTTTTGCAAATCTTATGAATAAAAAAGGTAAAACAACAAAACAATTAAGTGCATCTACACATGTAGGTTTAGCCCTGTTGGCCCCGAGGATGCCCAGCTGCAGTCGGTGTTAAGCACGCAGATAGGATTGAGCACAGTGCCTCTACATAGGCCTTGCAGTCAACACCTGCTGCACACTGCATTCATCTTTTGAGCATAACATCATAACTTATGCTTAAAAGAACCAGTGACAGCTCTGGAAATCCATTTTTAAAAGTCACTGTTAAAGTTCAATCATGGTTACAAAATAAAAGTAAAAACCCTCCTGAAATTGTCTAGTTTTGATTAATTACGACAATCCCCACCAAATGCACTACTTACATCCTCACAATATTTGTACCAATAGATAACAGACATATACAAACTATTCTCGTTAATTAACAACACTTCTACAAACAAATTATACTGCATTTATAGTGACGCCAACCATATGCCAACAGTAAGGTGCCAATGGCCTAGGATAGTAATGAGCTGCAATGGCCATAGGTAGTGTATATATGAATGGCCCCAGTCTGTCATGACCATCAACAACACTAGGCAGGAATGAGTATTAATGGTTCCTGGCGGGGGCGTGGCTAACTGCCAAGCATGGTGGCTGCACACTAACGGAGCTCCGCTGCAGGACCCACTTATCCTGTAGAATACCCTGGACCCGGGGGTCATCTACTCCTGATCTCCCCTACCATCGACTCGAGAGCTCAGCGGTTATGCACTGTGCTGCTGGGGAAGTCGGACTAACACCATGTGAGGAGGTGACTCTGCGCGACAAGGCCTGCCTGTGCCGGCATGTGGGCTGTGGCGTCGGAACCTGGGGGCAGCAAAACAGTGAGAGTACTGCTGATGCGGACACCCAACGACGAAGCACCGTCATACTAGATAAGCTGAGGGGGCACCCCCCGCAGAGCACCATTGCCTTTGGTGTGCCTACGTGTGGTGGGCTTGCCCAGGGGCGGTGTCGAGACCCGCAGTCTGCGGAGCTGAGGGGCGCCGTATGCTGTACCGAGGGCCCCTGGAAGGTGATCCTACCACTGGAGACCCGGTAAGGAGGCCCCCCACATACTGATGGGGCAAACAGGCCTGGTGCAGGGTGCCCGGGCGAGTCGTACAGCCTGTACAGAGCACACTGGGCGGAGCCGGAGCGGGTACCGAGGCTGCAACGTGACTGGGCTGGCGGTCTGTTAGGATCTCGGCTTGGGTGCTGCCGGGGCACTGAGACTCGTGGAGGCTAGGCCCGGAGAGCACACCTGGGGACTGGGGCCAGGGTTTGAGATGACCGCCACCAATGATCTACGGGCTATAGTTATTACACACTGCTCCGGACCGCTGGTAAACGGCCCAGATTTGTCCCCCATTGACCATGGGCAGGCCTGCGCCGTGGTCATGATGACCTGGGGGAACCTAGAAACACCAAGATCATAAGCAGAAACACATCCGGTCAGCAGGCTGCCCCTTGGGAGCCGTGGTGGGGCTCCCCTGGGCTAGGGATTGGTGTCAGCGCAACGAGGAAAAGGAGGTAACTGCAAGTGGGCACTGCTTTGTCCGGTAGTGTCTGGACCATCACTGAGCGCATTTCACCAACCGAATAAACGCTTTATTAGCCACCTCTATTAATCGGCGAGAGCCGGCTGTGACGCAAGTTTATAAGTCCCCTGTTTGTCTCCAAGCTCACCCGGGTGGTCAGATACCACTGCCCTGGGCGCTTATGGGCACACTGCTGGGAGCGGCAACAAATGCACAAGGCACAGCGTCAGAGTGTGACACCTGAGACCTATGGCCCGTGTCTACTAGACCCTAATGTGTGGGTGAATCCACGACCTGAAGTGATAGGTGGGGGCACAGTGACAACTGCCACAGGTGGCCTGTGGCAACAATCAGAGAGTGCTGCTGCATGGGGCTCAACTCCCTTCCCTGCAGGCGTGTATTGATAACAATCTGCAGTGAAATCCACCCACAACAGAGGGCTGTGCACCAGAGGTGCTGAGAGGGGGGGCCTATCCGGTCCTACACTGCAGAACACTGCCTGATCAGTGGTGGTTATATGTGCCACAGAGACAAGAAGGCGGACCTTAATGCCCAGTTCCCTTACAAAACTGAGCACAGGACCATCTAGAGCTAAGATTGGCAACCCAGTTTGTGTCTGATTCTGATCCCCAGCGCAAGTGCTACGTGGTGGGAGGTCTCCTTCTCCCCCTCCTTCCTCCCATCAGGAAATAGTGCAGAGCAACAGCAAAATAGTTTGGTTGGCGCACCCCCCAAAGAATAAAAGGCATGGGGCGTACTAAGGGCAAACCAACGGAATAACACTCCGTTGATCAACAGATGCAGGGGAGATGGACATGGCCTCACAGACATCATCGATCAGCTGTGTCCCACGAACAAACAAAGAGCCTGGCCCAGATAAACTAGACTTAATTTTGAGGAGATACTTGACTCTTGTAAATCTATCGAACAGCAAATAGGTTCCCTAACAACTGCCTTTATCCATCTGAAAGCTGATCACGAGAAACTGTGGGACATAGTTAAAAATAACAAACAGATTCTGTCGGAGATACTGCCACGGCATATGGAACATGCGGAGAGGATGACCTGCATACAAAAGCAACTATCGAGCCTCCAAGACAGGGTGGAGGATGCAGAAGGCAGGGCACGTCACAATAATGTCCGCGTGCTGGGATTGCGGGAACGTGCGGAGGGCCCTAATGAGATGCAGTTTATGGAGCGGTGGCTGCGTGACCAGATAGCCCCGGGCTATCGCCTTTCTTTTGCGTGGAGAGGGCTCACCGGATACCACGGGGTAGACCAACAGCTGGAGCACCGCCAAGGACAATGATCACCAGTATCCTCAATTATAAAGACCGTGATCTCCTACTTCGGAAAGCCAGAGAGAACGCGCCCATCCAATATGAAAGCCAACACATTTCTCTGTATCTAGAATATACAGTCATGGTTCAAAGACAGCGCGCCTCGTACCTACCCCTGAAGAGGAAATTCCAAGCACTAAAGCTCAAATATGCTCCACTGTTTCCAGCCCGCTTCAAAATTTTACATGAGCAAAAATCCCACTTTTTCGACAGCCCGGAGGCAGCCAATGACTGGTTGGACGCCACCCTTTCTCCTCAAGCTCTGGCTACCTTAGATCAGAAGATGCGACGAGCTTCTCAAAGGCCACAGGGTCAAAGACAACACAGAAACAGATCGACCTGTAAGACTAAGGAGGGAGGCCCCTCCCTGGAACAGGCCTTGCGAAGTCAGGAATCAGCACTGGCCACAGTAACTGCTATGCGAGACACTAATCCGCCATCCACATCAGAGCACTCGGACGATAATTTGATGCCATCTGATTCCGATAGTAATGACCCGCTGTTTCCATCGATCACCCCGCAAATAGTGCAAATGTTGTTTGGTTAATACAGTATTAACCTAGGAGACACCACCCAACGACGCATATTGGGAATTTATGAAGGAGGCAAGTAAGATTTTTGCTAAATGTCCATAATATTGCTCTTCCTCCCGCAGTTGTCCTATAAGTGTATGTGTAAATGCATGGGTCCTGTCATGCGTGTAGCTCCGTCAGAAAAGAAAGCACAGTGTGCTGTATAGGAACCACCCTCTCTGCAAGTATTGCAATAGTTAACCAATTGGACGTTCAAACTGTTTTGTTTAATGTTTGAACCAGCAAAGTTATAGTGCTAGTCCTAGTATTGGGAGGGATAGACAAGTTGTTGTTTTTTGGGCTCATCCCGTACTACGACACACACACCAGCCGTTGTACACACTTGGGGCAATGTAACACGTACAGACAAAATCATAGATTGCTGTGCTGGGCAAATATAAAATAGTGACCTGGAATGTTAGAGGGATGGGCTCAGTCCATAAGCGTCACCGGATCCATGCTCAATTAAATAGGAGGAAAGCCCACATAGCCTTGCCACAGGAAACCCACCTGACTAACAGCGAAGTCGTTAATTATGCAAGAAATGGAGGGGCCAGATATTCACCACGTCATACACTGCATTCACAAGGGGGGCCCTTATATGGGTACGACACAGGGTACCGTTTGTAAATATAGAGCAGGGCATAGACATGCAAGGACCGTACACGATCGTGCATGGGACACTCGACGGGGTACATATAGTTATTGGTAGTGTATGTGCACCAAATTAGGACCAGGATACATTTTTCACCACCATGAATGCCATATTAGCGAATTGGGTTGATATCCTGTGGGCAGTGGGTGGGGACTATAACGCCATACTGGATGTTCATCTGGACCATTCCCACCACCCTGTTAGAGGGGCTGAATCCATTAAACAGGCAGAGTTCTTGTGTTCTTAGGCAGAGGGATGGAGGATTAAAGATGTGTGGCGACTTCAAAACCCCACTAATCGTGAATACTCTTTTTATTCTCCACCACACCAGTTACACATCAGACTGGACAGAATCTTCTGCTCCTCTGTTATTACACCCCAAATCTCCCACGCAACATATCTTATCTAGGTAAAACTCTGTCCGATCATAACCCATTGGAATTTAGAATGGAGGAAAGTACCCACCCTGGTCCCCACCTGGAGATTGTGGCCAAAGACATTAGAAGATGCGGTCTTTAGAGATCATTTAGGCACCACTATCACTAATTATTTTCATGAAAATGCAAACTCAGCTTCCTCACGCTTTACTGGCCTGACTTATATGCAATGCACCCGCCCCTGTGCCAATACCGGAAGTGGCACTATAAGACGGCACTGTGGTGTATACACAGGCAGCAATTAATACTGCCTTTAGTAAATATTACGAGGCGTTATATAGTGCGCCCCCGGATGCAACATCAGAACATATGGCAGGGTTCTTGGAAGGGCTAACATACCCTAGACTACCAAGGGCTGCCCACGAGGAGTTCTATCACTAGGGCTGAAATTAAAGAGGCCATAAAAAAACTCCCGCACAATAAGACCCCGGGTTTGGACGGGTTGACAGCGTAATTCTATTCCACATTTGCAGATAAGCAAGCACCACAACTTGACCGCTTATATAATGTGGCACAGGAGGCCCAAACCCTCCCATTGTCCACTATGCAGGCACTAGTCATATCTCTTCCTAAACCGAACAGAGACCTGCCCGATATGGCGGGGTACCGCCCTCTCTCCCTCTTATCTACTGAGTACAATATACCTAGCAAAATCTTGGCCCGTCGACTCCTCCCCTACCTTCCTAAACTTATACAAACAGATCAATGCGGGTTTGTCCCGGGTCGAAACACGTCCCTCAATATAAAACGCCTGCACTACGTCATGGAGGGAGCCTCAAAGCTCTCCAATAAAACTGGCTGTATTTCTCTCGACCTCCAACAAGCGTTTGACACTCTGCACTGGCATTACATGTTTGCAGTCCTAGGTAGATTTGGTGTGCCCCCTAAATATATACAGTGGGTTAAACTCTTATACACTGCCCCTACTGCCCGAGTTCGTACCGGGTCCCACATATCTCACCCATACCTGGTGGCGAGAGGAATTGGGCAGGGCTGTCCCCTGTCACCAATCCTATTTGTAATGGCACTAGAACCCCTACTCATTAAACTGCGAGAGGAAGCTATAGATAAAGGGATCCCACTGGGAAAGACAACACATGTAGTGCCAGCCTATGCTGACGATCTTATACTGTATAACAAAGATTTAACAGATGACCTGGAACTTATTCCATCTATATTTAGAGAGTTTGGAAGAAATTCAGGGTTAGCAATAAATGCTGCAAAATCACATGCTTTTTATATGCAACACAGGGAAGACCCAGAACCTATTTCTTTTGGCCCAGTGGTTCTGACGGTTGCACCACAAACCTTCAAATATTTAGGTACACAAATCTATAGAACACCCCAGGACCTACTAGAAGGGAACTTCATAAGAACCATTAGATCACAAAAGGCCCATATTGTATTCTGGACATCGCTGCCTCTTTCAGTAATGGGCAGAAATGCCACATCCAAGATGGTGTTACTCTCAAGACTATTATATTATTTTACCAACATGCCAATCCTGATACCGACCAGTGTCTTCCACACACTAGACACCCTTCTCACAGAATGAATATGGGGTAAGAGACATAGGACGACTAGTCTGGCAAAACTTCAACTGAAACCTGAGGAGGGGGACTTGGGGCCGCGACTTTCGCACATACTGCAAGGCTAGTCAACTGCAATGGTTATCATACTGGCTGGCCGGCCAAAACCTACACGAAATTGAATACACGCCCCAAAAATTGGCTTGAGGAATATTACATACACTACTGCTGCCTGCCAAAAAAATACCACATGCGACCCCACCACGGCTTAAGGTTGACCTACTATATTGGAGACGGTCACTACAAAGCACCAAGAGGACTTCCCCATACTCAGGCAATATTCCACTAGTTGGTATACCTACCACTACAGGATTAATTACCAGACGTAGCATTTCCCAATGGAGACAGGAAGGAGTGGAGACAGTAAGGAACTTGCTCATAGACGGCATGCTGGCAGACCACAACAACTTTGCCTGAGCGCAGGGAGTCCCCCAGACATTATTTTTAACACATGCCACTATAGCACATTATATAAAAAAACAGTGGGCCCCAGACGGGAGAGCACCATCCTTAGAAGGGAAGAACAAAGGGGGCAGCGTAAAATACCCATCTCCATGGAATGGAACCAAATGTTGGAAGCACTAAAGGCTAAAGACGTGACAGAACCCATTGATTCCCAGAGTGTATAGGACTTCTCCCCCACAGGACGCTGAGCCCAGGCAGTATCCTCTAACAGCATAAGCATATCCAAGGAAATTTTACCAAATGCACATACATATCAGGCAAAGTGATGAGCCCCATAGGAATATTGTACAACCAAATATTAAGGCATCAGATAAGGGAGGTTGCCAGTTTGGGGGTACGTTAAAGAGAAGATGGGGTAAATGATTGTGATTTATAAAAGATTGTTTTACTACAATGTCATCCACAGCTGATTATGGATACAGTTATCATAAGCATGGACACATGTGGACACAGATATTGGACCACACCAGTAACAACAAAGTAAATGTGTTAAAGCACAAGTGGACTACTAAAAGGTCACAAACGTACTGTTTGATGACGATTGTATTGTGTAAGACTACTACACCCGATTGTATTGTTCTTAACAACAAAACCAATAAAACTGTGTTTAAAAAAAAAATCAATGGTTCCAGGCAGTAATGAGACTCAATACAGCTAATGAGCATCAAATGTCCCAAGAGGAGAATCAAGAGTCCCTGGCAATAACAAGTGTCAATATCCCCAGGGAAAAATGAGCATTAAATGCTCAGTGCAGTAGCAAGCATTACTATAGCTTTTTGTTTTGCACAAGAACTACATCATTGGTTTTTTTCAGGTTTGATGATGTTTCTAGACACAGTGGATAACGAGACTCAAATTTAATAAATTACCCTCAAAATGAACACATATACATTCTTTGAAGCAATCTAAATTATTGTCCCCAAATTTGCCTACCATCTTTGCCACCCTGACTGAGTAGATTTACATGGAGAGAGCAGCATTGGATTAAGTCAAGTAGTTCCAGAAATTCTCAGCCTTTGTACCGAGACACACACCAATTCATTTTCCATATACGCCCAACTGGTACAGCTTGTTTTACAACTGAAAAGAACAGCAATGTTAGGGAGTCAAAAGACCCTAACAAGATAGCAGAGTCCACTGAATTGATATCACATGGCACTGGCCAAGGACAATGCATTTTGTTTTGAAAAATGAGCTCTTGTACATTGCCTGTTGGTGGACCTCACATGCTCTCCTGAAAACTGTCCAACTCCACATACTCTTTATAAGTTACATCATGATTGAAAACAAACATGGTGTTTCCTGGGAAATTAGTAATTCTTCACGTTCCCTCTACACATATCAAAATAGGGTGTACTTCACATGGTCCTACATTGAGTATTCTTTGTGTTACTTATAAATAACATTTCTGTTTAACTCACAAATACATTCCTTTGAACTGAGTAAGTCATTAGGTTTTTTGTAAATCTCATCAACTTGGAGAGCCTTACAGATATTTACCTAGCAAATAAGTATATCTCAATGTTCCTCAATAAATCACATCTTGGGCGAACTCAGCTACAGATAGAAACTTTATGATTCACTATGGGCCTTATGTACTATTGCCGTTTGCAAACCAAGGATGTGCAAATTGCACCAACTCATTTGAGAATGGGGATATAATTTGTGATCTGAACTATGTATTAATAGGTCACATTGATAACCGTACATTCACCAGGGTCAGGAAATGCCTGTTTAATATTAATTACGCAAGTTCCATTTTTTGGCACCTTGTGAATGGCTGCAAAAGCAGTGATGGAGACCTGAAAGGGACAGCAGACTGCAATCTCTGCTTTAGCTTTGTCTAGTAGAATGTTGTTTGAAGCAGCCTGTGTCCATTAAAAATGTTTCCTGTTTGGGAAAACATTGGGTTACAGGCAGTGGTCCCCTGAATACTGACTGCTCATCCCATCCAGGCTGCCCAACATGATTCCCAAATGGGAAGCTGTCCCACAGGGACAGTTTCCATTTTGGAAATAAATTACTACCTCATCTTGACTTGAGATGTTTCAATGGTTTGCAGCCGTAATGAACGAGTTAGTTACCTTCGGTAATAATGTATCTGGTAGAGATGCAGTCTAGCCGCAGATTCCTCAATTTAGAATATCCCCAGGCGTCAGATTGGATCCGGATAATCTTCATCAGTACCGCTGCGCGACGGGGGATGGCATCGCATGGCTCCGTCCTGATGTTGTCCACAGATATGACGTCAATGGAGCCATATAAGTCCCACCAGGCGCGCGGACGTCAGTTTTCTACTGTGAAGCTTTCCCACACCATAACGCGGAGCAACTACCAAAACCGTGAGAGTGTGGGAACAGTGTGCTAAAAAAGATCAAAAATCTGTGAAACAACAATGACAAGAAGTCATAGAATGATGAGAAACATTACCATGTATATCAATGAAAGAGTACTTTATACTGTAAGGGACTGAAGGGGGAGAGCAAAGCAGACGCCCCTAGAAACAGTGTCGCAGAAGCGAAGATCCATGCCCTCCTATGAGGCAAAATGGCATTGGGGATGAAGGACATGGCAAACGATAGGCAGCCTGCAATCACAGAATGTAACTATAACGGCAACAGAACTGGAACAACATGACTCATGGTGATTGACCATATTTCTGCAACAACAGAGAATGTGCAATCATTCACCCCATAAATGATCTATTGACTGTAGCACATTCAAATAGACCCTAAAGTAATTGACAGCAACACAGTCAAGGAGACCCCAAGTAACGGTTAAAAAAATGGAAGAGGGTGGAAGGCAGTGTATAAGAACATGATCAGCCCCATACTGGAAGAACCAGGGTGGAGGAGCGTGAAAGAACACTGAATCCACCACCCAATGACGAGAATGGGTGGAGAAGCAACAGTTAAAACAGCATGAGACATCCTACCCTAGAGGGAGGTGAAACATACCATCCCCCAGGAAGACAAATGCCACCTTTAAGGAGGCAAGTGGGTTGAACCCACCCTGAAAAAAGCCCTTGCAGATCGGGGAGGATGGGTAGGCGTTAAGGAATCCGCGGCTAAACTGTGTCTCTAGCACATACACTGTTACCAAAGGTAAGTAACTCGTTCATCTGATAGAGACATCTAGCGGCATATGCCTTATCTTAGAGTAGATACCAAAGCTATACCCCATTGGAGGAGGGTCTGTGACTGAAAACCACCAAGTTCCAAAGAGAACTCATCTGTCAATAACATTGACCAAAACTCGGTGGGAACAGCAATGCCAGCGTGGCCAACACCAGACCCATTATGCTCTGTGAGGGAGTATTAACCAGGGGAAGCAAAGGCACCACAATCCGTCAGAGGACAGTACAAGACCTCTCTTGTCCAGATAGGGACGAAAGGGAAGCACATAACCAGAATGGCCAGTGCAGAATGGAAGAAAGTCCTCAATTCTGCAAGAAGAAGTTAATCCCAGCACAAGTCCCATGGATCTGCAAGAGACAAGGTCCCAGAAAGGAACAAAACAGTATGGCATAGTTAGAGCATACATCGGGGCATGCACAACATTGGGTGTCAAAAATGATATGTATAGGGACAGATGTCACCATGCAGAGATATACAGAGCCATGACTACCAGGAGATAAATGTAT
Source organism: Lissotriton helveticus (assembly GCF_964261635.1). Lineage (NCBI taxonomy): Eukaryota > Metazoa > Chordata > Amphibia > Caudata > Salamandridae > Lissotriton > Lissotriton helveticus. The sequence continues at coordinate 1,050,723,433 of NC_136067.1, forward strand.
GAGGATGACAGGAATACACATAAGCAGACAGTGTGGACCGTGAGAACTACACCACACATGTGCAAAATCCCAATGAAATGTAGCATCAATAGCACATATGCATCGGCAGAAAGATGCGAGAGCACCACCAGGTAGTAAACCGGCCAGCCGTACCCGGAGGTACATTGGTTAATGGAGACTGGCCAGGTCGGTCACACACATTAGGCTCGCTCCCAGGAGAGAGAGAGAGAGAGAGAAAGAGTGAGAGAGAGACAGGATTTGGGACAAAAAAAAACCCGATACCACAGCAAGGAAAAACCTAGCTGCCATCCTTCTCGCTGTGTGGATATCTCATGACATATATACAAATAGACATATACATGTATATGAGAAATATATTTATTGAAAAACAAGGGGAACTTGTAGAGCACGCCCTACATAATATAGGAGGCCGCACAATTGGTACCAGCGGCACTGATGCCAACCAAAACAGGATATAACATGTTGAGACAATAAAAAGGCAACATCATCAGCCCTGTCGGGGAAGGGACCCTGGTCTCCCGAATGACAGGCGGAGACATTGACCACCACACTACCTATGAAAAGAGTTAGAAATACACATACATAGAAGCAGAAAAATGTATGTATATATATAGAAATATATATATATAGATATATATATATATATATATATATATATCTATATATATATATATTTATTATTTTTTGAACTGCGACAACAAACGATCCTTTTTTAGACGAGTTCGAGGTAATCAAGGAAACCCGTCTTCGCCCCCAACAGAGAAATCATCCACCGGCACCTCAACAAAAACAAAGAGGAGGACGCGGAGGGGCAAAAGGAGCAAGAGGTGGGGGCCAACAAGCGGCGGCATCCCCAAGAGTCACCAGGAGCGGACTGAACCGCAGGAGGTAGTGGATAAACAAGACAACAATGTTATTAACCTTTCGAAAAGATCTCTAACGAAGGATGAAATTTCTATCCTAAAGAAAGGACTAACCTTCTGTCCAGCCAGCGACTTTGATCCGGTCAAAACACGGATCGATTTATTTAAATACACCAGAAAACTGAAGTTCAAAAAAATCTACCTTCAGAATCCTATCAAAGAGAGTGTGGCACCCAATCTTGAAGCCTCCGTTGTAAATCCAATTGGAAGTCAAGTATGTGAGACATCCAATCTTGAAGCCTCCGTTATAAATCCAAGTGGAAGTCAAGTATGTGAGACACTTAATCTTGAAGCCTCCGTTGTCAATCCAACTGGAAGCCAAACATGCGAAGCACTGGCAAATATTCTTCTGACACCAACCCAAGAGTGGATACCGAACTCGACACCTGGAGACAATTCATTGCAAAAGGACATTGCACAAAAACGTGACCCTAGTCACCTGAAAAATAAATCAAAAAAATTGCCCATCACCAATTTTGATGCAATTGATCTTTTCAACGAAGCAGTACTAGAGGATCTAGACAAAATAGCTTCTGGAACAAGAAATAAGATAAACGACAAAAGATCAAATATAACGAAAAAAGAATGGCAAGCTATTAGATCACTAAAAGAGGACACCTCAATTGAAATGAAACCATCCGATAAGGGAGGTAACATCGTGATATTTGACCGGGAGCATTATCTAACTGAAGCTCACAGACAATTAAAGGACAAAGAATGTTACACTCCTATATCGAGAATAGAATATAACAGGAGCATTGTAACGTTCCACAAGATGTTAGATGACTGGCAAAAAGAGGGAATGCTATCAATGGACGAATACCTCTTTTTAAAATGTGAAGCACCTATATTACCAACGTTTTACCACCTACCAAAGGTGCACAAACATGCCAAAAGGCCTCCAGGGCGTCCAATAGTGTCCTCTATAGGAAGCCTGCTTGAAAACACTTCCAGATTTGTGGACTCCTATCTGTCTCCCTTTGTAAGAAGCCTTCCTTCCTATTTGAAAGACACTCAAGACTTTTTAAACACCATGGACAATGTCACTTGGGATTCAGGAATGCTGTTGATTACACTGGACGTGGTTAACCTTTATACCTGTATTAACCACAAACAAGGTCTATGTGCCGTCAAATGGTTTCTGGACACTAAACCGGAGCATTTTAATACCCACAGTGCAATGATTTTGTCCATGATTAGGTTTTGCCTGTATAACAACATCTTTTTGTTTGACGGGACACTGTATAATCAAAAAAGAGGTACTTCCATGGGTTCGTGCTTCTCCCCCAGCTATGCGAATCTTTTCGTTGGATGGTGGGAGAAGCGCGAAGCCTGGAACGACTCTAATCGGCAGTGGACGGACAAGATACTTATGTGGACGAGGTATATCGACGACCTCTTTATAATCTGGCAGGGAGATCGCCATTCAGCAGAAGAGTATATTTCCCAACTGAATACTAATACGCTTAATTTAGAGTTTACTAGTACCATCAGCACCGACTGTATTAATTATTTAGATCTGGAGGTATTTGTACACAATAACATCTTGCACACCAGACTGTACAGAAAGCCCACCGCAGGTAATGCAGTCTTGCATGCAAAATCATACCATCCAAAAAGCCTAATAAAAAATGTACCATACGGCGAATTTTTACGCCTTAAGAGAAATTGTTCTCTTATTCAGGATTACACGCATGCTGCTGCTGAAGCAAAAAACAGATTTGAGGATAGGGGGTACAATAGGAATATTCTGTCCCAGGCCAGTGAAAAAGCCTCTATAGCTAACAGGAGGGATCTCCTAGTTCCAAAATTAAGAACTGAGGCACCTGATGAAATTCGTATGATTACGGAATTCAATACAAAATCAGGCGAAATAACGAACATTTTTCGTAAACACTGGCATTTACTAACTTCTGATAAAGTCCTCAAGGGAAATCTGCCGCCAAAACCGTTAATCACATACAAAAGATGTCCATCTTTGGCGGATCATCTGGTCCACAGCAGTTTTAAACCAGTGACCAAACCTGTCAAAATTTCCAAATCGGTGGGGTTCTTCCCTTGTTTGAAATGCAAGGCATGTAAATTCAGTGAAAAAACATCTGAATACCCAAATCGCACAGGCGATAACAAACCCAATTTGAAAATAAAACAGCTGCTCAACTGCAACTCGGAGTATACTGTGTACTGTCTAACCTGTCCATGCAAACTGCGATATATTGGTAGTACCATCAAACCCGCGAAACTTAGGATCCTTGAACATATGCGGGCCATTACCAATAATGACAAAGCATATCTGGTAGCCCGCCACTTTGCTTTACACCATCAGAGCAAGTGGGAAAAATTAAGCTACTATTGCATGGATCAGGTCCCCAAATCAGAACGGGGAGGTGATAGGGAAAAGGCCCTGCGCATCTTAGAATCTAAACACATTATCAATTTGAAAACGATAGCTCCTTGGGGTTTGAATAACAACGAAGAACTGTGGGTTCACTTGTAATCACTATGGGGTCAATAATGGGAAACAAACCATAATCAAAGGATTAGAACTGAGTAACAGCGTTATTTCCCTTATGACATCCAATGCCTTTTGTTTTGGTCTGTATTGTTGATTTTGCACTGTTTAACTGAATGCCCATTCAGGGCTAAATAATACAAAGAGGATAACTTGGGAAAGGAATGGTTCAGAAACACCCAAAGTTTATCCCAATCAAAGTTACTGCATTAATTGAATGAATGTGAAAAAAGTATTGAATTATTCTAATAATGTTACTTGTTTTTAAATGAGCACTATGCACTTTCACACTAATCACCATGATAAAGTAAGCAAAGTAATGCTATTTGCCCACTACAAAATGGCGACTACAATGTATTCAAAAAAAGATGTCCTTCGTTTATGTTTATGAAGAGGGTAGACAACCAATGTCTTTAAAATGGTGATTTTTACTACACAGTAATGTTACACTGACGAAGCCTGTGAAGGCGAAACGCGTCTGTAAGGGGTGAGGGGGGTTTGGTGATTAAAAATTTTGCAACTGGATACCAGCGTGCCGGCCTTTCTTTTTCGGATACTTTATGGGATACGAAAAGTGTGCAGCGATATATATATATATATATAGATACTGCAGAAATGGCAATGTGTGTTCTGAAGACGAATACTCCCACTGAGAACATCAGCCGGGGCCAGGAACAGGAACACCTGAGCCCCTGTGCGGCAAGGAGCAAAGGGACTAGAGCCCCTGCCCGGACAGTGCATAGGGAAAAAAGGGCACAAGGCAACGTGCAGCAGTGACGTGTCTGGCATGAACTCTACTGCCCATGAGCGAAAACCTGACAGGGCTTGAGCTGCGAAAGAAGACCTAAGCACGTCCCAACACCAGATAATGCAGAGTAGACAATACCACAAGAAGGCAGCCAAGACAGTGGCGCAAGGCGTAGCACAGTCTCCCCGTGACTTTGAACGTACCCAGAGCGTACTCAAATATTGTGTCCGTATAGAACAATATACAGAAAGAAACCGTTCCGGAGCGGAACATGACAACATACCCACAAGGTACACTTGCTTACGTCTAAGACAGCCAATGTAGGCAAAAAGAGCACAGCGAAAAGGTGAAGAACACAACGGGGTGAGCCAGGTGTGGCAGAAAAACAAAATTACCTGGAGCAGTCTGCCGCCATAGAGGTAGAAGAGTGCTACGGACCAACCGTAGACCACAACTCATAAGCTCCAGGAGAGAGCCATGCCAATCTTGTGGGTCTCACCAGAGAAGACGTCCTACAACAGTAGGAAGAGCAACGAAGGGAGGAGCCTACAGTATGAACTACAGGTCAATCCCTCAGAGGGACAGAAAAAGCCATCTTAAGAAGACTCAATTGGAGCCTTCAAAGCTTTCTGTGCAAGGAAGAGCGGCTATACAATAGCCAACGTATACCCCACATAGGGTATGTCTTATCCCCGTAAAAAGCCAAGGACACCTCTTCAGACTAGCTCGTAGACAGAGGACTCAAAAAGAAAAGCAGAAACAGCTGGCTAGCTGTACCAAATAAGGAGAAAAATGGCTGATTAGCCATACAGTCTGTCCGGGCAATAACATCTTGAACCCATAGACGCATACCAGAAAAAACAGTAACAATACTCCAACCAAAGTAAAAGTCCACAACAAGGACTAAAAACCCTGGGATTTCAGGAAACCCAGACATGAGACATTGGACCGCTGAGTCAGCATGACTCTCAAAAAGGGAGACTCCATCAAAGGGCAAATCCCGAAGATGCTCCTGAACATTTGCAGGAAAACTGCCATTGCGCAGCCAGGGATGGCGACGCAGAGGAACTGACTAGGCCATAGCCCGACCCACAGTGAGTGGTGTCCATGGCTGACCGAATGGAAAACTGTGCCAGTTCACGGCCATTATGAAGCAGCCGATCCAGTTCAGCCCGAGAGCCCTCCGGAAGAGATGGAAGGAGACGCTCGACCGAGTCCCAAAGGGCAAAATTAGCCCGTGTAAACACGCACAACATGTTCAAAGACCGAAGGGCGGAGCTGGAGGAGGCAAAGACATGGCAGCCACACGCCTCAAACCAGCGAGACTCCTTAGTGGGAGGAAGCACCAGAGGAGGGGAGGAAGGTAGCGAGACAGAGGCTGCCTGGACTACCAGTTATTGAGCCCTAGGATGGAGGGACAAACAGACAGGGTCATCTGGAGTCGGGCGATGATGATGTGCAATAGCACAACTCACAGGGTCTCCGGATGAGGATTTCACCCAAGTCCTAAGAAGAATGTCATATAATAACCCGCCATAAGGCAGCAAGGGTTCCACCTCCATGTCACACTGGTAGAGTAGATCCAACAAGGGTTTAGAAGGCAGAGAGACTGAGGAAGGCTGCATCTGTAAGATATCCGCAGCTTTGAGAACCGCTCTTGCAAATGCTGCACTAGCCTCCGGGGCCATTCTAGGTGACGACAATAAGCCATCTTTAGTAGGCTAACCCGTCCACCAAAAGGCAGAGGCTCTGCAGCCTGAGAACGACCAAAAGCATGTCAGTGCTCCATGGGCACCTACTACTAGGAGCATCGAAATAACCCTGGGGGTGGTTAACCCTCAGGGTCCTCATCCTCATCGACCAATAGAGGAACAGCAGGGGACAGCACCAGCGTCGACTGACGTCGGGATGGTGTTGCATCGAAGTCAATGACCACCAAAGAGGACTCGTCTGCCCGACATTGAAACGTCATCGACTCGAGCTCCACTGAGATGGGAAACTGCGGTGTAGAACAGCGTCGACTCAGAGTCGAGCTCCGCGCTACAGCTGCCGCTGGTGCCAATGCAGGGAGCCCTACTGGGCTGTGAGGTGGCTCCACAGGAGGGCAGGACGTCTGACTGGGATGCCCCTCCGGGCCCTGTCCCGACATCACAGCGACACCGAAACCAGAGTCAACGTACTTGATCGACGCCGAGGACGAACTCACTGGCGAATTCCACATCTGAGCCCCTACCCCCTCTGTGGGGACCAAAGGCGCCCCAGGGAGAGGAGGTGACCCAAAGATGATCTGCAAAGCCCGAGAATAGGCTTCCATCTGGGATCTAGTCGCCCCAACACCAGAAAATGGTGGGTAGGCGGGGGTCAACTCCTGGGGGCCCATGTCCGGTGAAGACCAGGAGCAGCGGGCCACGGCGTCACGTTTATGGGAGGTCAATGAACTCCGTGACTTCTTCCTGAGCTTACCTGTGTCAGGCGAGCAACAGCCATGGGATTGACTCCGTGACCTGTCCCGAACCAAAGCCCCAGCTCGAGAGGGAGACTGGCAAAGAGAGGACTCCGAACGGGACATCCGGGCGAACAGCAACTTCATCCGACGTTCCCGCAGGGACTTCAGCTTCAGCTGCCAGCAGGCGTCGCACTCCTCTGAGTGGTTGTGCTCTCCCAAGCACCACATGCAGATCTCGTGTGGATCCGTCGCCGACATCTGCTGCGTACATGTCTCACACGACTTGAAGCCCTTAGGCATCTCACACTGTTCCCGGACGCTAAAAGACGTCGATAAGGCCGAGAAACAAAAACAGGCCAGAGGAACTGCTTCTCCTGGATCTGCTTTGCGACACAGAAAAAAAGGGAAACTGACATCAGTGTGCCGGATGGGACTTATTTGGCTCCATTGACGTCATATCCGTGGACGACGTCAGGATGGAGCCATGCGACGCCTTCCTCCGGAGCACAGAGGTACTGCTGAAGATTCTCCGGATCCGGTCTGATGCCTGGGGATATTCTAAGTTAAGGAATCTGCAACTAGATGTCTCTATCAGATTGAGATCACAATGCATGGATATATTCCTTTTAGACTCAGAAAGAGGAGAGGAATTCCTCTTTCATGCCTTTGCCTGTTTACAATTGAGAAAGTGTTCCAAAACCACTTTTGCAAGGCTGAAAGATTTCTGTAACTCGGGAAAATGTTGTTGTGCACTGTGAAAGGTACCTTGAAGTTGTGAAGCCTGATACACAGGATTTAGGACTGCAAACCTTCCTTATAAATTACATCCACTTGAAATAGTACAATTTATTGGCAACTGAGTAATTCCCATCATTCCTTGCACATTGCATCTGTGTACTCCCCTCAAATATTGTCATAGCAATGGTGTAATTGTCTATGATCCTTCTATATCACATTTAGGGTGTTGCATGGGGGTTGAATCAATAAATACTTTCATGGTATCTGGCTAATACACTTAGGGCCATATCTACATAATTTAGGGATTGCAATTTTCTAATTGTGAATCGCAATTAGGAAATTGCAATTTCTAGTGTACAAAAACCTAGAAGTTGGAAATAGCAGTTCCAAACGGGGTCCCAAAATGACCTACTTTGTGAATATTAATGAGGTAGGTCGCAGTTTGGCCCATTAGGAATTGCAGCTATTACTTGTAAGGTAGCCTGCTGGGGTTACCAGGCCTATGATTGCTTTTTAATCAAGCAGTCTTTTGAAACATTTGGGCTTCATTTTTAAAGAGTAGATATTTGTCCGTGGGACCACTGACTGCTTAAAAAAAATATTTATATAAGATTTCACAATCTTTGCAAATGGTTCCACCACCCTTGAGGTATCGGTAAAAAGTGTATGCTTTGAGGCCGCAATTTAGTCGTAAAACTTTCATACTTACCACTTTAACAGGTAACTAAATTGCAAATGGACTTTTGAACATTTTAAAAACGTTTAGTGGTCACAAACGGCCCAATTCTGAGAATTGGGCAATTTGCAACCTCAAAAAGGTTTTAATTTGAACTATCAAGTAGTCTTCGACAACTGGGTCATTCTCAATGATTCATTCTAAACTGCTTCTGGGAGCAGACCTCACAATATTCTTCCTAGCAGTGACTAAGGATCTACAATCTTTATTCACAAAGTTTTTTCTCTGTGCAGTTGTGTCTTACTCCTGTCATAGAGGGGAATTTGACAAGAATAACCAGCCTGAATCACCAAGCGCTTTGGTGAGGGGTGCTTCCTATATCAGGCTTAGGTTTCATTTACTCGATTTTCGAGAGTTAGACACTCTCGGAATCGTAAAACTCTTTTCTGCACATACTCATGAAATAAGACAACAGCTCACAAAAATACACTGTGAAACAGGTCTGGGTATTCAGGTGCAGATCACATATAAGACAGAAGACACAACTACTTATAGAAAAATCCTTTTGAAACGGGCCCTTAATAACGTACTCACACTTCAGAGTCTTTATTAACCTGGCAAACAGCCACTCAGACCTCATATAGTTCACCTACATTGGCCCTACTTGTGCACAGAATTACTTAGTATGCAGCTAAATAATCGCTAAAACGTTTTAGTTCACAATCACCATCTCTTCCAAGCTCGTGCACAATCTCTCCATTTCAGTGAGTTATTTACGCAACTTGAAACACCTACATCTGTGGCAGTTTACTAAACACAGAGTCTAGTCAAAAATACATTTTAGAGTAACTAAAGTAGTTCTTCTGTGGCACTCTTTCACGTTCTCTTATATAGTTTTGTGAATTTGCCCCCAAACATAAAAATGAAATAAATGGAAATATTCAGCAAAGGAATGGGGAATGCCTCTGTGGCCACGAAATTCATGATATTTCCTATGCTGAGGGAGTCAGCGCTCCAATTTATCACCTGCTTTAGCAGGTGGTAAATGGGAGCAGTGGCTTCTATGTTGAACAAGTGTGAGGTTGAAATGAGGGTGATTGGGATGGGGAAGGGAGGATACAGAAGGCTAGTGGAAAAAATGCTCATGCAGGGTGGAAATTTGGATCCCCCCTCAGGGCCCCACCCATCACCGCCACAGAATAAGGTTGAGCAGGGATGGAGATGGCAGCCTGCGTGAAGCACTTTTATTGGCTGGAATATCTGGCTGGTAAAATTAAGTTAATTTTTAATTGTAAAACTTTATTGCTTGATTAATAAAAAACCATTGCAAGTACAAAATTTAAAATATATCCGAAAAATTCATTTACAAAAGGGGAGTTGGTTGAGTCCAGTATGTATACAGATGAGGAAAAGGACTTGCCAAGTTGTTATGACGATAAGGGGTCACAAGCTGTGGGCCCCTCACAGAGTTTTTTTGCTGCATGGTCCATGTACCTTACCAGGGCACAGTTTAGTTTTGTGTTCCTGGGATCAAAGCAGGCCAAAACTGCTGCTCTACACGATTTGATCCTATTAGTATTCCGGATATGCTTGAAGAGGGACCGTCTTTCGTTCAGCAGTTTTGGGCAGATACAAATTATGTGTATTATATCTTCTTTGTGGTTACCACAGAGTCGACATAGTTCTCGTCCGTGGTCTCTTTTCCATTTTGGTAAATGAACCAACAGGTTGATAACTCCCAGTCTCAGTTTTAAAAAACTTTGTTTCGTACGCGCAGTGAAGGGAACTGTTAGGTACTGCTGTGGGGTCAACAAGGCATAAGACTGCAAGGTTAACCACCCATGACTTCTTTTTGCTAGGCGAGCCTTGTCTTCGACTATTGATAGCTTTTTAGTGTTTATTTTCACTAGCCGTTTGAATTCCTTTTGACTTATGTGCGAGCTCCAAAGGTCGTTTAGGCATAGAGTTGTTAGACCTTTTTCCCGAAAACCGTGCCCTGCACGCCATGAATTCGTGTCAAGAATGAGCCACAGATGATGTGCTAGACTGCCTTCCTTTGATGACCTCAATTTATGGCAGCACACAAGAAAATACATGGCTCTGGCATGTTTTTGCTGGCAAATTCCCAGTTCCAACCTGATTTGTGCCGGTGAGGTTTGGGATGGTAATTTGAACACTGTTCAGTAGATCTTTGTGATGATTTTGTCCAGTTGGCCACTGTCCAAGCCTTTGAGGACTTCACTACCATAAGTTAGTGTGGGAATAATTTTTGCCTGAGCAGCCTGTATTGTTGGTGCAAAAGTTGGGCCTTGTAATTTCTTATGGATAGATCCAACTGCAAAAGCAAGTGCGGCTCCCTTCCTTTTTTGTTCTTCTAAGTGGGTTTTGTATTTGTCATTGTTGTTAAAAATGACACCTACGTACCGGTGGCAGTTGGATTCAGCAATGCTTCCCTTGTTCAGGGTCCAAGACCATTTCTTAGCTTTCCGTGGGTGGACCGCCAAGATTTTGGTCTTCTTGTTGTTAATCAGTAACTCGTTCTTGTTTGAGTATTCCAAGGTGGCGTCAAGGAGCCTTTGCATGCCGATCTTTGTTTTGCTAAGAAGGACCACATCGTCAGCGTATAGCAGGTTTGACAGCCATAGACCAGCTACTTTAGGAGCGTGGGAATTAACCTTGTTTAGAGCTTCGGGGAGGTCAGATAGGAATAAGTTAAAAAGTGTTGGTAAAATTAAGTTCGGTGTTTCTGCACCCTGGAAAACCAAGGGGGGGGGACCACCAGACCAGCCGTGAGTATGGAATCCTACATTACTTTGCAATAAATTTGACACATGCAAACATCCAACACACCACATTCCACAGAACTTTGCACAGATCTACAACACAGATGTGCTACATAGTTGACTATCACCATGCTCACTAGAGAACCTCTCACCATAATATACTGATACATGATATAGATTATATACTGCCCTCTATCATTTAAAAAGACATCTTAGACAGAATCACAACACAATTGGTATGCCATTGGGTTGATAACATATTTCCCTAATAGTACTTGCCACCCATAAAATGCCACACACATTTATCTGTCAATGGAGCAGCAGCATTGTCTACAACGTTAGATAATGCGTAAACAAGTGGTTCAAACCTTCAACTTACACAGGACAACTGTTGCGGATTGGGAAGCGACCAACCTCAGGTCAGAGGTTCCAACCACCTTATTTGGATGCGATGTGGTGCGGTCAGAAACATCCATTTAACAATGGGGGCTTGTGCGGTGGGTGGAAACCACCCGCAGTACAAGCTCCCATTGAAAAATGAAAGTCTGTAAACATCCCTACATTGGGTGGCAGGCACACGGTGCAGGGAAGTTGATGGGGGCAGCATAGATGCCCCCGCGGCCCAAATGCAGAGTCGAGCTCAATTTATAAGACATAACCACCTATAGGACAATAGAACTGGAAGGACTTCTATGATTTGTAGTATTTCATCCCAAGCTGATTCAGACTCTCATGATTGTGGAAAGCTGTAGATGCAAAAAGCGCTTAGAAGCCATATCAATAGCAGAATCTGTGCTACACAAAAAAATAAGACAACCTGTGCAGGAAAGGTTTAAACAAAAAGACAAAACATGTCGAGACACTACTGTTCCCGAGTTCCACGTGGTACAGCTGTTAAACCAATTGCCATATAATTGTCTTGTATACTGAACACAGCTACTGTTGAGCCAGTACCTTGAGTAGTGCATAGCCTGGTGGCCTGCAATGTGGAAGTAAAAGTCTGTGGTGTGCTTCATCTCATTGGGGTGGCCTGTTGTCTCAATCCAGTGCCCCAGCGGGTGGGAGTAGACTCCATCAACCAGGTTTTTCTCATTATAGACACTGCAGCGGTCATGGTGGGGCCCACTACCTGCGAAGAAAAGGAGAGGGCATTAACTCACCAAGTGACTTTTCATATGAAAACTGGGAAAGCCCCTTTAACATCATGTACTTTTAAATCCAAATCAGAAAAGATTATTTCCAGTACCTACCATCGTTATTATCGAGTAATACAATTATAAATTCACTGTGTAAATGTAACACAAATACATCATCTCGGCTGGGAACAGTCATCAATTAATGTCGTCTGTAATTGGAGTGCAGCTACTTTTATCTTCTGCGGATGTCAAGTCTATTCTTAAACAGGTTCATTTGTATCTTGAATGTATCTAGTTGTCACGGCTGTAGGATTCGGAATTGATTTGCCGCCATTTTCAGATGCGTGTTAATTATAGAAATACATTCTCAACTGCTCTTTTTGGCCGTTTATAGCTGAAAATCTAAGGTTGGGGACTTCAAAGCAGTGCAAGAGTAGCAAAACATAGGAAATGTAATTGTATTCGTTGTTAACACATAATGTTTTATTACAAAGAGAAATGGAAAGCATGGCCTGATCTATAAACAGCCGAAGTAATTTAATTTTGTGTTATAATTTTTTATTGGCATTTTGAGAAAATTGCATCATAAGTACAATAAAGTTAATAATAACTTACAATTTGAATGATATGAATAAATACATGGAATATATAGAAAAGAAAAACAAAAAATACATATATGATAAATACTTTGCACCAATAAATAACACTTACAACTATAAAGATAAATAGTAAGGTATACAGTTGAATAAATATTGTGTGAGAAACGTTAAATATTTAAATAAGCTGAAGTAATTTCAAGAAGTGGCAGTAGTTGGCCTAGACTGGTTGAACACGGATGGGGCACTGGTCTGTGACCCTGGAAGTGACTGGAGACTCCAGGGTACAGGGGGTGACATGCCCAGAGTTTGGGTCTGGACACTGGTTTACAGACTAAAGGTGTCGCAACCAGATTTTGTGACCAGGTGTTACAGCACTACTGTGCTTCTAGGAGGGTGATGGCGCCCCTCCTGGTGGTTAGGAACTACACTGACAGAAAGGGGACAAGACTGTTGGACAAAGCTTTCGGAAAGAGGTGTAAAACAGAGAAGACAACGCATGCCCCTATTTCTTGTATGAGAAAAAAATAAAAATTGTAGATTAAGGCAAAAAAATCAAGCTTCAGAGAATGAACACTCTAGCACAGCAGCAACATATAAATAACCACTTAACCCCTTCGATGCTGGCCCGTTTCCGCCCTGTGCGGTAAACATGCGAACAGGGTGGGGCCTCGACGAACCCCAGCCGTCATCCGCACAACAGCACCGCGGAGCGTGACGGCTGGGGTTCGTCACCAGCATGCAAGGGGTTAATAAGCTTCCTCCATACAGAGGAAACTCGGTTAGGCAACAAATGTACAGTGTAAACAGTGGCCATGTCTGGTAAACACTGAAGAACTTGCTCCACAACGCTTGCCATTACGTAGAGCAACAAATACATACCTGCTTACGAATCCCGCCGCCTACAGGCCATTCAAAACCAAGCTGCTCGTCTTATCCTTTCCCTCCCCAAATCCTCCCACATCACCCCAGTTCTCAAATCTCTTCACTGGCTTCCAGTCCACTTCAGATCCTTTTTCAAATTGGCCTGTCTAGCTTTTCGGGCTCATTTCCGTTCCGCACCCTTGTTCATCACTTCTCTTATTTCTTCTCATGCCCCGGTCCGCACTCTCCGCTCTTCTTCTCTTTCTCTTCTTCATATTCCCCGCTTCCGCAAATCCAGAACGGGAGGCACCCGGTTCTCAGTCCTGGCCCCCCAGTTCTGGAATAGTCTTCCTCTCTCTATCCGTTCCATTCCCATCTACACTCACTTCCGCAAAGCTCTTAAAACTTTTCTTTTTTCCCAGGCATTCCCTTCCTAAACCTCCTTGGGTTCCCTCTGCTGTGTTCTGATCAGGTCCCCAGCGCCAGGAAGCCGTTCGGCCACCGTGCGCTTTATTAAATATTTTATTCATTCATTCATTCATACAGAGAGTGCACTTGGACAAAATATTTTTTTTAATGATGCATGTTAGTGCACTTTATGTTCTTGTGTAATTGTGCGCTGGGGATTGACAGCATTGGTGCAGCAGGTGCAGTGGCACCGTGGCCCAGAGGCCTTAAAGACCCACGGAATCCTGATTACTGCTGCATTTTTCAGTTCAAACATTGGCCAGGAGGCCCATTTTCTTTCTTGCACTAGGGCCCATGACACCGTGGCTACACAACTAATTGTGCGATGCGGACAGACCGTTGCTGAAGATAAAGTATGATGAAGATGTTTGCGTGAGGATGGATGAGGTAGGTTCCATATACATATTCAGCGCGTCGTCTCTGTGTGCTGACGGAAAAGTCCTGCTATGGCAGTGGTATATGTTTTATTATCTATGGATGCAGCGCCATGAACAACAGTAAGCCAAAGGGTTTTTGGCAGGATGAGGAAGATGTAGCAGTTTAAAACAGTAACTGAGCTAAAAAAATTCTTAAATTAAATAATTTGGGGCATCCAACCACATCAGTAGCTCATTTTACTTCGTATAAACACAGAAAAAATCATCTTTAAGGACAAAAGTTCACATAAGGTTACCCAACAATGCCCTCTGGTAGAAACGTCATAATTAATATTTCAGAGGGGCATTTTAAGTGATCCATCCATTATCACAAAAACCTATCTGGCTGAATGGCAGGTGGCCAGTCTCCCAGGCAAATGTCCTCGCAGTGTCTATCCTAAATAGAAGTTTTAAGCATAGTTATTTTGGACACCCTAATCGTCATCACATTAACATAAAACATGTTCTATGAATGCAGCGGAGACGCTTTATGATATGTCTAGATCAGTTCCTAAATTCCTGGGCTCCTTCCCATCTAGCACTGTGGTTGTTTTTAATGGAAGTCAAGAATGAGCCCCAACTTCAGGGGTGTACATCTAGCAATGAAGTCTTGGTTAATGAGAGACTCCTCTAGGAAACACCAAACAGCACAAGCAGGTTAGACTCTACTGTGCCCTGTATCTCCTCAGTGGTGGGTTGCGCTCTGATTATGTAAGGTTAGGTGGACATGAGTGATCTGACAATATCCCTGTTACTGGCTTCTTCACAACCTGACTAACAAGTGCAGGTGATGTGTCACCTTATACTTTCATAGCTCTTTATTATGGTCCCTCAACAGAGATGCGGCAGATGTGTGAAACAGCTAAAGAAAAGACCGAAGTAGTCCAAAAAGTCCTAAAACTGCATGAGAGAAGGCACCTATTACGTTGCACTTAGTTTGTCTCTGCAAAAGATTGAAGAAATTCAACATGTTTCATTCAACTCAAATGTTTAGCAGATTTATGAGGACTAAAAACAAAATGATATGCCTGACCCTGCAGCAGTGGAAGTGCCGTAAATTGAATACATGAGTGTTCCATGTGTGGAAAACGAAAAGCTCCACACCAACGTGGAGCTGCTGCGTGCTACAATTCTTAGCTTGGAGAGCATAACCACAGATGGATTTTTTTCAGTTCTACACCTAGAATAGTTCCCACTCTTCTACAAACCCAAAGATTGAGACTCAACACACGCAGGCTTAAAACAGTCCATATCACACAAAAACAAATGAGGATTCAGGTTTCAACGCTTGCAAAAGCCGCAAGGTTTAAACACATCATACATTAGGCAGCCACCTATGACGCTGGCACGCACAAGAGCCATGGCAGCCGCTGTCTTTAGTCCTGATGAATCTTTTAAGATTTTTAAGAGGAAACAGCATTTACAACGCTGCCATTACATCGCGTTTCTATTACAATGAAGTTGTTACAACGACTGCGTTGTTAGAACGCAATGCCTTTACATCGCCAGTCATTAGATCAACTTTCTGTAGGGGGCGCTCTAACCTAAGGGATAGTATAATTTACGATTCCAACACCTGCCCTACTGTTCGTAGACTGGAGTTGGAATGGT
Source organism: Lissotriton helveticus (assembly GCF_964261635.1). Classification (NCBI taxonomy): domain Eukaryota; kingdom Metazoa; phylum Chordata; class Amphibia; order Caudata; family Salamandridae; genus Lissotriton; species Lissotriton helveticus. The sequence continues at coordinate 1,050,739,371 of NC_136067.1, forward strand.
AAATTATACTATTCCTAAGTCCAGCGCACCCCCTATAGCAAGTCGATCTAATGACTTGCGATGTAAAGGTATCGCATTCTAACAACGCGGTCGTTGTAATGACCACGTTGTAATAGAAAGCAATGTTATAGCATGCAATGTAACATGCTATATTTGTTTTAAGGCCGAACATCACCATCACATATTAGTCAGGGTGAGAAGGAGCCAGCAGCAGGCATAGTATATTAACTCTTGTTTCTACTTCAGACAATCAGAGAGAGAAAACCACCACTGAAGAGAAGCAAGTGGTGTAGTAGTTTAACCTACCTACCCATTTTGGTGTGTCCATGAAGTACCTCTGTTAGAAATTGGGTTCTTTGTTGACGAAGGTGAGAAACCTGGTCAAGCACGAACCACAATCCTAGTCTGTGTAAGGCACAAGCAAACCCAACATTATCTTGTGCTTACCCTCTGGTAGATTGGAACAGAGCAGGCAAGCTTAAGTTGAAGGTAATGTGTAAAGTATTTGTGCAACAATTCAAACACTAAAAACAGTGAAAACACCACAAAAAAAGATCCCACACTAAGCTTAGAACACCGGAGGAGTTTTTATTAAATAGAACAAGACCAAAACAACACAAAATCTAATCAGTAAAACCGGAGATATCGTGTTTTAAGGTCTTAGGGGAAAACAGTGCCAAAAAGCACGCGGTGCCAACAAGGGATAACTGGTCACGATGGACCGGGACAGAGTCACAAGTTCCAGGTCACCGTGATGGAGCGCCTGCCGGCTACAGGAACCAGATTAGGCCTGTTGTACAAAGTACCTTAAAGTCTGGATGTGGAGAATTAAATGGACCCGAGGCAAAGAAGGGTAACGCTGTCGAAGCGATGCGTCGGTTCCGAGATGCAGCGAGACTGCGGTGCGTGGTCCTGTAGCATCGACGTCAAGGATCCCCTCGACGGGGCTTGAGTTGTGACATCCGGGCATGGAGAATGCAGAGTACAGCCGAGGCAATGCATCGGTTACGATGAGCGGTGAAACTGGGATGTGGAGTTTCATCGTCGTCATCGAGGTGCCATCGATGAGAGATGCACGGAACTGGGTTGGAGATGCACCACACCGTCAGTGATGTATCGGTTCCAAAGCTGCGAGTGAGATGTGGACATTCTGCACCGGGTCCAATCTGTGCAGCGGAGGCAATGCGTCGGGTCTGCCAGAGGATGTCCTGCTGAGCCAAGGAGATGCATCGATTTGGCTTGCATGGATTCAGCTCTAGGAAGCATTGCCTTGCAGAGAAGATGCGTTGATTCCACTGGTAAGCACCTTAGGCCAATTTCCAATGGTCCAGGACTGGGGTGGCACCACTTGGCAGGGTGGACTCACAGACAGCAGAGTCAAGGTGCAGATGCAAGGTAGTTGGAAGCCTTTTATGTCCCTGAGGCTTCAGATCGGAAGACCAGCCAACTAGCCCTTCGTGTCACTCTGGGTTCAAGAGATGTAGGTCCAGCCCTTCTCACGCCGGCAAGAAAGCAGGAGGCAAATCAGGAGTACAGCAGATGCTCAGCAGAGTGGTTGTCCTTTCAGCAGCATTGCTATCCTTCTTCCTGGCAGAGTATCTACAGGTCCAGAAGTGTACAGAAGTGGTGGTGTCTGAGGTCCTTCTTTTATATGCTTTAAGGTTGTCAACAAACTTTGCAATGGAAACATACCTACATGTATGCATATTCACACATGGGAAGCACACCATCTTCTCCTCCACAAAAGAGTCCCTTACTCCTGGAAGATACATGTTAGACAACCAATAAAGAGTTCTAGGATGGCTCACTTCTGTGTTATGTGTTAAAAATCACTGCATGTCCTGTTATGTCAACTGCACCAACACAAAGAGGAAGAGTTCATGTGCAAGAGGCTCTTGGCCAAACACATAAGCTCCTCTCAGGCTAAAAATAAGTTAACGCTGCTGCAAATGAAGGTTTTAGTGCTTTTTCACGAGTTGTAGATTCTATAACTGAGCCTACAGTCTCACAGCCCTTTAAAATCTGCACTTCATGTGCAGTCAAGCAGTCAACATAATGGAAGGGCTTAATTATCTGAACTATTCATGATATTGCAAAATTATTTTCAAAAATATATGTTTTCTTTTCTATTTGGCCACATTGTGTTAAGCTTGGCAGCTACAAATTTCCATTACTCAAATTGCAATATTAGTATTTTACATGTTTTTTTCTTATTTTTTTAATGGGTATGATCTGCAGTTGTAATTGGCATCTTCAGGTTCACATTTTGTAAGTGCCAAGTAACTGGCAAATCATCTTCTAGTATTTCTTCGTATGATCTTAAACATAGATGTACAGAGTGGCCCCTTTATTTCCAAATCAAGTCAAGTCAATAAACTTTATTCGACTATATTTCATAGCCATAAAAGTACACAAAATCACATTGAAAAGTTAACAGAGATCTAACAGTTCTAAGCAAAGATAGGAGATGAACAGGCTTCATAAAAAGTAAAAGCGTAAACAAAAAATCACATTATCATAGTTTTACGCAGATAAAATACACTTTTGAGATATGTCACAATAGAAGAAACGGTGAAAATATCCTCCAAAGTCAATATGGCCAAAAAGGCAGGGCGACAAAATCTCAAATCCAAATATTTTAAAATGGGCACAATCCATCTCTTTCTGGATAACAAATAAAATCTACAAAAAAATAAAATATGTATGTCTGATTGATCAGAGGTATTATCACAGGGACATTTAGGCAAAACCCTTGCCCAGTCATTCATAACAGGGAAACTTAGTAATCTGAAGAGAATTCCAAATCTAAATCTAATTAGTAGGAATCTTTCATGTTCTTTCATATGTAATTTTAGATAGGGTTGAATGGAGTTAACATTGGTAGCCAACTGGTGAGAGATCACAGTTGTTTTAATCATTTCTCCTGTTTGTCTCTGGTCAAGGAAAAAATCCAAACACAAAGACTTTAGATTCTTTCTGGTAATCCCAGTCATAGTTTCTGGCTCATCAAAAAACTCCGGGTGTTTGATGTTCTTACAAACTAGTTTAATGTAACAAAACCATTTTATCCTTTTTGCCCCATCGAGTTTTAACACATCTCCCAATATAAGTCAGTTTAGATAGCATTTCTCATTGGTCCAAACACGATGCCATAATAGAATTGGTTGCACTCTAATTAAGTCTTCTAGAAATGGTATTCCCAGTTCAGTATGGCAATTATAATTGGACATGCTCCTGGGGAGAGACAGTAAGTGACGTAAGAAATCATTTTCAGTCAACTGTAATTTATGAACATCTAAGTTTCCCCATATGCCAGCCCCATATAGTGCTACTGAAACGCAGCTAGACTTATAAATGTAAATGAGTTCTTTGACCGGTTTTTTGCCCAATTTTTTGCTAAAAGATTTGACAGCCATAATCGCTTTAGAAAATAATAAATTTCTGGCCTGTATTGCATTCGTCCAATTTCCAGTTTGTTCAAACAAAATGCCTAAATATGGAAAGTTAGGAGTATGCTGTATTGGGGTACCTTTAATGAACATAATTTTTTTCTTCAGACGAACATTCCCGCCACAGTTCATTGCGAATGTCTTTGTGCAGTTTATCTGTAAGTCCAGTTTCTCCATGAACACACTAAAGGAAGAAATCATAGTCTGCATTGCTAAGGGAGTTCTTGCCATGAGCACCGTGTCATCTGCATAAATAAGTGCAGGTAACCGGCGGGCTGAGGCGGTTGGCATGTCAATGCATTCCTGTAGAAGTATGGCCTCAAGGTTATTAATATAAATAGAAAATAAAAAGGGGGCAAGGACACACCCCTGCCTCACGCCCCTGCTAATACTAAATTCCCTTGTGCATTCACCCCTTGTACCATATCGGACCATTGCACTAGCCTTGCTATATAGTTGTCTTAGAAAGCAAGCCGAGGTGAGATCTAAAAAAGTTAAGTATAATCTACCTCCCTTGGCTGTTGTATACTTCTCTATCAAAATTGATAGATTAAGAGCTTGCTCAATAGTGCCAACCCCTTCACGGAACCCATACTGGAGATCGATGATTATGTGGCGTTCCTCGGCCCATTTCTGGAGTCTTTCTAGGATAACTCTGCCGATAATTTTTATGTTAGAATCCAGCAAGGAAATAGGCCGGTAGCAAGCACAACTAGATCTATCTCCTTTTTTGAAGATTGGGATGATAATTGATTTGAACCACGTATCGAGGAGGCCCACAGAGATAGCAGCATTAAAGGTTCTGGTGAGTAACGGGGCCCAGAGGCTAATGTCCTTCTTATAAATGTCTACTGGGACCCCGTCGGGACCTGGTGCCTTACCCCCGAGGCTCGACTTAATGCCCTTAGTTACTTCCTCAAGCGTAAAGTCAAGTTGTAGCCCTGCTGAATGTTTTATCGTAACCTGGGGCGTTATAGTTGGGTCTGTGCTAACAGGTACAGGGTTATATAATTTTTCAAAATGCTTAACCCATTCCCTTTCATCAATGGCAACCTCTATGCGAGCTTTAAAGCTATCTTTAAAAAAAGGAGCATTGATTGCTTTCCAAAAGGAAGTCATGTCCTTTGATTCTGAGGCCATCAGAATGTCGGACCATGCTTTATTTTTTAGCTGGAGTTTTTGATTTTTGAGTGCCGTCTTATATTCTTTGCGAAGGGTCTTTATAAGGGGTTGGTTTCTGGTTTGCTGTTGCAAGGCTAATTTAAGTTTTTTATGCGCCTTGCTACAGGCCGGTGAGAACCATCCTCTGCCTTTCATTTGGTTCTTATTAAACTTAGAATTGACCCAAAGCCCCTTTTCGATGCTTACTATTATTACTTTAAAATTGGTTATGGTTTCGGCATCCTCAGAATCCAGAGCCAGACAAGCATCAAAATTTGCGCCACAGGTACTAACAAGGGCACTTAGAAAAACCTCAGGGACCACCCTGGTCCGTTTAATGGCGTATCCATTTTGCCTATGAATATCTATGCCCGTAGAAAAAACAGCAGGTCTGTTTTGCACTGCTAACTTTACGTCCATGAGTTCTAACCTGATAGGAAAATGGTCACTCAGAGGAGAATTCAAGACATTACATTTAATTACACGATCCCTGTAACATGATGAAATAAGTATAAAGTCTATGGTGGTCATTGATCCTCTGCCATTAAAAGTTGGGTTAAAGTCGGTCTTGTTATGGCATATATCGTTTGCAAACCCTAGATCATATTTAAACAGGATCTCATTTAGAGCATTCCCCAGCAATGAGTGCTCAAAATGAGATAAATTATCGTCTCTTTCCACAGTAAGTCCGCAAATTCCTGTGCCAGATCTATCACAAAGGGTACAATTAAAATCTCCACCCCAGATTATCGTGTACAATCTATTGGAACCATTTAGAATACCATCTAGTTCATAAATCATGGTTTTAAATACCGTCCCTACATCAGCTGTTGGAATATTGTTGTAAAAATTAACCAATAATATGGAGGCAGTGCCACCAAAGTATACCCCCACAATATGGAAAAAGCAGTTCTGAAAATACATTTGGACTTTGCAGGATAAGCGATTCGAGATGTACGTACATAACCCACCTTTCGCTCGCCCATGTATAGAACTAACAGCGGAGGTCGACAGTGTTTTAAAACCACTCAAATGGTAATCTCTCTTCACCCAAGTCTCTTGTAAACAAATTACATAGCTGTTGTCCGTAAATAACTTCCAGTCAGGGTTCTCTAATTTTGCCCGAAGACCGGCTATATTCCAGAAGTTAATGGACCATTGTTTGTCAGATTTATCAACAGAACCATCAATGGTACCTTGGACACTGTCTTGAGTGATTGCCTTGGGACCACTTCCCATGTTTTCCCTACCTATAGGGGTTTCTTGACACATAGGGGGCCCGTTAAAGTCCTCCAATAAATGATCCTTAATAATGTTACAAGGATCGCCTCCATTGCATTCCCGCCTCCCTTCCAAGTGTTTGTCCCTTGTCAAATTGCTGCTTCTATAGTCGGTGTTTCCCTTCCCTAGATCAGAATTACATGCGTTAATGTTAGAATGATAGACATAGAGTCATTCATTTTCATCCAAACTAGACAAAGGGTAGAAGAAGTTAGCAAGTGGTATGTCCCAGTATTCCCTAGGATTATTATTGTGGGGGTGCCTATTAGAAACCATATGTTGTTGTAAGTTGGCACCCCCATACTGAGGTAAAAAGTTGTCATACTGGGTGTCATAACTATGAACACAAAGATTTGGAACAGGATGTTGTCTGGGTGCATAGTTACGCATCAACGATGGATAATTGATGGACATTCGTTGATGCGAGGACATATCATATGCACTATGGAAACTAGGGACGGCCTGGTTCCGAAATGCGTCAGGTGTATGTGGTGCATCAGATCTATTCTTTAATAAGGGATGGCGCACGGGTCTCAGTGGTGGTTTGTTGGAATGCGTCATCAAGGCTTCAGGGTAAAAAATATCTCAGGTTCCGCGTGGATATGCCTCCCTCGCATCTCCCGGGGAACCAGTCGCTGATGTATGTTACCAATCTGTGATCTTTAAAATTAACTATGATCACATCCCATTCAATCTGTTTTGGTCGAATGCCCACCCAATTACAACGTCTCACAGAGACAATGTCACCGTTGAGATGTGATGGAAGAGGTCTATTTTTGCTCAGCCAGTGGATTACCTTATTCTTGAGACTAGAATTATACTCAGTAATTCCACCTGACAGAGTCGGAACACCGGTAAGTATAATGACATAAGTTGCTAACTCAGGGGGTAAATCCGCCACATTAGTAAGTTTAGTTTTAAATGTTCTAGCAGCCCTAAGTGGAGGATCAATTATCTTATGTTTTTTTTTGATTCTCCAGGATCTAACTTATCTTTATCTGAATTCACGGCGGTTGTGACAATATTACTTGTCACACGGCTGATCCGTGTATTAGCTGCTAGAGTTTTATTTTTTGAGCTGGTATCAGACTGTGGCCCAAGGTGATTAGTGGTCTGTCGATTGCTAAGGTTTTTAGGTGGCTGTTGAAATGTTAGGTTTCCCCCCATCCTAATCTGATCCATAGCCTCCCCCAACCTTTTAAGCCTTTCAATGAGGGGAAGTATTAATGATTTTAGGAGACTTTCAATGCCCTCTAACAACCCTTCATAGTTGGGGGCAGGGTTTGAATCAGCCTTCTCTGCTTCTGCAGTTCTCTTATGTGGGGGATATATATTACTAGTAATGAAGGGTGGAAATCTATCCCCCTTTTTTGCCCATCCCTTTCTTCTCCGTTTTCTTGGCGGAGAACGATTGACACTACTAGTCCCTGTAGGTAAAGGTTTTTAAAGATTTTTATCCGATATGTTGGTTGAGTGGGCATCCGGTACCAGGGGAGTTAATACCGGGGATGGTACATTTATATTATGTAAGGGTGCCACTTCACTCGGCAGGGGAGTGATTAGGTCAACCAGAGAGTTCGATATTTGAGTTCTCTCCAAAGTGTTGGAGTCAAGGGGAGCTAAAATGTCATCTATTACTATGTGAGTGTCTTGAAAAATAAGGGGAATATTGTCCGTACTAAATAAGTAGGCATCTGATTCTTTGCAGATTGCTGAGTCTAAGGTGGTACTGGAATCAACAATCTGCGGTAAAGTGGGTGGTCGTTTTTTAAATAATTCAATGGAGAGTCTGCGTTCGGCACGCCTTTCCGCTAGACTAATCTCTCGATCCACCTCTTTTTTAGCTCTGGCAAAGTACTTATCTAGTGGACCAAGAATGGATATCCCTACGGTGCTGGGTAAGGTATTTGAAACTGAGGTGGACATAATTGGTGTATGACGATATCAATAGACTACATATACATAGAAATATCCCTTATGCAATGAAATAATAAAATTCAAGGGCACAAACTATAAAATACCAAACTACAAAAAAGGGTATGAATAGGCAAATCGTTTAGTGTCTAGGTTACAATACCACGAAAACCATGTCCAAATGTCAAAGGGGGTAGACCGGCCCGGCCTCTATCGGCCCCGGACGGCCACAGACGGTCCCGCCCTTGTCCCGGGCTTCTCCCGGGACGCTCCCGCGCCGCGGGTGGAGACCTTCTCTTAAATAGGTGGGCCAATGGGTTGTAGGTGGGGCGTGGTGGACAGGGAGAGCGGCCAGGTGGGTGAGGCACGGTTTGCCGAGGCTTCTGGTCTTAGAAGTCCGGCCCGCTCGCTCGCAGCCCTGGTCCAACACACGCAGCAGAGTCCAAGGTTCCTGGGCAGTAAAGGTGCGCAGCGGGACCCGCGAAGCGGGTACCGCAAGTTGTAGTGCAAAGAACGGGTCTATCAAAGCCCTCAGCAACGGTCGGTCAGTTCACAAAGGTGTCCCACGGCGTTTCCTCCTCCTCAGCCTCTTCAGGATTGCAGGCGGGGCGTGGTGGACAGGGAGAGCGGCCAGGTGGCGTGAGGCGCGGTTTGCCGAGGCTTCTGGTCTTAGAAGTCCGGCCCCGCTCGCTCGCAGCCCTGGTCCAACACACGCAGCAGAGTCCAAGGTTCCTGGGCAGTAAAGGTGCGCAGCGGGACCCGCGAAGCGGGTACCGCAAGTTGTAGTGCAAATAACGGGTCTATCAAAGCCCTCAGCAACGGTCGGTCAGTTCACAAAGGTGTCCCATGGCGTTTCCTCCTCCTCAGCCTTTTCAGGATTGCAGGCGGGGCGTGGTGGACAGGGAGAGCGGCCAGGTGGCGTGAGGCGCGGTTTGCCGAGGCTTCTGGTCTTAGAAGTCCGGCCCCGCTCGCTCGCAGCCCTGGTCCAACACACGCAGCAGAGTCCAAGGTTCCTGGGCAGTAAAGGTGCGCAGCGGGACCCGCGAAGCGGGTACCGCAAGTTGTAGTGCAAAGAACGGGTCTATCAAAGCCCTCAGCAATGGTCGGTCAGTTCACAAAGAGGTCAAAAGTCAGGCTATCTTCCAGGGAGCTTGGCGTTTACTTTTCTTTTTCTGACTTTAAAGTGACAGGATTTATTTGACAATCTGATCACACAACTGCTGCACCTCGGGGGTAGCAACCTTGACGTCTCCTGTTCCACCACACTTCATGATTGACGCTTGAGGAATGTTAGTGTCGAGAGATGCTGAGTCTATAAGTGATTATTTCCAAATCAGTTTATATTTCAGAAAATAATACTTATAATTTCATATAAACCCACAGTGTGGCTAACCACCACGGCGAATGGAGAAACTATCTAATAGCTTGTAAAATCATCCTAAAATCCCTTCACATATGGCTTCTAGCTATTAGAATATTTTTTTAAGATTAGGTCACCAATTGTCCGCCATCTTGCACTGCATTAGTAAGCATCCCTGCCCAGCACTTTGCGGGAGGCCTGCAAGCCCCCTGTCCTACATTAAACCATGAGACATCTGGCACAATGGAACCAGCAAGACCCAAAAAGATCTAAGGGAACTGTTTAATATGGATCTGCGAATTTGCACAGTATGGGTCAAGGAACTAACAGGCACATGCATCAAGGTAGGATTTTGCGTGTTATTAATTGCGATAATTAAGGAATCGCAATTAAGGACTCGCAAACGTCTATGCCTGTAGGAATCGCTGTAAAAATAGCGATTCCTACACATTCCTTATTTGCGACTCGCAAATTGCGAGTCGCAAATAAGGAATGGCTTCCCATTCATTCCTATGGGCCAACAGGCCCATAGGAATGGATGGGAAATTGCATGCGCAATTTGCAGGTACCAATAGGTCCTCGCAAATTGTGCATGCAATATCAGGGTGCAAGGGTGTCAAAAGGACAGTCTGTTGCACCCCTAAAATTGTGCATTTTTCAAAGTTTTTGCAAATTACCATGACGTTCAACTTCATGGTAATTTGCACCCCCAATTAGCGAAATCGCAATGTTTTTTTTACTTTAATGCGTTGCATTTAAGGAATCTCAATTTGCGATTCCTTAAATGCAATCGCAATTTAAGTAATCGCAATTTAGAGATTACTTAAATTGCGATTTTTTGCATTTGGGATGATGCATCCCAAATGCTAAAATACCGGTCGCAAAGGGGCAGATTCTGGGAATCTGCCCTTTTGCGACCGTTTTTTCTTTTGATGCATGTGCCTGTAAGCCTTCGTGAATCTTCTGTGTGGGAGTGAAAGGCCAAGACAACAGTGCAAGAGCCACAGGCATAAAACAAAATGCAGAATGATGTAGGATAAGGGGCTAAGTGTGCAGCAAAGCCTCACCTGTGATAATGCACATGAAAGACATAATCATGTGGAGCAGTGCCACGGAGTGAATTTACGAGTAACTAGTCTGAGCTGATGATTCCCTTTGGCCACCAGGAATTATCACACACAAGATGTAAGCAGGTGTAGGGTACCTTAAAAGATACAGTTCTAATAATGGGGATAAACGCTAAGGATCGGCAATGCCACAACACGACATCAACTAAACAATAACCCAGGAATCTGCTATATGTCCTTAAAGTGTCTTGGCTTTTTGGCGCCCTTGATCTCTCATGGAATTAGTCTATATATGAACAATTGCTGTGGAATCTGGGAGTGGCAATATGACTAAGAAGGTAGGTGAATCAGATGTTGGCACCAGGATGATAAAACAGCACACAGGTATGTCCAACTGGTTAGGTAACAGTTAAAGGGAGAGAGTTAGCCCAGTACCCATGTAATGCTGACAACCATCTTGGCTCAATGAAGGTCATACCCAAAAAGGAGTACTATCTCTAAGACTCAATCTCTTTCCTATGATCAACACTAAAATGTATACTTCTGTATCATTTTTAAGATGTATTAGCATCTAAAATAGGCTTTTTCTGCAAATATTATTTGAAATGTAATTTGGAATTCATAATATATGGAAGACCTGTTTTCATATGTGTCTTATATGGTAATGGCTCCAATAATATGTATCACAATTTGATTATGTCCACCTGATTGCACATAGATAATATCTATGGGTGTAACCAAGCACATCTAAGTACACGATATTCGATCTAATATGACATTTTTCACTTCCTAGTCTTACTCAACATACTCTATTGCCTACTCTCTCTGAGTATCACGCCACTCCAACACTGTCCTTGGACTCCAATAATGCTTCAGTGGGGAGCCATAGACCCCAGTAATGATTAAGTGGAGGTCCACAGAAGTGTAAAGGTTAGGACCCACTGCTTTACTGTCTTGCAAACATCCCAAACTACCGCTGTTCTTTCTCTTTCTCATCCTGCACCATTTACTCTGTTCTCAGTTTTCCACTATTTTAACAGAACTTTCCTCTTGTATAACATAGATTGCCTTATATGGCCATGCATGGCCCTACTAATCCTTTGCCTTAACTTCCCAGAACCCTGCACTTACTTAACATATATTTGTCTTCTTTCAACTCTTCAGCCTTCTAACACGCACATCCTCCATTCTCACCCACCGGCTGTGTAACCTTGGCTCTGCTGCTTCTGCCCATCTCTTGGCCCACCTCTCCCCAAATTGCTCCTAGTTCACTACTCATGAATTGAATTAAATGAATGAATGAATGAAAAGACATTTGTAGAGCGCATGACTACCCGGGAGTGTCCCAGCGCTATGATCAACATGGAAGTGGCGGACTAGAGAAACAGCAGAGTCTTGAGTTGTTTGCGGAAGGTCTGATGATTGGAAATCAAGCATAGATGGAGTAGAAGGGAGTTCCATAGCTTGGAGGAATTGTAGGAAAAAAGCAGTCCACCCCTTCTGGCTCTTCTTATTCTGGGCACCTCGGCTAGACGCAATTCATCTGACCGAAGTTTTCTGTTAGCTTTATAGGAGAGGATCAAGGCTGAGTTGATGGATGGGCCTGTCCTTGACAGTGTTTTATGAGCCATGCACAGAGTTTTAAATTTGATGCGTTCTTGCATGGGGAGCCATTGAAGGGAGCAGATTGACGGTTTACCTGATTGTCTGTTAAGTGACCCCGTCAATAGTCTGGCTGCGCTGTTCTGGACTAGTTGGAGTTTGGAAATTACTGAGGAAGGGGAGCCCAGGTATAATGCAATCTGATAATCCAGCCTAGAAAGTATAAGGGATTGTATCAGTACTTTCTTTGCTGATGGGGGAAGAAGAGGGAGGATTTTCCGGGCCATTTTAAGCAGGCCGAAACAGGTTGCTACTGTCTTCCTGGCCTGTGTCCTGAAATTCAAGCCCTGGTCCAGCCAGATGCCCAGACTCTTAATTTCAGTCTTGGGGGTAGGAGGAGGACCCATGCTTGATGGCCACATTAGGTTGGGGTGGAAGCTGCAGGGGTTACCCAACACCATAATCTCAGTTTTTCCACCGTTGAGCTTAAGCTGGGATGTATCCATCCACTTTGAAATGTCTTCTAGGCAGATACTGGGATTGTTGGAATTATGGTTCGTCTGGTTGAGTGCAACCACCAGTTGCGTATTGTCCACATAGATCACTATACGGATTCCTGAGGGGTCTAGGTGGCTGCCAGGGGGGGCATATACACGATAAAAAGGGCCGGGCTAAGCGAGGAGCCCTGCGGGACCGCACTTGTTAAGGTGGCTGGTTCGGATAAAACATTCTCCTCAAAAACCTGAAAGGTTCTTCCTTCTAAGAAGGAGCGCAGCCATTGAAGCACGATGCCTGTGACTCCAATATTCCTCAGACCGTGAATTAGGGTCATGTGGTTCACCGTATCAAACGCTGCACGTAGGTCGAGGAGAATGATGGCTGTGGAGCCTCCTAAATCAAGGATTTTTCTGCTTTCCTCTACTACTGCCAGCAGGGCCGTTTCGTTACTCTGACGAAGACCGAACCCTGTTTGGGAGCAGTGAAGCAGATTGTGTGTTTCGAGAAAACCTGAGAGGATTTGATTAACAAACTTTTCTGTCACTTTACTTATTCCGGGTAGAAGAGATATTGGGCGGTAATTTTCCAGCTCAGCTGGATCTAGGTTTGGTTTCACCCACACATATCTCCTTCTCATGTACATTTCTGCTAATCTGCAGACCACTAATGAAACACAGGGTTTCACAGATGCCAACTCACCTTAAACCATTTAAATCTCTGCATCTGACAGCCTGAAAACTCTTATATTTACTCAACTCATCACTGTGCCCACACTCACAGCTAGAAACATCCTGGACACATTCTTTCCAAACTTGAGTCATCATAGTTAAAGGAAACTTTTTTTTTTTTGTAAGACGTTTATTGAGTACTGTCAGGTGTACACAGCGTCACGCCAACAACCCAGAGGCCGGCCGCTATTCGTATAGATTATCAGGTAAATACAAGGCATCAAACATAGCTGTATACATGCAAACTCACAGTTTCAAAGATAATATCATGACAGTACGCTGATTCAGTAATCCAATCCATGCATCTCACTTTTCTCAATTTTTTTGATGCGTTAACTTTAAACTCGTGCGGTATCTGAACTGTATATGGGGTGTTTTTCCATCTGTCAGTGTTGAGCCTATATCAAGCGTGGTGCGCTATACATAATACACTGCAGAGGTGCTTAGCTGACTCGTAACAAGCCATGGTGCCTTGAAGTGGGAACAGTCTGGCCCAGCATATGCTCAGCTTTCAGGAAACAGCCATGCAGTAACAGACAGAGTCTCACGTTGATGGCCATAGTTGCCCACATAAGGACATAAGGAGGACCATCATACCAGTAACCGAGGCCACATCTATTGTCCTCCCTCCCCCGATCCATGAACACAATAACTTGCATTAGTACAACAGCAATATGAAGTGCATACCGTTAATCACAGGGCTCCCCTGCAGGTACCTCTAGCAGATAACATTGCAGCGGAGCCCATATATCAGTAGGTCTGGAGGCGACAGGCAACAGCTCCGAGTAGGCATGCAATTGTTCCTGACAGTATACCAAATCATTCACCCAATCCTTGAACTTGGGGGCTCTCCCTCTCCCCCACCTGCATGCCACCCTTCGCTTAGCCAACAACATAGCTAGTGCTACATATTTGCGATGGGCTGCCTGAAGCGGTTCCACATAACCCAGCAGTGCCATCACCGGAGACGGCTCCACCAGTGTATGTATCATTTTGGAGATTGCTGTAAAAACCTGTACCCAATAGCGTTGAACTTGTTCACATCCCCATGCCAGATGCAAGAAATCTGCCTCCGGACCCCACATCTGTCACAGTTAGCAGTATCTCTCAATTGAAATCTATGCAGCCGTGCAGGCGTGTGATAAAGTCTGTGTATAAATTTGTAGTGAATGATCCTGTATCGACTACTAGATGATATGCGTTCCGTCTGCTGCAAACAAAAATTCCACTGCCTGTCTGTGAGGGCCGTAGCCAACTCCTGATCCCACCTCTCCCTGGCAGGTACGTCTGTATATTCTACATGGGCACGGACCGATGTGTAGAGTGTGGACACTAATTTGCTGGGATTGTCATTTAGGAGAATGTGTTGTAGCGGGACAAGGACGGGTGGCTCGTGTGGAAAGTCAGGTGTCACCGCCTGCAAGCCGCGCCGGAGCCTGATATAATAAAAGACATCCAATGGTGTGGGCTGGATTCCATTGTAGAGCTGTTCCCTTAAGCGGAATGTGCCATTATGGTACAGCTCCCCCCATTTACTAACATGTATTTTTTTAGCAGTTTCTGAAAGCCTGGTTCCTGTAAAAGCGGAATTTGTGGGTGATAAACCAATGGCAACAGTGGGGCGTATAGCAACTTCAGGTCTAGTTTCGAGCTGATATACTGCCATGCCGTAACAGTGCTTAACACAGTATTGGGGGTTTTATCTCTGCCCTCCACAGCGGAGTAGAGTGCACCCTCAACTGGAATAGGATGTGCCAGCCAGTGTTCAGCAGCCAATTGGGGCATATATCTGGGCTGCCGTATCCAAAAAAAAGCAAAATGGGCCTGGGCTGCGCGGTAATAAAGCTCAAAATCTGGGATTCCAAACCCCCCTGCGAGTAGGGTCGAGTAAGGACTTCCCATTTGAGTCTCGTGATTTCCCACCCCACACTAGTCGTAGCAATTCAGTACGTAGCAGTCGGAAAAAATAACTCCCTGGGTGGAACGGTATATTTAAAAAGAGATATAGCAATCGAGGGAGTATCACCATCTTAATAAGCGACGCCCTGCCAGCCATAGACAGCGGAAGGGTAATCCATCTGGAGATGTTATCACTGATCTTATCCATGACAGTGCCATAATTGGCACGCATTAGTGCCTCCCTGTCTTTCTCAATTCGTATCCCCGGGTATTTGAAATCTCCCTCACACCAGGTAAGCGGGTAGTCCAAGGCGAACCTATGCGTTGAAGCTGTAAGCGGGAATATACATGACTTGCTCCAGTTAACCTGGACACCGGAGAGTACCCCAAATCGCACAAATTCTCTCAGGATCGGATTCAAGTTTTCACCAGGGTGACGAACATAGAGCGTGATATCGTCGGCATACATTGAAATTAGTATCTGTCTTTGTGCACTATCTCGGTGATGTTGGCGCAATTTGGCTGCCAGGGGTTCGGTGGCTATGGCAAAGAGTATCGGGGAAAGGGGGCAGCCTTGCCTCGTTCCTCTTGAAATAGTAAATTCCGAGGACAGTTTGCCGTTAATGAGGACCTTGGCCACCAGGTCCGTATACAATAATCTAATCCAGGATATGAAAATTAGTGGAAACCCCATACGCCCAAGCACCTGGAAGACATAATCCCACTCCAGCGAATCAAACGCCTTTGTGGCATCCAGAAAAATGGCTGCCATCGGCAAGTCTTCATGAACCGAATCATAGATTGAAAAAAAGGTGCGGAGGTTATGTGATGTTGCTCTACCCGGAACAAATCCAGCCTGATCTGGGAGTATCAGATCAGGCAGCAGAAGACTAATGCGTGTAGCTATTAATTTGGCGAGAATTTTCACATCACAATTCAATAGTGACAGGGGCCTATACGAATCACAGCGGGTAGCAGGCTTCCCGGGCTTGAGAAGAGATGTTATTAGGGCGATTCTCATGCATGCGGGCAGGTGGCCCACCTCCAGAGCGTCCTCATACACTTCGCGCAAAACCGGTGCCATGAATTCTATATATGTCTTGTAGAATTCAAAATGCCATCCAGTCCAGTGGCTTTTCCGGAGCTCAAGTGCATGATAGCCTCCCGCACTTCGTCGAGTTCAAATGGGGCACTAAGAGAGGCACGCTGCGAGTCACTCAGCCATCCCAGCGACACATCTGCCAGGTAGTCGTCCAGCGACAGTTCTCCCGACCGGGTTGAGGTGTACAAAGCACTATAATGCCCTACGAATTCATTCAATATGTGTGTGGTGTCCCTGAGGAGAACTCCCTCTGCAGTGTCTAATTCAAGAATGATAGTGGGCGAGCGCATAAGTTTAATCGTCGCAGCTATGGCCTTCCGAGGTCTCTCGCCCTCCCCATACCTCCTGGCCACCCAGTGTTTGTTCCTGAATTTCACCTCCCGTGCAGCTTCATCAGTGTATTCCGACAATTTATCTCTTATGGCAGCTAGTGTGTCGCTCTCAGGTCTAACACGAAGGGAAGCCTCCGCCTCTCTAAGTTCTGACTCCAAAGTGTTCAATCTGTTCCTTATAGCCTTAAGTACCCCAGACCCTTTCGAGATGCAAAGACCCCTGAGTGTGACTTTAAACGCATCCCAAATGGTCTCAACATCATTGACAGAGTCTTTATTGCGCTGAAAAAAATCCAGACATTCACTTCTAAGTTCTTCCTGAAATACATTGTCTAGCAGCATCATAGGCTGCATACGCCATGCCGCGGCAGGGGGACCCAATTCAGCACCTCGCAATGTGATGAGCACAGGGGAGTGGTCTGAATACGTTCTGAGGAGATGCGCTGAGTGTAGCAAGGTTGTGTAAAGCTGTGGCGTTAAAAGAATGTAATGCAATCTAGCCCATGACTTCGCCTGCGCAGTAAAGTGTGTACCTTCCCCCGTCGATCCATGCATAGCCCTCCATGCGTCCAAGAGGTTATTATCTTCAATCGTTGCCCGGAGAAACTCCCTCCCAGTAGTATAGTGATGAGGGGCCGGATGCGATCTATCCAAAGCAGGGTTCAGGGTGACGTTGAAGTCTCCCCCCCAAATAAGGTGCTGTGGCCCTGTTTCTACAATTGCCGCCCATAGATCAGTGAAGTATTGTAAATCATCCACATTAGGCCCGTAACAACAGGCTAGCGTTACAGCCACGCGCCCCAGTTTACCCCACATTAAGCAGAATCTCCCTTGTGTGTCCGCCCTCGTGCCCACCAAATAAAAGGGCGTGTTTCTTTTTACTAAAATAGCTGTACCCCGTGCATATGACGAGTATGAGGAGAAGACTGTATGTAAGGCCCATTTCTTTCCAAAGGAGTGTAACCCTTGCGGCTTGAAGTGTGTCTCCTGGAGAAAGGCAATATGTATCTTATGGCGGTCAAGGTAGCCCAGAATCGGGAAACAACCTTTACAACGCAACTTTTACAACGAACTACCATTACAACGAAACTTTTACAACGCAAAAACTTTTACAACGCATACCATTACAACGCAGGATTTTACACCGCAAGTACCTTTACAACGCATACCATTACAACGTAAGTATTGGTAAGTATATAATTATTTTTAAAATATTATATGTTTGGGTTTTTGGGTAAAGGGGTATTTTTAGGGTTCAGGGTCAGTTTTGGGTTTTTGAGTAAAGGGGTATTTTTAGGGTTCAGGGTCAGTTTTGGGTTTTTGGGTAAAGGGGTATTTTTTTAGGGTTCAGGGTCAGTTTTCAGTTTTTGGGTAAAGGGGTATTTTTAGGGTTCAGGGTCAGTTTTCAGTTTTTGGGTAAAGGGGTATTTTTAGGGTTCAGGGTCAGTTTTCAGTTTTTGGGTAAAGGGGTATTTTTAGGATTCAGGGTCAGTTTTCAGTTTTTGGGTAAAGGGGTATTTTTAGGGTTCAGGGTCAGTTTGGGGTTTTTGGGTAAAGGGGTATTTTTAGGGTTCAGGGTCAGTTTTGGGTTTTTGGGGTACAGGGTTAATTTGTAAAAATAAATTAAAATTATATTTAAATTAAATTAATTAAATAAAATTAAATAAAATGTAATTATATTTTAATAATTTAAATTAATTTATATTAAAAATAATATTATATACTTACCAATATTTACGTTGTAATGGTATGCGTTGTAAAGGTACTTGCGTTGTAAAATCTTGCGTTGTAATGGTATGCGTTGTAAAAGTTTTTGCGTTGTAAAAAATTTGTTGTAATGGTAGTCGTTGTAAAAGTATGCGTTGTAACGTCATACATCCCCCAGAATCTGCCTCCTCTTCCTAGGATCGCCCTGCCCTCTCACATTCCACGTAAGTATGTGCAAGTCAGTGTCCCCCATTCATGCAGCTGAAAATATGAACTAGAGGCCGCGGCCCAGGTCTTCTCACCTCTGATGCCAATAAACCGTAAATTACGTTTGTGTTATGTAGACACCATTTCCCCCAGGAAGAACAAAGGACCAGACACACAGAAGACAGTGCCGCCTCCGCAGCAAACTGTTGTAAAGTAGAGCTGTCAAAATGCACCACAGATTCATTCACAGATCCGGTGTAGTCCAAAACACCCATATCTGAGCATAAAAATAGCGTGTCGATACCTATCGCACATTGAACAAACATTAACCAAACCATTCCCCAAAGTATGCAGCCATCCCACCCTTCCCAAAGAACCCACAGCAGGCACATAGCGTGCACAAAAGCAATAGCAAAAAATACCCTCCATCCCACCATTGGACCTCCAAACAAGGCTGCAAAGAGGGTCCACGCCCCGTTATCTGCATACATCCCACATCTTACCACTACCCCACCTCCCCCCGCCCACTGAAGCATCCCCAACTTGCCAGTACCTTGAGCCCTCCCCCCTCCCAAAGCCCTACCCAAACATTCCAACATGAATAGAAATGGTATCAAGTCATTTGGGGTATACCCATTAGGGGACATCTGAGGTGCACTACCGTCCACCCCCATTTTTCCCGCTCCGTGCAAGCACGCCCCTTATGTCTCTGTCCGGAGGGGGGAGGGGAAGAGGGGGGGTGGGTGCCTGGCATACGTTACCACCTGTAGTCCGTGCCCGTCCGTGGCACCCCCTGGAGTCGTTGAAGTCTTCATAGTCAGTAGTGACACCGAGTGTGGCCCCCAGGCAGGGACAATGACGCAGTGGCACGTACAAATCCATTTAGCAAAGCTCAGTTGTCTGTTTCTTCGGATCTTGAGTCGTTCCGGTTCTCAGCGCTCGCAGTTGGCCTTCCTCGATTCGGCAATGTTTTAATGTAATCCTCTACCTGTTGCGGGTTGACAAAGAAATGTTGCGTACCTTGGTGTGTCACTCGCAGTCTGGCCGGGTACAAAAGGGCATAGTCAATTTGCAGGTCTCTAAGTTTCTTCTTTACCACCAGGAATTTCCGTCTCTGTTCCTGCACCACCGGGGTGAAGTCGGGGTAGATAGAAAATGTCACTCCATCATGTGTGAGGTTCTGATTCGCCCGGGCTGCTCGCAATGCCGCATCGCGATCTCTGTAGTTAAGTAAGCGTGCTATGATGGGTCGTGGCGTGGCTCCAGGTTTGGGCCGGGGCCCAAGCGAGCGATGAGCGCGCTCCACTATGAATTGGTTGGAGAAGGCCTCCGCTCCCACCGCAGCGACAAGTATCTTTTCAATGTAGAGCTCCATCTTTCCTGTGTTGGTCGTCTCCGGAATGCCCGTGACGCAAATGTTGTTCCGTCGTCTCCTCGCTTCCAATTCCTCATTTTTGGCGGCAATGACTCGCAGCACGTTATCCATACGCGACAATCTCGATGCGTGAGATGCTGTGGTGTCATCATTATCAGATATTTGGCGCTCTACTTCTGTGATACGCTCTTCGTGGATATCCATTTTCTGGACAATGCCATCCATCCTGGCCGAGAGTCTGTCCACTTTGTCCACGACTGTGGCGAATTCCTGGCGCATCTCCTGGAGCATAGTAGCAATGTCCGGTGTCGCCTGGGCTGGTGTGGATATCTCCGCAGACGGGCTTCGTGGTTGTCCGCCATCAACCGTGTGTCGCGTGGTCTTTTTTTGCACTGCGGGTTCAAACTGTAGTTTGGGCTGCCTGTTGTCTTTATTGCGCTGAAAAAAATCCAGACATTCACTTCTAAGTTCTTCCTGAAATACATTGTCTAGCAGCATCATAGGCTGCATACGCCATGCCGCGGCAGGGGGACCCAATTCAGCACCTCGCAATGTGATGAGCACAGGGGAGTGGTCTGAATACGTTCTGAGGAGATGCGCTGAGTGTAGCAAGGTTGTGTAAAGCTGTGGCGTTAAAAGAATGTAATGCAATCTAGCCCATGACCTCGCCTGCGCAGTAAAGTGTGTACCTTCCCCCGTCGATCCATGCATAGCCCTCCATGCGTCCAAGAGGTTATTATCTTCAATCGTTGCCCGGAGAAACTCCCTCCCAGTAGTATAGTGATGAGGGGCCGGATGCGATCTATCCAAAGCAGGGTTCAGGGTGACGTTGAAGTCTCCCCCCCAAATAAGGTGCTGTGGCCCTGTTTCTACAATTGCCGCCCATAGATCAGTGAAGTATTGTAAATCATCCACATTAGGCCCGTAACAACAGGCTAGCGTTACAGCCACGCGCCCCAGTCTACCCCACATTAAGCAGAATCTCCCTTGTGTGTCCGCCCTCGTGCCCACCAAATAAAAGGGCGTGTTTCTTTTTACTAAAATAGCTGTACCCCGTGCATATGACGAGTATGAGGAGAAGACTGTATGTAAGGCCCATTTCTTTCCAAAGGAGTGTAACCCTTGCGGCTTGAAGTGTGTCTCCTGGAGAAAGGCAATATGTATCTTATCAAGGTCAAGGTAGCCCAGAATCGGGAAACAACCTTTACAACGCAACTTTTACAACGAACTACCATTACAACGAAACTTTTACAACGCAAAAACTTTTACAACGCATACCATTACAACGCAGGATTTTACACCGCAAGTACCTTTACAACGCATACCATTACAACGTAAGTATTGGTAAGTATATAATTATTTTTAAAATATTATATGTTTGGGTTTTTGGGTAAAGGGGTATTTTTAGGGTTCAGGGTCAGTTTTGGGTTTTTGGGTAAAGGGGTATTTTTAGGGTTCAGGGTCAGTTTTGGGTTTTTGGGTAAAGGGGTATTTTTAGGGTTCAGGGTCAGTTTTCAGTTTTTGGGTAAAGGGGTATTTTTAGGGTTCAGGGTCAGTTTTCAGTTTTTGGGTAAAGGGGTATTTTTAGGGTTCAGGGTCAGTTTTCAGTTTTTGGGTAAAGGGGTATTTTTAGGATTCAGGGTCAGTTTTCAGTTTTTGGGTAAAGGGGTATTTTTAGGGTTCAGGGTCAGTTTGGGGTTTTTGGGTAAAGGGGTATTTTTAGGGTTCAGGGTCAGTTTTGGGTTTTTGGGGTACAGGGTTAATTTGTAAAAATAAATTAAAATTATATTTAAATTAAATTAATTAAATGAAATTAAATAAAATTTAATTATATTTTAATAATTTAAATTAATTTTTTATTACAAAAAATATTTTTAGGGTTCAGGGTCAGTTTTGGGTTTTTGGGGTACAGGGTTAATTTGTAAAAATAAATTAAAATTATATTTAAATTAAATTAATTAAATACAATTAAATAAAATGTAATTATATTTTAATAATTTAAATTAATTTATATTTAAAATAATATTATATACTTACCAATATTTACGTTGTAATGGTATGCGTTGTAAAGGTACTTGCGTTGTAAAATCTTGCGTTGTAATGGTATGCGTTGTAAAAGTTTTTGCGTTGTAAAAAATTTGTTGTAATGGTAGTCGTTGTAAAAGTATGCGTTGTAACGTCATACATCCCCCAGAATCTGCCTCCTCTTCCTAGGATCGCCCTGCCCTCTCACATTCCACGTAAGTATGTGCAAGTCAGTGTCCCCCATTCATGCAGCTGAAAATATGAACTAGAGGCCGCGGCCCAGGTCTTGTCACCTCTGATGCCAATAAACCGTAAATTACGTTTGTGTTATGTAGACACCATTTCCCCCAGGAAGAACAAAGGACCAGACACACAGAAGACAGTGCCGCCTCCGCAGCAAACTGTTGTAAAGTAGAGCTGTCAAAATGCACCACAGATTCATTCACAGATCCGGTGTAGTCCAAAACACCCATATCTGAGCATAAAAATAGCGTGTCGATACCTATCGCACATTGAACAAACATTAACCAAACCATTCCCCAAAGTATGCAGCCATCCCACCCTTCCCAAAGAACCCACAGCAGGCACATAGCGTGCACAAAAGCAATAGCAAAAAATACCCTCCATCCCACCATTGGACCTCCAAACAAGGCTGCAAAGAGGGTCCACGCCCCGTTATCTGCATACATCCCACATCTTACCACTACCCCACCTCCCCCCGCCCACTGAAGCATCCCCAACTTGCCAGTACCTTGAGCCCTCCCCCCTCCCAAAGCCCCGCAGACGGGCTTCGTGGTTGTCCGCCATCAACCGTGTGCCGCGTGGTCTTTTTTTGCACTGCGGGTTCAAACTGTAGTTTGGGCTGCCTGTTGTCAGGTTTCCCCATTGCGCCACCAAAAGGTCCTGTCCAATTCAAGTGCTGGTCTCGCTATTTGCAGCCTGCAGTGGGTGACTTCCCCTCTTGTCAAACACGGCCACTCCTCACGCAGCCAGTCTCCTCTGTGCCACGAATCAGCAAATAGGGGCTCAATAACTGTAAAATTAGTGTCAGGCAGGGGAGAAGGGTAACTGCTCCCGGCAGGTGTGTAGAAAGTTCCTTTAGCACTGGCGTCTATCTGCCGTGTGCTGTTCCGAGGTGCTGTGTAGCCTGCAGTGCCCCAGGCCCGCCTCGACCCTCGTGGAGAGTGGCAGAGCCCCCACGCTCTGTATGCGGTCCCAGCGTCGCACGAGTAGGGGAGACCACGGCCCAGGCTCCCGCCCAGCGGTGTACTGTAGGCCGGGGTGAAGTGCTCAATCTGCCCAGGAATGCGCGCGATACTATAGTGCTTTCAAGCACCGCCGCAGCGTTAGTGGCGGGCCCGAGCGCCTCTCCTCTAAAAGTTCGCGCTAGACCTCCATACCCTCCGTCTTCGTCACAGGCCGTCTCCTTACCGGAGGTAGGGTCCTAAGTAATGGATTCCGGGAGGCAGCGGGGAGAGCCGCAGTCCTGTGTCGCGGGTGCACCCGGGATCGCCGCCCGTCAGCGGCGCTCAGGCCTGTGCACCTCGTGTCGCGCCCCGGTGTCGAGTGGTGTCACGCGCCGCCACAGAGCTCCGCAGCGGCAAGGTGTCTTCAGGGCGAAAGCTTCAACTCGCTCTAATTTCGAAGTCACAGAACTCCGAAGCACCAGACTTTTACTGAGTGCTTAGCAGTACACACTCGGCAATCACAGGGGGTTTTCAGACGTGCCGGATCAGGTCAACCAGGATAAACGACGGATATCAGCGCCAGGCTGCTGGAGCCTCACGGGTGTGCGGCCATTCAACTTGTGCGCCCTCTAGCGCCCCCTTCGGTTAAAGGAAACTTACCTGTCAATTGGAGTGATAACCATGAAGCTGGTCACAAGAACAAGTGCTAGCACCACTTTGATCTCAACTACTTACAGACAGACTAAACCACTACCCACTTTTTCCTCTCTAAGGTCACCACCCAACCAAATTATAAATGTAGATCATCTGTATAATCAGCTCTCTAAAGCCTTCAACATACTTTTTTTCTCTTGAGACCTTGAAGTGCCTAGACTGTCAGCATAAGACCCCATAGCTCAATGAGCAGACAAAAAAGATGCAAACAGGTATCATTGCACTTCCATGCCAATGGAAAATATCCAACAATTCACACAACAAAACCAATCTTCTGCACCAAATGTGTCTCAATGAAGTCCATTGGATTCTCACTGACTTCTGCAATCCAGAGTGAACCAAAACAAATTATTCCATAGTTTCAAGCTTTTTGTCAGTCAATCGCATTCAATCATATATACAAGCAAATATGCTAGAACTCCACTTCACAAACAAGCTGACGGCCACCAACCCCTGCAATGCCAAGACTAAGATGACTATGCCATATGACACAACACTCTGTCACTATCGAACAATTCTCAGCCTTACAAAAGAATTATCTAGTTAAGTTCACTTGAGAGTTAAGCTGCTGAACCCTGTCTGCCGGAAACCTTAACAAACATACAACTCTCAATGGCTGCTGCAACCTCAGTTATGAATATTGTAAACAATTTCCTAACTTCAAGCAGTGACTTCTCTGACTTTAAGATATCCTACCACTTTTCAATAATAATGCCACTTTTCAAGAATAAGAATTTAGATCCAGCAGACCTGGTTGGCCACACCCCAATCTCAAATGGCACATTCTAGGGAAACTGGTTTAAAATGTTGCTTTTACTAAGACCTGTGAAACACTGAAAGAAAACATCTTATTCTCTGATCCACAAATTAAGTTTTACCAAGGAGGAGCACAGAATCCCTGTTTGATGACTAGCTGAAATGATTTGAAGACTATGGTAGATGGCAATAGGGTCACTGCCCTTCTGCACGATGACCTGACTGCGGCTTTTGACACAGTGAAACACCACTCCCTTTTATAAAAACTACAAGAATTTGGCATCATGGGAAGTATCCTAGTCTGGATCGCCTCATACCTCTCCAACAGATCAGTAGCATCTCGCTTTCCCCATTCACATCATCACATTTTAGCATTAATGCATGTGTGTCTCAGTTACCTCACCACCTCATTCCAATGCCAACCTGAGCCCATTACTGGATATCAACATCTCCTTTTAACTGACTTGCTGCAAGCACAAATATAGCACCTAGATCATCTTAAAGCTAGAATACTGGAGGGAGCTTGACAACAAAGAAAGGACCCCTGTCTACAAGTCATTGAGCAATGGATGGTCAAGACGTAAAATTCAACTTTACTCATCCAAATCAAAGATTGAGACATGTGGATATTAGAAAAACTGATATTTGATGACCATCTGGCCCCAAGATATTGGTGCACAATGGGTGTCACCGAAAGAGCTGAGAAGCCTGAGAGTGACTATGTACTCCAATCTATCCCTGGTCACCCAGGTCATAAAAAGCTCTTTCTACAGGAAGTGCATGATTTAGCTCTGTACAATGACTCTGCTTCTTTCTGCTCTAAAAGCCGCCACAGCAAGAAATGTACCACTTATCAATCCACGTTACCACAAATGCTCCACTGGCTCCCGTTGCAAGACTGAAGCTTCTCTGCATCAATGCAGAGCTTCATCCTTCATGTACATAAAGCTGCAAGGTACTCAAGAACGAAAACCTTCACTCCAAACTGGCACACCATAGGGAAATCACTGCATTCAAAGAGAGTCAGTGGAACCCCTTTTGCCTTTGAAGCAGAAACGTTTGGAATTCTTTCTTGGAACAGACCAAAAACATCCAGGACCACTTGCGAATCAGAAAGTTTGTAAACTCGGTGAGTCCCAAGATGGCCGCACTACGAATAGACAGAAACACCCGCAGCTTTAAGAAGGGATGACAATTCTGAACCCAAGATAATATTCAACAAAAGCGGAAACAAATCACCCCAAAGATGTTAGATGCAAGCACATACACAGATGCTGCTCGTTCTTCGGTGTTCACTCCAAGCAAAAGTGCAGCTACATGTTTTGCAGCAACAACGCATGATGGGCATCGTACACACACATCCCCAATGGAGATTGTGAGCCACTTGTTTGTTCTTTCCAAGATAGGATGATTCTGACCAAAAAGCCACTGAATGTGGACGAAATTTTAGGTTAGAAAAAGATCAAAGATACATGCAAACTCTGAGGAGATGCACAGCGTCCCTTGCACATATATTTACAGTCCAAGACTGGCCTTTTAACCAATCTAGCACTTCACGGAGGGATTATTAGAGTCATTGGAGGCAAGCTTGTTAGCATCCAGGACTTCCAAAAGACTCTAGCTCCCCTGGTTTTATTGGAGCATGCAATGCAAGGGTGAAAAAAGAAAGGAAACAAGCAAGGAAGTAAAGGAATCAAGGAAGAGAGTGCAGGAGGGAGGAAGGGAGCAAATAAGTGTCGAATGTGAGTTATTGCTTTAGCACAACTGTTGCACCATGTTTGCTTGCTCAATGCTAATGATAGTTAAAGGAAGTTCTCAGTACATTACATTTTAGACCCTCTCTTTCACAACTTGGCTCCCAAGACGAAAAAGTGTTGATTACCTTGGTCAGTCAAAAATGTTTAAATTCGTGTTACAACTGCGAGTCATCTTCTTCCTTTCTCGTTATCCCAGGCTCAGACACATGCATACTCCTTTTATTCTACAAAGTCACGTGATGAGAGAGAGAGGAGGTCGCAACGAAACAGCTCGACAAAGGGAGAAATCAAGAAGAAGAGCTAAAGAAAGAAATATCAAGAGAAAGGGAGAGAGGGAAAAACAGTGAGAGGAAGGTAGGTTACTTGCTTGCTTGGTTTGAACATTTTGGCCCTGGCTCCTTTTGATTCCCAGTCCAGCTCTGAATATTTCATCACATCAAATGGACTTGAAACGGTACAGAAACCCTGAAAATATATCAAACTGAACAAAAAGAACAGCAGCAATCCTTAACCGGAATTCAAATAAAACAGTGACGTTTTGAAAATTAATGTGCCTCATAAAACTCATTTAAAAGTTGCAGGTGAAATTAAGATTGATGGCGAAAGGTCAATTTGCGTGCTAACAATACTCTGTAGTGTGAAGAAAGCATTTGAAGCATAAATGATCATTTGCTATAATGTTTCCTAGGCTTCGGCAGAATTTCCTCAACCCACGCAATGTCTTGTTGAAGGCACTGCTCCCAATTACCTCCAGCTAGAACATACATCCCAGTGACGCCTCTGTCAGAAAACTGTGTGGGTAGACAGCTCAAATGTTCTGCAGCGTACTTGGCCTTTGGCTGGTCCTATTGCACAATGGGCAGTTTAGCAATTGATCAGGGGACAATTGCAGCACGAATATGACAAGAGGAGGACTTTATTTGAAGCTGGCGGCTTTGTGGAATCAAAAGTTAGGACGCGCGTCCGACGCTTCACGTAATACCGCTAGTGAGCGTGCACAAGGGGAGCTGACCTCTCCTTTGTGTGGAGAGCAGTGCGTTAAATGGGAAAAAATAAGTGCAGGTACTCATTAATGTTAGCCAGAGGTGTGGCAAGTGGGGGAGTTAGGGGTGGGGCTAAGGGCAAGATATTATGATACATAATGACTTCTGTACCAGTTGAAGCGCATATCAAAACATATGAGAAATTTGTTTACGTAAACAAAACAGATTAACTCATTACACAAAATGAAAGCCAAACAAGATGATATGTTAACAGTTCCTTTTTTGTAATATTTGCTGCTTCTTAATGCCATACTGTTATTTGTTGTTGTTTGGCACAATACTATATACTCTCAAATGCGCCTGGCTGATGAGGATTATGAATCCGAAACCGGTCCCAGGATGCTTGTTTCCGGTCCATGGAAGACATGGCTTGGCAGTTCGGGCTGTACTGTTCCCATGAGGCACAGGGTCACACTGATTTGCATATGGCCATGTCTGAAATGGGGTGGCTGAGTGGGCTAAAGAATGGTGATGGATTAAACCCAGATCAGTTGACTGGGGGTGAGTGTTTGATTTTCTCAAACGCTCCGTCCATCATCCCCTTTTGTATCACAAAGAAACAAGCAGACAAGTACACAAAAGCATTCCACACATTCCCAAAAATATCTCCTGAGAGTGTCCTGATTCTCTTACTCTTGCTCTCACTTTTCTCACACACAAAAACAGGCACACACAAGTTGACAAGCACACAGACATAAGCAAACACTCACACAAAGTCTCAGGTGGGATTAAAGCCATTTTAAACTCCTTGCCTTCCATGGCTTTCTAAATTGCCACTGTCCATGTGCTGCCTCCATACCTGTGATTGTCCAAATGCACACAATAGTGTGAATGGGGCCTAAATGGGCCCTCCACTGTCAAAAACAGTGTGATGGTGAACACAAGGACATCATGCAAATGATACCACCCTGAATAGTTCCGCATCGGCTCAGCTCACGACTACAGGAGCTCCTTGGCTGTTAAGAGATAGGTTCCACTTTCAGCTGAATGGTTGTTGTGTCATTGATCGACGGTGCAGGGTCTGTTTAGACCATGCACTGTTAATCACAGCATGATTCAAATGGACGCTGCTTGAATCTCCAGCAGCGACTCTGCAAAAGGCTAATGCGATTACGATCTTCTGAGAAGCAGAGCGGCATCTACCCTGTGCTAGAAGAGATACCTAACCGGAGCCAACAGTAGCGTCTATTAGCATACCAGTACTCTCCCTGGCTAAAGAGAAGTGGCAGTACTGACTGGCAGAAAATTCGGAAGTGCCGGTAATCAATACCGGTGAGTACCGGCCCAATTAAAGCACTGGTGGAGAGTGGAAAGAACGGAGAGGATTCAGACAAAACCGCCTATTTGTCACTAAGTTCCTCGTTTCATCTGCAAAATCATACACTTGAGTAATGACTTTAGTTTTGTTTGGATCAAAGCAGGATCGATCTGGAAACCAAATGCAGCCCTGGCAAATTTTGTACGACCAGCCTCCACTCTGCATGTAGCAAGCAAGTGCAGAGAGTGAGCCGGACTAATGCGGCGAGTTTGGGAGGTTCTACTCCAAGAAATCTTTAAAGACATTTTCAAATGTGGTCCCTTCTACAACACATTTTTCATTATCGAACCTTGTCCAACAAGTGGATGGATGGAGATTGGTGGCAGGTTGCATAGCTCAACAAATGAGTAGTTGGATGGTGAGGAGTGGGTGGCTGAATTAATTAAAGAATGGATGACAATGAAAAAAGACTTTAACCTAGCTGGAGAAAATGATCTCAGTGGACTTACTGGGAGTGTGCGTAGGGTTCTGGTTTTCTTTTTAGCTTCCACATTAAAAATTCACCCAGCCCTTACGCTAATACCACCATTCCTTATGAAACATGCATAGCTAGAGACGTTAAAAGGCATGGGCAAAGAGGCCTATGGTTCAGGTTCCCCCTTTTCAGAAACCCCCCCTCTTGTTAAGATTTTGTAACAGTCCCAGACTGTATAGAGATTTCAAATAAAGAATGTGTTTTCCTACTTTCTTTTTTTAGCCAGCACAGGCTTATTCTGGTTGGATGCAGCAAGCACTATAACCCTTTAGAGTTCATAGTCCTAGTTCAACTGCACAGGTCTTTACCTTTTGCAGTATGTGCTATTTAATGTGCAGTGGGAATTGGCCTTTTGTGCTCCCTTTGTGACTCATCAACCTTGTAGAGCTGCTGACAGACCGGTGCAATCCCACCATAGTTCTACCTGACTCCGAATACCAGTATCACACAATTTCAGCAGTAAAGCAAACTAAGGCACCGATCCGCACTGTATGCCCAGATGGTACATCACATATAGTGGGCAGAAGACTTGGTTGGATCACTAATCTCTCTGCTTTTCTGGCACAGTCCAGCTAGAGACTGCTTCACCAAGGTAGTGCCCGAGTGAGCAGTGTAGAGTGACATTATAAGCGCTCTCCTTATTTGCGCTTCCCATCTGGTGCTGCTGCTGAATTGTTGTGATAGCAGTCTAGTGCCACCTCACTCAGAATCCCTGTTCCTAATAGAACTGAGACAGGAGTGAAGTCAACATAAAAAACACCCTCTGTATGCACCATCCCAAAAGTTAGGCACCAGTCCCTATGCAGCTGTCTTGTTCACACAATTGAGGGTCTATTAGGATGGCGGTCAGAAAACCACCCGACCACTATGGTAGCGGAAATCAACCATCCGCCAGTACCGCGAAAAAACTGGCAGTCCGATTAGGATCAACCGCCATAAAATCCCGATCGCGGCGGTAGCGGGCAGAGCTGGTGAAAATCTGTCCGCGGCGGTCAGATTCGCATGGGAAACACACTAAACCGCCGCCAGGCCAGCGGAGTGACTGCACGGAAAATCAGGATCCCCCGATGTGACAGCGGTACGTTCCGCTGTTTCCGACCTCCGCGATCGCAAACACTGATGAATGGGATAGTCGGCAGAAGGGCTGTTGCATACCCACCACCGCGGACGCTCCGTGACAAACATGGCGGTCGACAAAAAAACACACCACAAGGCCACCAAATGCGCACATCAAACTAGCTCTGCCCCCAAAAACACCTAACACACCCCAATGACACACCCCCATGGCAACTTCAAAAATACAAATCCCAGGACAACCCACACAACACACCTGACAGCAATACCCCATTTTGACACACCCACATAGCTGAATATAAAACCAGCCCCTTCCCTGACCAGAATCCTTTGCACTACTCCAGCCCTGAAGGAACCAAAACCTGCAGCACATTGGATAGGCAAAACACCACACATCTCACCTGCACCTCAACACACACACACACTCACACCAACCCCACCACCCTCAAAATTTTACCTCAAAACATTTGCACATCACACACCATGGCACAAAAGAAAATGCCCAAATACACAGAGTGAGTTGTCAGTCATGGTGGATGAGATAATCAGGGTAGAACCACAATTGTTTGGTCACCTGGTCCAACAGACACCATTAGCAACAAGAGCACAAATGTGGGAAAGGATAGTCGACAAGGTCAATGCAGTAAGTACCACCCCGCGCTCCAAGCAGGAAATCATGAAGTGGTGGCATGGCCTGAAGAGGGTGGTAAAACAGAGGAAGAACAAGAACTGTCAGCTGGCTCAGATGACTGGCGGTGGCCCTCCCATTCCAACAAAAACATTCACTGCATGGGAAGAGAAGGTGCTTGCCATACTGCATCCAGACAGTTTCACAGGAATAGACTGGAAGTGCAGGCTGGTAAGGACAAACACATGTATACCATTACACTTCTATGTACAGTCTTGCACAACCACAAAGCTACACCTCCTAGGCCCAAGTCCATTCATATGCACCACAATACCCAACACAGGTCTCACAGATGTAATATCCACTACATATAAATCACCACATAGGTAGCCTGCAACATTCCCATAGTTGCATGTGTACAGGCAGCCAGCACTACAACTCCCACCAGGCCCCCTGCCCCACCCCTGAGCAGGATGGAGCACTCAAACACACAGCCAGAAGCATGTGTCAGTCATTGCATTGTTCACATTCACCTAACAGGTAGGTAGCCATCTTCCCAGGGAGGGCTACTGGTGGGTGGGAAGCCTGCACTACAACTCTAACCAGACACCCTTGTCCCACCCCTGAGCAAGATGGAGCACGCGTCCCTACCCAAAAGCAGGTGGCAGTCATTGGATTAAAACAAACTTACAAGCAGGTGGCCATCTTCCCAGTGAGGGCTATTTGGGGGTGTGAGTCCTGCCCCACAACTCCCACCAGACCCCCTGTCTCACCCATGAGCAGGAGGGAGCACACCCACCCAGCCAGAAGCATGTGGCAGCCATTGTATGGTTCACCTTCACCTAACAGGTAGGTAGCCATCTTTCCAGGGAGGGCTGTTTGGGGATGAGAGGCCTGCACTACAGCTCCCACCAGGCCCCCTGTCCCACCCATGAGCAGGATGGAACACCCCCCACCCAGAAGCATGTGGCAGTCATTGATTACAAAAACCAAACTTACAGGTAGGTAGCCATCTTCCCACGGAGGGCAGTTTGGGGGTGTGAGTCCTGCCTCACAACTCCCACCAGACCCCCTGTCCCACCCATGAGCAGGACGGAGCACACAACCCCACCCAGAAGCATTTGGCAGCAATTGGATTACAACAAACAAACGTACAGGTAGGTAGCCATCTTCCCACAGAGGGCAGTTTGGGGGTGTAAGTCCTGCCCCATCACTCCCACCAGGCCCCCTGCCCCACCTATGAGCAGGATGGAGCACACCCCCCACCCAGAAGCATGTGGCAGCCATTGTATGGTTCACCTTCACCTAACAGATAGGTAGACATCTTCCCAGGGAGGGCTGCTGGTGGGTGGGAGGCCTGCACTACAACTCCTACCAGGCACCCCTGTGCCACCCCTGAGCAAGATGGAGCACCCGCGAAGCATGTGGCAGCCATTAGATTACAACAAACAAACATACAGGTAGGTAGCCATCTTTCCAGGGAGGGCTATTTGGGGGTGTGAGGCCTGCCCCAAAACTCCCATCAGGCCCCCTTGTTCCACAGCTCAGCAAGATGGAACACCTCCCACCCAGAAGCATGAGTCAGCCATTGCATTGTTAACATTCCCCTAACAGGTAGGTAGCCATCTTCCCAGGGAGGGCTGTCTGTTGGTGTGAGTCCTGCCCCACAATTCCCACCAGGCCCGCTGTCCCACCCATGAGCAAGATAGAGCACACCCACCCACCCAGAAGCATGGGGCAGCCATTGGATTACAACAAACAAACTTACAGGTAGGTAGCCATCTTCCCACAGAGGGTAGTTTGGGGGTGTGAGTCTTGCACTACAACTCCCACTAGGCCCCCTGTCCCACTCCTGAGCAGGTGGAGCACTCAAACACACAGCCAGAAGCATGTGACAGCCATTGTATGGTTCACCTTCACCTAACAGGTAGGTAGCCATCTCAGGGAGGGCTGCTTGGTGGTGGGAGGCCTGCACTACAACTTCAACCAGGCATCCCTGTCCCACCCCTGAGCAAGATGGAGCACACGTCCCTACCCAGTCATTGTATGGTTCACCCTCACCTAACAAGTCGGTAGCCATCTTCCCAGTGAGGGCTGCTGGTGGGTGGGGGGCCTGCACTGCAACTCCCACCAGCCCCCTATCCCACCCATGAGCAGGATGGAGCACTCAAACACACAGCCAGAAGCATGTGGCAGCCATTGTATGGTTCACCCTCACCTAACAAGTCGATAACCATCTTCCCAGTGAGGGCTGCTGGTAGGTGGGGGGCCTGCACTACAACTCCCACCATCCCCCCATCCCACCCATGAGCAGGATGGAGCACTCAAACACGCACCCAGAGAGATGTGTCAGAAAGTCCACCCCAATGTGACAACAGAACAGGTAAGTACACAGTGCATGCACCCCACCATCCCTCTCAAAAGCATGGAGCCATATGACAACACCAGCCCTCCAATCCCACCACAATTGACCCAGATACAATAACAAATTACATGTGTATGTAACTGTCACAGAAACAAAAGTGAGACTCACCAAATCCCATGTTGGAAAAAATCAGGGCACAAACACGCACAGCACTGAATGCTATCCGTAAGTTCCATGGGGCATGAGCTTGAAGGACCATATGAAAACAAAATAAGCATGGTCTGTAGAACAAATATATCAAAGCACAGGACTTGGCAAAGGTATACATGGTATGACAATGGCTAGTTCATGCCCAGATGTAACGCCTGCAGGCAGAATAATCAGCAAAGATTCTTCACATCAAGTTGTATTTCCGCTAGTTGTCAGATGACAACATGTCCTCGTAACCACAAAATCTGCACGTGGGTCATGGACTCTCTGATGATGACTCCCTGGATTTTGAGGATGCCGAGCTTGAAGCCGGCCCTTCTGGCATACTAGGGTGCAACACTTTCCCTGCCCCAGATGTTGACCACCCCACCCCACCAACTGAGAAGGGCAGGGAGAGTAGGCAGGTGCGTACAGTGGTGAGGCAACAGGTCTGTGAGAGCAGGGCTGGTGGGAGGGCAAGGGGGAGTCTAAGCCAACCTGACACTGGGACCGAAGCCCTGGACAACATCACCAGAGTCCTTGGGGCCTATGAGCGGGCCCAGGGATGAACGGGCCAGGCTGAGGAAGATTCACGTGAGCTCCGCCTGCTCTTGAGGTCCATCGACCCCACATGAGCCAAATCGTGGACCTCTTGGGCCAGCTAGTGGCGGTTCTGAGGGACAGGCCTGCGACACAAACAACACCTCCACCTCCCTCTGGTGGGCCACAGGATGACAATGACACATCCTCCCCTGCGGCCACGGAGAGGGGGGACTCCTCAGACCCCATTGGCCCTGCAGCAGAGGCCCCCCCTACAAAACGACCAAGGGGCTGTCCAAAGAAATCCCAGGGAGGATCCTGTGGCCAAGCACCTGCCAAACGCCTGTCAAGGAGCCAGCCATGATGGCAACCCTCTTCACCTTGCCATTGACTTTGTTGACAGTCCTTCCCCACACAACCTTATTAATGGCATCCGTCTGTTGGACTGGGTCACCACATCAATGTGGTGACTACTCAATTGTCTCATCTATCATCGCTGACAACTCATTGCTTCACTATTTAGCTGTTTGTAAATATTCACTCCCCTGTCTCATGTACCCGTTGTAAATAAACACTCCTTACACACCTATGTCGTTGTGTCTGCGCTGTGTTTATTACAGGGTGTGCAGTCTTCACCATGATTACAATGTACCTGGAGTATGGATTGTTTGTAGGCAAGGAGAGGCTGAAGGGACCTAGGAAAACACAACAGAACAATATACACTAGTCAGGCGGTGGCATCACAGCCATCACACAACACTTATCATCAGGGTACTCCCATCTGCACACATTACAATGAGCAGCAGTACCAACATAAACATCCTGTATCTGGCTTCCAAACTAGCCGGGCTCAGAAACATTGGCAGCCAGCACTGAGTCAACAATAGGCTGCAGTCACAAAGCTCACATACACCTTTCCACCAACAACGACATCAACAGACAATGGCTCAGTTGTATATTGTCACTCACCTTCAACTGAAGTAGCGGCAGATGAGCTGTTGGCATAGGTCGACACCTTCCTCCTCTCCACTATCCTCGTCACTGGACATGGGTTGGTATGCAGGCGGGGGCCTCGGCTGCTCATCAGCATCCAGGAGCAGGGGGATCTCCTTGCGCAAGGCCAGGTTGTAGAGCAAGCAGCATGCAACTACAATCTGACACACCTTTTTGGGCGAGAAGATCAGTGCACCTCCGGTCTTGTCCAGGCAGCGCAAACTTGACTTCTGGAGATCGAAAGTACGCTCCACCACACGACGTGTCCTCCCATGGGCATTATTGTAGCGAACTTCAGCCAGGGTCCTGGGATTCCGCAGTGGGCTCAGCAATCAAGGACGGTTGGGTTATGCAGAATCACCTAGGTGTGAGATACACAGATCAACTTTGTAATATAAGTGTGGCAGAGGACAGCATGTCACACACACAGCATGCTACCTGACTCACCCAAAATCCATGCATGCTCTAGAAACAGATTATCCATCGCTGTTACCCGATGTCCGAATCATGGGCAGAGCCAGGGAATTTGGCACAGACGGTTGAGATGATCATATCCGCCTGGCAAACTACTTGCACATTGATGGAGTGGAAATGCTTCCTGTTACTGTAGATGTGTTCACTTGCCTGTGGTGGAACAAGGCCAACATGTGTGCAGTCAATGGCATCAACAAGATCGGGGATGTGCGCAAGTGCATAGAAATCTCCCTTCACGGTCGCCAATTCATGCCTCTTGGGGAACTGGATATATCTGACCTTGTAGATCATCATAGCGGACAGGACATCACCTAGCACCCTGTTGAACATAGGTTGCGACATCCCACCTGCACTGGACACCGTGTACTGGAATGATCCAGAAGAAAAAAAATGCAGGGCTGCCATCACCTTAGACGTTGGTGTGAAAGCACTCGGATATGTCCTGCAAGGCTGAAGGTGGGGCTTTAACATAGCACATATGTCTTGTAGGGTGAGTCGATCCAGACGGAATTTCTATATGACCCCCTCATCCTCTATGTCTGCCAGCACTGTGTAGGGACGATGCACATTTGATCTCCTAGGTGAGATGAAAGGAGACACTTATCAATGCAATCCACCAGGAGATGTGTCCGACATCTTACGTTTTGACTGACACAACGCCAACAATGTCTGTCACCACAGTTAAGCTCACAGCACAACTTACATGTAGGGACACCTTCAGCTACACCATCCGTACACCTTTCCACTTTTCACACAGCTAGCACCTCCCAAACAATATCTGACTATGTAAATGCCCAAAGGGATATGGCCACATCTTGCATGAGCAGCCCTGAGAGTAGTTCAGACAGCAGATGTGTGAAACAGCAACACTATTGTCTCCTACCTAGCGGTTGTACCTGCCACACCTTCTTGCGTAAGTCGAACAGGGCACACATCAACCACACAATGAGCCCAGTCCGTGAGTAAACAACAAGTATGTGCATGAGCCAAGAAAAGTAGACAGTCAAATATTCACATTGTGTAGTCAGACATTCATCACTGTGAGTTGCTCTGGCCTTTCACACATTGACATGTGTACCCATTGGAGAGTTCATCACAACACTGTTCTGTGTACATGCCAAGCAATATCACAAGTGACATGTGAGGAAGTACATGCCAATGTTTTCAATCATATACAACAACATGGCATGTGTAGTCAGCAGTGGGATAAATGTTACATTGGCATTGTGTGCATAATCTTGTGCCATGAATCATGTGTCTACTGTGCATAGTTGAGAACTGGCCATTGGCCATTCACACAGCATGACGTGTCCATAGGTGCTGTCAAAGTGATCTGCAACACAAATCACGGTCACTGGCTCAAATGTTTAGCAACCATATCGCTGTAGACCCACTGGCCCCAGAGGTGTGTCACCGCCAATGCCCAAGCCACACTTGCAGTAGTGATAGTTATATGTGTATTGCCAAATGGCGGTTGGCATGCTCCGCCACCCAAATCAAGGTCACTGGCTCAAATGTATGTCAACAATAAAGTTAAATTGGAGTGCACTCCTTTCCTTGAATGTCAACCACTTCTTCCAACATGTCTTGGCTTGCGTGCGCATCACACAGTGACCCATCCCCGGTCACTCTTTCAACTTAAAAAACTCAAAAGGCACGTTGCGAACGCACCATGTTAGCGCACTGCTTTGAATGGGACCTTTTCCCTTTCAATATTTCATTGTAAACCTTAGTTCATCAAAACTTGACTCTTTCTTCCTTGTTTTAATGCATATTTTCATAACAGTGCCGCGGAGACAGCAAGATTCCAAATAGATGTTTATTGCACATTTTCAAATGCAGTTGTATACCAATCCA
Source organism: Lissotriton helveticus (assembly GCF_964261635.1). Taxonomy (NCBI): domain Eukaryota; kingdom Metazoa; phylum Chordata; class Amphibia; order Caudata; family Salamandridae; genus Lissotriton; species Lissotriton helveticus. Next base: position 1,050,776,448 of record NC_136067.1, read on the forward strand.
GGCTTTTAAACAACGGCACGTCAATTAATAAACATCAGCGTAGGCCGTATCAATGCTACCCAATGCATTTCGAGTAGATATACCAATTGCACAAATTAAATGTACCATTTCTCACAAAAATGTGCGCTTTCCCGTCTTAAACTACAAATGCACACCCACTGTGAAGTCGGGTTTAGTGGGGGTGAGGGATGTTGTGGTTGATAGATGATAAGACGAGGGCGGCATATGGGGTTTTGGTTTAGACAGAGGTGCGGATCGGGGTGTGAATGAGATACGTGAGGGTGTGGTTGTTTTGGTTTAGGAAAGGGTATTACGGGTGTTGTAGTATTTAGAAAGGATTTTTGAAAGGATCAGGTAGTTGGATAATAATTGAAGACACGTGGGTGTGAGTGCTGGCGTTTTTACGGTGCGTATGTGTGAGAGTGACTGTTTTAGTAGATTGACTGAACGGGTGAAGAGGTTATCGCCTGAATGCAGAGCACGGGCTTGTGTGCTTAAGGTGAGAAGGGAGCATTGATTAGAGCGTTGATTATTGTTTTAAGTTGCAGTGGGTGGGCATTTGTAGTTTAAGAGGGTAGAGCGCACATTTTTGCGAGAAATTCACATTGAGACAGTTAGAATTGTATGTTTTAGTAGCTGTCACTGTCAATGCCCAAGCCACACTGGCAGTAGTGATAGTTATATGTGTATTGCCAAATGGTGGTTGGCATGCTCCGCCATCCAAATCACGGTCACTGGCTCAAATGTATGGCAGCCATATCGCGGTCGCGACCGCCTGGCCCCTGCGATTTTGTCACAACTTATTCATGTAATTAATGGTCTTCAGTGGCATGCACAATCATGTGTGTTCAGGTGCATCCAATACAACAGTGGAACACACACCTTATCAAAGTTGAATTCTGGTGCGTGTGTAATTGGAAGTCTTCAGTGGCATGCACACCCCGGTTTGTGACCCCATTCTGGTGCGACCATTACAACGGTGGCACGCACACCTCATCAAGTCAAATTCAAGTGCGTTTTTTTCAATGGAATCAATGAGATAATATCAACAGACACATTATCAATCTACTTTTGTATTGACACAAAAATATCGATAAGAATAATATCAAGAACTATATACTTACTTAAAAAAATACACTATTATCGAAACCACAGTATCGTCATTCAAAATTATCGATATCAAAAATATCGTACATAATTATCGCTATCAAAAATATCAAACAATTTTTAAGTAAATACATGTCCAATATATCGATAGCAGACATATCGACAACAAATTATCATTTTTTTATAATTATCGACAATACAAAATTACACAAAATACACAAAATAAGACACAATAAATATAAATACATACATAAACATGCATTGAACATAATACAAAATTAAACACATATGTTTTTGAAAGTATTAGAACTAAAAAACATAAGAAAATTTAAAACACTACTAACAACTATTATACATATAAACTTGCATCAGATAAAGTCTTTTTTCATTTTCATATATTTTATAACACACAATAAAATAATTCTACATGTAAGGAGAAAAAAAAATAACTGACTCTTATTTAGCGTTTTCCATATAAGGAAAACAACTTCGGAAACAATTAAAACAATCAAAATTAACCAATAAAAAGACACAATATTAAAACCAACCAATACAATTAAACAAGCAATTAAATAAACCCTATATAAACCAACAAAGCTTACTTTTATTTTACACGTCAAACCAAAAGAATAAAGAAGGCGAAATTCTGCAGGTTTTCTACCAGAAGCAAAACCTTCATCAAACCAAAACCTGTATCAATCTGCTAAAAGAAAGTAAATTAACATTTATAAAATAACAGTTAAATTAATGTTCTAGAAATATTATCTTTCGTACTCAAATTAGTAATTTATATTTTTTCCAATTTATATTTGCAGTACAGATAATTCTAAATACAACAATAAAAGAAGAGAGAATCTCCTAAAACCATCAAACTAATAAAGTAAGTATTATTTGAAATGCATTTAAAAAATCTGTAAAACATCCATCCAAACCCCAAATCCATCTAAAACACCCACCCCACCCACGGACACATTTTATAAAACAAATATTAATATCTATTTTAATTTCTTTACAGGAAAACAAACCACTAAAGAAGATTCAAAAAAGAAAGAATTAAAGTCACCTTTTTTAAATACAAACTTTGTAAGTATATTCTAAAAAATGTATTTTGTTAAACATTAACATAGATACAATTATTTTAATTCATTTTTATATGCATTTGTTATAGGATTTACCACATCACAATGACAGAAGAAGCACAATGTAAAACATCCCAAAAAGGAAAATGTTTGTTATGTTACATGGGGTATGTTTACACCCAGGAGAAACAAACTAACTCAAAAGTCAATTTGAAATGTTCAAAGTATTATTCAAATAAATGTTATGGTCATGCAACTACTAGAGAAACAACTGTAATGTTTCATAATACATAATAATCCTCCTAATATTACAGAAATTGAAGTTAGGAATGCACGTGAGAACATCAAACAGGCTAGCATGAGCTCACAAATACCTACCAGTGCAATTCTTAAAGAATAGCTGCCTAGGGTACCCAAAGAAGCAACTGGACAAATGCCGTCCATTGCTTCATTAAAAAGAAAAATAGCTTGCACAAATAAGGGCTTCAACAACTACCACACCTACTCCTAAAACTTTTGAAGAGGTAATAATTCCCCCAGAACCAGCTATTACTTACAATGAGGAACCCTTTATTCTCTATGATAATAAATGCAAAGAAAAGAGAATAATTATGTTTGGTACTGCAAACAATTTATTAAAGCTTCAAAAAGTCGAAACATGGATGACTTTCAAAATCTGTCCCAAACCATTCTACCAACTATATAGTATCCATGGCCTACATCTGAATAGTAACATTCCCTTTATTAATGCCATGCTGGCCGATAAACAGAATTCCACATATATAGAAATCCTAAATAAAATTAAACAAGAGACAAATGATTATTTTCCTCAAAAAATAATTATAGCTTTTGAACAAGCTATGATAAACGCTATACTCAAAACCTACTCACATACATCAATACAAGGGTGTTACTACCATTTCAATCAGTGTCTATGAAGACACCTACAAAAATCTACATTAAGGGGCTCATTATGATATCGTGACATTCGCCACCGCATATCCGGCGGTGGCGACCGCCACAACACCGTAACAAGCAAACACCCCCAATATTAAAATGGCAAGGGGTTTTGCGGCAGACGCAAAGTGCGTCTGCCGCTTTTTCGCGGGTCGGCAATCGTTCCGATTGCCAGCCGGATGGAATTGGCTCCTAATATGGTGGCGTGCCTAGCAGGCACCTCCATCCATATTAGGATGGTGTGTGGTAAAGGCCTTTCCATGGCGGCTTCGCCCTCATGGAAGGCTGGCGGGGATGTTCTTTGGGGGCCCTATGCGGGCCCTGTGGTGGTGCTCTTGGTGGGTACCCATGGTACCCTCTCCATTTGCATGCACAAGGTGGCAGGCACCACGGGGTGCCTGACACGTTGTGCATGCAAATGCACAACATGCCATTTTGGCACTGCGGCGGGTGCTGCTGTACACAGCACCCACCGCAATGTCAAATATACAGGATGCGACCGCCAGGGTGGCGGTCGCATCCTAATCAGGGCTGCGGGTCCGCCGCATGTCTGACAGCCGGTCCCGTTTCCACTGGGATGGCGGACTTAGCCCCTTAGGGGTCTATTCCGATTTGGGGGAAAATGCTCCGAATAGCCGCTCGGAGCGTTTTTCCCATACGAATCGTACCCTGCAACGTCCCCCGTACGTACGACGAAGTACGATTCGTACCAGGAGTTGTACTCCGTACAATTCGTACAAGACACCGTACGACTCTAATCTCCGTACGATTCTCCCTTGGAACCCACTGTACGCGACATCTGTACGGTTCGCGGCTGGTTTTTACAACCCAGCAAGTACGAAACGTGTCGGGTACGCACCGTACGACCCTTTTTCTACAGGAGCTGAAAGCAGCCATAAAAGCAGAGTTCGCTCCGAAACAGGTATGGAACGCCCCCCCCGGGTACGGTGCATACCCCCCATGATCGCAGGGGTACGGTGCGTCATGGGGTGTACGAGCCGTACCCCCCATTGTACGATCGGTGTACGAGCTGTATCCCCATTGTACGATCAGTGTAGGAGCCGTACCCCCATTGTACGATCGATGTACGAACCGTACCCCCATTGTCCATTGTACGATCGGTGTACGAGCCATACCCCCATTGTACGATCGGTGTACGAGCCGTACACCCATCGTACGATCGGTGTACGAGCCGTACCCCCATTGTACGATCGGTGTACGAGCCGTACCCCCATTGTACGATCGGTGTACGAGCCGTACCCCCATTGTACAATCAGTGTACGAGCCGTACCCCCATTGTACGATCGGTGTACGAGCTGTACCCCCATTGTCCATTGTACGATCAGTGTACAAGCCGTACCCCCATTGTACGATCGGTGTACGAGCCGTACACCCATCGTACGATCGGTGTACGAGCCGTACACCCATCGTACGATCGGTGTACGAGCCGTACCCCCATTGTACGATCGGTGTACGAGCCGTACCCCCATTGTACGATCGGTGTATGAGCCGTACCCCATGTTAAAATATCTAAACAAACTAAGCAAATGTACTAATAGCTTGAACAGCAAGTTAAACTGTACCCTACTACAAGAGGCCTAGAATACTTAGGAATGATAGCCAAAAGCCTACTCTAAACTCTCCAAACAAAGTAAATACATAATACTTTTCATTTATTTTATAGCAATACATACAAAACATTTTTATTTCCTCACAAAAATAATTACTTTGTCTAATACATTTTGATTATTAAATAAATATATATATAGACACATAAATTAAGTGTGTGAGAAAATAAAAAACAATAAAATATAACATTATTTTCCTACCGCATTTAAAAATATTTCAAAAACTTACTGTTTCTGTTGTTGTAGACTAAAAATCCCACATCTTCTAAAGTAATCCAGGCAGTTCTTAATTCAAAAACGATAAAAAAGTTTTCCCCCAAAAAATGTCATAATAAACTGAACCAAAAATAAATCCTCAGTCGATAAATCCACAATAAGGAAACCATCAAAAACCCTAAAAACAGTATTAAAAAATGAAACGCTACATGAAAACCGAAAAATTAAGAAAGTGTTAAATAATTTTTCGTTACTAAAACTAATGTACACTTCCTTAATTTAAAAAGTGTAATATTCTGGCACCCGCAACTTCTTTCGAATAAAACCTAGAAAACAAAAACACAAATATTCCCACACACACAAATGTACACATAAAATACCTAATAACATTATTTCCAACATTATGCACACAATAGTAACACATATACAACTCTAATTTAACATTTCTAACTTGGCCTCAAAAACTTAAAACTAGAAAAACAGTTAATACCTAAGTGACGCATAAAAAACATCATAACATCACAAACTAAACTCAAAGAACACTAAATACAATCTAACTACCTTCAAAATATAATAAAAATATAGTTAAAATAAGGAAAAGTATTCTTACCGTGCGCGACGTGAAGCAGCTCCCAACCGCGAGCTTCTTCCCTTCCAAATGACCCAAAACAACAGCGAGCGGTTACAAAATACAAGCCCCAAACAAATATGGCAGCTTTAAACATATATAATAAAACCATTTAATTTTTTTAAATGTTAAAATTATATATAAATGTGTTATTGTGTTTAATTAAAATATTACAAATTGCTAAATATTTTTTAAAATGCATTATAATAATTTTCAAACGTTGTAAAATTATAATAATAAATATTATAACACATATAATATTTAATATTATAATTTCAAAAAATTACATGTTACAATAAACAATATATAAAACATTGTACTCATTTTATTATGTTATACAACATATGTACTTTCTAAAAAAAATACAATATAAAAACTATGTAATCATTATTAATATTAATATATTAATATTACTAATTAAAATGTATTATATTTTTGTATAACAATAAAACTATGTTTATATTTCTCAATTGTATTAAAACATGTTTAAACGGTCATTGTATTGAAATATTACCAATATATGTAACAAACTTAAAAATGCTAATAATACAAAACAGTGATTAACAATTGTTTAAAAAATATATTAATAATTGAAATGTATCAAAACAATTTTGAAATTACAGTATCTAATATTACAAAGTTGTACACAAATATGATATCAAATTTAGTAATGTATTAAAATAAATGTGTTTCATTATCACACAAAAAATTACAAATAAACAAACTGTTTTATTATTTCTCAAATAAATATTATTTCTTATATTCATATATTTTGTATATGTAATACAACATACTCTTTACATTTACGTGCTATTTTTTTTGTAAATAACATTTAAAAAAATTTAAAATGTCTAATTTATTGTCTACCATTTCATTTGTATTAAATTCAATGTTTCATAATAAATGCATTTATATTAATTATAGTGTATTAAATTATATGTTATATATATACAATATTGATTATTTTCCTACACAACTTTATTTTCTTTATATTTCTATACTACTTTAAACTGTATAAATATTGTTATTAAATATTCTAAGTTACATTTTTGCTAAATTACTCTTCCAAATTTACATAAACACATTACAGATGCTAGACACTCCACTCCAGTCAATATTAAAGTGGGGTCGAACTTAATTATTTTACTACTCCCAAGCCACTTGGAATTAAATTTGGGTAGGTGCTGGACACTAAACTTAATTAATGTACTATTGCAACTCTAGTCAACATTACATTGTGGTAACTGTTGGACATTAAACTAAATCAATTTACTATTCCCACTTCAGTCAATATGAAATTGAGGTAGGTGCTGGACACTAAACTTAGTTAATTTAGTATTCCCACTCCAGTCAGTATAAAATTGGGGTGGACGCTGGACACTACATTTATTTAATTCATGTACTATTCCCACTCCAGCCAGTATTAAATTGGGGTAGGTGCTGGACACTTAACTTAATTAATTTACTATTCCCACTCCAGTCAGTATTAATCTAGAGTACGTGCTGGACACTAAACTTAATTAATTTACTATTCCCACTCCACTCAGTATTAATCTAGGGTAGGTGCTGGACACTAAACGTAATTAATTTACTATTCCCACTCCACTTAGTATTAAATTGGGGTAGGTGCTGGACACTAAATTTAATTAATTTACTAGTTCCACTCCACTCAGTATTAAATTGGGGTAGGTGCTGGACACTAAACTTAATTCATTTACTATTCCCACTCCAGTCAGTATTAAATTGAGGTAGGGGCTGGACACTAAACTTAATTAATTTACTATTCCCACTCCAGTCAATATTAATCTAGGGTAGGTGCTGTACACTAAACGTAATTAATGTACTTTTCCCACTCCACCCAGTATTACATTGGGGTATGTGCTGGACACTAAGGGGGTCATTAGGATGACGGGCGGACTTTGTCCGCCCGCCACCCTATCGGTATTCGGGACCGCCCGCCATAAGGGCGGGGGTCCCGTTGGGGGAATTAGGATGTGCCCGCCACAGTGGCGGGCACATCCTTCATCTTTAGCATTGTGGCGGGCGGTTCACTCTGCACCGCCCGCCACAATGCTAAAAATGTTTAAAAGCATTTGCATATGCAAAGCGGCAGGCACCGCGCGGTGCCTGCCGCTTTGCATATGCAAATGTGGGGGGGTACCATAGGTACCCCCGTGTGCAGCCACCGCTCCCCTTCACTCTGGGGCCAGCAGGGGGCCTCCAGAGTGAAGACCACATGCCTTACCGTGGCGGCATCGCCGCCGGGGAAAGGCATTTTAAAATGCCCATTGTAATATGGCTGGCGGTGTCTGATAGACACCGCCACCATATTAATCCATTTCCGCCCCGCCCGCAAGGCGACCGGGGCGGAAAAGCGGCGGACGGTCTTTCCATCTGCCGAGGTCCCCCCCCGCCATACTAATATGGCGCGGGGGGAAACGAGTGAGGATGGCGGGCGGATTGCCCCCGCCAGGCTGGCGGTGGCTACCGCCAGCCTGGCGGGGGCAATCCGCCCACCATCCTAATGGACCCCTAAATCTAATAAATGAACTATTCCCACTCCAGTCAGTATTAATCTAGGGTAGGTGCTGACACTGAACTTAATTAATTTACTATTCCCACTCCAGTCAGTATTAAATTGGGGTAGGTGCTGGACACTAAACTTAATAATTTAATATTCCCACTCCAGTCAGTATTAAATTGGCGTAGGTGCTGGACACTAAACTTAAATAATTTACTATTCCCACTCCACTCAGTATTAAATTGAAGTAGGTGCTGGACACTAAACCTAATTAATTTACTATTCCCACTCCACTCAGTATTAATCTAGGTTAGGTGCTGGACACTAAACTTAATTAATTTACTATTCCCAGTCCACTCAGTATGAAATTGGGGTAGGTACTGGACACTAAACTTAATTAATTTACTATTCCCACTCCACTCAATATTAATCTAGGATAGGTGCTGGACACTAAATTAATTTACTATTCCCACTCCAGTCAGTATTAAATTGTGGTAGGTGCTGGACACTAAGCTTAATTAATTTACTATTCCCACTCCACTCAGTATTACATTGGGGTAGGTGCTGGACACTAAACTTAATTAATTAATTTACTATTCCCACTCCAGTCAGTATTAATCTAGGGTAGGTGCTGGACACTAAACGTAATCAATTTACTATTCCCACTCCAGTCAGTATTACATTGAGATAGGTGCTGAATAATTAACTTAATTAATTGAATATTCACACTACAAACAGTAATAAATTAGGATAGGTGTTGGAAAGTACACATATGTTAGATTATATTAATTAATTTAAAAACACTCACCTCATTTAACAACTTGAAAATGTACATCCCTCTCCTAATATCTATGTATATTTTCAATAATTATTGTTACAATTTATATTATTTAAAAATTCAATTTACATTATTTTATAAAAACTCCCCACCCTTACCCCCTATAAACACAAAACTGCTCTCAAACTAAAATTATTCTAAAATTCAACATTACATTTAGAAAATGATTTTATTTAATATGAATGTATAATTTTACACAAATTTAAAAAAAAACATAAAGCATATTTTTTAAAACACTACCCACCCGTATCACCTATAAACCCAACATTTCGCTCATAAATAATATATTTTTACATTTTAAATTTTACATTTCAAAATAAAATGTATATTTTATAAATGTATATCATATTTTTAAACATCATTATAAAACACTCCCCACCCTTATCCCCTATAAACCCAACATCCCGCTCCTAAAAATTATAATACAAATTAATGTTTGTATTTACATTATTTAATTAATATACTAACACAAACAAACTCTAAAAAAACACAAATATAAGACTTTAACAATATTTTTACATAATGATACTTTTTACAATCGATATTACATACTTCAATATTTTTGACAATACTTAAAATCTATATTTTTAACCTGGATATACAGAACATTGATATTTAATACACTCAATATAATTAACTCGATATTTCTCTATATCGATATTTAAAACTCAATATTTAGACCTCTTACCATTTCAATGGTGGCACACACCTTGCCTAGACTAATGAGGGAATGTTTTACAGCTTTTGTTTTTTTTAAGCTGCATTTTTTAGTTCATGCTAATTGCTATATGTAACAGCTTTGCTATATGCGTAACTGATTACAATAGTTTTTTGGTTCATTTTTTTGCCTCCGTTTTTTTTGTTGCTGATCATTTAGTGAGTTTGTTCTCTTCTTGTAGTTACTTGCGCTTTTCTTTTCAGCATGCAGTCTGTTTCTCCACCACCACCTTTTCTCGAGGTGCCTGGTAATCCACCTATAGCATTGAAAAACTGCTATGATGCTTTTGTAACATATTTGGGAGCTATAGGAGCTTCTCAGTATAGAGCTGAGAGGAAAAAATGCCTACTATTGCGCTCTTTAGGTTTTGAAGGAAGATCAGTATTTAAACACTTGTTATCTTTGGTACGAGCTGATGGAGATGAAGAGATTGACGAATATGTGGAAGCTGTAAAAAATTGGAGTTGCGTTTTGATGTTCTGCCAAGCTTAGTTGTCATCAGACATAAGTTCTTCAAAAGAGAGCAAAGATCTGGTGAGGATGTCGATCCTTTTGTTTCTGCCCTCAGGAAATGGAGTGCAGATTATCAATTTGAATGTTTCACAGAGTGAGGAAGAATGGAGAAACAAATTAGATAAGGATGTGTTACTGTGTCATGTCATGAAATGAATGAACAGTGGTTGGCCCAAGGAGAAAATGTACCATATTCTTTGCAAACATTTGTGAAAGTGTCTCTTGAACTTCATGTTGAAGTCGGAATATTGATGTGTGGAGGTAGATTGAAGCCTCCTGAGAGGCTAAGACTGGGGTTGATCTGTGGTGCTCATGAAGGGCATTTGGGGGAAACTGTCACTAAACGCAGATTGCGTGAAGCTTTCTGGTGTCCTTTTATGGATAAAGATGTGGATGCTTTTGTGGGTGAGGGCGTATGTGTTTGAATGCAGGAGAAAAAGTTTTAAGGTAAGGACACCACCCTACTACCTATTGACCTTCTGGCTAGGCTTGGGTGAAGGTCAGCATTGATTTAGTTGGACCATTTAACCTACCTCCCACTTCACACTATGCTGTGGTTGTCATTGGCTACTATTCTAAGTGGCCAGAGGTTTGGTTTTTAGGTGAACCGAATTCCAAGAAAGTTATAGATTTCTTGAAAGACATATTTTTGTGGGAGGGTTTCCCCGCCACCATTGTGTCTGACAACGGGGTGTAATTTATCATTCATTAATTTCAAAAAGTCTTGGAACAAGGAGGTATTTTCCACTGTAAATGTTCACTATATCACCCACAAACAAATGGTCTTGTGGAACGAATGAATAGGGTGTTGAACAATTGTGTTCAATTGGCCATTGCAAGTAAATGTGTATTACAGAATGCTGTGCGCTCAATGTTGTGGTTTTATTGCACCACTCCACATTCCTCAACCAATGTCTCGCCATTAAAAGTGTTGAGGAGAAGGAAGCCTTCTTCTAAGGTGTGTCCAGGTTGGATGTCAAAATGGGTGAGAATGAATGTTTTTGAGGATGTGAATGAGCTTGCCATGGAAAATATTGGTAAGGCACAGCATTATCAAAAAAGTTATTTTGATTCAAGGAAAATGACTGTACCACAGAAATGTACTATTGGTGAAGTGGTACGCATGAAGAGTCCTGTTCATTGCAAGAATGGTGATGTTAAATACTCTGAGCTCATGGTTGTGGACAAGGTTTGTAGAAATGCTATTAGGGTAAACAACAAGAATTGGTAGATAATGTCCAGAGTTGTTCAAATAAGTGGTCAAGCTAATGGCAAACAAACGTGAAAAATCTGCTGAATTGCTTAATGGTAATGGTTCTGACATGCATACGCATGTGCCAACAAAGCTGCATTGAAGCAGTCGAAGTTGTTCAGTTCCTGTGAGGTTCCCCTAGTTCTCTCGAAATCCTGGTTTTATTGTTTCTTTTTTTTTGTGTTCTTTTCTTTCATCTGTTACTTCTTTCAGGTTCTTCCTTTCTTCTTGTTCCATTCTTGTCTTGTTTTCTACTTGGTTCTCTTTCCTTTTTCTGGTGTATATTTGTTCTTCTCTTTCTTTGTTTCCCTTTATAGTTTTGCATGTGTTTTTCTCTGCTTTTTAAAAAAAACAACAACAAGAAGAGGAGGATAATGTAATGATTTATTCTGGTGACATTTGAGACCTCTGGATTGCTCACTGCTGATGTTTCCCTATGTGTGTGTGTGCATTCCAAATAGAATTAAGAATACACCTTTGTGTTCTCCAGTGACAATTGGATTTGCCTTGTCCTGTGTTGGCTGAGGTGCAGTCTCTGCCAGTAAATAAACTCGACTTTACACTTACCGCGTTAATTGTGGTGTGTCCCTACTACACTGAGATACAACATCCAATGGTATCATGTCATGTGAGATGCCATCAGTGAAGCCATAAATTATGTCATAGAACATATAGAACATATCATCAGTCATGTAGTATGTGAGGTCCTAAGCAGTGCATTTCTGTGTTTTTTTCAGTTCAAATCAATAATGTTGTCATCCACTTATTCACCTAACTATAACATCACTTTAACCTTGGTTTTTTCAGTGAATATATATATATATATATATATATATATATATATATATATTTATATATATTTATATATATATATATATATATACAAAAAGACAATCCTGCTCCAACGAAGAAGAGGCACGTACAACAGGTATGTAGGAATAGAGCTTATTTATTCATTGTCAGATCTCCCACAACCCCGCATTGAAAGAGAGACGCGCTTCGCCTGCGCAGCAGGCTTTATCAATCTAGATTGGCGCCATAGAGTTTCAGGTATATATAGCCCTCTTCCCTCCTTCAGGCATAAATAGACATAGAAAATAGACTGTGTGATACATAATATCACTGGTAATACCTGCTTGTCATAACATTACATAAAGTGCAAAGTGAAACAAATTAATAAATATGAATAACAGCATAATGCACAGTCAGCATGCTTAACCAACAACCTTAATTAGCTAACTGGAATGTGCACAAAGAAAATGTATATGCCATCTGCCTGAAATATAACTTGTCATAATAACAAGCCGAGGTGCCTGGATGTTTGTCAAAATTTTGGCGCCAATATTCTCAGAACATGCTACCCTTCCGAAAATAAATCAAATAATGGAAACTGCAAAAAGTTACAACTGTAAAGAATACATGTCATGCTGCAAGTATTATTAATGCACATTTGCCTAAACAGCATTGTCTCGTAACTTGACCTGAACAAGAACTACCTGGTTTGATCAATGAAAAAAGACACGATGAGCGAAAAGTAAACCATGCTCCTAAATGCACGTAGGAGCAGACACTTAAAATAAACACATAAAATAAACAGATGTCGGGTTTGTAAGAAGTCCACGGGGCTCCAATTACACAAACTGCGTATAATTTCCACGTTAATGCCGGCCTCCGGGTGATTGCTACTCCTCTCAGCAGGACTATGGGACCCATAATCCCTCTAGGTGGCCTTGAAAGTTTGAAATTAATTAGCAAATGTCTGTAAGCAAAAGTTCAGTTTATAGGTGCTCCTTGCATTGTCTGTGTCAGTAACCGGATAATAGTTCCAAAGAGGACAACAAAATGTCCAAAATCAAAGTATTCAGTTACGGGGAAAGTCGCAAATGTCAAGATTAGCAGCCAGCTTTATAATATGTATTCACTGCAAAAACCATAGGATTCAGGGATGTTACAGTTAGTAATTAGCATTTAAACAACCTTAGAAATTCACTGAAAAAAATAGGTTTCAGGGACATTATAGTTAGAAATTAGCATTTAAAAAACCTTAGAAATTCACTGAAAAACCTCTCAGGAGTAAAGCAGACCTTATCCCCCAACCCGTAGAGTGCCAGGGGGTGCGATTGCAGAGTGGTGGAGAAAGGGGGGGAGTGACCTACAAAGACCCCTTAACAATACCACTGTGTGGCACTTACTGGAGGTAACAGGAGGGGTAGATGGCCCCCAAGGATGTCCTTGGGGGCAAATTCCCCTCCTATTACCTCCTGTAAGTCCCACACAGCAGCATTTGTAGGTTCTCACAGCAGGCCACGCTCCCTTTGCCCACCATTCTGCAAATGTGCTCCCTGGGATTAAAGTCCCTTTCGATGCTGGGGGTCCTTAGGGGCCAACTAGCCTACCTAACACCTCCAGTAAGCCCCAGATAGTGGGATTGCTGAGCGGTGCACACAGGCCACGCCCCCTTTCTGCACCATTCTGCAAATGCACCTCCTGGCGCACTCTTGGTTGGGGGATGAAGTCCCCTTGCCTCCTGAGGGTCCCTGGGGCTTAACTAGCCTTTCTGTTATTTCTAGTAAGCCCCACACAGCTGGATTGCTAAGAGTGGTCCGAGCCACGCTACCTTTTTACACTACTCTGCAAACACATCTCCTGGCATGGACCACCTCTCAGCAATCCAGCTGTGTGGGCCTTATTAGAAATAGCAGGAGGGCTAGTTGGCCCCTAAGGACTCTTAGGATTCAAGGGGACTTAATCCCCCAACCTAGAATGCACCAGGAGGCACATTTGCATAGGTGTTCAGGGAGAGGGTGGGGCCTACAGCGAGTTGCCGTGTTTCTCTAGTTTTTTTTATTTTGGGAAGGGGGCAGTGTGCATCCTTCTATTAAGAAAATAAAATGTATTTTTTTGTTTTTTAAACAACTGCTTATATTAACCCTTTTGGGTCCCGGGGACCCCATACCCCGGGCCTAAGCCATTTTTAAAAACAATTAAAAATTTGAAAAGGGAGAGGGGCGCGTGCCGCCCCTCCCCAGGCCAGTTACGGCCCCAGGGACCCCATTCCCGTAAACCGGCAAAATCTTTTTTTCAAGAGGGGTGGCCGCGTGGCCCTGTGGGACCCCCTGAGCAAGCCCAGGAGGTCAGGGTGTTTCTACCCTGCCCCCTTTTCTTTTTTTCACCTTTTTTCTTGTGGCTTGGTTCTACCGAGTCACAAGATGGCTGCCAACACTTTCTGGTTTGAAGTGTTGGCAGCCAATCATAGTCAAGATCCACTGTGGTCACCAGATATCGATATTCTTTATTTTTAAATTTCTCAGGTACTACTGAACAGATTTTCACCATTGAAAGCAAAGAGTGCACTCTGGACCATGAGCTACCTCTCTTCCAAATTTGGTGTAATACCGTTCAGCAGTTCGGGCTGTAGCTGCAAGAAAAGTTCCTATGGAAATTAACATGGAGAAAACGCGTTTTGGGACCGGCTTTTCTTTTCTCGGCCCCCGCTTGACGAATCACCCCGAAACTTTCAAGACAGGAGCTGACGGAGCGGGCCATTAGTTTTGGAAAATTTGTGCAGATTCTTCAAACGGCGGAAAGATATTGGCAAATCAAAAAATGCTTTTTTTATGGAAACTAGGTCCTAACCATAACTACCTACTGGCAACCGGCAGTAGGATATATATATATATATATATATATCGACCCACGCTCCCAAAGCACGCCGCACAAACAGCACCTTCGAGGAGAAAACGGACACTTCAATCCGGTACGGTTGCAAAATTTTTCTTTTTATTTTCAGTGAATTAGGAGTGCCACGATCCGACGCGTTTCGGCGAACTCAGTCGCCTTGCTCACCAGATGAAAGTGGTTGAAAATCACACACAATTTTAAATACAAACCACCAATGAAAAACTATATCTCAGATTGCCATGTGACCATAATTGGCATCGAAAAAGGACTAGATATTCTTTTTGTATATATTTCTCGGATTAGTGCTCTTTACATTTTTACTAATAAAAATGTAATTGCGTTTCTTCGCATCACCATTTCTAAAAGAAGCATTATATCTGTACAAATACAAAATTCAGACCCGGAAGCAGGGGATGGCCCGGCACCAGGGTTCTATCCCCGACGCGGCAGGGTCGTGGACCAGGGTCAGTGGACTTGATCATTCTCGCCTCGGTGCCTACTCTAACCAGGGATCACACTCGGCAACTCTGGGCATTAGCTTGCCTCATCTCCACAACGGCCCCCCACATACGCCGGGGATGCCTGGTTTCACCTTGGAGATACCCAGTAGGGACCATCTCACAGGGAAAGCCAGGACGGGTTCCCCAGCGGTCTACAGCGCAGAGATACTCCTTCGGGAGTCGATTCTAGCGCTTTAGAAACCCACAATTAATTAATTAATTAATTAATTAAAGGGCTATTCCCTGTTGAGGATATATTGATCCCCTCCACTTGTGCCACTCTTTGAGAATCAAACTCCTCCTCACCATTTTCCATAAGAGTATGTAAAGTTGTTAATACAGGGATTACACCTGCGGACATAGAAGTTGGTAACCTTTGCACAGAACTTACAATCTTATCTTTGTTTTGTCCATGGTTTTTAATCATAAAGAATTTCTGTAGTTTCAATTTTCGAATAAATTTATATACGTCTACCCTTGTTTGTACAAATCCAAAGTTGCTCTCAGGGCTGAAACTCAGACCTAGTGCCAACAGTTGTTTTTCAGCATTGTTCAATTCTATTTTCGTAAGATTAACGATGGTATTGTCACTGTCAGTTGTCACTTGCGCCAATTTTTCCTCCTTGTTTGCCCCCTGCCTGTTGCGTTTTGCGCACTTCCTCCTTTGTTTCCGCCGTCTGTTCCTTGCTTTCCTCGTTGCCCTTGTGTCACCCTCGGTCGAAGGGACTGTAGTTTTTGTTCCCTTATAAAATCCAATTCGTCTGCATATGTTATTGGACCTAACATTGCCAACGAAGATGCGGAGCTCCCTGAGCAGCTACCCAAATCGGAATCCAGTCCGCTCGATGCTAAACTTGCATCTGATCCCGCTCCTCCACTGCTCAATGCTGTTGTTTGTAGTGCTAAATTAGAAGTTGCAGGCGGCTGATTAGATCTAGTTAGCGCTTTCTGTTTCTTGACTGAGTCGTATTTACGAGCAAAGGTAAAAACCTGTCCTTTCTCGTAATCGTTTTTGTCACGAGCGAACTTCCAAATTTTTCTAGACTTGATGGTTTCTTCATGTTTATTTTTTCGTTCCATCATTTCCTTTAACATTTTCTCTACAGAATCCTTATTGTCCGCATTTGTTAGAGCGTCCAGCTCCCTTTGAAGACGTGTTATTTCTTGGAGATCAACATCCCGATCTATTTTCGCATACTTAATGACCAGACATACCAAACACATAGATGCGTCCAAATTATTTTCCGTCCATTCCTTCAAAAGTTGCGGGTTCGGGTTATCGAAGCTGGGCGTCAGCATATTTCACAGTCCCCTCGGCACCCGCCCAGCTTTGTGATACTTTTCTAATGACTTGACCTCCCACCATTTAGTCATCTCGCTTCTACGGTGTTTTTCTAAGTGCTTCAACACGCTTCTCAAATCTCCATTTTGTGTAGTTTCCACATTGCGAGTTGCACGTTCCTCTACAGACGGCAAATTTAAAAACAGTTCCTCTGCTGCCTTTTCCCTATTAGCAAACATTTCATCCATATCGTGGCACTTCCGTTCCTATTCTCAACGAGATGTTTTAGAAAACCCGCTTCTTTCCTGTGCGGGCCTCACTTGCTTGCAACCGTTATCCAACTCCTCACCTGTTTGAAATACACGTTCTCCGAATCTCGGCTTGCCTGTGGATGTCGTCCGCCTTCCTCGCCGAGTCCGCCGACTCCCGGGATGACTCAACGCCCACTGCGAGATTCTCCTTTGTCCATAGAACAGGGGGCTGGTTCGTCAACTGACTCTCCTCGAGCCTTAATTCCCAATCGACTTGAACAAACTACCAGCCACCATCGAGAAGGGGTCCGTTTGAACGAAAAGCCAAGTCGTGCTTCTCCAATTAGTGTCGACTCACGGTCCCAAAGCACGCCACACAAACAGCACCTTCGAGTAGAAAACGGACACTTCAATCCGGTACGGTTGCAAAATGTTTCTTTTTATTTTCAGTGAATTAGGAGTGCCACGATCCGACGCGTTTCGGCGAACTCAGTCGCCTTGCTCACCAGATGAAAGTGGTTGAAAATCACACACAATTTGAAATACAAACCACCAATGAAAAACCATATCTAAGATTGCCATGTGACCATAATTGTCATCGAAAAAGGACTAGATATTCTTTTTGTATACATTTCTCGGATTAGTGCTCTTTACAATTTTAGTAATAAAAATTTAATTGCGTTTCTTCGCATCACCATTTGTAAAAGAAGCATTATATCTGTACAAATACAATATTCACTTATATACATCGCAATGGCTTGTCAATTATATCATGTCCATAATGCATGCTCTTTTTTTACTGCATAATGCAAAATATTTTTTCTAACGAGATCATTACTTAACCACAAGCTCATCTCGATATGTCCTACTACATTACATGCCTCATACAATCCCTAATTCGATGTTTGATTCTACCTGTCCTTATTTTGGCTTTTGGCCACAATCTGAAAAGTGCTGCAGTGTAAAGTGCTAAATGTGAATATAATATTACTGTGCAAAAACAATGAAATCCCCGACCGGGAACTTCAAAAATACGGGAGAAAGCAGCAGTATGGATTAAAGTTCACTTTAACATGGTCTGTGACCCGGCAAAATCTTTTTTTCAAGAGGGGTGGCCGCGTGGCCCTGTGGGACCCCCTGAGCAAGCCCAGGGGGTCAGGGTGTTTCTACCCTGCCCCCTTTTCTTTTTTTCACCTTTTTTCTTGTGGCTTGTTTCTACCGAGTCACAAGATGGCTGCCAACACTTTCTGGTTTGAAGTGTTGGCAGCCAATCATAGTCAAGCTCGTGCTCAAGAGGGTTTGCAAGATCCACTGTGGTCACCAGATATCGATATTCTTTATTTTTAAATTTCTCATGTACTACTGAACAGATTTTCACCATTGAAAGCAAAGAGTGCACTCTGGACCATGAGCTACCTCTCTGCCAAATTTGGTGTAATACGGTTCAGCAGTTCGGGCTGTAGCTGCAAGAAAAGTTCCTATGGAAATTAACATGGAGAAAACGCGTTTTGGGACCCCCTTTTTTCTCGGCCCCCGCTTGACAAATCACCCCGAAACTTTCAAGACAGGAGCTGATGGAGCGGGCCATTAGTTTTGGAAAATTTGTGCAGATTCTTCAAACGGCGGCAAAGATATTGGCAAATCAAAAAATGCTTTTTTTATGGAAACTAGGTCCTAACCATAAGTACCTACTGGCAACCGGCAGTAGGATATATATATATATTCACTGAAAAAACCATAGGTTTCAGGCCTTATATAGTTAGGAATTAGCATTTAAAAAACCTTTAAAATTCACTCAAAAAACTATAAGTTTTAGGGGTGTTATAGTTAGCTGGACATTTCACTCATACAAAACCATTGAAATTGCTCCTATATAGTTAGTTGTACTAACTATATTTCGCGCACCCGCAATCCACTGCTGATGATGTCACATATTACATCATTCATGACACGGTCAGTGACATCACTGATGACATCACTGATGACATCATCCAGTGAATGTGGTTTGCTTCGTTATTTAAATATGCATTATATATATAGCAATTTGCATTGAAGAATGACTGGATATATAAAAATAAATATTTGGATGGAGGATTTAGTTGCAGTGTAATTGACTGTTTACTTTAACATTTTATAGTGTCTCACTAAATATAGTGGATAGTGACTAAACTGTGTGAATATCTGTATCACTTTGTCAGTTGTTGTGTAAACTGGTTCTCCAGTTGGTTACTAGCTATGTGAAAGTCTATATTAGTTATTGATTAGTTAACTGAGTATTTGTATGGGAGAGTGAATGTGTGTGGTTCGGTGGGGGGTGTGTGACTGCCCAAAGATGTGTGAATAATTGATTCACTAGATATATGAAGTTAAAACTAAATGTTCTAACAGTTGTTTGGGTGAGTGAATATCTTTATGGGTGTGGTGATGAGCAAATATATTTGTCAATGGTACATGTCCAACAAACTAGAAAAATAAAAGGCAGTGTATGTGTCAGTTGTTGTATATAGATAAGTATACATAAGACTCAATGATTGTGTGAGTGACTGTATGGATAACTGTATACTTGTAATAATGATTTTATAATACACTAAGTATGACTTACTATGAAGTGGTGTTTGTATAAGTGTGTAGCTAAGTAAGTATGCAAGTATGATCCATTGTTTGCATACGTGAGTAGGATAACTTCATATGTGAATAGGTTGTGTGCTGGTGTGTAATGTAGATATAGGTGTATAAGTATTTTTGATAGTGTTCTATTGTTCATTGACAGCATGTATGAGTGAATCTACAGGTAAGTGATTAGATATGTGTATACATCTATGAATGACTGAGTGGGTTTTTAGATACTTGTGTTGCTGTAACAATGGATTCAAATATGATACTCTGTATTTTACAAAGAGTGATGAAAGATTTTACTAGTGTATGAAAAGGTGCATGTGATTGTCACGTGGATGATGTCATCAGTGATGTCACTGACCATGTCATGAATGATGTAATATGTGACATCATCAGCAGTGGATTGCGGGTGCGCGAAATATAGTTAGTACAACTAACTATATAGGAGCAATTTCAATGGTTTTGTATGAGTGAAATGTCCAGCTAACTATAACACCCCTAAAACTTTTTTAAATGCTAAATCCTAACTATATAAGGCCTGAAACCTATGGCTTTTTCAGTGAATTTCAAAGGTTTTTTTAAATGCTAATTCCTAACTATGTAAGACCTGAAAGCCCACCAGGAATCTCCAGTATGCGCCAGGGGACTGCATTGCAGAGAGGTGTAATGAAGCCACGCCCCTTTTTACACCTCTCTGCAACGCAGCCCCCGTGCATGTTTGAAGAGGGGGAACTAATTCCCCTTGCATACTGGGGACCCCTAGGGGCCAACTAGCCCACCTGGAACCTCCAGTATGCGCCAGGGGGCTGCATTGCAGAGGTGTAATGAGGCTATGCCTCTTGTTACACCTCTCTGCAACGCAGCCACCTGGCGCGTTTGCAGAGGGGGAACTAATTCCCCTTGCATGCTGGGGGTCCCTGGGGGCCAACTAGCCCACCAGGAGCCTTCAGTATGCGCCAGGGGGCTGCATTGCAGAGAGGTGTAATGAGGCCAAACCCTTTTTTACCTCTGGCACGTTTGCAGAGGGGGGACTAATTCCCCTTGCATACTGGGGGTCCCTGGGTCATATCTGCCCAAAACGCCGATATTCCGAACGATTGAAAATGACTTTTCTTGAGAAACATTTGGATTTGGATTATCATGTCCTATACTTTGGAATTTTTGAAAAACTGACTTTGAAGATGCTATAAATTACTCAGGTCTGCCCGAATTGTGTGGGTAAAATTGATACCTAGTCACTTTGAATAAGAATGTACTTACGTCTCGTCTAACATTTGGAAGAAATATCTAGTTATATGACAACAGGATACCAACATAAATTGAAGGAAATAAGAACGCCCTGAAGAAGTTCTGTTGTACAGAACGAAACGCGTCGGCTGACTGTAGTACATAAACGTAAGGAAAATAAAAGCATTTGAATATACACCGAGATTCAGCGCTTCAATAAGGACTCTAAGTGATATGATTTGATTGGACTTATTGTGCAAGTGGTGCTGTGCTAAACTTTGGAATATTCTCCACTACTCTCTACTACTTACTCTCTACTACTCCACTACTCTCTAATACTCACTCTCTACTACTCAATCTCTACTACTCTACTACTCTCTACTACTCTATCTCTACTACTCACTCCCTACTACTCACTATCTACTACTCTCTACTACTCACTCTCTACTACGCTCTACTCTCTACTACTCACTCTACTACTCTCTCTCTACTACTCACTCTTTACTACTCTCTACTACTCACTCTCTACTTCTCACTCTCTACTACTCTCTACTACTCACTCCCTACTACTCTCTCTACTACTCTCTACTACTCACTCTCTACTACTCACTCTAATACTCTCTACTACTCACTCTCTACTACTCTCTCTCTCTAATACTCTCTACTACTCACTCTCTACTACTCTCTACTATTCTCTCTCTCTGCTACTCACTCTCTACTACTCTCTACTACTCACTCTTTACTACTCTCTACTACTCACTCTCTACTGCTCTCTACTACTCACTCTACTACTTACTCTCTACTACTCTCTACTACTCAGTCTCTACTACTCACTCTCTACTACTCTCTACTACTCACTCTACTATTCACTCTACTCTCTACTACTCACTCTCTGCTACTCTCTCTACTGCTCTCTACTACTCTCTACTACTCACTCTCTACTCTCTATTACTCACTCTCTACTCTCTACCTCTCTCTACTTCTCTCTACTAGTCTCTACCTCTCTACCTCTACCTCTCTACCTCTACCTCTCTACCTCTCTACCTCTCTCTACACGCACACATATACACATTTATATATATATATAAATATATATATATATATATATATGCATATATATGCATTTATATATATGTGTGTGTATATATATACATACATTTATAAACATATATAATCTGCATATCTATATAAATACAAATATAAATGCATGCATACATATACATATATGCATACATATGCATGTTATTTACATGAAAGTTTTAAAAACACTAATAAAAGCAAAGCTAAAAAGCCACCTCATTACAAACAGAATGGCTTTAACTTAAACGAGGGCGAGATCTATTGCATTTACAATGCTTGTTTACTTTGGTTCCATCAAAAAGGCATTCAGATGTGTCACACATTTGCCATAAATTCTGAATGTTAGCACTCTAGTTGCTCATTAGATCACTGTAGTAAATCTACTGCTCAACAGGGAAGTCTGCTGCTGGTATTCAAAGTGCATGTTTCAGTCTGCATGTCAGAATTTTTTTAATGAAATAGAAGAGGATTTGAGAAGTCACTCAAAATGTGCCCTAATTTTTCTTTCTGAAGCACTAATCATACTTTCTATGGCAAAATGAACCCCCTCATTTTGTTCCTTTTTAAATTAAATGTTTTCAGACTTACCACTTCATTCCAATCAAGATGCCTTCTGGTGTGCCATACTTTTGTCATAAGTAAGACTGTTAGCGCTCTAGTTGTTCTTTAGAACACTCTGGGACATTCTGTCATTGGGCTATACTTGGGCTACATCTGGGTGATATTTGGGCTACATTTGGGCTCTTTTGTCTCTGGTGGCCATCTTGGGCGACTGCATGTTAGAATTTTTTAATGAAATAGAAGAGGGTTTGAGAAGTCACTCAAAATGTGCCCTAATTTTTCTTTCTGAAGCACTAATCATACTTTCTATGGCAAAATGAACCCCCTCATTTTGTTCCTTTTTAAATTAAATATTTTCAGACTTACCACTTAATTCCAATCAAGATGGCTTCTGGTGTGCCATACTTTTGTCATTACTAAGACTGTTAGCGCTCTAGTTGTTCTTTAGAACACTTTGGGACATTCTGTCATAGGGCTATACTTGGGCTACATCTGGGTGATATTTGGGCTACATTTGGGCTCTTTTGTCTCTGGTGGCCATCTTGGGAGACTGCATGTCAGAATTTTTTGATGAAACAGAAGACGATTTGAGAAGTCACTCAAAATGTGCCCTAATTTTTCTTTCTGCAGCACTAATCATACTTTCTGTGGCAAAATATACCCCCTCATTTTGTTCCTTTTTAAATTAAATGTTTTAAGAGTTACCACTTTATTCCAATCAAGATGGCTTCAGGTGTGCCATACCTTTGTAATAAGTAGGACTGTTAACGCTCTAGTTGTTCTTTAGAACACTCTGGGAAGCTGCAGTAGAACACAAAGGAATCAACTGACAGTCTCTGTCCTTGTTGGATGTACATGTTTTACTGAGAATGTCAGACTTCATTCTCACATGACTGAGAAAGATAATGTGAATTTACAGAAAATATGCTTTCAGTTTAGCTTATAGATCCCCTTCCAAACCACTGTGGGAAAAGCATGAGATAATAGTTTTCTTTCAAACATGATTCATGATATCCCAGCAGAAGGCTTTTTCACATGGTAAAATCACCTTAGAACACACCACAATTCCTAAAATGAGTATGGTACCATCAACAAATGATTTATAATGTAACTAAAGTCCTAAAACCTTCTATTAACTGCAATGCTTTTTAATGAGGTGCTATCATGTATATTGGTCCCAAGATGGCTGCCAACACTTCTTGGATGAAGTGCTGACAGCCAATCAGATCTCACGATGAGATGTGTGGTTAGGCTCCGCCCAGATATATACATTTTTTCACATTTGATTTTCTCAACAACTACTGGAGGGATTTACACCCTTTAAGCAAAAGCGTGATCTGCGAATCAGACTCTACCATTTTGCCAAATTTCTTGTAATTCCGTTCAGCCGTTCGGGCTGTAGCCGTGTCTAATCGTCCTATGGAAATTAACATGGGGAAAACACGTTTTGGGACCCCCCTTTTTTCTCAGCCCCCACTTCACGAATCCCCCAAAACTTTCAGGGAAGGAGCGGAGCGGGCCATCTTCTTTGAGAAATTTGCTAAGATTCATCAACCGGCGCCAAAGTTATTCCCAATAGAATGTTGCGGATTTCCTATGGAAACTAGGTCCTAACTATATATACCTACTGGCGACCGCCAGTAGCTAATATATATATCACACTTTTTTCCAAGGTTTGGGAGAAAGACTGGTGTGTATGTTTAAGCTGGCTAGCAGGAGCTGGCTTTTGTGACCGCCCTCTCGTTCTGGTGCTACGCGACCTTTCCTGTGAAAACTTTGGTACTTTTGTTGCAAAACAGCAAATCGCGTCGCCCCCCCAATGTGCTGTTCCAGTGCATGGGGAGAGAGGAGGCAGAACTATCTGGACAGAGAAGTGCTTCGTTACCTGCTCTTCGATTATTGCCGACAGTGGAGCGCTGACCGACGGCATGTTGGAGGCATCACTGGGTGTCTAGGGGGTCCCTTCACTGTATTGGTCCCTGCAGCGAACTTCAGTATCCAGCATGCATCGGAGGTGCAGGCACTGCGCAAGGAGAATCACACACCTGTGAGGCAGAGGGGAGGCTCAACCACGTGACTGGGAGGGGTCACAGCAAGATATGAAGCAACAGCGAAAGAGCCCCCGTAAGGAGAACAAACTGAAACAGGCACTGAGGAGTCCATTTGAAGGACGAAACGCGTCTGCCAAGCGTTTCAGCAGTTTCCTTTTGATGCTTGTGCAACTTTATTAAAATAAAGCGGCTTTTCCAGTCCCCCGGAGCATGGTCACACTTTTTTCCAAGGTTTGGGAGAAAGACTGGTGTGTATGTTTAAGCTGGCTAGCAGGAGCTGGCTTTTGTGACCGCCCTCTCGTTCTGGTGCTACGCGACCTTTCCTGTGAAAACTTTGGTACTTTTGTTGCAAAACAGCAAATCGCGTCGCCCCCCCATGTGCTGTTCCAGTGCATGGGGAGAGAGGAGGCAGAACTATCTGCCTGATAAGGGGGACAGAGAAGTGCTTCGTTACCTGCTCTTCGATTATTGCCGACTGTGGAGCGCTGACCGACGGCATGTTGGAGGGATCACTGGGTGTCTGGGGGTCCCTTCACTGTATTGGTCCCTGCAGCGAACTTCAGTATCCAGCATGCATCGGAGGTGCAGGCACTGCGCAAGAAGAATCACACACCTGTGAGGCAGAGGGGAGGCTCAACCACGTGACTGGGAGGGGTCACAGCAAGATATGAAGCAACAGCGAAAGAGCCCCCGTAAGGAGAACAAACTGAAACAGGCACTGAGGAGTCCATTTGAAGGACCAAACGCGTCTGCCAAGCGTTTCAGCAGTTTCCTTTTGATGCTTGTGCAACTTTATTCAAATAAAGCGGCTTTTCCAGTCCCCCGGAGCATGGTCACACTGTTTTCCAAGGTTTGGGAGAAAGGCTGGTGTATATATATATATATATATATGAGGTACGTGGTGCTCCCACGTCGAAATGCTCAGTAACAGCAGTTACTGTCGAACAGGAAAACAGGAGCAGCGAGACCCAGAAATGGTGCAAATATGGTATTTTATTGAGTGCTAGCCCAGCACCAGTCCGCCATGACGCGTTTCGGCTAGAGATAGCCTTGATCACATGACAAGCGTCAAGAGGGCTGTTCACCTATTTAAAGTGCAACGTGCCATCACATGCAAAGGAAACAGAAAAAATACTGTTGATGTTTCCGAGTTGTTAAACCTCTAACATAGCGACATAAATGTCTGAATTGCACATGTATACAAGAAACTCATCACAAACAATGAATAATGTGTGATATACATAGTTATCATTCATCAAGAATACCATCTTAATAAATTAGGCATCTATTTACAAGAGTCAACATGGCAACGGCTATATCCAACTTTTAAAATGATATAAAAGCTAAAAGCCGATAAATAGTTATATACATCTAAAATATAACCATTAAAATCACCAAAACTCTGTACAAAACTTAAAGTAAATTAAGGTTCCGTTTGTCATGAACTCCTAATTCAGTGTAATAGTGCCCAAGTGGGCTGGTAGTCCTGCAAACCAATAATAGGTACTATACATGTGCAAAATTCGCAAATTTCTACAAACGCAGTGATGGTATAAAGTGCTCCCACAATTAGTGATAAAGTGATTGGTGAAATTAAAATGGTCATGGAGATTATATACTTCAGGGAAATGGTTAAAAATCATCAGGTAAAGTATCAAAGGTCACACTGCAATTAGAAAAGGTTAAAACTTCATATATGTATATGTACACGCTCTAAGTGGGCAAAAACAGAGATGCTCTTGATAATGAACATGGCATAAGTTGAACATTAATGTTTAGAGATAGGTGTGGCAGTCCTCCCCAATGTTAAGGCCCTGTGGTGCCTTGGTATCTAATAGAATTATATAACGGGTCTCTAGTTTCCGCAGGAGAGATTCCCTATCACCACCTCTCCGTTGGGGAGGAACACAATCTATCACAAAATATTTCAAAAGGGAAGCATCCTTTCCATGTTTGCTTTCAAAGTGCCTGGCTACAGGGTATGTTGCATCTGCATGGATGATGGCTCGCAAATGTTGTAGTATTCGCTTATGCACTTGCGGTCGGGTACTTCCCACATACCTTAACCCGCATGGGCATTCCAGGACATAAACTGCAAACTCAGATTTGCAGTTTAACTTCTGTTTAATTTTGATAGGAAAGGGAGAAAGAGGAGTAGCCACCTCTGTTTTGCTAATGCCATGTTTACATGCTTTACAACTAGAGCACCTCTAAAAACCTTTGCTGCCACTTAGCCATGAGGCTTGAACTACCTCAGGGCTGCTGGACACAAGGCTATCCTGCATAGCCCGGGCTTTACGGTAGGTAATGCTGGGTTGTGGGCACATGTGAGAACCAATGATAGGGTCGCTGGAGACCAGGAACCAATTGTCCTTGACTATTTTATGAATACTTTTATGTTGACTATTGTATGTCATATATGCAGTCGCCAGTAGGATATATAGTTAGGATTTTTTCTCTATGGGATTTTTGAAAATTCTATGTCTAATAACTTTGGCGTTTGTGGACGGAATTGGCTGAAATTTTCAGGAAAATGGAACATGTTGTTTGGGGGGGGTTCGTCAAGGGGGGGCCGAGAAAAAAGGGGGGTCCCAAAACGCATTTTTCCAATGTTAATTTCCATAGGGCGGTTGGCCTCACTTTTAGCCCGAACGGCTGAATGGATTTGCACGAAACTTGGCAAAATTGTAGGGACTGTTAGCCCGATGTGCCTTTGCTAGGTCTCAATATATGTGCTCCAGTGGATTTTGAGAAATTAACGTTCAAAAAAAGATATATATCTGTAACAGCGCTCCGGGCAGCGATCCGGTTCGCTTACTTTTCGCGTTACGGAGCTTTGCGAAGCGAAGCTGATTGGCTCTCCGGTGTCTGTAAACATTCCAAACAGTCCGTAGCGGCCGCCATCTTGTCTCTCGGTAGGATCGAGAGACAAGAGGAGGCCAAAGCGAAGGGGCAAATGACCATAAGGGGGCATAGTAGATCCTCCCTGACCCCCTAGGTTTGATGTGGAGGCTTTAAAAGGGCCCCGCGGGGCAAAAAACAAACAAAAAAAAAACGTTTTTTATCGTGGGCTGCGCCCGGTACGCGTAACGGAAAGCGGACTGGGGAGCGTACTACAAGGAAACAAGAATAATTGACTTTTAACTTATTGTATGCTTATAGACTTTTTTTATTTTATTTTTATTTTTTTTGCTGAGTGACGTCTCGGCCTATCTCCACGGGATGCAGTCCCTACCATCTCGGCGTTTAAGCCCAGGGGGACTGGTAGTGTGGGAGAGATAACGTCTGTTAACGTTCGATTCGAAGGAAATCAGGAAGTGTTGATAAACATTGTCTGCGCCATCTTGCCTTTTTTCAAATGCCACACTTTTGTCGTGCACGGCAGCCATTTTAGATGCCTTGACCAGACCCACTCTCTGCACGCTGTCGATCCTTAGCATGGCTCCCCACCCTCGCAAGCATCTCCCCCAGGCACTGGTCACCCCCGCTCTCTGTCTTATGCATGGGCAATAAACCTCCCCCCATCTGCGCTGCTCTTCCTTGAGAATCACACCCTGTGCCCGCCCGACACCTCCCTTTCGCCCTATTCACTACCGCACCCTCTGACACTCCTCTTCCTCTGTGTCCGATTGTCCAGGCCGGTCCCAGGCTATCACCTAGCCATGCAGATGTAGTTTATGGCCCCAGCTGTAAAGAATCACCCCTCTTCAAAGGAGTTACAGTAGATCAAGGCCCCCACCCGATGAGATCCGTCACACCACACGCGTTCCTACTATCTGAAAACCATCCTGTATTGTGATTGGGGAGGGGACCGAGCCTGAAGCGGAAGATTCCAGGGATGCCTCTTTGTACATCAAAGTTTTTACAATTATGTGTCACATTAAAAATATATAGCACTCCAACAAAGTAGTAGGATTATAAAACTTTAATAACTTATAAATATATACAACGCAACAAAAACAGTAAATACATTTAAACATTTTTTTTTAAAAAAGAAGCAACAATGGTCAGTAGCTGTGTTTTGTGCGAATAGTCCCAAGGCAGCACAACGTGCTGAGTTCTGGACGGCACCCAGGTGATGTTACCTGGGTGCCGCACTGGTTTTTGGTATCCTCCGAAAAACGGCGTGGGGCGTCCCGGGGGGTGCGGGAGGAGGCCTCGTCAGTAGCGGTCTGTTGTGCGAATAGTCCCAAGGCAGCAGAACGCGCTGAGATTTGGATGGCACCCAGGTGATGTCCAGTAAGTTGCCGCACTGGTTTTGGTATCCTACAATGCTGCTCCGAATAACGGCGTGGGGCGCCCCGGGGGGGGGGGGTGAGGCGGCGTGAACGGGCCTCCCCAGGTGGAGGCTCGTCTGCTGTAGTGGGGCGCCCCTTTACCGTTTCAGTTGCCATTCCGCCCGCTTTTGGTACACTGTGCCAAAATCCGCCATTCAGCTGAGTTGCGCCCACTCTTGCGGTGCAGCGATAGGCGGCTGCCACAGGACTCTCAAAATGGCGGCAGGCTCTTTCCTTTTTGGGCCTGGTCCACTGAAATGGCCCTGGGACACTTTGGAACTCGGACGCTTGTCTACTAGGTCTTGGACCCCATTCTCGAAAGCGTCCCCTCAGCCTTGAAGATTCTACAAAAGTCATGGGGGCCACCGACTCCTGCAGGCTTCCGGTGGGGAGCGGCTGCCATGATTGCTCGCGGAATGACCACGACGGAGCCACGAGATGGTGGTGCTTTCATGCTGACGCCAGCTTCAGTCTGAAACATCCAGAAACAAGGTGGGGCTTTCATCGTTTGGGAAAAAAAAATGTTTTAATCCAATGAAAGTGTATTTTTAGGTCATATGATCAAGCCTTCCATCATTAGGAAACCAAAAGTAAAATGAACCAATGAAAAGTTTTATAAACAAGTCACATGACCTGTTATGCGGCATAGGGCTATAAAAAGCGTAGAAAATCCGTTGGCACGTGAGGCGGCGTCAGTAGCGGACCGATGTGCGAATAGGCCGAAGGCAGCACAACGCGCCAAGATCCGGATGGCACCGAGGTGGTGTCCAGCAAGTTGCCGCACTGGTGTGGCCATCCTACAATGCTGCGCCGAAAGTCGGCGTGGGGCGCCCCGTTGGCCTGTGAGTTCGCGTCAGTCAGTGGGGGCTGTTTGAGGATCTGACTGCATTGGAAAGCAATGTGATGCTGTGCGTCGCCCCCAAGATGAGGCGGCGTCAGTAGCGGACCGATGTGCGAATAGGCCGAAGGCAGCACAACGCGCCAAGATCCGGATGGCACCGTGGTGGTGTCCGGCAAATGTTGCCGCACTGGTGTGGCCATCCTACAATGCTGCGCCGAAAGTCGGCGTGGGGCGCCCCGTTGGCCTGTGAGTTCGCGTCAGTCAGTGGGGGCTGTTTGAGGATCTGACTGCATTGGAAAGCAATGTGATGCTGTGCGTCGCCCCCAAGATGAGGCGGCGTCAGTAGCGGACCGATGTGCGAATAGGCCGAAGGCAGCACAACGCGCCAAGATCCGGATGGCACCAAGGTGGTGTCCAGCAACGGGGGCAAAGGCCTGCGTTAACTACCCTTCACTATCTGCAAAGAGAGAGTACTCCTAATAGAAATGAGGGGGGGCAGCATTCAAAGCAGATCAGTGTGCATAAACACGAAAATGTTTTTACTTACCACGTACTTGACATTCGACAGCTTATGATATTTGCTATTAAAAAACCATTGAAATTCACTGAAAAAACCATAGGTTAGAGACCATATATAGTTAGGAATTAGCATTTAAAAAACCTTGAAAATTCACTGAAAAAACCATAGGTTATAGACCATATATAGTTAGGAATTAGCATTTAAAAAACCTTATTTTACTCACACAAAACCATTGAAATTCCATATATAGTTAGTTGCACTAACTATATATCGCGCACCCGCAATCCACTGCTGATGATGTCACATATTACATCATTCATGACATGGTCAGTGACATCACTGATGACATCACTGATGACATCTCAAATGACATCACTGATGACATCACTGATGACATCTCATTTGACATCATTCTTGTGCTAATACGATAAACCTCTTCAGACTCTAATATAACCTTAGATACACTCAGTGTATACAGACACTCACACACTGTCACTCATCCATGGAGTTACTCACACACCTAGTCAGTCATGCAAAGAAACAATCTCACCTCCATTTCCTCAACTATACAGTTATACACACCTTACTTATTCAAACATATACTAACACATATTTACTCTCTTATACAATCCCTGATACAAGTTCACAATGATCCATACAGCCACTCACACATTCAGTGGCTCTCATGCACAGTTATTTATATATGCCAACTCTCACATGTACTGTGTTTTACATATGTACTTACTATGACATGTAGCATTGAGATATCCATTCACTCATCAATACACTCATGCACACAGTCAACCGCCCATGTAGCTTTTTCCACATGCACTCTTGAACTCATACACCTAGTGAATCAACTGCTCACACATCTATGCACAGAGTCACACACCTCCCAGCCACCCCCACACAAACTCAATCTCCCATACAAATACTTGGGCAACCAATCAATAACACATATAGCCTCTCGTATAGCTAATGATCAACACATGCAGCAGTTTACATCACAACAGACATACTGATGCACACATTCAGACAGTTTAGTCACTAACCCATGCATTTAGTACGACACATTTATTCACTCACTCATACAGTCAGTCACGCACCTACTAAATCCTTCATCCAGACACTTATACATCCACTTATTCTTCAATATATCAAACATATTTAAACTTTACAGAAACACACAGTCACTGGATGATTTTATCAGTGATGTCATTTGAGATGTCATCAGTGATGTCATTTGAGATGTCATCAGTGATGTCATCAGTGATGTCACTGACCATGTCATGAATGATGTAATATGTGACATCATCAGCAGTGGATTGCGGGTGCGCGATATATAGTTAGTGCAACTAACTATATATGGAATTTCAATGGTTTTGTGTGAGTAAAATAAGGTTTTTTTAAATGCTAATTCCTAACTATATATGGTCTATAACCTATGGTTTTTTCAGTGAATATATATATATATATATATATATATATATATATATATATATATATAAATATACTGATATAACCAAAGATTAAAGCAATGTATAGTTAGATGAGAATTTTAGTGACAATTTAACCTTTAAATGTAAAATACCACTGAAATTCCAAAGTTATAGTTAGCTCTGATAACATTAACTCATTCCTTAAGGGCAAATACAACACTCACCCCCGCCATGCACAGTTTCAATAATATCATTGCAAATGTTGCAGTATTATTAATGATGATGTCACAGAAGATGTCATGAGTGATGTAATATGTGGGGTAAATAGCAGCACATGGAGAGGGTGCGAGTTATAGTTACCTTACGACATGAGTATAGTTACCACAGCTAACTTTAACTGGTGAATTTCAGTGGTTTTGTAAGTGTAAAAGGTTACATTGTCACTGAAAATCTCACCCAACAACAACATTACTTTAACTTTCGTTTGTTTCAGTGAATTGCTAGGGTATTTTATTGTAAAGCAATATTTTGTGACCAAATGTAAAGCCAGCCCCCCGCTGTGTCCGGCCAGTGCTTCACATGCACCCAGCCACACGCCATGAGCAGTCCACCTCCTCAAACCAATAGTGGCCCCTGGGACCTCATCCACTGGGGCTATTACTTAGGTTTAGGGGAGTGGGGCTGTGACCCAACACCCCAAGCCTTATTAGGCCCAGAAGACCCCATCCCTCATGGCCAAACATATCTATATTTGGGGAGGGGGCACATTGTCCCTATCCCCAAGCCCAAATGTGGCCCGGGGACCCCATCCCCAGTGACCATACATTAACTATGGAAAAGGAGGCCCATGTACCCATCACCGAGTCTTAAAAGCTGGGTCCCCATTGCCCGGGGCCCAAAAACAATTATTTTAGGGAAGAACATGGCACTTCATTCTCCGAGCTAAAATAGGCACCAAGGACCCCAAACCCTAGGACCAAACAATAATAACACAAGAGGGAGGGCGCATTTTATGAGGCCTTAGGACCTCATCCTCCAGGGCCAAAATAAGATATTTTTGGGAGGGGTTTGAGGTCCCCTTCCCGAGTCCAAGTGGGCCCAAGGAACCCCTTCCCTTGGGTCCAACTACTAACAAGTACAAATGGCCACCTCCCTAAGCCTTAGGAGGCCTCGGGCCCCATCCTCTGAGGTCAACCAGTAATAATATGGCAGGGGTCCATGCATCCCCCCTCCCTGAGCCCTGGGAGGCTCCATCCCCCATGGCCAACCACTTATAATTGGGATGGGGGCACGTGGGGATGGGGGGCACGTGGCCCCCATCCAGAGCCTTATTAGGCACAGCAACCCCATCCTGGCAGAGTCGGGGGCAAGATGCCTGAGAGAGCACCATTCAGAATGCACCAGCCCACCTTTCCACCCCCACACCCAAAGAAAACTACACACTGATCTTGCACTCTCTCTGGAATTGAGGAAGTTAATCTTCTTGACAAGGTGCTGATAAGTACAGTCGAAATATAAATATGTTTGGGGTGGAGCTAGCACGAGCCTAAGATGGAGGCTTAACTCTCAAGCTCCGCCGCGCCGACGCGCTATCCTTCATAATCCTTAGCCCCTCGGACTGCCATTTGTTCCGATCTGCTGCGGGGATTGTCGGAGACAAGTTCCGACCCCCGCTGATCTGCCGCGGGAGCTGTTTCCGCCCTATACCCGAGAGCTGCGGCGAGGGAGCAACCGGCGGCGCTCGGGCCTCAGAATCCCTGGCCTGCAGTGATCACTACGCCCGCCGGCGTCACTCTGCGTGCAGCGGCGGCTGCCCTGCTCGTTCCGGGGTGGCGGCGGCTGCTGAGCTGCGGCGGTTTCGGGGCAGTGGTGCCCTCCGGCTGTCCCCACCTGTGGTGGGGCGTTCAGTTGGCCCCAAGGCCTCTACTACACCTGACTCGGGCGCGAGGAGCGGCGCTCGTGACCCCCAATGCTGCAACACTGAGGAGGGGCACCAGTGTCACTCTGCACAGGGCCAAACCACGAAGTGCCCTCACCTGGACTGGGGGGCATACCCTACGCCCCCCAGAAGAGTAGTTTGGTGGGGCCCTTTAAAGCCTGTCGTCGTGGTGGAGGCTATATGTGCTTGGGCCCTGCTGTGCACACCTGGAGACGCGGTACAGCGTGTGTGCTTGCTGGAATCCGGCTGCACCTACATTGCTGGTGGGGACTTCCACGCTGTCCTGAGAGCCGCCTACACAATCCGCGTGCAGCTGGGGCGCTGATACCTGTGAATCAGGTGCAATCACACTGCGAGGAGTGCCAGGGCCCCCCACTACCTGTGATTGCAATGGCCCCATGATTGTCCTACCGGAACTATAGTGGGACACCGCGCATACCATCGCGACAGAGGGTCGAGAGGCATCGAGGAGGACACAAGTTGTGGTAGTCGTGCCGGAGGTGAGAGATTGGACCCATCACTGTCTCCAGACCTGTACTACTCAATGGGTGCGCTCTGGCGGCCATCCTTGCCGCACATGGGAGTGTGACGATTGCTTCCCTGCTCTGACTCAGTTTGGGACACTTTCTGCTTGCAGGAGGTATCGTCGCTAGGGTGGTCGCAGGTGCGCTGTCCTCTGCTCCTGGTCATTGAGGGCGCCTGACTGCCAGAGACTACTTCGCTGCCCCGCCTTGACTACCAGGATGGGTAAGTCAGATCGTAACCAGTCCAAGCTCCCCTTCACTCAATCAGGTGCCAAGACTCAAGACAGTGGTGCTGGAGATGAGCGAGATCCCCCCATGCCATCGGACCAAGACCAAGACATAAGGAGTATGTTGAAATCAATGGAGAAAGGGCTACAGGAAGGTATTACCTCCTTGGGAGCGAAGATGGATGCATTGACGTACAGGATGGATAGAATGGGGGAGAGATTAGATAAACATGCTGAGAGGCTGGACATGTCCGAGAGGAGGATCACAGAGGTAGAGGAGGCGCAGACCACCATAGACACTGACCACAAGCAGCTGGGCAGGGTGATGCAGCTTCTTCAAGACAAAACTGAAGATTTGGAGGCCCGCTCTCGACGCTGCAATGTTCGCATTTTGAGCCTGCCGGAGTCGACTTCCACCGGAAAGATGGAGCCCTTTATTGAACATATGCTGGTGACTATGCTGGGTGCGGAGACCTTTTCCAATATGTTCATCGTAGAGCGGGGGCAACGCCCGAAGCCGGGGGCTCCCCCGAGGCCCATCATCGCTAAGCTTCTCAATTATAGGGATAGGGATGCTGCTCTGCGAGTTG
Source organism: Lissotriton helveticus (assembly GCF_964261635.1). NCBI lineage: Eukaryota > Metazoa > Chordata > Amphibia > Caudata > Salamandridae > Lissotriton > Lissotriton helveticus. Next base: position 1,050,811,511 of record NC_136067.1, read on the forward strand.
CTAGGGAAAAGCAGACGCTGACATACGAAGGCTCCACAATATCCTTATACCCCGACTTTACGGTCAAAGTTCAGGAGGCGCAGAAGCACTTTATCCCACTGAAACAGCAATTGCGCGACCAAGGAATCGACTATGCCATGCTCTATCCGGCCAAGCTGAAAGTAAATAGACACGGACAGTCGCATATCTTCACAGACCCGAGAGCTTTACAAAAAGCACTTAAAGACTGGAATAAATAACGAAGAAAAACCCCGGAGCAAGACCTTCTTGATGAAGCAACAGGTGGCGGACTGGACGAGCAAGACTGAGGGGCGCCATGCCCCAGGAACTTGGCTGATTTTCCATAAGGTTCGAGCGGCTGGTGTGGCTGGGTAGAGAGACATGTTATGTGTTCTCATTTGGATTATTCTAGAAGGGCCCAAAGCCACCTCCGTCCACATGTGGTAACACCTTGCTTGTTCTTTCTTTTTGCTCTTATATTTTTGGGGGGTAGAGGGTTGGGGAAGGGTATGACACGGGGATTGTTTTTTCGCGACCTAGTTAGGGGTGGTCCGTAGAGGGTGGGTCGGGTGGGATTGGTAGGGTTGAGGTATTTCAGGTTCATTTCCAGAGGTGCCAGCCATTATATTTTGTATATTTGCTTACAGGCGATTGCCCGCCTGACGCTGGATCTGACATGATTAGCTAGTGATGCAGGATGAGACAGAGGAGACCAATACGAAGAGTGCGGGGTGTGGTCTGAATGCACTGACGTAGAATGTTCACGGCTTGAATGATTATCGGAAGCTACAGGAAGTGTTAAATTACTTGACATGCCATCAGGAAGACATAGCCTTGCTTCAGGAGACACACTGACCAGAGAACAGCGCTAGGTTACAGGCAAGGGGGCTGCGGGGTCAGATCAATGCAGCTGGTTTTACGTCCCATGTGCGAGGGGTGCTCACCTGGGTTAACCCGAGAGCGAATTATACTCTGAAGGGGCTATTAACTGACCCGGAAGGTAGATATGTTATCTCACAGCTGAAAGGACGGGATGTCGACATGCTGGTTGTGAATGTGTATGGTCCTAAATACGATTGCCCCGAGTTCTATAAAAAGCTAGCGGAGTTGCCACGTGGGTTTCCCGGCCCGGCTGTCTTGTGGGGAGGGGATTTTAACATGATACGTCGCCCGGACGTAGATCGTTCGAGTGGCCCGGTCAGGCGGCAATCTAAAGCAGCGGGGGAACTGGACAGGTTACTTATTAGCGAGGACCTGGTTGATGTTTGGCAAACCCTTTACCCTACTCTGGGGGGATACACTCATTATTCGGCTTTTCATAACATACACACGAGAATTGATTATTGGTTGGCGTCGTTGGGACTGCTCTCACAAGTTCATAGGTGTCAGGTGCTTCCCTGTACTCTTTCGGACCATATTCCTGTGCTGTTGAGCTTATCACTACCGCAGAAGGTCCTGCCGCTGTTCACTTGGCAGTTTCCGCCATACTCCCTGCAGGATCCCGTTTGCCATGAGGAATTGCATGAAGCGATGGAGACGTACTTTGAGGCTAACATAGGTTTAGTGGATAGCTTCCTAACAGTGTGGGAGGCATTTAAGGTATATATTAGGGGCGTTGCCATGAGTAAACATTCGGGGATTCTCCGCGCTATCCGACGGCGGTTAACACTGCTGGAGCAGCGTCTGGCAGAGTGCGAACGTTGCCTGCTAACGAGAGACTCGGACGGCATCCGAGAAGAAATGAAGGGGCTACTTGCAGAGTACCAGGAGGAAGCAGACGCGGAGGTCAGGCATCTGGGTAAATACGTTACAGCTAGGGTGTACGGCGAAACGGACAGGCCAGGGAGAGTTTTAGCTAACATGGTTAAACAGCAGCGGAGGAGAATAGCAATCACCGCTATCAGGTCAAGGGAGGGAGACACACTTACTGAAGAAGGTGAGATAGCCCAGAGATTTCGGGAGTACTACTCCGATTTATACGCATCGCGAGCGACGGGAAGTGATGAGGGGATCCTAGATTACTTGGAGCATATCGAACTCCGTTTTTAATGAATGTACAACGTGAATTTTTAATGCTGCGAAAAGAGTTCGACGAAATACGGGAGGCCCTGGGCGGGATGGCGGCGGGCAGCGGGTAGGAGCTGCTGCTGCCGCACCTCTCTGCCTTATTTGCGGAGATGAGTGAAGCAGGACACATGCCGAGAACGATGAGGGAAGCCTTAATAGTAGCCATACCGAAGCCAGATAAGTCTCCAGAGGAATGCGGCTCCTACAGGCCGCTTTCACTTCTCAATGTGGACGCAAAAATATTTGCCAAAGTCCTGGCGACTAGGCTGGCCTTGCTGACCCCGGAGCTGGTAGCTCCAGGACAGGCGGGGTTTGTGACGGGCAGGAATATCACCTATAATCTCCAAACGGTATTTGGTGATATTCAGCATACGAGACCTGACACAAGGGCGATTGTGGTATTTTTAGACATGGAGAAGGCCTTCGACTCTGTGAAATGGCCTTTTATGTGGGTGGTACTGAGGAGAATCAGGCCAAGTGCTGCGTTTCTGCAGATGGTGTCGGTCCTGTATAATGACCCAACCGCGCGTATTAAGATTGGCAACCTGGTCACTGAACCCATTAAAATTTGCAGGGGCACTCGTCAGGGCTGTCCTTTGTCCCTCACTCTGTACGCTCTGGTAGCTGAACCATTGCTGTGTGCAATGCGTTAGTATCACTCACACCAGGGCCTTAATTTCCCTTCTTACCAATTGGTCATTATGACTTATGCAGATGACACCTTGCTATATGTTAGAGAGCCGTCGTCGAATCTATCACCGCTGCTGCAAGAAGTAGTACGTTTCGGAACGCTGTCCGGCCTAACGGTCAATTGGGACAATCCATAGCGTTTCCTCTCACCGCCGCCACGGAGCGGTTTGAGATGGAATACCCATTGAGGTGGACTACCGACTCGGTACGGTATTGAGGTATCCGACTCCACACTGACTCGGAGGTAGTGTTCCTCGAGAATTACGGAACAGCTATGTCTTGTCTGGAGGATAATGTAGAAATATGGATTGGCCTGCCTCTCTTCCTGCTCGGCAGGATATCGATAATGAAGATGGTGGTTTTACCCAGAATGCTGTTTTTATTCATGAACGTACCGTTGGTTCTTCCGAAATGCTTCTTTACTCGACACACGTCCCTCATGGTAAAATTGGCTTGGGCTGGCAAACAGGCAAGGGTCCAATGGAAAATCCTAGTCCTTCCGTATCGGCTCTTGAATTATACTACCGTGTGGCTCAAGGGGCGCATCTGCACAGTTGGATACATGATAGGGAACGTGCGCCATTTATCACGCTAGGGAAACTATATGCTGCCCCTATGCCGTTACCGGCGGTGGTGTTTGAACCACCGGATCGTCGCACAGGCCTACTTGACACCTTAAATTCGTCACAACATGCTTGTCATGCGTTGCTACAGTATCACTCTGGTGCGCTTTTGCATTCCCCTTTAATGCCTATAGAGTGGATGATGTGGTTGGCCCCCTGTAGGGATAAAGGGGTGGTTAAGGCACTGAAGGCCCTAGGTATCCACACGGCAGGAGACATGTTTACGGACGGGACTCTTAGAACTCTTTCCGACGTGACGACCCAGAATGCTCGGCCTACGGGCCTGCAGCGCTTTCAATTTCACAGAACCAGAGAGGCTTGGCGGGAACAGCTAGGGGAGGATTTCCAAGAACCCCAGGAGCTAAGGGAGCTTTCGTATGTTATCAAGACGGAAGTCCCGAGGAAAATGGTCTCTATACTGTATAAAATGGCCATTGCTGAGCGGGAGGCAGAATACAGCAAGGCTCGCCTGGCCTGGCAGCGCGATTTAGGTATAGGTACAGATATTGCTGACGACATGTGGCGTTATTGCTGCTCCAACACTAGGTCTGTCTCCCTGAATGGCAGACATAGGTTAGTGCACTTCAAGTATATTAACAGGGTTTATCACACCCTGGAACGGCTGCATAGGTTTGGGCTGCGTGATAATGCTAATTGTAATAGATGTGCTCTGCAGGTCGCGGGTTTCATACACTTGGCCTGGGAATGCCCAGGGGTACAGCAATTCTGGGGAGCGGTGTTTGAGGAAATAGCCAAGGTACTGGAGGTTGAGATTGCCCCATCCCCTGCGCTTGCACTGCTCGGTTATTCCAAAACACTTCCCAAGGCACACCGACGGTTAGTAGATATGGGGATGCTGATGTCGAAAAGGAGACTTGCTATGGGTTGGATGCGTGGTCCCCTCCCCACGATTGCGCAGTGGATCAGGAACCTGACATACTGCTGTACACAATCGGAGACTTACAGTGAAATTCTACCACCCAAAAGTCGTCCCAAGAACTTCTGGGGACTATATCTGGACTACATCCGGCAACAGGGGGCGGCTGACGCTGAGGAGGTGGTGGACGGGCCTGGGGGCTCCCTACAGGGAGGGGCGGTGGAATCGACAGCTTGTGGAGATGATAATTAAACGGTGTGACCGCTTTCCCTTTGCGGATTGCGGCTGTGCTAGCAGACTCATCCCTGGGCTCATAGAGTATTACATGGCTGGTTGAAAGACGGGCCACACGGGCATGCTTGGACGCAGTTCAGGGGCAGGCACCTCGGGGTTGTTCAATGGTTTTAATAATAAAAAGTTGTGATTTCAACATTAGAAGATAGCCGATGCTGTTAGGCACACTGCTGGCACTAATATTACCAATAGTTGCTTGCCGCCCAACCCTCTGGATGTGGGCTGAAAGGCTGTGTATGTTTATTTGGAATGTGAATCAAAGTCATGGCTATGTAATGTGGGATAAGTTTTCTTTCATCTGTAATGTTGCTGTCACTGCAATAAATAAATAAAAATTTTAAAAAAAATATATACATATAAATATGTTTTCAATGTACGACAAAGAACTTAATTATAACGCAGTAATATATTTCTTTCTGAGAGGTATCCAAATCACACAAAAAAGGATGAGGAATTGTGTGTGCAAAATGTATTTTGTACTTATTTTTAGCTTCTGTTATTATTACATCATGTTCTTCATTTGCATTTTCTGGCAGTTTTATTAAAATTGTGCCATCTTACAGTTTGCCTTGGTTTCTGCTTGCCTTATTCTAAGACTAGCAATCTTTGATCAAATTCCTAAAGGATGCCTTTCCCCATTCCTTTCCTTGACGGACCTCCGCCAATCAGTTCTCAGGTGACATTTAGACTTAAGGCTATGATTCACTAGTGCAGGCCGGTATTCCACATATCGAAGGTCTCCCTTTGTCAATGTACCTCAGTCTTTTTGCATGCACACTGACATGTTCCTAAATGTACTCTCTCATGTGTAGAAAGTACGGCAAGGCCAGAAAACAAACACTTTGCCAAAATATTCGCGGACTGGGACTATATAATTTTGTTCTCTGTACTGCCCCTACACAGAGGGGGTCTTAGTGTTTCTTTGCAATCTTTTCACATTACATTAATATGAAATACTCCAAAATTAGTTTATCTTTTGCTGACAAGAAAGTCAGAAACACAGGGCAGTAATTGCCTGTTTGTGTTTCCGAGCTTTGCTGTCAGCAAAACAGGCATTAATTCAAAGATCTTTCAAGTTAATGAATCCGCCGAACAGGGCCAGACTGGCTACAGGGCGCTGTGGTGGGCTGGTAGGCTGTAAGCCTATTCCACTGCCTATTGGGGTTGTTTTTGTTGCTGGGAACCTGCCAGCCATGTTCCAATGTGCACGCTTCTAAATTAACAATACTGAGGGGCCGATTCCGATCTCGGTCGGTGAGCCTTCCGAGACGTGTCAGTAGCCTTACCTTACGGCCGAATGGTACCAGGAGCGGGACTGTCCGGGCGATGAAGTACGATGCGGAAAAGTGCCAAATTCCCAACCAACACGTACGCTATGATTCCATCCACATTTTCCGTCCGAGCCTGACCCGTAAACACACAATCCGCGTCACACGGCTCCATAAACACAGCTACTTCCGGCCAGTCAAGTACGATGCGTACTTCCTATGTTCCGGACGGGTCGTCACGTACAGCACGTCACAGCACCCAGAAGAGCTGCATATCAGCTACGAATCGCGCCACTAACACAATCCACGGATTCGAAATGGAGCAGCCAGCAATGGTTCGAGACGGAGCAACATGAATCCATTCGCACAGGTCATACCAGTCCTGTACATATATAACCGGATCAGGAACAGACGCGGACAGCGCAGACGGTAGGTCGGACACCCACCAAACAAACAACACGTACACGCCAAATGTCACATACCCCCAGGGTGCCCAGACCCTGTCCACCAGCAACATGCCTCCTCAGTGAACCCATGGCCACCACCACTGCCACCCCACCCATAGGGGCATGTTGCCTATCACTAATGCCACCCCACCCATATGTGTCATGTTGCCTATCACTAATGCCACCCCACTCATATGTGTCATGTTGCCTATCACTGATGCCACCCCACCCATAGGGACATGTTGCCTATCAATAATGCCACCCCACCCACATGTGTCATGTTGCCTAACACTGATGCCACCCCACCCATATGTGTCATGTTGCCTATCACTGATGCCACCCCACCCATAGGGGCATGTTGCCTATCACTGATGCCACTCCACCCATAGGGGCATGTTGCCTATCACTAATGCCACCCCAACCATATGTGTCATGTTGCCTATCACTGATGCCACCCCACCCATAGGGGCATGTTGCCTCTCACTGATGCCAACCCACCCATATGTGCCATGTTGCCTACCCATACTGCCACCCCACCAATATGTGTCATGTTGCCTATCACTGATGCCACCCCACCCATAGGGGAATGATGCCTATCACTAATGCCACACCACCCATATGTGTCAAGTTGCCTATCACTGATGCTACCCCACCCATAGGGGCATGTTGCCTATCACTGATGCCACCCCACTCATAGGGGCATGTTGCCTAACACTGATGCCACCCCACCCATTTGTGTCATGTTGCCTATCACTGATGCCACCCCACCCATATGTGTCATGTTGCCTATCACTAATGCCACCCCACCCATATGTGTCATGTTGTGTATCACTACTGCCTCACCCACACATAGGGGTCAGTGTGTCTGACAATATTGACACCCCCACCCATAGGGTGGATGATGCACCACACATCTATCAAACATCAACCACAGCTATGTCATCCAAATACATTTCCTTTTTTTTTTTTATATCTTTATTGGGTTTTTCAATACCACACAATTTTTTTGTGTATAATAATCATTTGCGTTTTAAGATACAATTTACACAATACTTCATATTCAATCCCTGTTTTGCAGCTGGGACCATTCTAGCAGGGGGGACCAGATTTTTAAGCCTATTTTGCGTCGTCTCCTGCCCTTTTGTCTATATATAGAAATCTCTAAGTTTGAGATTGCCATAAATCTAGATAGCCATTGCTGGAAAGAGGGAGCATTGGCATCTAGCCATGCTGAGGCAATGAGCAATCTAAATACCGCCATAGCTATGAATATAAGTTCATGTCCTACCAGACTTTTATTAGGATCTGCAGCCCCAAGTAAGATTACACCACTAGATAAGGCTACCATGTTTCCTAATATGGTTGTTAAAAACTTCTCAATTTCTTTCTTAATAGATTTCAATTCTATGCGGTGGCCGACCTTGTGGAGACCGGGCAATAAAGATCAGTGACCCCACTGCCCCCCCCTTAGAGTGCCGAGGAGAGCACAGGGGCGCCTGCAATGCGTAAGGACTGGATGTCTCATACCTCGCAGCCGAACACCATTACGCAATATACCACCCAGTGGCTACCCTCGCAGCGGATAAGGCGTCGGGCCAGGACGAGGGGGCTGAAGCTCCCAGGGAGCCCTCCCGGGCAGAGATGCTGAAGGCGATCCAGGGCTCACACTCAGCATTGGAACGACAAATAGAAACAGTGTCTATCGATGTTAATTTGCTGCGGACAGACCTACGTAAGGTGGCAGACAAAAAGTATCCGATACAGAGGGGAACATAGTACAGTTGCAGGGAGAAGTGGCGTCCCTCAAAAAGACAGTCTCACAACTTACAGCTACGGCAAGAGCCCTGGAGCGGAGAGCTGAGGATGCGGAAGGGAGGGCCCGCCGCAGTAACATCAGGGCCCTTGGCGCCCCGGAACGGGCGGAGGCGGGGAACGCGGAGCGCTTCCTGGAGAACTGGATTCGTACAGAATTATGCCCGAGGGGTCTGTCGGAGGTCTTCGTGATTGAGCGAGCTCACAGGGCGCTGGTTCCGCCGCCGAGACCCGGAGCCTCCCCGCACGCCCTCATTGCTAAAATCTTCAATTACCGGGAGAGAGACTGTATCCTGAGGGCGGCGAGGGAGACGGCGAACCTCACCTTCGAGAATCACAGGGTCTCCATTTATCCAGACTACACCCAGCAGGCGCAGGAGCAGCGGAAGTCCTTCTTGGTAGTCAAACAGGAACTCCGGGAGATGCACCTACAGTATATGCTGCTCTATCCGGCCAAACTTAAGGTACTGTCACAGGGGAAGGCACATTTCTTTGATTCCCCGGAAGAAGTCTGGGAGTGGTTGGAGATGCCCTCCCGCCGGGCGAACGGGGGGGCCCGCGGGACTTGGGGGACCCGACCGCCGAGAAGACGCGCCAGCAGACGGCGACGCCGCTCCGACACAGCTGAGAGTGAGGAGAGACGCAGAGTTACAGTGGGGGACGATGGACCTTACGTCTGGAACCGCCCAAGGCTGGGGATTTGTCGACGATATCGAAGCCTCCCGTGCCAGATGGAATATTGCTCCCAGATACACTGCAGGTCACGGTGGAAGACATATCACCTACTACCTCTGTGGTTCCGGAGACAGCGGGGGCCAAGACTCTTGAGTCGGCGGATCCATCTTGAAGGAACTGAGTGGTTGCATGTATTTGTCTGTATGATGTATGACATGCTGCCCGGCCTCAACAGGCCTCCCCCAGTGGGGAGTATGAGTGCTGCGTAATACATAGGGGAGACTTTTTCTCTCCGTGAAGAATGTGGAGGGGGGGATGGAGGGAGGCAGATTGGGAGCAGGAGGGGGTTTAGATTTAGGAAGGACAGTTTGAGCCCTGTATTAATACTGTGATGGTGGGCCTTGCTGGGAGTCGGGGTGGGTTTTTCTTTCCTTCTTTTCTGCGTGGGTTAGCCTTGTTGGGCGAATGGGTTGGCTGTGCATGTCCTGGCACCAGCGGGGAAAGGGCATATTTCGTTGTTGCTGGTATATTTCTCGTGGGTGGGGGGAGCGGGGAATGTTGGAAGGGGATGTTGAATGGGAATGTTTAAGGCATCATTTGTATTATATTTCGGGCACTGGAAGGGAACTACACTGTGAACAGAGCGCTATCTTGCCCCACTGGCCGGCGTGGTGGAGTCCTTCGGAGTCAGGGTGGTCTCCTATGCTGATGATACCCAGCTAGTGTTTTCCTTCAGAGACCACTCTGACTCCGCGTTCTCCAACTTCCGCCTGTGCCTCAACAACATCAGTGGTTGGATGTCTGAAAACCATCTAAGACTCAATGCAGACAAAACAGAGGTGCTGTTTTTTAACCAGAAAAACTCCATCCCCTCCTCCTGGTGGTGGCCCGCGGCACTTGATCCCGCCCCCTCTCCCGTCCACTCGGCCCGCAACCTGGGCTTCCAGTTTGACGACTCCCTTTCATGCAAGACTCAGATTAATAAAGTGACCTCTGCCTGCTTCCTGAAGTTGCGCATGATTAGAAAAATACTCCCCTATCTTCCTCTGGACTCCCGCCGTACAGTTACCCATGCCCTCATCACGTCCCACCTGGATTATGCTAATAGCCTCTATGCTGGTGCTCCCCAATACCTGATTGACCGGCTGCAGATTGTGCAGAATGCGGCGGCCAGACTGATTGGCAATATTCCCTATCGTCAATCAGTTGCCGCATATCGTAAGGAACTGCACTGGCTACCTGTGGCCAGCCGTATCCAGTTTAAAATCCTCACTCTGACTCACCGAGCCATCAACGATCGCGGTCCAAACTACTTGAAAAAACGTGTTTCAATATCCCGTTCCATCAGATCTTTGAGATCCAATGACCTATGCCTTCTGATCTCTCCCCGTTTCAGACTATCCAGAATGGGTGGCAGAGGGTTCAGCGTCATTGCGGCAAAACTATGGAACGCGCTGCCAGTCGATCTTAGATTCTGTCCCTCCGAACCCATCTTCCGGGCCAGACTCAAAACTTGGCTCTTCTCTGGACTCTGATTTACTACGCTACTTCCCCTTCTTGCTCCTCTCCTCTCCTCTGGAGGTTCAGGTTCTAGCGCCGGGACACCCCTTCGGGGGTAGCTGTGCGCTCTACAAACTACATAAAATAAAAAATAAAATAGATGACATTGGAGGTCATGGGATATAAGTTTATGAGTTGGAACGTGAGGGAGCTAGGCACGTGCGCTAAGAGGTATAGAGTCCTTTCCTTTCTTCAAAGACATGGCGTCTCAATTGCATGCCTCCAGGAAACCCACCTTGTAGATGACAGAGCACAGAAGTTGGGAAAAAAGTGGCGAGGTCAGTTATTTCATGCATCCTTCTCTACATATGCCAGAGGGGTTCTGATCTGGGTGGCACCTGGGGTTCCTTTTGCTATTCAATACGTGGAGGCGGACATTCAAGGTAGATACCTGCTTCTCCGGGCTAAACTGGATGGCAGGGAAATTGTCATATTGAATTCTTATGCACCGAATACCGATGACCCGGTCTTCTTTCAGGCCTTACAAGACGTCTTGATCCATGATCTGGAGGCTCCGGTCCTTTGGTTTGGGGACTTTAATTGTGTTATCGACCCAGTGCTGGATAGGTCTCCACCCCAAGAGGGCGCAAGACCCCGTATGACTGTACAGCTCAGGGAGGTCATGGAAAATATAGGGGTGGTGGATATTTGGTGCCAGAACAATCTGGCACAGAAAGTGTATACCTGCTTCTCCCCTACCCACAACACGTACAGTCGCCTAGATAGAGTCTTAGTGGCAAATGCTGGGCTTAATATGTTAGTGGAGGTTACCCACCAGGCACGTTTTTTTATCAGATCATTTTCCGGTGGCCTGCATGGTCCAGTGGGGGGCCCCAGTTCTCCGTCCTCGGACTTGGAGGCTTCCAGTGGATATCCTCCGAGACCAGGTGGGGAAAGCGCACGTGGCGACTGCCCTGGGGGATTATGTGGACCTCAATTGGGGAGAGGGAGACATTTCCTCGGCCACCAAGTGGGAGACCCTGAAGGCGGTGGTGAGGGGTGCTTGTATGGGACTCACATATGGAGTCCGGAAACAGCTCCTCCAGGATCTCCGGAAGGCGGAGGATACTCTCCTACATGTCCAAACCTTGGCGGACCCTAGTGCTCCACAGAGGGGGGAGGAACAAACTGCCCGAGCTCGGGTACATGATATCCTTGATAGACTCGACAAATATACCTTGGGCCAATATAGGCAGCGCCTCCATAGAGAGGGCGATAAGGCAGCGGCGGCTCCTGGCTTGGATCCTTCGGAAGGAGCAGGCCCCGGAGCGTATCGTTGCCCTGCGAGACCTGAACGGGGACATTACTTATTCGGAGCAGGCCATCCCCGGGGTTCTCCAACCCCACCTTCGGCGAGTATACACTGCAGACCCAGATATTTCTGAGGTCTCTTATCTCCCTTATCTACAGAGTTTGACTCTACCGACCCTTTCGGATCCGGACCGGGAGGAACTGGACGCGGGCCTGATGTTAGTCAAGGTTCGTATGGCCCTAGCCCGCTTGCCGCGTGCCAAGTCGCCGAGGAGTGACAGGTTCCCACCGGAATTTTACCATGAATTCCGGGACACACTGGCTCCTCTCCTACTGCAAGTATTTCTCGAAGCGTTTGAGAGCGGGGGTCTCCCACAGAGTATGGCACGGGGGAAATTTGCATGATCCTTAAAACGGAGGACGACAAACATGACCCTTTATCGTATCGTCCGATTACCATGATAAATACGGACGTCAAGATATTGACTAAACTATCGGCCAGCCGGCTGGCACCCCATATGGAGCATCTGGTACACCAAGACCAATGTGGATTCATTCCTGGGTGCAATACAGCCATGAACCTGAGACGCTTGAATCATATCCAGCATGAGGTACAGGGCAGGGAGGAACAGACGGTCCTGGTCTCCGTAGATCTTGCCAAGGCGTTTGACAGGGTTGACTGGGGCTACTTGCAGGAGGTCCTCCGGGCGATGGGTTTTCTGCCCAACTTTTGCCATTGGATTCGTATTTTATATAGTTCCCCTTGTGTCAGGGTGCGTCTGGGAGCCGCAAGATCAGAGGAGTGGCAGTTGGGGCGGGGCACGAGACAGGGGTGCCCCCTCTCGCCACTACTTTTTCCCCTAGTGATAGAGCCGTTTGCCGTGAGGATTCGATCTGAGATGAGGCCCTGGGGCATCCAGGTGGGAGACACGTGCAATGTTCTGTCTCTATACGCGGATGACGCCTTGTTTTATTTGAAAGCCACGAGGGAGGCGCTCCCGATGTTGCTGCACCATCAGGACCGCTTTGGCGAGGTGTCGGGCTTGAGGCTTAATCGTAGTAAGTCCCTGATCTTCCCTCTATCGGGTCTTGAAGCATGCCCCTCGAGGACTTGCCAGAGCTCGGGCTTGCCTGGGAACGGGAGAGTTTTCGGTACCTAGATATACACGTGGCCTCTACAGAGGCGCAGTCACTGGCCCGCAATATAGACCGGGTGATTAAGTCCCTCCAGCAATCCGTGTCTTTTTGGAACAACCTACCACTATCTCTAATGGGGCGACTGGCCGTCGCCAAGAGGGTGATGCTGCCAAGGACGCTGTATGTTCTTCAGAACACGCTGTGTCCTCTTCCGCCTAGGATTTTTCGGACCCTGAACACACTGCTCACATCCCTGCTTTGAGCGGGTCGGCGCAGCAGAGTGGCTCTCCATACCGTTGTGCGCTCCTTTGAGGAGGGGGGATTAGAAGCCCCGCGCTTTGATCTATACTACTACGTGGCGTAGCTCCTACTAGCTGCCAGATGGTTTGCAGACGCAGATGTATGGGAAACACGATTACTAGCAGGGAGAGCGACGGTGCAGGAGCTTCAGATGGCCTTAATGCACGGGACGGGTGCCGGGGCTACGTTACCCTACGTGGTGAGGCACACAGCGTGCATATGGCAACGATTCACAGAAAGAATCATGCGCTCTGCGCCCTTTCATAGAGATCTCCCGATCTGGATACTGGCACCTATGGTAGAAATGGAACACCATATGTCCTTCCATGAGTGGAGAGAGGGGGGCTGTGAGGTACTGGCTGATCTGTACTCGTCGGAGAGCTTCTTGACATACGAGCAGGCGGAAGAGACCTTTGGTCTCAGTGGTGGACAGTATTTACATTATCAGGGATTGCGTGCCATAGTGCGCTCGGTCTGGCCTCAGTGTCCGGAGACACCTCCAATGACTCACACCTTACATATCCTTCTATCCTGCGGCAGGGGACGCAGGCTGATATCCTTGCTGTACGCAGCTATGAAGCGTGATTCCGTCCCACCGGTGCCGCAGACATGGGCTGCCTGGGAGCGCCACTGGACCAGGGGCAGCGGAAGCGCATAGGGGCCTTGACACGGCGGGTATCATGTAATGCGCGTTTTAAGCTCATTCATTTTAACTTCCTCCACCGCACCTACCTCACTCCGAAGATGTTGAGCCGTTACTCGGTGGATAGAAGAGACAACTGCCCCAGATGTAGCACGGAGGGGGCAGGATTCTTGTGTCTGGCCTGGGAGGGGGGTTTCTGGGCAGGGGTTGTGGGTCACATAACCGTCACCACTGGCCTTCGGATCAAGCTAACACCCTTACATTGCCTGCTGGCATTAGCTCCTAAGCTGAGGAAACGGAAACTGTCATATAAATTATTGCAGCTGATGTTAGTGCTGGCTAGGCGCAAGGTAGCTATAACGTGGATGGGACAGAGGGCCCCAGAGATACGCATATGGCTTAGAGACGTGAGGGAATGGTCCCTCGCAGAGGAAACACACATGCAGAACACCAGGAGAGATGAGAAATTGCAAGAGGACCTGCTGGCATGGCCAACCATGTGTATGACAGGATTGGCTATGGAAGGGCAATTCTCACACAGCGACTCCGAAGGGACCAGTGAAGAATTATTCTCAGCGCACAAATCGGGGTCTGAGGGGGGGCCCCTGAGGGTATTCTCGTACAGTGCACAGAGCTGGGCCTGGTTTGTTTCCTCACGATGACACTTTTCATTTGCTTGGTATTGTATTGTCCCTCGTGAACTTACGTATGTCAAGCTGTAGACCATGTCCAAGATGTGCCATAATGAGTCAGTCGATCTGTATACAAATGTTTTTTTGATGCCTTTTGGGGGGGGCGGGTTTGCATTGTACATTATAAACTTGAAAATAAAGTTTGTAAAAAAAAAAAGAGATATAATATTTTTGGAAAAAAAAATCATTTTTATAACATTCACTCTTCCGATGATAGAGAGGTGCAAGTTGTCTAGACGTTGAAGATCTTTTTGCATGGTTGGCAGCAAAGGTTTTAGATTTATCTCCACCAGCTTATCCAGATCTGAAGTAATACTGACTCCCAAATAGGTAGCTTGTTCAGTAACGCGAGAATACCCCATTGCACTATTTTTGTTCAGCACAATCTGGGTTTTAGCCTGATTAAGGGCGTAACCAGATACCAAAAAAAACTGGTACGCCTCATCTTCAATGGCCCTGATAGTTGCATTGGGTTCAGCTGTCACAATTGCAATGTCATCCACATACGCGAGTGTTTTAGTGATATACCGTAGAGATATTATGGGTTTGATTGCGTTATTCCCCTCTAGCTTACGGATTAAAGGATCTATATATATGGAGAAAAGTAGTGGTGAGCAAGGGCAGCCCTACCATGTTCCCTGTGAAACCATCAATTCCTCAGTTAGGCTGCCATTCACCATGACTACCGCCCTTGGGTTCCCATATAGTTTTTGAATTGCCTGAATGTATCCTTTCCGTATACCGAGTCTAGCCATGGTCGCCCACAGGAAAGGCCAGGAGACCCTATCGAATGCTTTCTCAGCATCAAGCAATACCAGTGCCACAGCGTCTCCTGTAACCTCCGTGGAGTCAAACAAGGCGATCACCCGTTGAATATGGTTGACAATTGATCTGCCAGGAATGAAGCCATGTTGGCTCTGAGCCACCACTTTATGCAGAATAGGGGCGAGTGTATTTGCCAGCACTTTAGAATATATTTTAGAATCCGAATTAATAAGGGTGATGGGTCGATATGAGCCTAGTTGTTCTGGGAGTTTCCCGTTTTTTGGAAAGATAGCAATTTTTGCCCTGGACCATGACTTTGGTGGAGCCCCCCCTTCAAAAATGTGAAGAAAAAGATTAAATAGGGTGTCCTTAATTTGATTTAAAAAAAACAGCATAAAACTCAGATGGGATGCAGTCCAACCCCGTTGCTTTCTGTTGGACCTGGCCCTCTTGGCAGGGTCATCCCTAAACTTTTTGCCTTCCTCCAATACTCTCTCTGACCTGTTTTTGTTGGTTTAATGACTCTGGGCACTTTACCACTGCTGACCAGTGCTAAAGTGCATATGCTCTCCCTATGTAAAATGTAACTGTGATTGATTTCCATGATTGGTTCATTGGATTTACTGTCAGTCCCCAGTAAAGTGCACCAGGAGTGCCAGGGCTTGTGAATGCCAATACTGCTAGTGGGCCTGCAGCGCTGGTTGCGCCACCCACAGAAGCAGCCTTAAAATGTGTAGGAAGGTGGCTACCTGACTATGGTTACCCCAGATTTTTTGCCTGTGTTTAGCTGGTTTTTTGACTTAGTTGACCTGGTTCCCTGCTAATCAGGGCCCCAGGCCATCTGCTCTCTCTGTAAAATGGATTCCATGTACCCTAGGTACATACCACATTTGGAAATGGACTCCTTGTTAGCCCCTGTATAATGCACTATAGGTGCCCAGGGCATAGGGGCCACCAAGGCCTACCAGGGGCTGCAGCATATCTTTTGCCACCCCTGGCTGGTTCTTAAATTGACACAACTGGCTGATCACTCAGCTGGGGTAAGGTGGTGTAATCACCCCTTGCTTAGATATAGTATACCTATATCTAAACCTATATCTGGACACATGTAAACCTGTGAGCCACTCCTATGGAAGGCCTCATCAATCCTGGAGGCAGAGTGCGTGGTTTTATGTGAGATGGAGCTCTAGCATGAGCTGAGCCTGTCTGCAGCTGTCGGGAACAACTCCCTAAGCTGTTTCAGGATAATGCCATACCATATACTCTTAAGTGCCTTATAATCCTCGCGGTTAAATAGCAACTTTGGTTTGGCTTTATCAAAACATGTCGTGTAAGGTGTCATACGATTTGGAATACTATCCCCTCGCCAGTTCTGGCGACGGGGATAGCATTCCACCCCTCTAGAGGGGTAAGACATGTTGCTTTACTTAAATGCGGTTAATTTCTCCAAAGACCTTAGATCCACAAAATGGATGCCTCTGCCACAGACAAATGTCTGGACCCCTGCAGCTGACCGAAACTCGGCCAAATGGGGCCTGGACAAAGAGTTTCCTGTCACAGGAGGGTGTCACCGCCCTCCAGACAGGAGATAGTGGATTGTAGCAGGGAGGTTTGAAAGAAACCAGACACTGCCTGGGGCGCACAAGGCTGCCCCTTGCATAATCCGGCCAAACCGGTTCTGGGGCACTCCAGCCCTCGTGCCAGGGCGGCCTGGATCAAAGGAAGGGGGTGTATCCACCCACTTCCTGGGTCCCACCCATAGGGGGGGACCTAGAAGGTAATCACGCCCCCCAGATTCGAATAAGAGTGGGAGCAGTGCCAATGCACATCAGATTTCCTGGAAGAAACATTAGAAACGAAACTCTGGACCCTTGGACCTCCATCTCAACGTGGAAGCCCGAAGAATCTCCCTTGTGGTCAAGGAGTGACCACCCTGCAGCAGCAGGCACCATCCAGCCCTCGACGTCTACTTGGTTGCAGTTCCCGCCGGAACTCGAGCGACTGAGATCGACGAGATCAAGCTTGCCTGCCTTCCAACAGCCTGATCCACAGTCCCTGCAGAGCTGAGACCCGTGGAGGCGACCGGAAGCGTGGGGCATGCCATCTTGAATTGACCATGAGACGCTGACCGTGCAGCCCACGAGTGACCCTCGAAGCTGTGCACCGGGGTTTGAGAAGCCCCCACCCTGAGCTACTCTTGAGCCGAAGTTCAGCCCTCCACACTCGACGAGTGCTGCGTGGGGCCCTTCTGCTCCATTTGGCTCAACGCGTTGGCCCGGTCACTTGCCAGCCGGCTAGTGGTCCCTGTGCCGACGAAACTACAAAGAAGACTCGTGAATCTGGTTGCTCCAGATCCACACCAGCTCCCCTGAAAAGGAGCCCCGACTCTGACCTTCCTGGTCCGAGTGAGAAGCAATCTTCCGATTCCGCGTGGATTGCTCTTGCCAAGTGTTGTTTGCTCCAAACTTGAAGCCGACAGTGCCGACGGCGAGAGCCTGCGTGGGACAGATCGTGACCTGCTCCTGGACATCGCAGATGCCCCAGAGCCCACGTGACAGCGGAGAGAAGCTCCTCGACGACCACCTGATTGCGCCCGACATTGCCTGGTTCCGTCCTGGTTCCACCCTGGTCACTGCTGAGTGACCCAGACTCTGTCCCCTCTGCTTTCAGGTACCCTTTGACTTGAGTCCACCCTTGGACTCCACCGGACACTTCATCTTCAACCCGCCTGCAGCCCTTTCAGCTTCAAGCACCAAGAGCCTGCGTGTCAAAACCCGACGCCACTTCGACCCTGTGCACCCACTTCCTGTGGGTGAGGTAACTTTGCTCCGCCGGTGTTCCCACACTGGTGCACACCTCTAGGGTCTGTGTCTTAAGTTTTGTTCCTCTAGGTTCAGCGGAAGTGTCCTAAAACTCTAACTTTACACTTTTTACGCACCATTGGTTAACATTGGTGCATGCGTGCGCTTTCCGCACTGCTCCCGAATCCCGAGGGCCATTCCCGACTTCAGCATTGCTTGTCCTGACTGTTCCCAGCGATTCCCTAGGCCCTAGGCCTAACCACTGCTCGAGTGGCATCTCTTATACCACTTGTTTAGTATATGGTTTGAGTGGCCCCCTGCCCTCATCCATAATTGTGCAACTGGTATGTTTAAACAGTGCTTTTGATTTAACGCTTGTGCCCCTTTATTCATAAAGAATACTGGGGATTGTTTTTAGTAATAAACACATATATTTTTATAATATATACTTGTGTGGTGTCCTTTCATTTGATATTACCGGATTGTATGTGGTAAAACAGCTCGCTTAACACGACCTCTTAAGTTAAGCCTTTAGGGTGCTTAGTCCATGCTACCCCTAGGATAGCTTGTCTAATAAGGTTGACTTACAACCAGACACCATAAGGGATTGTTTGGTCTGATAATAGGTGGTTCCAGAATTGGAAACATCACCTATCAGGCCAACTTCTCACATTGGTGAGCAGCGGTGCGGATTTGAGCTTGCTGTTGTTTTACCATTGCAATCTTTGTATCAAATTGAAAGATCACATCAAGTACCTCTAGGTACATATAAATCAAAAGCTTAGCATATTAAGTTCTACTGAACTTAGTAGTTGTAGATTAAAGGGATTAGCACACCCTGACTACAACTCACTAGTAAGGTACAGTAGGAAAACACTTAGTGTAGGTAGGTGCATCACTTACACCACACTAGAGTCATGTCTGACACAGGAAAAGCCTCAGGGTCTACTCCTGTGACAGTTGACCTTACCCAGGCAACTTCCAGCTATGACAAACTAACCCGAAAAGACTTGGTTGCCCTGTGCAAATCAAGAGGGTTAAAAAGGGGCAGAAGTCCCACCTGCCAAATCCTGGTAGGCATCCTAGAGCAGGATGACTTAGAAAGGGCGAAGGAAGCTTCCCTAGAGACAGGAAATGGAGGGAACCCCCCTGTAACTGATCCCCCTCAGGAGGAGGACGAAGAAGAAGAAGAGGAGGAGGAGGACTCAGAGGTTGAGGACACAGAAGACCAGGATCAGGAGGGTAGCCAGGTTGGAGTTGCCAGGCTTAGCCAGGCCAACTTAAACCTACTGGGGAATGGAGAGGGCCAGCACCTCCCCAGACCCTATAGCATTCTCCCAGGCAACAGAAGAGTGAGATCTCCCTCAGGGGACTCTCATATTTCTAGTGCCTCAAGAGAATCTGAGAGAGGTATGACTGCCTCTCAAAAGACTGAGCATAGGGCCAGAATGAGGGCTGTCAAACTCCAAATAGAGAGGGAGGAGGTAGCCTTGGCTCAAGCTAGACTTGCCTTGGCAAGAGAGCAGAAATTGTGTGGCTTAGATGCCACTGGTGGCAGCAATATTCCTAAAGAGAAACCCAGGTCCTATGATAGTAGAAACCTGACAAAGATTGTGCCCCCCTACAAGGAAGGGGATGACATCCACAAGTGGATAACTGCTCTTGAGAGAGCCTGCATGGTACAGCAGGTTCCTGAGGAACAGTGGGCAGCAATCTTATGGTACTCCTTTTCAGAGAAAGGGAGAGATAAGCTCCTCACTGTCAGACATGAGGATGCAAACAATTACAAAGTCCTGAAGAGTGTCCTAATAGATGGGTTTGGCTTAACCACTGAACAGTACAGGTTGAAGTTCAGAGACACCCAGAAGACACAGACTCAGGACTGGACTGATTTTGTTGATTGTGCAACTAAGGCTCTGGAGGGTTGGCTACATGGCAGCAAAGTACATGACTTTAAAGGATTGTATAATTTGATTATGAGGGAGCAGATCCTAAGTAATTGTCAGAACCAGCTCTTACACCAGCACCTGGTGGACTCTGATCTGACCTCTCCCCAAGAATTGGGAAAGAAGGCAGACAAGTGGGTCAGAACCAGGATTAGGCCTAAGAATCAGGACAGCAACCAGAAGAAGGAGTCTACCAAGCCTCAAGATAAGGGTGGGGATAAAAATAAAGAAAAGACTTCCCCAGGGCCCCAAAACTCCAAGAATGGGGGTGGGTCCCAAGACACTTCTTCAACTGAGAAAAAGCCTTATTGTTATGCCTGTAAACAGGTTGGGCATTACAAAACAGACAACTGTTGTCCCAAGAATAATAATAAAGAGAATATACCTCCAAAGCCAGCTCCAACACCTCCTGTTACTGTCAGCAGTAATCCCCCAGGAAGTGGGAGCACACCCAGGAATCTGGGTGGGTTTACTTTTGGAGCCCAGGAGGACCCTGGCCTATCCAGGTCCCCATCCCCAAATGATCTTGTTTATGAGACTGGCAGGGGGTTTGCCAACTTCTCTGATTGCCCAAATACTTTGAGCAAATATAGACAAGAACCCATCATCAATGGTTTGAAAGTTGAAGCTTTTAGAGACACAGGGGCTAGCATCACCATGGTGGCTGACTGTATAGTCCCCTCTAAGCAACTTTTACCTGGTGCCACATACCAGGTAACAAACATTGATGGCATCAAAACCAATCATCCCATGGCAGTAGTAAGTCTCAGCTGGGGAGGTGTCATTGGCCCAAAGAGAGTGGCAGTGTCATCAAACTTGCCTGTAGACTGCCTACTTGGTAATGATTTGGAAATCTCAGCCTGGGCTAAGGTTGAACAGGAAATCCATTCTAGAATGGTAAATTCCAATGGAAAGGTTAGTGGGGCTGTAATGGCTACAGCCCCAATTCAAGATGTCCTTCCTGAAAAGGTTGGTAGGGCTGAGAAACTCTCTGCCCCATCTTTAGCAAAAGCTCTTCCTGAACAGAATAGCAAAGCTGTTATGATAACAGCAGAAACCCAAACTGAGTCTCCTCCTGAAAAGGTTGGTGGGGCTGTGATGGCCACAGCCCAAACTCAAACTGATATGTGTGTTGTGAAACCTGAAATGATGGATAACTCCACACAAACTGAGAGCATGGAGGAGGAAGAGAAATCTCCCCCTCCCCAGACTTTAGGACAGGATCAGCCTCCTCAGGGAACTGATCTTACCCCTGATGAAGGAACTGCCCCAGAGGTGGTTGGGCCTAGCCTGACAGAACCTCTGATGTCAGTGGACCCTTCTCAGGTGGGACCCAGTCTGGAGCAGGTAACCTGCCCCTCTCTACCTTGCCTTAGCCAGCCCAGGGCTGCAGAGGACAAGAAGGACAGTGAGACCCAGAGGGCCCCCTGTCAAATAAAGCACCCCCATCAAAAGATTAGGTGCACCAAAACTAGTAGCCCTAGTAAGGTGAAAACTTTAAAAACTCCTGAGGGAGCCCCCTTAAAAACAGTTAGGGACCTCCCACAGATGGATTCTGTTGGGCACAGCCAAACCTGGGACCCAAGGGGCCCAAACCTGAACTGTCCCTCCAGCAAGCCAAACAGAGGGACCCAGCCTCCAGCTTTAGGTAGCGAGAGGTTGACCCTGAGAGCACAGTGCAACTCAGTTAAAGAAAGAAAGGCACACATGGTGGAAGATAATTGGAGGAAGCCAAGCCCTAACTTAGTAGAGCCTCACTTCAATACTCCATATCCAAACCAGCCTTTAACTTTGCATAAACACACCCAAGGTAGTGATTCCCTATGGTGGAGACCCTCTAATACCCAAAGGGTGAGGGACTGCTTAGTGGACCATGAGACAGGGGGTACCCATGCTAGTGCAGGTACTTCCTTATATGGCCACTCAGGCAATATAGGCTTACCTGGCCAAGGATAGCCTTATCTCCTTTCGTTTGGGGGGGGGTTATGTAGGAAGGTGGCTACCTGACTATGGTTACCCCAGATTTTTTGCCTGTGTTTAGCTGGTTTTTTGACTTAGTTGACCTGGTTCCCTGCTAATCAGGGCCCCAGGCCATCTGCTCTCTCTGTAAAATGGATTCCATGTACCCTAGGTACATACCACAATTGGAAATGGACTCCTTGTCAGCCCCTGTATAATGCACTATAGGTGCCCAGGGCATAGGGGCCACCAAGGCCTACCAGGGGCTGCAGCATATCTTTTGCCACCCCTGGCTGGTTCTTAAATTGACACAACTGGCTGATCACTCAGCTGGGGTAAGGTGGTGTAATCACCCCTTGCTTAGATATAGTATACCTATATCTAAACCTATATCTGGACACATGTAAACCTGTGAGCCACTCCTATGGAAGGCCTCATCAATCCTGGAGGCAGAGTGCGTGGTTTTATGTGAGATGGAGCTCTAGCATGAGCTGAGCCTGTCTGCAGCTGTCGGGAACAACTCCCTAAGCTGTTTCAGGATAATGCCATACCATATACTCTTAAGTGCCTTATAATCCTCGCGGTTAAATAGCAACTTTGGTTTGGCTTTATCAAAACATGTCGTGTAAGGTGTCATACGATTTGGAATACTATCCCCTCGCCAGTTCTGTCGACGGGGATAGCACTCCACCCCTCTAGAGGGGTAAGACATGTTGCTTTACTTAAATGCGGTTAATTTCTCCAAAGACCTTAGATCCACAAAATGGATGCCTCTGCCACAGACAAATGTCTGGACCCCTGCAGCTGACCGAAACTCGGCCAAATGGGGCCTGGACAAAGAGTTTCCTGTCACAGGAGGGTGTCACCGCCCTCCAGACAGGAGATAGTGGATTGTAGCAGGGAGGTTTGAAAGAAACCAGACACTGCCTGGGGCGCACAAGGCTGCCCCTTGCATAATCCGCCCAAACCGGTTCTGGGGCACTCCAGCCCTCGTGCCAGGGCGGCCTGGATCAAAGGAAGGGGGTGTATCCACCCACTTCCTGGGTCCCACCCATAGGGGGGGACCTAGCAGGTAATCACGCCCCCCAGATTCGAATAAGAGTGGGAGCAGTGCCAATGCACATCAGATTTCCTGGAAGAAACATTAGAAACGAAACTCTGGACCCTTGGACCTCCATCTCAACGTGGAAGCCCGAAGAATCTCCCTTGTGGTCAAGGAGTGACCACCCTGCAGCAGCAGGCACCATCCAGCCCTCGACGTCTACTTGGTTGCAGTTCCCGCCGGAACTCGAGCGACTGAGATCGACGAGATCAAGCTTGCCTGCCTTCCAACAGCTCGATCCACAGTCCCTGCAGAGCTGAGACCCGTGGAGGCGACCGGAAGCGTGGGGCACGCCATCTTGAATTGACCACGAGACGCTGACCGTGCAGCCCACGAGTGACCCTCGAAGCTGTGCACCGAGGTTTGAGAAGCCCCCACCCTGAGCTACTCTTGAGCCGAAGTTCAGCCCTCCACACTCGACGAGTGCTGCGTGGGGCCCTTCTGCTCCATTTGGCTCAACGCGTTGGCCCGGTCACTTGCCAGCCGGCTAGTGGTCCCTGTGCCGATGAAACTACAAAGAAGACTCGTGAATCTGGTTGCTCCAGATCCACACCAGCTCCCCTGAAAAGGAGCCCCGACTCTGACCTTCCTGGTCCGAGTGAGAAGCAATCTTCCGATTCCGCGTGGATTGCTCTTGCCAAGTGTTGTTTGCTCCAAACTTGAAGCCGACAGTGCCGACAGCGAGAGCCTGCGTGGGACAGATCGTGACCTGCTCCTGGACATCGCAGATGCCCCAGAGCCCACGTGACAGCGGAGAGAAGCTCCTCGACGACCACCTGATTGCGCCCGACATTGCCTGGTTCCGTCCTGGTTCCACCCTGGTCACTGCTGAGTGACCCAGACTCTGTCCCCTCTGCTTTCAGGTACCCTTCGACTTGAGTCCACCCTTGGACTCCACCGGACACTTCATCTTCAACCCGCCTGCAGCCCTTTCAGCTTCAAGCACCAAGAGCCTGCGTGTCAAAACCCGACGCCACTTCGACCCTGTGCACCCACTTCCTGTGGGTGAGGTAACTTTGCTCCGCCGGTGTTCCCACACTGGTGCACACCTCTAGGGTCTGTGTCTTAAGTTTTGTTCCTCTAGGTTCAGCGGAAGTGTCCTAAAACTCTAACTTTACACTTTTTACGCACCATTGGTTAACATTGGTGCATGCGTGCGCTTTCCGCACTGCTCCCGAATCCCGAGGGCCATTCCCGACTTTAGCATTGCTTGTCCTGACTGCTCCCAGCGATTCCCTAGGCCCTAGGCCTAACCACTGCTCGAGTGGCATCTCTTATACCACTTGTTTAGTATATGGTTTGAGTGGCCCCCTGCCCTCATCCATAATTGTGCAACTGGTATGTTTAAACAGTGCTTTTGATTTAACGCTTGTGCCCCTTTATTCATAAAGAATACTGGGGATTGTTTTTAGTAATAAACACATATATTTTTATAATATATACTTGTGTGGTGTCCTTTCATTTGATATTACCGGATTGTATGTGGTAAAACAGCTCGCTTAACACGACCTCTTAAGTTAAGCCTTTAGGCTGCTTAGTCCATGCTACCCCTAGGATAGCTTGTCTAATAAGGTTGACTTACAACCAGACACCATAAGGGATTGTTTGGTCTGATAATAGGTGGTTCCAGAATTGGAAACATCACCTATCAGGCCAACTTCTCACAAAATGTGTCTAGGGTCTGCCATTGCAGAACCTGCGTGCAGTCTGGTACTGTCATGCTGGCTGGGCAAGTGCACCCACTTGCTAGCCCCTAAACCTTCCCTTAACTTCATATTAGTCACCCCTATGGTAGGCCCTAGGGCAGGGTGCATTGTAAGTGTAAGGTAGGACATGCTCTGATGTGTGTGGCATGTCCTAATAGTGAATTACTGCCAAATTCGTTTTTCACTATTGTAAGGCTACCTGTTCCCTTTAGGCCAGATGGGCTGCTGGAATATTACACTCTATAATCCCAGCAGGCTCAGGGAACATGGTAGAAAATCATGTTTAGTATGCCTGAACTCAGAATAATAAAATACTTCTTTTAGTAAAGTTTATTTTCATATCCTGTGTTTGCAAATGCTACTTTTAGAAAGTTAGCATTTGCTTGCCTAAACCATTTCAGCCCGCCTCTGCTTGGATGTGTATCTGACTGTCTGGGTTGTGTGAGTGACAGGGCTGGGAGATGACAGGTGGTGAATGGGAGGATTACACCTTAGTGGGAGGTGGGAGTTTCCCTGGACTATGCATCAGGCTGTGCTCTGCCACCACAATGCTGGCTCCGCCCCCCTGGGGAGCGACTGATGACTCAGCCTGCACCTGGCCCAGGAAGGGCAAAGCCTGTCAACAAAGTACTCCTGGCTGCCCCTGTCCACACAATGCTGGCTCCGCCCCCCTGGGGAGCGGCTGATGTTCCTGCCCTCACACTGAAAGCAGAAGCCAGAAGTACCCCCAACAAGTGCTCAGAGGCTGAGAGCAGTTATGCAAAGGCCCCCCTGGCCTGGGAGAACAAAAGAAACTGTGTATAAAAGTAGGAGCTCTGCTCCTTGTAAATCAGAATCCTGTTTTACCACAAAGGACCTCTACCCGACTAGAAGGAGAAGAGACGCTGGAAGGACTGGCCTGCTGCTTGCCTTGCTGAGAAAGGAGAGGAGAAGACTTGCTGAGGAAAGACTTTGCTGCTTTGTGCTCTAAACATTCTCCAAGGGCTTGATTGAGCTTGCCCCCTGATCTGGACCCCAGGAATAGTGGGTCCTTGGTGCTTTTGCTCGTCCTGACATTCGAGCCGTGTGTGCATCCCGCTGGAGCCAGACTGCGCCCCTCATCGCCCCCTCCTAGGGCTGTGGCACTCGGGAGCTTGCCTGCCTTTGTCCTGTGAGAGCCTCGCTCCGACCGGAGTCGCTCTCTGCCCCCAGGCTTGGCTTCCTGCTCCTCTGCCCCTTGCCTGCTACTGGAGTGCCCTGAGACGCTCTCCCCCCTCCCGCCGGAATTCCCTCTACTGATCGTGATCTACGCCGGGTTGACAGCTGCACAGACCGTGCCCTGTGACCCCGCTTTGCGATCTTGGAGGCTCGTCAGGCCGCGCCGCCCCCGCTGAGGAGACCCCCGCACCGTTGTGCCGAGGGTCGCGGGCCGCGCCTGCCTGACTGTACACGCCCGCTGGCGTCAAGATCCAAGAGTGCCCCCACGCCGGAGTCGCACAAGCCTGTGCCGACTCTCATCAAAGTGACAGAAGTGTTCGTCGAAATCTTCATCGGGCTCGGGGCCCGCAACGTTTTGTTTCCCCTACTTCAACGAGAGAGCCGCACCTGTGAGCATCGTATTGCCAGTAAGTGAGTGCGAGTCACATTGCAGGCCAGTGATTGTGCGATCCTGATTGCAAGTGCCTGGGCGTCCCGTACCTCCCCAGAGAAACTGTGCGCTGCCGTCGTACACTGCATACCAGTCTAGAAGCTGAGGTGTCCGCCGTATCTGGGAAAGTAAACTGTGCGCATCGCATGTCCATCAGGCTGCGCTGTACGCCTCGTCTGGTGTAAAGAAACCTGTGCGCACCCTTCTGCCAAGCTGCTTGTGGGAACCGTACCTCCGCATCTAGACAGGTACAGGGTGCTTTTGGAACTGTGTGCGCATTGTAGGGCCTGGCGTACTGTTCCCATTGCCTCTCTAGACTGGAACTGTAATTCACACCGCTGTGCGCATCGTAGGGCCGGAGCTAGCTGTAAATGCTTCGATCTCCACTGAAAAGCTGTACGTCACGTACCCCGTCTCATGCGCGATGCGTGAGTGTTGGTAGGGTCCCGGTGTACGCTCCTCACACGAGATGCGTGAGACTTAGTAGGGTGCCGTGAATTCTCCCGTTTGAGGTGCCCGGAAGCGCTACGAAGCGCCCAGAAGGCCTAAGACTGGCCTGAAGTTCCTAGAAACTGCTCAAGAAGTGCTTTAGCAGTAACAAACACTAAAGAGAACCAGGGAACTTACGAAATCCATAACAGAAGTGAATTAACTAAGAAATCTCCATTTGAACTGCAACTAAGAAGAAAAGTGCCTACTTACAATCTGTGGTGCTACAAAAACGTTATTTGGTCTTGTGATAAGTCTGCTGAGATACATATATATATTTTTACATAAAGAAGCGTATTTTTTTTATATATTCACAGCCTGGTGTCCATTTGTGGGGGGATTGGTATATTTTACTGAGTGTGTGATTACAAATGCTTAACTGAATAACGCCTGAAGAATAGCCTTGGCTGCTCACGCCACGCACCTAGAGGGTGAGCAAGGGTAATTCTAAGGGGTCATCCTTCGCCCTGACTTAGAGGAGAGGGTCCCTGCTTGTCACAAGTGCATACTTGCGCCAACCAGAGACCCCCAATTCTAACACTTTCTCTTTAGGTAATTCTCTGATAGTGGACGCTAGATCCTCTAGTGTTGGGGGCTCCTCTAGAGAGTTTGCATCAACCTCCTCAAAATTTTCTAAGGTAACACGCTCTAAATATTCCTCACAGTTAGCCTGGTTTTCCTGGTTTTCCCTCATGGTTTCGGTGTATAAGGCTTGATAAAACTGCCTGAAAGCTTGTCTTATCTGTTCTGGGTCGGATAGGCGATTTCCCTGGGGGTCAAGAATTTCCCGAATCAAATTTGAATTGGCCTGTTGCCCTGCACGCATCGCCAGTTGATGTCCAATCTGCTCCCCCACCTCATAAATTGTTTCTTTTTGAGAGAGCATTTTTTTAACACCCTTATCGATAAAAACACTCGTAATTTTAGCTTTGAAAACTGCCACTGGCCTCAGCAGGTGCTCTATCCTCTCCTTTCCATCCGGTGTATGCCCCATTGACTCTCTCACCAACCCCTTCTCCGCATTCCTTAGGCTTTCTTGCATCTGATACATAGCTAGCTTAGCCTGTTTGTTGGCTTTTAAGGAGTATTGTAGAGTCTCCCCATGTATCCCTGCCTTCAGTGCACCCCATACAATCTCATCTGAAGTGCTCCCTAAATTATCCACTAAAAAATTCGGAATCCATTCCTTCATGTGACTACAGTAATCATTATCTAAAAGTAGGGATTTCTCAAAAGACCAGGGGGTAGGAGTGCCTCTATCGTCTTCTATCTCTATGGAGCAAATTAATGGTTTGTGGTCTGAAAGAATTCGCGGGAGTTTTTCCATCTTACAATTAGTTTTGATTGCATTTGACACAAAGACATAATCCAGTCTTGCGTGAGTAAGATGCGGATTAGAGAAAAATGTGAAACCAGGGTTGCTAGGGTTACTTCTCTGCCACCCATCCACTAACACCTGTACCCTACAAAGTCCCTCAATGCTCTAAATACTTTGGGCTTACGACCGGTATATTGCCAGTTATCATTTAAAGACCAATTAACCGGAAGATTAATATTGAAATCTCCGCAGATCATAAGGGGTAAAGGCCAGTGCGCAAGTTCATTTGAGACCAACTCTAATACCGCCGGGTCATCACTGTTACAGTCATAAATAGTACAAAGCGTTAATTTTGACCCTTTCCATACTGGCATTCAGTGATTGCCCACCAGCCATATTTGTCTGCTTTAGAGCAATTAAAAGTAAGCCCAGCTCCCTTGGTGAGAATAGCGACCCCCCGGACTCTTGCACCTTGTGTGGAAGCGCAAATCAGCCTATACCCAAGTGATTTTAAAAGGTGCATTTGAGACCCCTCCACATGTGTCTCTTGTAAGCATACCACATTTGTTCCCCAGGTCTGTAATCCTGCAGCAACCATTTGCCTTTTCTTATTATCATTTAAGCCGCATATATTCATAGATAAAAACTTTAGCCAACCAATCTCAATTTTCTCTTTGAGCCATACTCATATTCAAACTCCCCATCTGGCACCAATAAAGCACCAGCATTGGCGCTAAACCAGACTTGTCTGCAACCTACTGTGCGATTCTGAAACACTCTGTCGGACCTACCTCCCCACCCCCCACCCCTTACCATCCCCCACCCCTTACCACCCCCCACCACCCTCTGAGGTTACCTGGCCGTGCCAGGAGTTTGGCATCCGATGTACAGAGCCCAGCGAGCCCGCTGGGCTCCCCGCTTCCCCATCTCCCCAAGACAAAAAAAAAATG
Source organism: Lissotriton helveticus (assembly GCF_964261635.1). Classification (NCBI taxonomy): domain Eukaryota; kingdom Metazoa; phylum Chordata; class Amphibia; order Caudata; family Salamandridae; genus Lissotriton; species Lissotriton helveticus. The sequence goes on from NC_136067.1 coordinate 1,050,840,509, forward strand.
TGCCATGTTGTGTATCACTACTGCCTCACCCGCCCATAGGGGTCTGTGTGTCTGACAATATTGACACCCCCACCCATAGGGTGGATGATGCGCCACACATCCATCAAACATCACCCACAGGTATGTCAGCCAAATACATTTCCACACAACATCATGCCAACAATGTGTAGTGCCTGACAAATACCCCCAGCAGTGAATTTGATTTACGACACACAATGTAACTACCATCACATGTGTGACCAACACCAGAGTGTGGGCTACACAAGTCAAGCTTGGCAATAGCACTGGGACAATGTGTTCAAAACCCCCATCTGTGTACATCCAATGTAAAATTTGTGGACACAAACTACAGCTAAAGTTGAGCATTGTGGCAAAGGGTCTAAATCCCCCATCATCAGTGACCTCAAGGTAAGTGTCATCATGGAAATAGCAGCACATGCCAAACAGTATGTATGATTCCTGGTCATGTCAGAACAACACTTGTTCAGTCAACCATCATTTACCACCCAATGTAGGCACTGGTGACATACGCCTGGGTACGGTAGTGCCCCTTAAGTCACCTGCACATACACAATACATATGTCTAGCAAGTTGCACACAGGACACAGAAGACTTCATACCATTGATGCCCACACCTGCATGTACAGTGGAGATGGGCCAACAGTCAGGGAAAGTGACAGATTGTACAATGTGAAGCACATCATAGGTGCATGGGTGCAAGCCACAGATGTAGCCATGCCAATAAAATGTTAACATCCCTGTGCTAAATTAGTCAATCTTGACACACCCAGTCGGCTGCAAAGGATGACATGGATACCAACCAGAACAGGAAACATATCTCATGGTCCACATGGAGTACATCACATCAACACCTCAGTATCAAAAATTTGTAAATCCTGCATCATCACAGCAAGGTCAGGGTAAAAAGTATCAACATAATGTACAGCTAAATGAAATGCACAAGGATAATAAAAAAATTATTTAACGAATTCAAAGCTGAAAGGGAAAATCCAAAACAAAATTAAGTCCAATGTCCTCTCAAAATACAAAGTCCAATGAGGGTGTGAGTGACACCTGTCACCCGTTGCTTGCCTGGACTGCTAAGGACTGGGGAAATCCACTCTGAGGGGCATAAATGGGGTAGGCCAGGCACCGCAGGGACAAGATCAGGGCTCATCAGAAGGAGGCTGTGAAGGGGTGGTGGGTGCAGGAGAGTCAGTGGCAACTGCAGTGGAGGTGTCTAACATGGTTTGTGCCGTCACATCTGTGGGACACAACTCTGATGGGGTAGGTGCTTGAACCACTGCAGTGGGCAGGCCAGGTGTAGTGGACATGGTCCCCACTGCAGTGCCCATGTCAGACTGGGTGGTCGTGGACTCCACTGAAGTGCCTAACCCCATGGGAGTGGAAAGGGGTGCAGGTGAGGTTGGCAGCACAGCTGGGGGGGCCACGGTCCCCACACTAGTTGCCCTTACAGACAGACTGGTGGTGGTGTCAGTGGAAGAGCAAGTGGGATTTGGGGAGGGTCTGAGCATTTTGGGGCTGATGTATCTGTGGGAACCTGGGACAGGGAGTGGCGGGGGAACCTGTGGTTTGCTGACCTGGGGATGGAGAAAGGAGACTGTGCAGTGGGGCTGGGTGGTGGGGGTGGGGTCTTGCTCTTCCGGGTACGGGGTGACTTGCGGGTGGGGGCCTCAGTCTGCCTGCGCCTGGGGGAGGGTGTCCGGGTGTGAGCGGCCAGGTAACCTCAGAGGGTGGTGGGGGGTGGGGGTGGTAAGGGGTGGGGGGGGCGGTAAGGGATGGGGGTGGTAAGGGATAGGGGGGTAGGTCAGAGTGTTTCAGAATTGCACAGTAGGTTGCAGACAAGTCTGGTTTAGCGCCAATGCTCAGTTGCCCATCACGGTCCGGTGTCCGCCCCTACGGCGAGAAGGCGACAGCTTCAGCTGGACCCTTGCGATTCTTCGGGTCCAGCCACGTAGGTCCTGCCACCTCTTCTGGTAGTTGCGGATCCGGTGCTTGTAGACCCCCACAGATCTTACGGCCCGGGCGATGGTCAGCCAGATCTCATTCTTCTGGTGGGCATCAACCTGTGAGGATGACAAAGTGAATAGGACATTAGCACACATGCCACATAATTGTGCTGCATGCAGTTTAAAATACATGTAGTCATCACAAAGCTAAATGAGGTACACAGGTAGTGGACACATAGAAATGTGCATTTGTGCTGCCGGTTTGACATGGTAACACTGCCTAGGAATTAAAGGCTAACACCTGTTCATCACATGTACCCACATAACTTGGTTGCTGCAAGTACTCAGTGCATATGCATCCCACTGCTGTGCACACTTCTATTACTGCTAGTCAGACAACTTACAGGAAATGGTAGGCACTGGACTGAACACTCACCTGCTCCCCTGGTTTCCCATACAGCTTGCTGTACTCTGGGTAGAGCCCGTCCAGCAGGGCCTGGTTCTTTTCCTCTGTGAATGCTGTGGCCCTCTCCAGAGTACGTGCCTTTGCAGGATCCAGAGGAAGTATAGACAGCAGCAGTGGAATCAGATGTATGGTCATGTAGCATGTAGTGCAGGCAAGTGAGCTCCATGGGGGCCTGCAAGCCTTAAATCAGTGCTGCAGAGGCAGATTCTGTGACATTGCCACTTCCTAATAGGCCCGACACGGTTGCATTCTATGAATCTGTCCAATCCATGGAAATGTAAGTCTCCTACACGTGTTCCACATCGTTCAAAACTTTCAACTTCAGGACACCCTAGGATTGCAACATTGTTGTAGACATCCAACTGAATTTCCAGCACACGACTCGGACGATTTTTGAATTTGCGTCCATCTCCATGACAGCCCATTGCCAATAAGTGCGCACGGCTTGGTACACTGACTATACGACGCGTATTTTTTTAAACCACATGCATCCATCCCAATACGATTCTATGGGCTATGCATGCGCACGGCTCGGTCCATGACCAACAGCACACACCTCAGTTCATTGTGTATTGCTATGATGTATCATGTGATTTTTTTCAAGGTGAGTGCCACATGGGTAGATGAATGTATAATCTTACTTTACCCATCACTGTACTGCAGGGCACCAGCTGTCCATAGACCTTGAGACCATGGTGGAACACGACAGCATTCGACAGTACCGCTTCACCAGGAGACTGATCGAGGAGTTGGCGGAGCAGTTGGCGCCATATCTGCTACCTGGCCAGACATACCCGACAGCACTGACACCAAAGGTGAAGGTGATGGCAGCCCTGCACTTTTTTGCCACCGGTACTTTTCAACACACTGTTGCTAGTGCTGGTGGTATGTCACAAACTATGTTCAGCCATGTGCTTCGTGATGTCTTGGAGGGGATGTTGCATTTCCTTGATACATACATCAGGTTTCCTAGCCCTGGTGAACTCACTGACGTAAAGGATGCTTTTTATAGACTGGGGAGGATGCCAAGCGTCATTGGTTCAATTGATGGTACACATGTGGCACTGATACCACCACAGGCACATGAGCAGGCCTACCGCAACAGGAAACATTTCCACTTCATCAATGCTCTGGTGGTATGTCTGGCGGACATGGTGATCACACATTTGTGTGTACATTTTCCCAGTTCTGCGCAGGATGCCTACGTCATGAGGAGGAGTCGCATTGCGATGATGATGTCACAGATGCCAAAGCAGCATGCCTGGCTTGTTGGTGTGTACGGTTTCCATTGTGTGTGTTTGGCAATGTTGTATCCCACCCTCTTACAAGACTCAACTAATGTGCTATTCTCTGTATAATAATAGGGGCATTTGTAGAGCGCTGAGTTACGCACACCGGCGTGTCCCCGTGCTATGGTGAGAGAGGCGGAAGCTAGAATTTTATCTGAGGGGTGAGCATTCTACCTGACATATAGGTATATTTTTAATTTAGCACGGAACCTAGTTTCAGCCGGTTCTAGTCGTAACTCCACCGGAAGTTTGTTCCAATAATTTGCCGCTAAATACCTGAACGATCTTCCTCCCATGTGGGCTTTCTTCACCTTGGGGATTTTTAACAGTCCCCTACCCGCAGATCTTAATGCTCGAGCAGGTTCATAGTGCTCAATCAGGCTCTGCAGTGGCCGAGGTGCCCTGCCATTCAAGATACGATGGCAGGTGCAAAGGGCCTTGTACTCTACTCTGCTCCTCACGGGGAGCCAATGTAGCCTCGGCAAGGCCTCCATCGAGGGCGCCCTTTTGGGCAGCCTGAGGATCAGGCGTGCTGACGCGTTCTGCAGTACTTGAAGGCGACCAAAGCTTTTCCCAGGTGCCCCCAGGTACAGCAGGTTCGCATAATCCAACCTTGCGGTCACCAGTGCATGTACCAGGGTTTTACGGGCCTCCGTGGGCAGCAGTTCCAGAATTTCCCTCAGCCTTTTTAAGACTCCAAAGCACATACCCACCACACGGTTGATTTGGGGCCCAAAGGTGAGACCCGCATCAAACCACACCCCCAGGTTTTTTGCCTCCTGACAGGGGGTGGGGGTCGGCCCCAGACAGGATGGCCACCATGCCGACGACCAAGCAGACTGGTCTCTCCCCACCACAAGCACCTCTGTCTTGCTGCCATTAAGTTTCAGACAGTTCATAGCCATCCAGTCGGCAAGATCTTTCATACACGACCGGAAACTATCTGCCGCCAGACAGGGCGCGTGCGACAGGGAGATGACCAGCTGCGTATCGTCGGCATAGGATACTATCTGAAGGCCATAGTTCTTTACAATGGAGGCAACAGGCGCTACATACAAGTTGAAGAGGGTCGGGCTCAGGGACGAGCCCTGAGGCACACCCTGGCCCAAAGAAACCCTTTTAGAGTAGCAATCTCCTTGCCTCACTTGGAAGCCCCTGCCAGTTAAGAAGGCCTGGATCCACCTCAGCGCAGTATCAGCGATACCACCTCTGCTCAGACACTGTAGCAAGGTGGAATGTATGTAGGTGATACCTGAACATGCCATGGTTGCTGACACCCCTCAGGAACCCTGTGACAGCAGCCGAGATGCGCTACAATGAGGCACATGGTCGAACCAGGAGAGTGATTCAGCGGACCTTTGGTCTCCTGAAAAGCCGCTTCCGATGCCTGGACAAGACCGGAGGTGCCCTCCCATATGAGCCTGCTAAGGTGTGCAAGATCATCATAGTATGCTGCATGCTACACAACATGGCAGTGCGGAAGGAGGTGCCTCTCACACAGGATGACGATGACCAACATCCCCCATCTGTGGAGGATCCAGGCCTGGGCCAGGAGGCCAGTGATGATGATGATGAGGGTGATGTCCGCACACAGCTCATCAACAACTAATACAGCTGATTGTGAGTTCCCAGGGTTGTTACGTCAATGTCTTGACTTTGCCTGAGAAGTGTGGGTGCTGCTCAGTTGCTGTTTGTCAGTGTGGTACTTGACTGGATGCGTGCAGTGATGTGTCCTGTCTGATGGTCTGTGGTCCACAATGTTGTTGACATGCCAATTTGTTACTGTTTAGGTTTCTTGTTACATGTTTTGTGCATGTTCATTGTATTTCCATCCTGTTCTGGTGTGCTTCTGACAGTGTCTCATGTCTATCCTTCCAAAGGTACTTTGGCTGGTACTTGGTCAACTCTGACACCCAACAACCAGAACCCAATGCCAGGGTGGAACTTCTAGTATCCCATCATGTGATGTGACACACACCCCTAAAGCTCCAATCAACAAGACTTGGTGACCGTGTGCCCACTGTCAAGTGGACTTAACTTGCTACTGTTGTATAATAAACTTGTTGCTGATGTGTTAGGGACCTGTGCTTCACTTGTTATGTGTGTTGTCTATCTTCACACATCTGACTGACCTTAGGTTACCTCACCTGTGGGCTTGTTAGCACTGACCATGGATAGGTGTGGTGTCTGTGCATTCCACTGTATTTCTGGTATACATCTTTTAGACAATGTGTCACATGTCAATGGTGAGTATGTGTAGTGGGGCCCTATTGGTTTGTCTCCCTCATATGTGTCACATCAACATGAATCACATAACGGTAATGACATTGCTGTAGTAGTGTGCATGCACTGTGTACTTCGGGATTTTATCTACTCCATGACACATACCAAGTTGTAATCACAACATAGACAGGTATAGTGTAAGAGTGAGTTTATTTACATACATGTGTGGAGATAGTGCTGTACATGAGGTTTAGAATCCAAAGTTCACAGATGAGTTAGAAGTCCTGGTAGATGAAATGTCCAGAGTGAAGTTCACATTCATCTCCTACATTGGAACAACATGGACCCTCCATGTCATGTTGGAGAGTTGTATCATGTGAAACAAGGTGAACGCTTTGCACACAAAGGCCAATATCCAAAACAGGTTCAGGGTTCCTCGGGGATGTGCACGGACAACAGTGGCTCACTTGTCCCTCTTCGGACGACCCCTTTTTTTCTTCTGGGGGGATGCTCAAGTGCAGGCCTCGGCGGTACATCGGACTCTCCACCAGATTCATCCTCCCTCCCTGTGGCATTTGCAGATGTTGCAGCAACAGATTGTGTGGGCACACAGGGAGGTGTGGACATATTTCTGCTGAACTGGCGGAGACAAGTCAAGATGTCGCTATGCACCACAGTAAGTTTGTCCCACTTGGCCTCCATGCGTGCATGGTGGCCAGCCTGCTCCTGTTGCATGTCCTTGAGGATCCCCACTATCTGGCCGAATCCTCCGGTGCTATCTTGGTACGCATCTATGATGCGTAGCAGTTGTGGGTCATCATGTAGGCCATGCCCCACTGCAGGCCGTGACCTCTGCCTGACACCCCTCTCACCACCCCTAGCCACACGGGCAGGACCTGCGGAGGCACTCACAGGTGACCCTGGGACACCTTGGCTGTTGCTACTGGTGTTATTGTCGTTGCTTCTGGGTGGCCGGTGGCCCTGTACGGTTTGATTTAGTGTCCAAGGTCTGTCCGTTCTGGCAGGGGTGCTCAGCCTGTTGCCAGTTGTTGTTGGCGTGGGTGCAGGGGGTGCAGATGTCAGTGCTGCTGGGGCTGCATGATGACTCACACCGGAGGTGCCAGGTTGCTGGTCATCATCCGAAGAGGACAGAGCCAGATCTACACCAGAGAGCTCGTCCTCCACCAAAGTCTGGGCTAGGGACTCCTCTTCACTTGCTGCTGTGTCCCCACGAGCACCTGTGTTTGGAAGAGTAAGACATTGTCAGTTATTGTTACTACAGGCATTGATGGTTCACATTTGTATTTAGCAACGGGGAGGGAGGAAGAGGTACAGATCGATTCAGCTTGCAATGGGAAGTAATGACAATGAAGGGGGGGAATGGATCACTCGTCCTGTGCAACCAGGATATTTACGTATTTTCATTCCTTACTAAATGCCATGATATACGTACACAGGAATGGGGCGGTACATCTTGGTTCACCGCCTCAGTGTTCTGTAGCTGCATTTCCATTGGGTCAGCATTTGTGCAAATATGCTGTGGACTGGCTGCTTCCACAAGCGTATCTAGAGAAGAAAAAGGCTCTAGGATCAAATGGGGCTGCAACATGTTATCCAACAGTGAACAACCCTGGTGCGGTGGATCAGTAGCTGGATCCACACACGCAACAGCTTTGTTTGTGACTTTGTACATCACAATGTTCACCATTTTACCTTTGCCTTTGGGTGATGTGAGTGTTTTTGACTCACAGCACATGGCACAGACACACACTCTTAATTATCATCTCTGTACACTCTTGGGAAAGCTGCCAGTTTACATCCAGGCGGGGGCACAGCATATTTGCTAACATGGTGACCCAATGAAACTACTACTACAGTACACTGATGCGGGAAACAAAGATATTCCGCATTACGCATGTGTACGTATGTGAGGTTTTGAATGGAGGCAACACAATACGTTATGACCCGGGTTGCACAGGACGAGTGAACCATTCGCCCCTCCTCGATTTTTGGATCAATGGTTCATGTACATGACATTTGCAAAAGGACGTCAGGATGCGTGCCTGTACACTGCATTGTCTCCAGTCATCACAGACAGAGAGTGATATTGTTGCTGCACATTGTCCAGCCATCATGATACCTTTCAATGTGCATGTTGGAATGTGTACATGGGCAGCTCATGTATGTATCTAGATGTACATGGTCATTGGTACTCAAGGGCCATCAGGTGGCTGACACAGGAGTGTCATCCCTGTTCACATTTGACTCTGCTTCCCTGTGAGGGAGTGTGGCAGCAATGGCAAGATGGCTGACAGTGTTGTCCTGTTGTCTGTTGGTGCACAGTTCCCAGCAGGGCCTTGTGCTCCCCACTACAGGGCCCAGTCCCAGAGTTCTTGCCAGTCCGTTCTCCCTCCACCCCTGTGAGGTGAGCATGGTGCAGTATGAGCTTGTTGGGCCATGTGGGTGGCTGAGGATTGTGAGTGACTGCAACTCCCAGCATTCTCTGGGCTACACCCCCTTCCCAGCATGCCCTCACTTCCTTCCTTTGGCGCTGCTTCACTGTGAGGGGGTGTGCATGTGCTGACAAGATGGCTGATAGTGGAGGTATGGTGTTTGGTGTTGGTCATTTCCCAGCATGGCCTTGTGCTCCCCACAACAGAGCCCTGTCCCAGAGTTCTTGCCAATCCATTACCACTCCCTGTGAAGTGAGCATGGTGCTGTGTGAGCTTGCTAAGCCATGTAGGTGGCTGAGGATTGTGAGTGATGGCAACTCCCAGCATGCTCTGGGCTATACCCCCCTTCCCAGCATGCCCTCACTCCCTTCCTTTGGACTCTGCTTCCCTGTGAGGGGTTGCGCCTGTGCTGACAAGATGGCTGACAGTGGCGTTCTGGTGTTTGGTGGTGGTCGATTCCCAGCAGGGCCTTGTGCTCCTCACTACAGGGCCCTGTCCCAGAGTTCTTGCCAATACATTACCACTCCCTGTGAGGTGAGCATGGTGCAGGGTGAGCTTGCTGGGCCATGTAGGTGGCTGAGGATTGTGAGTGACTGCAACTCCCAGCATGCTCTGGCCTACACCCCCCTTCCGAGCATGCCCTCACTTCCTTCCTTTTGACTCTGCTTCCCTGTGAGAGAGTGTGGCAGCAATGGCTTGTTGTCTGTTGGTTGACAGTTCCCAGCAGGGCCTTGTGCTCTCCACTACAGGGTCCAGTCCCAGAGTTCCTGCCAGTCCACCCCCCCCTGTGAGGTGAGCATGGTGCAGTGTGAGCTTGCTGGGCCATGTAGGTGGCTGAGGATTGTGAGTGACTGCAACTCCCAGCATGCTCTGGGCTACACCCCCCTTCCCAGCATGCCCTCACTTCCTTCCTTTGGACTCTGCTTCCCTGTGAAGGGGTGTGCATGTGCTGACATGATGGCTGACAGTGGAGTTCTGGTGTTTGGTGGTGGTCAATTCCCAGCAGGGCCTTGTGCTCCCCACAACAGAGCCCAGTCCCAGAGTTCTTGCCAATCCATTACCACTTCCTGTGAGGTGAGCATGGTGCTGTGTGAGCTTGCTGGGCCATGTAGGTGGCTGAGGATTGTGAGTGGCGGAAACTCCCAGCATTCTCTGGGCTACACACCCCTTCCCAACATGCCCTCACTTCCTTCCTTTGGACTTTGCTTCCCTGTGAGGGGGTGTGCCTGTGCCTACAAGATGGCTGACAGTGGAGTTCTGGTGTTTGTTGATGGTCAATTCCCAGCAAGGCCTTGTGCTCCCCACTAGAGCGCCCAGTCCCAGAGTTCCTGCAAGTACATTTCCCATCCTTGTAAGGTGAGCATGGTTCAGAGAGGTGTTGATAGTCCAATTGGGAGGGGGAGCATTATCTGTGGCAACAACCCCATCATGCTTTTCGATACAGTCACTATACCAGCATACCTACTATTCATTCCTGTCAGTCACCTTCACTGTGAGCTAGTGGTTGTCGTGGCAGAAATGTCTGACTCTGTTTATTTAGATTGGTTCCACTGGCTTGCTGTATTTGTTGTTAGGTTTGTACATGTCATGATACTGTTAGTTGTCACCACAAGGTGGGTGGTATTGTGTTTGTCTGACTAGCAAGCACTCCTTGGGCTGATTCACTTTTGTTTACTATGCCTTTGCTATCAGTGCATGTTTTCACTGCACCCTTAACAGTGATGTGTGTGTATTGCGACACAATTTTGAGTATATTGGTTATGTACTCACCAGGCTCTGGTATGTATGGTAGGCCATGGACGCTCTCTAGTGGTAGCATGTCCTGCACCTTCTCCTCCCAGGCCTTGAAGTAGACTGGTTTGGCAGGAGGGCTACTGCCGGTGCAATGGGCCAACTCGTAGTCCTTGCGGATGAGGTTCTTGACCCTCCTGCGCACACCATACCACCTGTTCTGGATGTCGGTCTTTGTGCACAACATTGGTGCCTGTGCGTTCACCTTGTCCACAATCGTCTCCCACATCTTGGTTTTCTGTGACATGGAGGTCCTTTGTACCAATGCACCAAACAAATGTGGCTACACTCTGAGGATTTCATCTACCAATATTTCTAACTCACTGTCGGTGAACTGTGGATTCTTAGGGGGCAAGGTGATGGGTGGTGGTGAGTGATGTGTGTATGTGCGCAAGTGAGGGTGGGTGGGTGTCTATTTTGCTAGGTGTATGTGAGGGTGCTTTTGGAGGGGTGTTGATGGTGTCAAGGTTGTTTGATGGGTGAGTTGTGTGTGTGTCTGTGTTTGCTGCCTGAAGTAGTTCTGTGCTGGCTGGTCTGTTGTATGTGCAAAGGATCATGGTAGTAGATTTTTGAATTTTTATAGGTGGAGTTGTGGGTGTGTCTTTGTTGCTTCTTTTTATTTTACTATTTATTGACTTTGTCAATGCTAGATTGGTCCTTCTTGTGGCTTTGTGGGCATGTAGGAGACGTTCTTTGGACCGAGTCGGACACTCATGTTGGGTCGTGCGGGTTGCTCCGTGTCTTTCACGCTGATTTTGTTCAGTGTTGCATGCAAGTCGGTCGCAGGGCTCTCTCTCGCTTCAGGTACCTGATTTCTGTGTGTGCCGGTCATGCGGCTTGTGCTCCGTGCGGGTCGGTCTGATTTCAGACGCATTGTAAATGTAAATGCAGCCGTACTTGTAAAGCGTACTGATACTCCTGAGTGTCCTGGCGCTGTACTCATACCGCCAGGGAACCCTTCCTGGTTTTTCCCCATGAAATGTCCACTCCTGGGCATCCCCAGGGTGCAACCAGGCATCTCTAGTGCTTTAGGGGGCCGTTGTGGAGACTAAGCAAGCTATTGCCCAGAGTTGCAGCGTGGGACCCATGCTTAGAGTAAGCACCGAGGCGAGAAATCAGGTCCGAGGAATTATGAGCCCAAGATCCGCCGAGACCAGCCAAGACAGGAATTGAACCCTGGTCCCGGGCCAGACCTCTGCATCAGGATCTGCCGCTCTAACCATTGAGCCACACTTCTCTACGCATTGCATTGTACTGCCGTGTCAGATGTCGCGGGTACGTCTCGGTCGGGTTCATTCCGGGTTCGTGTCGGTCGGTGCAGCTCGTGTCCATTTTCCGGCTGGATAGCTGATTTCTGTACGGCTCGGTCGTACGGCTTGTTTTCCTGACGGGTCGGTTGTAGTTCACGGGCTTCTCATCGTACTGCGCGGGTCGTACGGTGCCTGTGGGTGTCGGTCAGACTCCGTTCCGGGTACGGGTCGGTCGGTCCGATTTCCAACCGAAATCGGAATCGACCCCATAGTTGCCAACATAAAAAAAAATTACCACACCTACTGACCCAAAGCTCTGCCCACTCTGCCCAACCCACATAATTAGCATAATTTAACTCCACCTACTTATCATAGTGCAGATTATAGGGTCTACTCAATAAAGAGAGAATTGCAGGGAATTGAGATTGGAATTTCAAACTTAAGGCCAAAGTAGCTGAGTTAGAAAAATGCTCCCAATCCACTGAATTGGAGAATTTTTCCAACTCGTCTACTTTCTCCTGAAGTTTGAAATGCTCATCACATTTCCCTGCAATTTTTTCCAAAGTCAAAGTGCCAGGACTTTCCCGGGATAGTGAATTACCCGGGACAGTCTCCAACTTGCAAAAACGGGACAGTTGGCAGCTATTAAAATACAAACACAAATGGTTTAAAACTGCTTAAACTGTACTTTAAAACTATTTGTTTTTGCATTGTTTATTTAAAAGCTCTGCATGACGAACTAGGGCGACAGGTCCCAAGCAACAAAACAGGCCCCAACAGCCTTGAAACTGGCCTGACCCTGCCAGCCCTCCGAAACATCCAGTGCCTGATAGGACAGTCCAGCGTTGTGCAGAAGAAGCAAAATAGAAATACAAATACCCCTTCTGTACTGGCTCAGTGCAGAAAAAATGGATCAGGATACAGCCCTGGGAGTTAGAATCACAAATCATTCTCTACCTGAATATTCTGGATGGGTATCATGGTCTCTTTCTGGGGAAGCAAACGAATAATGAAGGCAATTCCAGGAGGAATAGACAGATGGGTGCTGGAACTAAGGCATGGATTTCCCATGATGGGCTAAATTAGACCTAGGACGCATGATTGGGAACCTGTGAGAGGCAAGAAAGCATTGGGTAGAAAACTGCAGCCCCACAAAGCCATGAAGTAGGGGACACACCCTCAGTGTTCCTGCAGTGTAGCACCCAGATCTTGGACAAGAGAACTGTTGGAGTTGGCCCTCTCTGCAGGGTCATCTCCAACCAAACCTTTTGCCTTTACCCCTCCAGGTTTCTGAATCCAGTTTGTTGGCTTTTAGGACTCTGTGTACTTCATCACTGCTAAGCAGTGCTAAAGTGCTTGCACTTTCCCCCAAAACATTGTACAATTAGCTTACCCCTGATTGGCACATTCAGTTTACTTGTAAGCCCCTTGTATATGGTGCCATGGGTACCCGGGGCCTGTAAAATAAATGCTACTAATGGAACCAAATCAACCTGGCAAAATAAACCATTTACTAGGCCTAACCCTTCCTTTTTAATACATATAAGCCACTCCTAAAGTAGGCCACAAACAGCCCATAGGGCAGGGTGCATTGTGTTTAAGAAATAGGACATGTGTTTCTAAGTTTTACATGTCCTGGTAGTGAAAAGCATCTGTTTTTCGCTACTGTAAAACCTACCTCTTCCATAAAATACCATTGGGTACCTTTTTGCATTTAATAAGTGCTATCATTTGATTGAGAGTAGGAAGAAATATCATGTTTAGACTCAAATTAATTGTAATGAAAAATTCTCTTTAATAGACCTAATAATTTTCCCCCATCAGGAATACATATTAGGCCCATACAGTGAACAATAGAACCTCTGTATAGCTGGGAGAGGGCCATCCTACTAGGATGGAGGGGCAGAGCTGTTCCCTGCCCCACTTACATTTCAAAGAGCTACCTCCAGCACACTCACAAAGGAAATTGACACCGGTCTTTTGTCATCCTAGACCTACTGGAGCCTGGCCAGGGGGAGAAAGGAACTTTCCAGAACAAGATGTGGGATTGGACTAGATCTTTTCCCTACTTCAAAGAGTGGCACCAGGTATAAATATAGGCCCTCCTGAGACACTCATCAGTACACTCCTGGACATATGAGTATTGGAGAAAAAGGATTGCCTTGATCCCCAGAGTACTGCCCTACTGCTTGATGATTGCCTTGTTCATCAGAGGACTTGCCTGCTGTATAAGGCATGCCCTGCTTGTGGAGAAGGATGGATTGACCTGCTCCTTTCATGCCAGACTAACCTGAGTGACTCAAAGGGTCAGTTTGCTGAGCTACAGGGACACAACAAACCCCAGAGGCCTCCCTTGCAACTGCCCATCTGACCTGCTGAAACTGGCCCATCCTGGGTCTGCAACTGGACCTGCCTAGACCTGCAACTGGACCTGCCTAAGTCCTACTGGCCTGAGTTCCTGAGCCCCAAGAGGTGCCTCCCCCTGGACCTTTTTCTGGCATCAGTTGAGCTCCTCCTGTAAAATCTTGAAGTTCAAAACTCTGTGCAAAAGACTTTGAGAAGGTAACTTTTTCAACGGGACTATCCAGGTTCCAGTATCCGGCCCACACTTCATCGCGGTCCGTCTGAACTTGTGACTTGTGTCCTGGTCTTTTATGAACAGATTTCCACAGTTAATGCTTTTTGCTTCTTGGCACTATTTTTATTTAAACCTATAAATTGCATATCTCCAGTTCTCCTGATTGGATTTAATTTTTGGGAATTTTACTCTTTATTTCTAAATTGGAGTGTCATTTTGTCTTGTGTTGTCTTTTCACTTTACTGTTTGTATGCTGCATGAAATAGGTAACAAAGTGCTTCTAAGTTAAGCATGACTGTGTTCATGTCAAGCTACAAGAGGGATAAGCACAGCTTAATTCAGTGACTTTTGTGGTTCAGTCTGAGAAGGATTGTGGTAGTTGCTTCGGAAGCATTTACACGTCTCTCAACCAATAACCGTGGGGCATATTAGCAAGAGTACACAATATACAACAAAGCAGACCAGGTCAAGCGATGGTGTGTAGCTATACCAGTGACTAAGAAACAGGTTGGATGCATACGTGCATCAGTGCTGTTGGTAGTTGTTGGCAACAAGAAGCTAGAAAGAATCCCATCAGACCACCCTTTATGGTGGAGTTTACGTCACGTGGGACTCACTGATCATACCATACCACATCTGGCCATGTAGTGCTGTTGTGGAAATCGATGTCAGTAATCTAGCCATGATGTTTGCCATCAAGTGGACCAAATGATGTGCAGTGCTCAAGTGATAAAGGTGAATTAAAATTGACTACCCTGGCTCTAACAAAATGTACATTCGGAAACCAGAGTGTCAAAAATTAGAAACGCCTGGTAGGTAATCTACCCTGTGGCGCTGTGCAGAACGGTCGACATGTTTCAGCCTAAGGGACACTATCCCGGCTTTCTTCAGGACCATAGGTATAAGATAGCTACTGCAGCTATAACCACAAGTAATGTGTTGGGTAAAAGACAATAAATTTACTAGTAAGTTGATACATATCTACCAGAAATTCAAACCTTTTGGGCGTCCACTGGTGGGAGAAGTATATCTTCTTCCCAGCCTTGTGTGGGTGACGACCTCACCTCACCCGGCAACCGCTCGGGAGTATGAGGCCCCGCTCTGTCCGTCGGTGCCCCGGTGTATGAGCCAAGCGGAAGAGGACCTCCTCTTCCGCTGGGCTCATACACCGGCATGGCTCATACACCGGCATGGCTAGATTACTGACATCGATTTCCACAACAGCACTACATGGCCAGATGTGGTATGGTATGATCAGTGAGTCCCACGTGACGTAAACTCCACCATAAAGGGTGGTCTGATGGGATTCTTTCTAGCTTCTTGTTGCCAACAACTACCAACAGCACTGATGCACGTATGCATCCAACCTGTTTCTTAGTCACTGGTATAGCTACACACCATCGCTTGACCTGGTCTGCTTTGTTGTATATTGTGTACTCTGATAGTAGGGGAATTAGCAGACAGGTCGTTAAACATTCCCCTTGACCTCCCACACACATTTTGTTTTTTAAGCATATTAGCAAGAACCTCGTTACAATTATCGCTGTTTTAGAGGCAGAAAACTGCTGCAGGACATCTAACCTGGGCTTCTATTGGAATTCTATAACGCATATTAGCAAGCCCATTATCGCAGTTTTATCTCAGTTTTAGCGGGAGTTTCCTGCCGCTAAAACAGCGATAATTTTAACGAGGTTCTTGCTAATATGACCCCCAGTTTCTTACAAGAACGCATAACAATTCAGCCCTGATTATCTTTTTCAGTGCTGGGTTCCCCCACAGTAGTGGAATCTCATAGTCATAGTCATATTCCTTCGGTGATCACAGATCCAAAGAGGCCATCTAAATCGACCAAGTCAGATTTTAATCAGCATCCTCTATACCATTCATTCTTTGCCTGAAAATCTCAGCAGAAGTGTTAAATACTTCAGCTCATCCCAAAAGGCATCATAATATGGCTGATGCAGCAGTAGAGCAGATTTAAATATCTGCTAGTATTAGTAAAAGGGGTCTGGTAACGTGGCAGGTTATCTCATCTGACGCAAAATCCAAATTTTCATGGAGATGCTGCTATATTTCTGGAGGTAAAACTGCTTTTTGCCCCTCACCCGTCTTCTTATCCCCTATTCTGGCAAAGAGGGGAATAAAGAAGAAGAATCAGCTTGCAACTCCTTCTTATTTTGATTGGAAGAGTCAGGAAAAACAGACAGTTCTTTTGCTAGATTTTTTAACTGTTCCTGCGAGGCACTCATGACTGCCATGCTGCGATTTTATCTTTTTGCAACAGAAATCTCCAGGTGGCTAAGGAGTGTTGCACATTAACCAGGTATAGCAAATCATGCACTAAACACATACACTATCGTATCTATTGAAGCAACTTTTATATTTATCTGTCTTCCAGGTGAGGCTAAAGTAGAATGATGAAACCACCACTCATAAGCAGACCCTTGGATTACAGCAGGTGGTCCCTGCTGACATTCATTAGTGAAAATGACCAGGAAAACAAAAGGCAAAACATGCAGAATCTAGTGCTCTGAAAACTGGTTCTGCATATTATGCCTCAAATTCATGTTGAAAACACAAAAAAGGGGATATTTACCATGAACGGTAAATAACTCACTGTTATCAATTGCGTTTCTGGTTGGCCGAGGTATGCACCCTGTCCAAGCAGGAACCACAATCTTAGTCAGGGTAAGTCACCACACACCCTAAATTAACCTGTCCTCACCCTCTGGGAGCTTGGCACAGAGCAGTCAGGCTTAACATAAGAGGCAAGATGTAACGTAATTGTGCAACACTTCAAACAGTAACACAGTGAAAACGTCACAAAAAGACTCCATACCAGTTTAGAAAAATCATTTATATTTGTGTGACTAAAACAACAAATATCTAAGAAGCATAACCAAAGTTATGAATTCTTGAATATTAGATGAAATTGTAGTGCTTAAAAGCATAAAGCAACAACTGGGGCTATCTGGTCGCGCTGGAACAGGTAAATTCAGGCCGACCGTGATGGAGCGTGGATCGGATACTGGGACTAACCCAGGCCTGCTAAAAAGTACCTTAGATGCGTTGTCGATGGAGCTAAAATGCGGAAAGAAAAGAGGCAATGCATCATCGTCGAAGCACAAGACTGAAGGCGATGTATTGGCACCAAAGCATGGAAAGTGGACGATCCGTCAGAAACTGGTCTAGTTCTTATACCCAGTTGTGCCTTTGATGTGAGGGAGACTTCAAAGCAGGATCTTTGGAGTGCATAGAGGTCCTCCATTCCTGCCTTGGCTCCTGACTCACTACGGGGGTATGCAGCTCTTTGTATGCTGACAGAACATAGCCTATTCATGTGTAAGTGTGAGGCTGAGCCAGCTCCTCCCTCCCAAGAAGACCCATAAAGTCACACCTAAGTTCCCTTTGTGTGTGGCTGTCTAGAGGGAATACACAACAACCTGCTGTCACCCAACCCAGACAGTGATTAGAGACAGGCAGCAAGCACCACATGGCTAAAGTAAGAAAATGCCAACTTTGAAAAGCGGCATTTTCAGAATTGCATTTTAAATCTGACTTCATCTTAAATTGTGATTTGAAATTATAATTCCAGAGACACCAAACGTGGAGGCCTGATCTCTTCCCAAAAGCAAACTACACTTATAAAATGTAATAAGGTAATCCCAATGTAATCCTATTGAGAGATAGGCCTTGCAGTTGTGTAAGACACATCTAAGAGTTTTTCACTGTCAGGACATTTAAAACTTAAAATAGTACATATTCTACTTTTTAATTAAAAGCACTGCAGATATTTAGATATATCCTGTATTTTCTACTTGAATGATATTTGTATTTATTCAGAATTAATAGAGGAACAAAAATAACATGTTAAGGCACTTTACAGTGATTAAGAGTGTATCCGTTCTTTGCCATGATGAATAACTATGCCCTTGGTACTACTAAAGTAAAATGTTGGGGTACACAACAAAACTAGAGGGCATTTCTTTGGATGAAAATAAGATTTCAGCAATTGTTCAATGCCCCATACCCACCACATTTAAGGCAATTCAAAGTTTTTTAGGCTTTACCAATTTATATAGGCAGTTTATTAATCAGTTTCCTAAAATCATAAGACTCATTGCTAAGTTACTACATAAGGGAGAAGTCTTTGATTGGTCTACAGAAGCAGACCAAGCCTTCTGTTTTATAAAGGAAAACTTTTTAAATGCCTCTATTTTGCAATATCCTAATGTAGAATGAGTTTTGTGTAAAAGATATCCGAAAAAATGAGAGATTCGCCCAGAACCTAATATCTCAAAAAATGTTCGCCAGCAGAGCTAAACTACATTATCATTCATAAAGAACTTTTAACATTTGGAAGGTATTTTGAAGAGTGGAGACATTATTTGTTAGGGCTAAACACAGCAAAGAAGTATTTAAAGATCACTGGAATTTCCAGTTCCTTAAGTCAGCTGGAGCGATGACTCATTGTCCACTCAAATGAACCTTGCGCTTTTCTATGAATTTGCAATAAACTATAGACTAGGTCCTAACAAAAGTAAACCTGATGATCTATCTCAAATGAGATCAATAGAACATGAGAAGCAATCAATTAAAGATCCGCCATTAAGCTTGTCCCCTAAATGTTTGTGTGGTCAGTCTATCCCCTTGATTAATCTGTAATCATATATAACAAAAGTACGTATAGTAATTCAGTTAGATGGATCTCCCATCATTCATCTGCACAGGAAATAACATCACTGGTTTCCTACCCACAGCACCCTGCAATCCTCTCCCGTCCAAAAACCTGCCTAATGGTATCTGCAAAGCAGACATGCAGTGGAAACGTGCAGCAGGTGCACTGTTGGTGTACCAAAGACAGGGAAACGTTGTTTACTGCTCTGTGTTTACACCGCATGACCGTTACCACGCAGCCATTACAACGGACTTGCGCTGGATGGCGCTCTAGGTTAAGGAATAGTGTGATTTTCTATTCCAACACCTTTCCTACTGTTACGTGGGCTGGAGTTGGAATAGAAAATCATATTAATCCTCAATCCAGCGCCCTCCAACGCAAGTCCTTGTAACGACTTGCGTTGTAAAAAACGTGTTGTAAAGTACCGCGATCAAAATGATCGAGTTGTACTGTCATACATCCCCAAAGACAACCCGTCTGCGTCCATCCCCACATGGACTGCATCCAGAGTCAAGAACCCTGGTCTCCTGCTATCCACTGCTGCCCTGCCATGCTCCTCTGTGCTCTGAACCCCAGCTACGCTCACTGCACTGCTGCCACACCACAAAATAAGGAAGGAGCATTCACATGCGCCTTCCTGCAAGTTCTTGTGCACTCTTCCACACCCACTACTTCATCACCAACAGCACGGGGTACCCCATTCACTCACGCTCACACAAACCAGCCCCCCTCTCAGCTCACACGGACAAAGCACCACTCACACAACACGCCACTCTCTCATTCATGCTCCTCATCACACGTTCGCTCACCAAACATGTCACAGAGATATGGAAACCTACTGCACGGCCACACACCAGACCTGAACTTTCTCATGGAAACATGGCTAAACCCACACTCTGTGCCAGCCATCACCACAGCCACCCCTGTTGGGTACATTATTACCATGCAAGATAGTCAGCACAAGCCTTGAGGTGGAGTCACCATAATATACAAAGATACTAAAAGCTTCCCCACCAACACAGATGCCCTCATCAGCTACAGGAACACACACATTCAAAATACACATCACAGCCAACATCTCCCTGGGTGGGACCCTCCTATATAGACCACCAGGATCCCACACCAATTTCACCAGTGACATCACAGACTTTGTTGCACCCCTCATCATCAACACCAGCACCTTCATCTCCCTGAGAGATGTTAACTTACACCTAGAAGATTGCATCAGCCCAAACTTTATTGCTCATCTAGAAAATCTCACACACCTTGCCTCACCCAGCACGTTACCGAACCCACCCACTCTACAGGGCAGCTATTGTACCCAGTTTTCTCCTCAATCAGCAACATAACAGTCGACAAATCAGCAACTATAACCTGGACAGGCCACTCCCTCGTCAGTGTTTAGTATACCTATTTCACACCACCAGAGACCTACCACCACCAGAGCCACTCGCCGCAGCTGGAAAGCATCACAGAATAGGAGTGGGCCCCCAACCTCTCCATGCACCAGCTTTAGCACACCAGCAACTTGCCAAAAAGTCATCATGAACCTCACAACGGGATAACCGCATGCCCCAACATCCTGTCTCCCCTCAAGCACAACCAAAAGGCAAGAGCCCACCACAGGCCACTTGTTACACAGAGGTACTCAGGCTGACAAAACGCCACTGCAAGCAACTGGAGCACAAATTGAGAACCAGTCAAGACACCACAGATAAAGACATCTTCAAATCAGCCCCAAAGACAATACCACCAGTAGATACTGAACACGAAGCACAGAGCTCTTGCTGACTGCATCAACATCAGCACTAACAGCAGCAAGGACATCTTCACCATCTTTAAAGATTTAACCATGCTTCCTGTCGCCATCAGCAACATCACCCTCTTACAAGACCTTTGCAACAAGCTTTCAGAATTTTCTTTAATAAAATCACCCCCATTTACAGCATCTTTGACCCTCAACTAGACCCGTCACTGTCACAACTCAACTTCCCATCACGGCAGTAGAATAATTCCTGACCTCATGACCCAGCCATGCTTTCAAACTACAGACCGGTAATCTTCCTACCATGCCCGGCAAAGGTCTTAGAGAAAATATTCAGCACACGCCTAAAGGACTACCTCAGAAACCACCAGCTTCTCAATGCCATACAGTCCAGGGTCAGGCCCAACCACAGTAAAGAAACAGCACTCATCACCCCCACTGAAGACATCTGCATGATCCTTGACAGAGGAGACATGGCAGCCCTCATTTTCCCAGATTTCTCTGCAGCATTTGAAATGATTTCACACCACATATTCATTAGGTGCTTGAATGAAATTGGTATCCAGGGACCAGCTCTCTGCTGGATGTGCTCTTTCTATATGGATAGAACACAAGCTGTCAGCCTGGCATCTTACTCCTCAGAAGCCCACCACCTCATCTGTGGAGTGCATCAGGGTTTATCAATCAGGTCCACCCTCTTCAACGCATACATAATCCCTCTGGACAATGTCATCAGCGCACACAAATGTAAATGTAAATGTAAATGTAGTATACTTGTAAAGCGCACAGCTGCCCCAGCAACGGGGCGTCCCGGCGCTGTATAACTCTGGGGAACCCGTCCTGGCTTTCCCTGTGGGATGGTCCCTTGCTGGGAGTCCCCAAGGTGGAGCCATCTTCCCCGGAATTGGTGGGGCCGTTGTGGAGATTAGGCAAGCTAATGCCCAGAGTTGCCGAGTGGAACCCCTGATTTGAGTAAGCACCGAAGCGAGAATCATCGAGTCCGCTGACCAAGGTCCATGACCCTGCCGCGTCGGGAATTGAACCCTGGTCCCAGGCTGACTTCTGCTCTCAGGCCTGCCGCCTCTAACCAGTGAGCCACACTACTCCACTTCAACATCCTCTCCTACATCAATGACACAACTCATACTCTCCCTCTCAGATAAGACTCCAACTCAAGAAACAAGTTCACTGCCTGCATGGCCAAAGTCACTAACTAGATGAAAGCCAGCTGTCTCCAGCTCAACGCCGACAAGGAAGAAGTATTGATCTTCGGCAACGAGACCTTACCATGGAACTCCAACTGGTCCAGCCAAACTCTGATCCACACCCCTTAAATGAACACCTGATCCATCTTCCACTGGCTTTATTATGTTGTTTATGTCACCTGATGTAGAACCCAAGTGCTTTTCCCAGACTTCTTCCGATAAATTTGAAGATACTAGTTGCTGTTTCCTGCCATTTGCTTGATTTACCAATCTCCACAACTCACGTGTGTCTTTACGTTTAGCGTCATAATTAATTTTACACCAATATAAATCTAGCTCTGCTTTTGTTTGTAACCATACCTCTTTTTTATAAAGTGACCTTCATTTTGGTGGGGCATCATTTCTGATCCTGGAGGATGCGTCATTGCTTAAAACCCTTAAGGCATGATTCAATGTTTTCTTTGCTGTTTTAAGTCGTGCAGACATCTTATTTGGGAATGGCGTAACTGTTGCTGCCATGATCTTTGACTGAACAGCATTTTTTTCTACTAGACAGATTGAAAACTGCTCCCACTGCGTCAAAGGATTTTGATCTATTTTATTTGAAGCTTCCCACTGGGCTCTTGCTTGCTGTTCAATAGTTTTCATACTATTTACTGACCAGTGTAGTCTCATATAATTAAGGCCAATGGTCTGACCTAACTCTGGGGCAGTTTGGTCATGTAGAGGAATAGTTAAGTTGAGTCTCATCATTTGTGGTGGGTGATCACTTTCCAGCCTACTGCCCAGCTTGTAACTTGTTACCATCTGATATAATGGGAGTGATACTAGTGAGTAATCTATGACGGCTTTCGATATTACCGAGTAATGAATCGCTTGAGCTGGTATATCCGGATACGTCCAGCCATTCAATACTCTGAGACCGTGTTGCTCCAAATTTCTCCGTTTCTTTGCCCACAAACATCCATTTCCAGTAGCCTCAGAATACTGATGGACAGCAAATTGGACATAACTGCATAAGACAATGCTGTCACTGCATTGTGCTTGCACAGCCTGATGATGCTGAGGAAGATCTTCAAATGGTTCCCAAGAAATTCTACAAAAACTGTCACTAACGCCCAGCAAGTTGGACTACCCTCTATACCTTGATCACCAAGCAACTCACTAGATGGCAGACTACTACCGAGATTGATCAGGCAAGAACACGCACAACCACCGGTACTAAAGTTGCAATCCATGTCAGGGCAGCTGCTCACTCGCCAATATGACATTTACTGTGAGTTCACCGCCCACTACACCAAAATGTATAGATCAACAACCTGCGTAACACTGATAGTGCTAGAATCCTTCCTATCCCCACTCACTATACCTTGCATGTCTGCTGGGCAGAGAGCTGAGCTAGATGAACCAATCACACTCCTAGAGATACAGCAGGCAATAGAGGCATTAGTCACAGGTAAAGCAACAGTTCCCGATGGACTGCCAGCCAAATACTACAAAGCATACCAGTCAGCTCTAGCCCCACAAATACCACAGCTCACAGAAAGCATCTATACTATCAGAGACACTCCGCGAATCCCTACTCATTTCGTTACCTAAGCCCGACAGAAATGTAGGAATGGTAGGCTCATATCGTCCATTAGCATAATTAAATATGGATCACAAGATACTGGCCGAAATACTGGGAAGCGGGCTGGCCCCATTACTACCGCACCTGGTACCCACAGATCAAAACGGGTTTGTGCCTGCCCGCTGTACATCGCTGAATTTGAGACGCTTTTTCAGAGTAGCTCACTACTCAAAGGAATGTTGGACACATTCGGGTTGCCTAGTGCTCGACTTGGAGAAAGAATTTGACACACTGGAGTGGGACTTTTTATTTGCTGCTTTACACAAGTACCGCCTGGGCACCAACTTCCTAAGTCTCGTCAAATTGCTATATACTCAACCTACTGCCAAAGTCAAGACGGGCCCGTACATATCTCAACCGGTCCAAATTGAGTGAGGCACACAACAGGGCTGCCCGCTCTTCCCACTATTGTTCACCCTGGCCATTGAGCCACTAGCCGAATCCCTGCACAAGACAAAGAAAGAATGGAGCATCCCCTTCGGAGATGGCACACATGTGATCTTTCTATATGCAGATGAGCTCATAATATATCTCCAAGATGTCAAGATGCTATGCGAAGCAATAGAAAAATTGCTGCTGGAATTCGACCCACTATCAGGACTTCGAGTAAACTGGGAAAAGTCCTGCCTATCCCCCTTTGCCGAGTCAACCCCCAACGCACTGTTGTCGATTAACAACACATCGGTACGCTGGCAGCAGACA
The DNA here is from genome assembly GCF_964261635.1 of Lissotriton helveticus. Lineage (NCBI taxonomy): Eukaryota > Metazoa > Chordata > Amphibia > Caudata > Salamandridae > Lissotriton > Lissotriton helveticus. The sequence continues at coordinate 1,050,864,509 of NC_136067.1, forward strand.
GCATTCTGATACCTTGGAATCCGAATCTACCAAGAACCAATAGACCTATTGGAGGGAAACCTCACGCTCACTAGTACGGCAGTTAGGTCACAAATGTCATTCTGGCGCACCCTTCCATTTGCTATCATGGGCCGCTTGCACTCCTGAAAATGGTGGTGCTCCCAAGACTCCTTTATCACTTCACAAACTTACCCTTATATGTCAAGCAAAAAATTTCTGCATGTTCAAGCAAGCTATGCAACAGCTTATATGGCATGGAAAGCGTAGCAGGGTAGCACTGGCCAAACTATAACTCCTAACTAACCGTGGTGACCTGGCTGTGCCCAATATGGAGCACTACTACCTGGCGGCACAGCTACAGTGGGTGGCCAGATGGATCAGCGGCCTGCATCTTGTGGACACAGCTACACAGCAATCAGGCTATACCCACCCCCAAATAGTAACATTATTTCATTCCGTGAGGGCAGGAACGTCACTTACCCAGCTGTTGATAGTAGTAGCTTACACCTGTTTCCGTCGTAGCCTAAGACTCACGAAAACAGTCACCCCATACACACCTTCCCTATCAGTGCTTGGCACGCCCAGGCAACATCGAGCAATCACCATGACAGAACTCCACTTATGGAAGGAGGCGGGAATCCAAACCCTAGGTGACATATCACGATAAACAGCTGATGCCGTTCAATATGTTTGCCAAATAATTAAGTCTTTCGCAAGGCCAATTCCTGCTTCACGCCGTGCTGACACAGGCGCTGCATACTCTGTGGGGAGATATAACACAAGAGCCTGCAACACATTTCACAATCCAATATTTACATGAGCAGGGCGTTGGTCGACACCTCACTAGATGGTTGGCAGAATCCCTGCAGATGCACGTAGCACTTCCTCTTACATCTCTTAGGTCCCAGTGGGCCCTAAGAGATGTTAGTGGCCAAGCACAGAGCGATAATGGGGGGGCCGTCTTAGAAGGACCCACATGCATTCCTCGAAATACCAGATTCCACCTCATCCAGTATTTCATAACACACAGAGCTTACATGACACCAGTCAAGATTAATCAATACTTTGGACGCAATGATGCCCAGTATCTCAGGTGTGGTCTGGTGGGAGGTGACCTCTTACACATGCTGTGGGCCTGCACTGCCATTGTAACCTACTGGGAAACGGTCACTAAGCACTTAGCCCAGTGAATTGATCGCACGGTGGAGTGGACCTGGGAGGTATGCCTTTTGGAACTCTATCAGAGGCCTAAAAAACATAAAGTAACAACTCAATTCATAGACCTAGGACTCATTGTAGCCAAGCGGTTACTCACCAGGAGCTAGAAGTCCCCTGAACCCCCAGCTGCGAAGGCCTGGTTCCAATCCCTAATATGCTGGGCGCAGGCAGAAAGCGGATCGCTTCACCGCGTAAATACCATAGGGTTGTGTAAAGTCCGACTGGAGGCAGCGTGGGATGCGATGCTAGCCGACTTCGGCAGCTTCCGGTAGGAGTATTCGGAAACACAGGGTGCTTCCTTAGGGTCGGATGAGACACAAGAGCCAGCTAATAACAGAGAGTAAAGTAGGTATCAGCATGGGGGAGGTTGTCAATATAGGAAACCTGCAGGGCCCCAAAGATTGTACACCTCATACATATATCCAAGTCGCAATCAGATCATTCAAGCAGTAAGGAATGGCATCATACAAGTGTAATATGCAATCAATGTGCAGTTGAGGAGATAGGACGAGTTGAGGATGGTGGCAATACACTAAAGCTGGCACAAATAGTTGTGTTACCACATCGAATCAATGGGACTTTTACACTTGTGTTTTACTATATAATGTTAACACCCTGTTTACTTAGGCATTTGAAATGCTCCGCAGACACAATTCCTTATCCTGCAATGTTAAGATGATACTGTATGCTTGTAATTTATTTAATCAACGTAAACATGCACATGTTTACCTATTTAAATTCAATAAACAAATTTAAACAAAAAAAAAACAAGTACCTTACTAGAAGACTACAAACCTTTCCGTTTTCTGCAGCCAGACTCATTGTCAACATCCCACACAGAGAACTCACATCACACCACACCTCACAGAGCTCCATTGGCTCCTGATACACGAACATGCTCATTTAAAACTCCTTAGACACACACTCAAGGCACTACACAATATAGGCCCCACCTAGATGAACAGTTGTATATCCTTTCACCATCCACCCAGACAACTCCGCTCCACAGACTCCTACTCACTCATATTCCACGCATACACAGAACCAGATCAGGAGGACCAGAGTTCTCTTACATCGGTCCTAAAGCATGGAATGGCCTCCCACTCCAACTCAGAGCCTCCTTCTCTCTTCTTGAATTCCGCAAGAAGCTGAACACCTGGCTTTTCAATTAACTAACCTAACATAGGCAAGGCTGGGCACACACCTGCTCAGCGCCAGAATAACCAGCGGGTGCGATTTACAAAAACAAATAACATAACATTGAAAATTGGGTGAAGAATCAAGAACACACTCATTCATCAAATAAACGCTATCTATTTGCTGTCAGTTCAATTTATACATCAAGTTATGAGCAGTCTTCATGACTCTAAAGTTGATTGACATTCTGGAACAGCTAACACTCCAGGAGATTTCAGATAGCATTTTTGGTGATTTGTGTCTGTGCTCTGATTAAAAGTACCCATAATAAGCAAGTGTGGTAATTGAGACCTCTGCCTGTCCCACCAAAACCCTGGCATACAACCTCAATACATTTCATTGTGGAATTATGTGAAAGTCAATGTTGTATGGTAATTCTAGTAGTTGTAGATCATTTGACCAAAATGGACCATGTTACACCTTTGAGAGGCATGCACACCCCCAAAGTGTTGTCAGAATGTCTGTGCACAAAACATTGTTCGAATACATGGCATTCTAAGGTATTGATCATTTATAAGGGGACTCTGTTTATTTGAAAATGTGGGTATGTGTATAAGGAGTTAGATATGGAAGGTCGTCTGTCCACCAGTTTTCGCTGTCAGACAGACAGGAAAGTATACACTAAATAGTATTTGAAATACCAAGCCTTGAAAAAGAAGATGATTGAAGTAAGATGTGGTTGGCAGAAGTAGCACACTATAATATTGAAGATTCAAGTATTGAAATGTTCTGTTCTTTAATATGTATGATCACCATGCCCGAACATTATCTTTGGATCAGCTATTATGGAAAGTTCCTTCAGAGCAATAATCTAAATACGGTACAAAGGCCAGCACTGGAAACCCTGGACAAAGCTAAAACTAGTTATAAATTATAAACTGATCATAAGAGAAATCCAGCTCGCCAGTATGTTGTTGATATGGAAAAGAATGGTTACTCACAAAACATGACATCTGAAAAGATCCCTAAGTCACAACCCAAGTTTAAGGGGCCATTTCATATATACGAGATTGTGAATCCAGTTACCATAAGGTTGTAATGCCTCAGTCTACGAAAAGGTATCCATTGTTACATGTATCTTTACTGAATTATATTCTGCAAATACACATCTTGCTACAAATCCTCAGGTGAATGTTGATAATGAATATGAGGTGCATACAAATTTAGATTTAAAAACTGTGGGGAAACAACTGCAGTATTCAGCATATTGAAAGGGGGTTGGTGCTGAGGAAAGTTCATTCGAAGCAGATTCTAATGTTTAAGCACCTTTGTCTGTCACGTTAATTTCATGCACGACATCTTGACAACCCTAGAACTCCTCTGCCAATATCGCACCTTGGGTTGGCACTATAAGGAAGTGGATATCGAATCAGGACTTTTTGTTAATGTCTCGGTGGGTGCATGGACATAGTGCTCAAAATTGACCCACACTGAGGTCACTGTAAATAAGAAAAGGGTAGTGGTGCGTGAACAGTATCAGCACCATCTAGCAGAAGGCTTTATGCATGTGGAAATCATGCACGAAATTGCAACACCTACATGAACAACAAACTCCAGACATTCTGAACTCTAATACTATTTGCATATTGTGGCAGCCATTTTGGATTACTGGTCATAACGTTTCTTATTTTTCACGCAGTTCTCCTTAGGCAATTAAATTACTATGGTGCAGTAGCAAGGCTTCCTGCTTCATGGATTTTTTATACAAATTTGAGTACAATATTGTCTTAAAAATTTGCTGAATACAGCCACTTTTTATAGAGAAGTATTCTGGATGTAAAGTTGCTTAGAAAAATGAACTGTAAATTGAGATGTTTTGGGGAACGAACTTTAAACTGTTCTTGATAAGACATTGAAGGCCAAAGACTTTTGGGGCTAATTGCAGTCTTTTTAATTTGAGATCTTTCGTGAAGGATCAAACAGATTTGTAGTGTGAAGACATAATTGATACTGTTATGTTTTTATAATGAGCAACTAAGATATAAGTGATGTTTAGTAAGTGGTATCTGTCAGCAGGATATGTTTAATTACTTTTTAATTGTACCTATGGTTATCAGACATGAGCCAATGCATTCCAGACAGCGTACATTCATGAAATTGGAGCTAGTTAGAGAGAGGTTTTAGATAGCATTTCAGTGGTCACTTACATGTAGTTGTATTTCAGTTTCAGAGAAATCTGCTTCATACTAAGAAATATAGGTGCATATTCACAAGCCCCTATCGCCACCACAACGTCACTTTCAGTGACGTTGTGGTGGCGATTGGGGCCTTGCCTTATTCACAAGGCAGCGTTAAGCCACTTAACGCTGCCTTGTGAATAAGGCCCCCTTTCACGCTATGTTTACCGTGAAAGGGGCGTGCAGTGGGTGTTGTGGTGGACGTTCCACCGCAGCACCAATTGGTATTTACGCTGCTCCCTATTCACAAGGGCAGCGTAAATAGGAGCTAACGCCAAACTTAAGACCAGCAAAATCCTGGTCTTAAGTTGGTGAAACGAGGAGAAATGCTTTATTTCTCCTCGTTTTTGCTTTTTCCATGTGTGCTGCCTTGTGCAAGGGTGTCTGCATGCAGGGAGGTGTGTTTATGTACAGGATGGTGTCCCTTCCTGTACATAAACAAACCTTTTTCTTAATGCCATTTTGTAACTTACATGTGTGCTGCATGAAACAGCACACATGTAAGTTACAAACTGGTATTTTAGGTTTGTGTATGTGCAGGAAGGGTGCCTGCATTGGCGCTAAGTTGTGAAACTTAGCGCCATCTCAGGGAGAAACGCAAGGCTGCACCATATCCTTGTGAATATGGTGCAGCCTTGCATTTCCGAAGTGGCGGAGAGAGGCATTAAGCCAAGAAGGCTAACGCCTCTCTTCACCACTTCCTTGTGAATATCCCCCATAGAGTTGAATATCCCCCATAGAGTTGAATATACCCCATAGAGTTGGTTACACAGGGATGTTCGACGGACATATCTTTTCACTCTTGACATTACAAGCAGGATGCTTATGACACATTACTAAACACTTCCCTATTTGCCTTTGGATATTCATTCCAATCTGCAGTTGTTATGCACAGCAGAGTGATGAGGCAAAGAATGACATCCAGAGTCTTTTTTTCCTCTCCATTTTTCTCATAAATAATGCTGTGGTTGTGATGAGTGTCAGAAGAGGGCATCACTCCTTTTGGATGCAAAGTAATAGGCTAGTCTGTTCTGATTAACCGTCCCACACCTCAATCTCCTCTTCTGACCCTCCTTTTTTGGTTCCTAATTGTGCTTTGACTTTTTATGTCCTGGAACATTCATTTTTTTTCTGAATTTTGCACTTCTGCAATTCATCCCCCCTTCTAATCTCCGATAGTTTGGCTGTATAATTGCTGTTTGTTGATGTTGGGATGTAGAAAACAGCCCATTTAAAGCAACACATTGAGTAAACGTTTTTGTTTTAATTGTTGTGTTTCAAGTGAAAACAAAATTGTGTTACCAATTATAGAGTGGTCATTTTGTAACTGAATAATACTTCTAGTACTATTGCAAGTAATTATTTTTATTTTTAGAATGCAGTTTTTGCACCATTCAGTTATTCCATATTATTAGATGTGGCCTGATTGTGCAGCGGTCTCAAAAACTGTTGCTTACACTACACACAGAGAGGGCTTAGGGTCAGCCCCTGTCTAACACTGGTTTATTTGGATCAGCCTCTTTTCAGCCATTGCTTAGCGAAAGCATCAACCACATCTTGGGTCAGCCAAGAGGAATATAAATACCTCATGGTATTGGTTTTTTGGTGTATCATTTCACCTCATAGGAAGTGGTTGCATTGCAATGCATGAGGGGCTGTTTTACATCTGAAAAGTATACTTAATTGTCCTTCTTTTTGTCAGTTCTTTATCTTGTATATGCATTATATACAACAAAGACAGCCTCTTTTGCACTTCAAAGCACGTTGGTTCATTTTATGGAAAAACAAATTAATTACTGCAGATGTTAAAGGTCCGCTCCTCTAATTGTTTCCATTAAAGGAGCAACCCTTTTACATCCCTAGCAAACACATCCAGCCGCCTACCTGCAATTAATATTAAACACAAGGAGATAATGGACGGAGTGTTGAAACCTTTCAGACACTCACCTCCATCACAGATGTGGGTTGAATCCTTCATCGTTCTTTAGCTCACTTCGCCACCCCAGTTCAGACCCAGTCATGATCCTGTTCGTCATGGCAACAGTCCAGCCCGAACTGCCAAGCCAGGTATTCCTTGGACCGGAAACAAGCATCCAGGGACCAGTTTAAGGGTAACACCCCTCAGCAACCAGGCTAATGTGAATCCAGTGGCAAAGTGAGCAAGAGACCCACGTCTGGGCATACCCTGCCAACTTAGGTCGTACAAAGCAAACACCAGGAGATGACGGTTGGAGCGCTGAAACTTTTTAGACACTCACCCCCAGTCACAGATCTGGGCTGAATCCATCATTGTTCTTTAGCTCACTCCGTTACCCCAATTCAGACCCAGCCACCTGCAAATCAGTCTTGACCCTGTGCCTTATGGGAACAGTCGAGCCCGAACTACCAAGCCAGGTCAACAATGGATTTAACCCAGATCTGTGACTGGGGGTGAATGTTTGATTAATTCAGCATTCCGTCCATCATATTTTCTTTTTTCATTTGTCACCCTAAGTGGGAAGGGTGTGCCCAGCCTTGGGTACCAGGCCCGATACACCACAAGATTCGAGCTGGCTTGGCTGATAAGAGGTGTTACCACGAAACCGGACCCAGGATGCTTGTTTGTGGTCCAGGGAAGACCTGGACCACATGATGCTTGTTTGTGGTCCAGGGAAGACCTGACCTCGCTTCAGGCCTGACTGTTACCATGGGAAACAGGGTCAAGACTGATTTGTATATAGCTGGGTCTAAACTGGAAAGGCATGGGGAGCAAAAAAAACGATGGATTTAACACAAATCTGTGACGGGGGTGAATGTTTGATTAATTCAGCGTTCTGCCCATCATCTGTTCTTTTGCTATTAATATTCAGCACGCCATGCAGCTTTGGAGTATTTCCTAAAAGGTAATTCAGACTGAATGGCTTTGTCAACACTTGTTTTGAATTCTCAGGTTTGTGATATCCAGTATCAGGTAACCGCACTGGAAGGGCATTATAAATGTTTGGAGAATGTGTCGACCTATACTTTGGTCTCACTTTTGACTACACTGATGACAAGTCTTTTGGTTAATTCTGTTCCTTTAAATGTGGCTGTGTTTTTATTGCGTTACTGGTGGAGCATGACATAGTACAGAGTCACTGATGTTTGATGTATTTACATGATATACCTCTCAGAGATTTTGTCTGGGTGGGAAGCTGTACAATCATGCAAAAAGATCCTTATTTTCTCAAGACGTGCCTTTTATTATATACAGCTTTACAGATAAGACTGGAAATCAGCAGGGCTGTCAGCAAAGAAAACCAGTGTCAACACAAAGCTGTACAAATGCATTCCTTATCTCACACTACAGTTTCAATTCTCTATTTGATATTAGCATGATCTTAGATAAGCAACTATGGCTCATATAAAAACCTCATGACGGATGACAGTATAAATCTTCCAATAAATATTGTAGCTGTGTTTGCTGCCAGAAGCAGAGATGAGTTTGAAATAAAAACTAGGATGCCCTCTGTAGAAGTGTGCATCGCCTTGAATTCACCCCACATAGCACGTTTCTGTCACCATAAACACAGATTATGATAATTAACACGGATTATGATTGTGGTGCAGTGGAATGGGATAGTTTGGTTATCCCACCAGGTAACAATTTCCAGGAATGGATCAACTTTTATTGCTTCAAATTCACATATTGTGGGTTTCATCAGCAAGTTTTTCACAATAAATCTTAGCAGGTTGGTTGGTCGGAATCTGTCACAGAACAATTGCGAGGGGGGGTGTGCAGTGTTTCCCAACTGGAAACTCCGATTTCTGCACGAACTCCTACTTATGCTGACATCAGATTTAACCCCCAACTCATAATCAGGGAAAGGGTCTAGGGGCAGATGTATCAAACTATTTATTTGTCGCAAACGCTGCGAATCGCTAAAAAGCAGCGTTTGCGACAAAAAAAATAGGAAAATGGAATGTATCAAGAAAAAAGCCTTGCAATAGGAATGTATCAAGAAAAAGCCTTGCAATATTAAGGAATCGCAAATTTTGCAATTCTTTAATATTGCGTAAGCATTTAAGGAATCGCAAATTGCGATTCCTTAAATGCTATGTATGAAGCATTTAAGTTTTGCAAATGTAGGCTAAGACGCAAATTACCACCAACTTGTAGTTGGTGGTAATTTGCGAATTCTTTTACAAATGCACTTTTTGCAATTTGTAAAGGTGCCATGTGACGCTCATACATGCCCTTAGGGCAAGTATGTGCACCATACGCGCACACATGTCAATTTCAGGGGTGCAGCAGGGTGTCCTTAAGACACCCTTGAAATTATTCTCAATTTGCGATTCGCAAATTGCGAATCGCAAATTGGGAATCATTTCACATTCATTCTTATGGGCCTCCTGGCCCATAGAAATGAATGGGAAATTGTTCCTTAATTGCTAATCGCAATTAAGGAATTTTAAGAAATCGCTAAAAAATAGCGAATTTCTACATACATACCATTTTGCAATTCTCCAATAGCGATTCTCAAAAAATCGCTATTTGAGAATCGCAAAAGGGTATCTTGATACATCTGGCCCCTGGTCTGATGCACAAAGTACTTTACCTTTGCGAAATCTGTAAAAATATCTTTGAGAATGTCAGCTCCTGAACTTGAATGCACAAAAGCAATATTTTGCGCAAAAAAGGACTCATCGTTCAAATGCAATGACTCCTTATGCTGTAACATCTTTAAACAAAATGCTAAGTCAATAGCAACTGTAAAACAACACACAAACTGCAACCCACATGCACACTGCAAAGTTAGATCAAAGTGCTAAAACAGTCTAAAAAAGTGCAGTCTCAAAAAAGTGGAAGACATGGGCCTAATGCACAGAAAGGTGAAGGTGCACATTTTTGCATTTTGTTGCTAACAGTAACACCAGGTGCAGGGGATTCTCAAATCTCTTGATGAGCAAACAGACTTTCCACAAGGAGGAGCAAACTACCGAACTTATTTGTATATTTTATTTATAACGTATTTATATCAATGACAAATGAATCCGCTTACACCTCACTGCATAACATAGTGAATGTCAGGACAGTGTCTACAGGGCAGCAGACATCCCTCGCAGCACCCTCAAAGTACATACATTGTGACCTCTTTCGCCTAAATTTCGGCGATTTGATTGGCCAATGAATATCATGGGCTGATGAAATGTATGTCTGCATGCTGCCACAAATGGTATTATCTCACAAAAATTAACTTCTTTCATCTTGACCAGTTAATTTCCACAAATATGTTATGTTATGTTATTGTAATTTGTATAGCGCCCGTATACCCATGGGTGTCTTGGCGCTTCCTGTGCTCTGTACTGTGTTTCAGACCAATATTTCTAAAAAAAGCCATGTCTTCAGTTGCTTTCTAAACTCAAGGAGCGTAGGAATTTCCCTCAGGTGTCGTGGGAGAGAGTTCCACTCCTTTGAAGTATTGTAGCTGAAGCTCCTTCCTCCCCAGCTCACCTATCTTATTCAAATTACACTATGGTAAGCTCAAGATAAATAAACGTTCTTCCATATTTGCTCCGATTATGTGCAGAGTACTTTATATCAGCTAAAAAAATCGAAACTATCCTAACTGCAATGTATGAGTTTTAGAACATATCTTCAAAGTTGAATATCACTATTCTCTAGTTGGGAGGGATTAAACTTGTCGTTCAAAGCATTTTGTTCGCCAATTTTCCTAAGCTTGCATGTATGACCAGCTTCAAAGAGATGTCTTTCTGCAATCCCTAAGTATATCTACCAGAGTAGGACCATCAGCCAAAAGCTACCCTTTCATTGTTGCTTCCATCAAAACGTAGGTTTGAAGCACGTGCACCTCTAGATCTTGTCTACAGAGATGCACATCCAAAGACGACCTGACCCATCTCACACTTGAGTTGTCCAGGATTATGCTTAATTCTTCAGACAATCTCATCAGGGCTGGCTTTGGTGCTTGTGGAGCCTGGGGAAACAATCTGTTGGGTAAGCCCCAACACCCCCTCCACACACCCAGTGACCGCCTACTCCACGGATTCACTCACTACCACCCTCCAACAGTGCCCCTCAACTTTCCATAGCTGCTCTCTCACATGAATATCATTTCTTTTATAGCATCACTCATGCCAGTGTAGGGTGTCAGAGCACTTTACATCACACACACATTATACGCAGCCAATTAATCATATGTGTAAATATGCCTATAGGAAATGTTACATGAGACAATGAGGATTTCAAGGTGAATGAAGTACATCATCTATACTGGTAGTGAATATATTTTAAGAGTGTTTTGGCTGGAGAAGTACAGACGCAGGATTTAAATCTTACCTCAGGATAAATAAAGACTGGGGAAAAACAGTAAAGAGTCAGAATATCGAGTTGGAAATTTCGACTTGCACTAATATCGAAGTCATTAATATCGTTTGCAAAAATATAGTTGTTAAAAATATCGTTTGTTTAGTTTGTGTTATGTATTTTAGTATGTATTTTAAATATATGTGCTCTATTTTTTTGTCTAAATTGTGCATTTGTTTTTTAATATATGTGTTACATTTTTAGAAGTTATTAATTTTATTTTAATTACATTTCGTGTTATAGTTCCGTAGCGGGTTGTCGGTATATAGGGGAATAGGGTGGGAAGTAATGTATTCATAATAAATTGAATATGAATTTTTATTTCTTAGAATTGATTTATTTTTGATTCTGTAGGTTTAATTGTGTGAATGTATATTTGGCTTGGTAATTGTTATTAATTAATTAATTATTGGGAGGTAGTTTATTTATAATTAATTAATTATTTGTTAATTAATGCTAATTAATTAATTAAAATGTAAATATGCCCATTGTGTAATCATTTTGATGTGTGAGTTGTGAGGTTTATAGTGGTAAATGGTGGGAAGTAAAAAAAATGTAAATTAAATAATGATTTGTTGTTAATTGATACATTTTTTGGTAATTGAGTAGTTTTTATTTTGTTTGGGGATTTAGATTCAATGGCTGTAACGTTTGGTTAGTACACAGCCTTTCCTATCTTGTACAGGACCGTCCTGGTATAGTATGTACGGTGCAGTACTTTCAGCTGCACCGGTTTAAGCCTGGAGGGAATCGCAGACTTGCGCGGAGACGAGAGAGCCTCCTGCCACTCCGAGTCATCAAGGTCACCTATATCTGCCACCCAACTGGAGCGTAATTTGGACAATATGTCGGGGAGATTGTTAACCAGTTTCCGGTACGTGTAGGAGGTGGCTTTTTGGGGCATGTGCTCCGTTAACAGTCTGTCTTCTAGAGGGGTAGATTCCTGCAAAGTCGTACCCTCCGGAATGGCTGCCCTCAGTGCATGCCGTATCTGCATGAACCTGTACTGTTCGGACCCAGCCATACCATATTTGGTCTGTAGAAATCCAAAATCCACGACTTTGTGATTTTTTCAGAGGTCCCCCACCACTGAAATTCCAATGTCGTCCCATGCCTTGAACCCTTTAGTATTGCCCATGTAACCCAACCTGTGTGAGTCCCATAGGGGTGTCATCTGTGTAACGGTGTTCGCGCATTGAAGATGTCTGTGTGCTTTATACCAGATTTGGATTGTGTGACGAGTCGGGCCTTTTAGCTCAGACGGGACGGTGCGGCTATAAAGGTTTCTGAGCAGGCCTCTGGATTCGATATTCTGCCTGTCCGCCATGTAGGCTGGTTCCGTGTGTGGGGCATGCAACCAGTAGTTGATCTGTTTAAGGTGGGCAGCCCAGTAATACAATTCAATACTAGGGAGCGCTATACCCCCATCATACCAGTCTTTCACCAGCTTGTTCTGAGCAATACGGGCCGGTTTCCCGTCCCAATGCTTTTCATTTTTATCCACGCTTCTGTAACCATGATATGTAAATTTTATTTTAGCAATGTACTTGTGTGAAACTTTTATGGTTCTTGTAACCGAATAAAGTTATTTGTATTGAATGATTTATAGTATTGCATCATGCATGCATTTTCACAGTAGAGTTTGGTGGCATATCGTTTTTCAACAGGTTCGAAGATGGCGCCCCTAGTCGCTGGTTATGAGCACGGATTAGGGGAGAGGCATGGCTTCACGTCTACACTTCCGTGAGCCATATAGTCTTAATACTTATTCACTCTCGAGTGTTGGTCTCGCCGATTGTTTGGTGGTTTTTTTATGATCATTTACCATGATCAAGATGGTGAACACTATTTTAGTCTCACACCTTTTACCATGGAGATCTCATTAACCAACAAGATTTACGATTGAAATAGGTTGGGATTCTAGTAAGATTTTTTACACTCACAAGCGGTATAGACATTTCTTACAGTATCGCATTCTGCATGCGAGTTTATAATTTTGTTTGGTGGTATATCCACTTTTTTAAATAGGTTCTAAGATGGTGCCCATAGAAGCCAGCAATGATCACAGAATAGGGGAGAGGCGTGGCAACACATCTACACTCCTGTGATTGTAAATCTCCCGGATGATAACTAATGTTCTACCCGGCAAACAAAACATCAACTAAATACAAAATATAATTAAAAAAACAAAAACAAAACATATATAAAAATTAAAAAACATAGTAAAATATTATAATGTAGTAAAAATCTAAAATTTACATAAAAAATAGCTTTTTAAAATGTAACAAAAAATTAAAAAACAAAGAAATATTTTGTAAATAGAAATTAATTCTAGTAAAAAAAATGTATATTGCATAAATGTAATATTTATTTTCCTACCCTATAACACCACACAATTTACATCATACATCATTTTTTTTTAAAGTGTACCTCCATAATTAACACAATTATTATCAATTAAACACATTTTAATAATTAATAAAAATGTAAAAATGAGTGTACACTAATGTTATACCCGGCATCTGCTTCGAACGCCACCATATGTTTTGATTTTGTCGTGAGACCAAACTAGTGAAGATCGCTTAGGTAAGAACTCTCGACCCAGGGGGCTTCATATTCCGCTACTTGAGAAATGGGATCTCATTTTTTTTAAATTTGTTTTGCAGTTTGTGGTCATTGCTGAAGAACCCACATTTTTCTCTTTTGGCCCAGGCTTTCAATACGCTGCACGGTTTATAAGGTATGTGCATTTTCACACTTTTGCTCCATTAGGGTAGAATGCTTCTTTGCATTCGTAAGTTTACATTTGGTTCTTCCTCTTGTTTACATCATATAGACTTCAGTTACATTTAGGTCTTTCTTTTCTTCATTACTTAAGAGTCCTGTTAAAGTTCCGCAGCTAGTACCTGCATGCTCGTAGTGAGTATTGTTAACGTTTGATTTAGGTTCTCCTGTAGTGTGGTTTTTTCACATTTTTCACGTGTTTCACTTGGTGACGGAGATTTACACAGGGTTTTAAGGTCTGTGATTTGACGCTGTTTGAGTGTTACATTTTCAGATGATGGTGCGGTATTCGTGTGCTAACCAACCTGTGCACATGTACCTTGGAAATAATATGATTCTGGGTATGGTGAGCTACCGTGGTGAGGCAAGTCTGACCCTGACATGCTATAGACTTCATAGATCATGTTTTGAATCACTTGCTCTTGGTGTCATTTCAAATCTCATGGATAAACACAGTGACACATTCCAATTACACTGGAGTACACCAAAGAACACAGGGTATTCCATATGTACAAGCGGGCATGTGTATATGCTCGACGTGATATTGACCACTTATGTACATTAGAATTGCTTATTTTGTCTTGTTTACAGATTTGCCACTGACGAAGGGACTTGTTTATCCCGAAATGCATTGGGCGCACACCTGGAATGTTACTTGATTTATGAATGTAACAATTTGAAAATTTTAAAAAGATTTTTGGAAGCACTGATTTGAACTTTTTTGATTAATTGTTAATTAACTGTTGAATGATATATGGTCAATTGCTATACATTAGTTGGAAGTTGTGCTTACTCTGCCAAAGTTGCCTGTCAGATCTCTTTGGTGATGCTATGTTCCTGAAAGTCTTGTGAATAGGTTTAGCGATTGGCACTAGAGTTTCCAGGGCAGCCTGTTTTGACTTCTACCAGACATTCTCTCCAAATCTCTAATGTAATTGCCATTTGGAGTTGTGAGGTTCTGATACCATGACGTTGAAAGGGATGGCAAGATGGTATCTCAATGTGAGGAAAAGGGGTTTGAAAATAATTGCCATCATTGTCAAATATTCTGTCAAGGGTGCATCTTGCACAGTGCAGTGGGTAAGAAATGATCTCTGTCATTTTAAAAGAAGCACAAAGATTTGAAGCTAGTCAAGCTGCTTTATGAGCAATGTATTGAAATACACTTCAGGTGTAGGCATTAGGTCATACACAAACAGACATAAAGAAAGGGTCACCATGTACCTGTCCCAGAAATACGACCTCTGAAATACAAGTGGGCAGTTGCAGAAGGAATGCATTCATTGTCCAGACCCACTAGAGTCAATGGCCTTGACTAAATTCATTCATGAAAAACGTTTGACAGTATATTTGTCTACAAAGCTACATGTTTACACAGCGGAGCTGGCAGACAGCGACCCCTGGGAGGAGAACGTTCACAAGAGGAGTGGCACCTCCAAGGCAGTTTCTGCAATCTGTTTCCAGACACACGACGCCCTGACTACCCCAGGGTCCCAGCGCCTGAATTTTCTCAACAATCGAATGAAAAGGACCAGCGCTGTCTCAGAACTTATGAATCCCACGATGATGTAGGATCATTCCAAGTGAACGTGTTCCACTAAAAGTCCCCAAACCCTGAAGAAAACCTTCACCACTAAAAGATAAAGGCCCTACACGAAGGTGGAAACGGGTTGGCGTACACATTGGTGTGACCAGAACTTATCGTCAATTACAAATGAAAAAAATGATTCTACCATAACAGCGATGTGAATAATGACATCACCGAGTATTACCTAAAGATCTCCAATGACCAACTAGTACCATCTGAACTATATACCAGAGGGTCATAACATGTACCCCTCATTATCCAACAATACAGGACACTATCTTTAATTTTCATTTATTTTCATGTGATTCAATACTCTATGGGGTCGATTCCGATCCGGTAAAATTTCAGTCTGTACGATTCAAATCCGTAGCCGTTTCCATACGACTCGTACACACACCATACGACTCGCCGAGCACGATCCGGGTCGGGGTATCAGGACGCGATTCGTACGGTCCACGTCAGGTAAGGGCGATTAGTACGGAAAAGCGCACATTCACATACACACCGAACGGTGCGTACCCCTCCATGATCGCAGGGGTACGCACTGTACCCCTGCGATCATGGGGGGTATGCACCGTACACCCAGCGGACATGGGGTACGGTGCGTAAACCTCGAGATCGCGGGGTACGGTGCGTACACCCAGTGATCGCAGGGGTACGCACCATACCCCTGCGATCATGGGGGTACGCACCGTACCCGGGAGGGGCCGTTCCGTACCTGTTTCGGGGCAAACTCTGCTTTTCCGGCTGTTTTCAGCTCCCATAGAAAAAGGGTCGTACGGCGCGTACCCAACACGAATCGTACTTGCCGGTTCGGAAAAAGCAGCCGCGAACCGTACAGATGTCGCGTACAGCGGGTTCCGAGGGAGAATCGTACGGGGATTTCATTCGTACGGTCCCTGTACGATTCGTACGGAGTCCAGCTCCCGGTACGGATCGTACTTCGTCGTACGTTTGGGGGACGTTGCAGGTTACGATTCGTACGGGAAAAACGCTCCGAAACGGCAATTCGGAGCGCTTTTTACTGGATCGGAATCGACCCCTATATGTTCAACACTATTTAAAGAAAACATAATGTTATCAATGTTTGCTGTTTGAATTAATCAATATCAATCAATATTATTGTAAGCGCATATCTTTGTGATTGATGTTGTTATTTGTACATACTTGTCTTATTAATTATGTGTAATTTTTTTGTTCATTAATGTAGATGATTAATATCAGATGATACAAATAATATCTTGCCTTCTCTTACTTTGGGGATCACTGAGTTATATGAGTATTTGACACATGGCACAATCAGTGTACATCTTTTATGATTTACAAAATTTAACAGCAGTCATAAGTTGTCACCCAGAGAAACGATGATGAGAAGTTTTCTCTGTTGAAATGGTTTTTTTTTTCAGATTGATGGTATAGGGGGTACACATAGACACATAACATGTTCTCTTTTGAGCATTGACCAAGCAGTAAAACATTAGGACTATTTATAAAGTGGCTTGGGCAACTGTGTAAAGTCCAGACTTATGGAGGCATATGCTCTTGTTAATTGCCTTTAATATGAGGGCGGTGTCATAGCATACTGGTGTTAAAGGAATAGCATGCTTTTTTCGTGAAGCCCTGAGTCAATCTCTTCATGTCTGAGGTTTTATAACTCTGTATATGGTTTACTTTGGGATGTATTGACTTCTCAAGAATTTCCAGAATGCTTGAGGGAATATAGAGAAAGCAAAGCTCATTGGTCAAGGTAGGAAGGGTAAAGGATTCCGCGACACCTGGAAGATCTGAGCACACCTTTTGTGTTCGTGTAATGTATTAACACCAGGAGGACACCGGGGAGCTACCAAGCACATCAGGAAGAAAGTGGAAGATTAACTGGAATCACACACGTAACTGTATGTGATTGAATGTGTCACAACACAATGGAGCTGATCTCTGGAAAATTCCAAAGAACAGCTGCATTTCTTTCCCATGTATGACCTGGAGTGTAAGGCCTGGATAGCTAACTACCATAATCGTAGGTATGGTTGTTATGTGGAAAGGTGTGTGGGGAGGGTGCTGCGGCACCCCCAAAATAAGCCTACTGGAGTACAGAAGGTTAATTAGCAATAAAGATGCCTTTAAATGTTGTTTTTATCTTGCCAAGCTTGCCCTGCATTCAAAGACAGGATTCAAACGTGACTCTATATCTTCTGACAATCTGCTTGCTTATTCTTTTATCATGGGGATTAGTGTTTCCTTTTCTTTCTCTGACATCGAACGTAGATGATTTTGTAAAGTGAACCAACTGACAATCTTCCTGTGGTACAATGAGTGTGAAAAGAAAGGCAGTAGAAAGCCAGTTTATTTCTAACACACAACCAAACCTAAATACTTGTAAATGAACTGTACAAATATTTCAAACTATTTCAGCAGTTTGGAAAGCACAAATCAAGCAAATGTTTTGAAATTCTGAAGCATGATGGGAAGAAAGATTTTAATAGGATCAAAACCAAACAGGAAACATCATTTGGTGATGTACAAAATCTTCTAAAATGATATTATTTTCTGAAACCCAGTTTCCACATGATTGTTTGTGGTCTATATAGTTATATCAGTAAAATTGAAAGTCAATTCAAGTCAGTGCAAAACGCTATGGCCAATTCAATGGAAAATGTGCGGACCATAAATGGCAGTATGCTACCACACCATGCTTCTGTAGTATAATTGCAACAGTGTACTCTAAAATGCACTGCTACATACAACACCTTTACCACTCATAAGTGTTTGACCTGGCTCATTTACTGTACCTTTGTTCTTGGTAAAACACTTGGATTTTTCACAGTCCCTATGATATCGACTTCAGTGATGTAACATTGATGGCAGCACCTGCACTCTGAAAAATCTATCCTGCACTACTGACCACAATGCATCCTGTCAAACCAATTGGAGGACTCTGTTGAGGTGAGCAAGCATGACGTCAGAAAAGGGTTTAGTTTTTTAGGTGTTTGTGGTGATTTTTGCCATGTAACTAAATACTTTATTTAGAGATGATCAGTGTTTAGTGAGTTTCATTTTTGAGAAACTCTATGCCTTTGGTTGTTCTTTGGTTGTTTTAATTAATGTTATGTATTTACTTATGTATGTATTTAGTTGTAGACCACGACTGTCTCTAGGCATCATGGCGCTAAAACTATCAAACAGTAAAAAGAGACGGGCAAAGAGTGGGAGGGAAAAAATATGTTATGACTCCCTTGTCGGATTAAGGGAATCTCTCTTGGGCGGAGGGTGCTTGAAAATCTCGAGAAACATGTTGCTGAAGTGCAGGCAGCGTTCGCTCATGAGGAGATCCGTGACTATCTTTACATTAGCAGAAATGACCTTAGGGCAAACCTTATCCAGAATGTAATGCATTTCATAGAACTGGTATAAGCCTGAAGCCCCAAACTGCATACGACATTACAGGGGAGGGAATGTTGGCCGCGAAGTTATTATTGCGATCAAAAATAGTAAAAAGATGGAACTTTTTCTATAACACTTTGCAGACTGAAACTATGTGATCGCCAGTAATTGTTTTTTGCTCATGGCTTTGCAATTTAGGTCAGGCGGTGCTCTTTTGCAGAGACAAAAAGCTATATTCTCGTGATACTCTTATAGCATTCACGTTTAACGTGCATACTTCTGTAAACATTTGTCAGGGTGCACAGTTACATTGTACATATCCTTTAACCCCCACTTTTCAGAAGGGGAAGAGCCTGTTTACAAATGCAAAAACTCAGCCCTTACTGACATTTAGAGATGTTGTGAACTAGAGACCCCAACCTATAGGCAAACTGTATCAATGCTCTCAAATGGTGAGGATTTATCTCCAAAATTATATTTGCAAGATGGTGCTTTTGTAGACGAACACTTCTGGATCAGTATATGGATGCATGTTTGAATTTAGAGACACTTTTTGTTTTAGAGCAAATGTGAATGGGAGGAGCTAGGACTCTATCTCGCTCTGTTTTTAGGGCTCGCCTGCTGATGCGCTTCAGCGCATAGCTGGCGAAGCTCTATAGGGGCTTATCCAGTGTTTATCCACCACTGGCGATTCCACTGGCGATTCCTTCAAGTGCATGTGCTTTTTAGGTCATTGCGCTTGCGCAAGCCCTAAAAAGCGCGTGCACAATGCCACCAGCCGCCTGCCTGCCTGCCTCGCATTACCACATCAAAGGCAGCCCTCCGAGCGCATTTCTCACCCCCTAATTATTCACGGCCGGCCGGCAGGCACATCAAAGGCTGCTGCTGCCGTGACTCGCATTTCTCCTCCCTCCTCCCCTATCACTGCCCAGGCCGGCCGTACTTTCTCTTTACAAGGGCGCCCATTCCTGAATCACTTGAAATCTCTCCACATTATTTGCATTTTGTTAATTAAAAAAATTAACTACAACACAGCGTTGCACATTTTTCTCGACTTCGGAAGGATGAGTCCCAATCTCATTTGTACAAAGTGTTGTAATGGGATTATTGGAGAGTTAGAGAAACGTGCTCACAAGTTACATTTTTATGCAAATCATCTGAGTAAATAAACAATAGCATGGTGCCGTTTGCGTCCTTGACTTGATCTGGTTTTTATTTTTATTTTGCTATTATTCTCACAAAGGCTAAGAAGGTCTGCCTACTTTAGTATTAAGTGCTATACGTCGCATAAGCAACAGCTAACCATTCACTCACCCACGCAACGCCACTCACCCACGCAACGCCACTCACCCACGCAACGCCACTCACCCACGCAACGCCACTCACACACGCAACGCCACTCACACACGCAACGCCACACACACACGCAACGCCACACACACACGCAACGCCACACACACACGCAACGCCACACACACACGCAACGCCACACACACATGCAACGCCACACACACATGCAACGCCACTCACACATGCAACGCCACTCACACATGCAACGCCACTCACACATGCAACGCCACTCACACACGCAACGCCACTCAACCACGCAACGCCACTCACCCACGCAACGCCACTCACCCACGCAACGCCACTCAGCCACGCAACGCCACTCAGCCACGCAACGCCACTCACACACGCAACGCCACTCACACACGCAACGCCACTCACACACGCAACGCCACTCACACACGCAACGCCACACACACACGCAACGCCACACACACACGCAACGCCACACACGCAACGCCACACACACACGCAACGCCACACACGCAACGCCACACACACGCAACGCCACACACACATGCAACGCCACTCACACACGCAACGCCACTCACACATGCAACGCCACTCACACATGCAACGCCACTCACACACGCAACGCCACTCACACATGCAACGCCACTCACACATGCAACGCCACTCACACACGCAACGCCACTCAACCACGCAACGCCACTCACCCACGCAACGCCACTCACCCACGCAACGCCACTCACCCACGCAACGCCACTCAGCCACGCAACGCCACTCAGCCACGCAACGCCACTCAGCCACGCAACGCCACTCAGCCACGCAACGCCACTCAGCCACGCAACGCCACTCAGCCACGCAACGCCACTCAGCCACGCAACGCCACTCAGCCACGCAACGCCACTCAGCCACGCAACGCCACTCAGCCACGCAACGCCACTCACACACGCAACGCCACTCACACACGCAACGCCACTCACACACGCAACGCCACTCACACACGCAACGCCACACACACACGCAACGCCACACACACACGCAACGCCACACACGCAACGCCACACACACACGCAACGCCACACACGCAACGCCACACACACGCAACGCCACACACACATGCAACGCCACTCACACACGCAACGCCACTCACACATGCAACGCCACTCACACATGCAACGCCACTCACACACGCAACGCCACTCACACATGCAACGCCACTCACACATGCAACGCCACTCACACACGCAACGCCACTCAACCACGCAACGCCACTCACCCATGCAACGCCACTCACCCACGCAACGCCACTCACCCACGCAACGCCACTCAGCCACGCAACGCCACTCAGCCACGCAACGCCACTCAGCCACGCAACGCCACTCAGCCACGCAACGCCACTCAGCCACGCAACGCCACTCAGCCACGCAACGCCACTCAGCCACGCAACGCCACTCAGCCACGCAACGCCACTCAGCCACGCAACGCCACTCAGCCACGCAACGCCACTCAGCCACGCAACGCCACTCACACACGCAACGCCACTCACACACGCAACGCCACTCACACACGCAACGCCACACACACACGCAACGCCACACACACACGCAACGCCACACACACACGCAACGCCACACACACACGCAACGCCACACACACACGCAACGCCACACACACACGCAACGCCACACACACATGCAACGCCACTCACACATGCAACGCCACTCACACACGCAACGCCACTCACACACGCAACGCCACTCAACCACGCAACGCCACTCACACACGCAACGCCACTCACACACGCAACGCCACTCACCCACGCAACGCCACTCACCCACGCAACGCCACTCAGCCACGCAACGCCACTCAGCCACGCAACGCCACTCAGCCACGCAACGCCACTCAGCCACGCAACGCCACTCAGCCACGCAACGCCACTCAGCCACGCAACGCCACTCAGCCACGCAACGCCACACACACACGCAACGCCACTCACACACGCAACGCCACACACACACGCAACGCCACTCACACACAACGCCACACACGCAACGCCACACACACATGCAACGCCACTCACACATGCAACGCCACTCACACACGCAACGCCACTCACACACGCAACGCCACTCACACACGCAACGCCACTCACACACGCAACGCCACTCACCCACGCAACGCCACTCACCCACGCAACGCCACTCACCCACGCAACGCCACTCACCCACGCAACGCCACTCACCCACGCAACGCCACTCAGCCACGCAACGCCACTCAGCCACGCAACGCCACTCAGCCACGCAACGCCACTCAGCCACGCAACGCCACTCAGCCACGCAACGCCACTCAGCCACGCAACGCCACTCAGCCACGCAACGCCACTCAGCCACGCAACGCCACTCAGCCACGCAACGCCACTCAGCCACGCAACGCCACTCACACACGCAACGCCACTCACACACGCAACGCCACTCACACACGCAACGCCACACACACACGCAACGCCACACACACACGCAACGCCACTCACACACGCAACGCCACTCACACACGCAACGCCACTCACACACGCAACGCCACTCACCCACGCAACGCCACTCACCCACGCAACGCCACTCACCCACGCAACGCCACTCACCCACGCAACGCCACTCACCCACGCAACGCCACTCACCCACGCAACGCCACTCACCCACGCAACGCCACTCACCCACGCAACGCCACTCACCCACGCAACGCCACTCACACATGCAACGCCACTCACACATGCAACGCCACACACGCAACGCCACACACACACGCAACACCACACACACATGCAACGCCACTCACACATGCAACGCCACACACGCAACGCCACTCACCCACGCAACGCCACTCACCCACGCAACGCCACTCACCCACGCAACGCCACTCATCCACGCAACGCCACTCATCCACGCAACGCCACTCATCCATTTGCAAAACGAAAAATGTGAAACTCTTCTATTGCGAGACCTATTGCATTTTCAATGCTTGTTTTAATTGCAATCACTTGGCACACATTGTGTTTTTTACAGGGCTGCCAAGTTTGCCTATGTGTGACATTTCGATGTTTGAGGAGGGCTTATGAGTGACATAGTGCCGATTTAGGCGTGACATTTTGAGTGATACTTAATACTTACAGTTGCACAGCCTTTAATGTTGTTGAATACATTCTTTTTTATATAAATATTTGTATTCATTTCAAACGTTACAATACATGTCAGATCATCTTTTCAATTAACATGCATGACATTTCACTTTCAAACGGTAACCCCTTAACCGCATGCGCGCTGCGGCTATTTTCGCGCTGCGCGGCTTTTTTCAAAAAGCCGCGTTACATGACGAGCTCAGCTCGTCATCAGCGTGCGAGCGGCGCAACTGATGACGAGCTGAGCTCGTCATCAGCGCCCAAGTGGTTAATTTCGATATTTTCATGTATCTTTTCAACCGGTTCTTTTTTCTCCTGCTAGTTCAGAGGATGGAGAGATGCAGATTTCTCCTCTATATGAATTTAATTTTCCCCATTTCTTATCCCACTTTTTAGGGCAGCCACTACTTTTATAGACCTCCTTCTCTGCTACCATGCATTTATCCATTTCGTTCGTCCAATTTCTCGTTGTTGGTAGAGTCCCCCCTCCCCATCTCACAGCTATAGAATGTTTGGCTAGTGTAAGCCACAGGCTGACCCATTGTTGCTCAGTGCTAGTGAGATCTGTGGCGTCCCATACATTGAGCAGCCCTAGTTTGGGTGTGAGCATGATTTCTTTACCTACTGCGGTTTGCATTCGACATGTGATCTTCTCCCAGAATGATGTTATGTTTGAACAGCACCATAGCACATGATAGAATGTGGCTTCTTCAGTGCATTGCCGGAGACAGCGTGCATTTTCAATGGGGCCCACTTTGGTTAATATTGCCCCAGTCAAATATGTTCTGTGTAGAATTTTAAGTTGTATCAGGCGGAGTCTAAGTGGTATGCCTTCTTCACGTGGGGGCATTAGTGCAGTTTGCCACTCGTCGTCTTTAAGCGGCCCTATATCATCTTGCCATTGTTTTCGGAGTCATTTGAGTCGATCTGGTAGGTTATTGCACAGTTTTTGTTATATCATGGATATGGCTTTCTTGGTCATGGGCTCGGACAACAATCTATCCTCTAGTGGGGACGCTTCCGGCACCTCCCCCTCTGTAGGGAAGATCGCGTTGAGTGCGTGCCGGATTTGCATGTACCTATAACCTCCTGCTTGTCGAGATCATATTCCTTTTGCACAGGGCCGGACTGGCTACCGGGCAGTTAGGAATGCTGCCGAGCTGCTGCCTGATTTTACTGCACTGGGGGCAGATTACGTCCATGGAAACCTGCGCGAGCTTCGAAATACGGAAAGCAAAACGAATTTCGTTTAGCTCACGCAAGTCCCCATTAACGAAATGAGCAGCAGCTCAGCAGCATTCCTAACTGCCCGGTAGCCAGTCCGGCCCTGCTTTTGCAGGTCTGTGAAACGGAGGATTGTCCCTTTTTTTGACAGATCACCAACGTTGAGATTCTGATGGTTTTCCACTTGTCGAAGCACAGCTGAGTGCATAACATACCCAGTTTTTGTGTTGTCCATAGTGGGGTAGCTTGAGTTATAGTTGGGTGCCATCCAAGTGTTTTGTTTGCTTGGTGCCATAGACAAACCATGAGATTCATGGGGGTTGCTTGGAGTTTTTGTGTGGGTTTGGAATGTAGGGCCCTATTATATCCATCCCTTCCCATTTGTAATCTTTCCAAGTGAAGTGCAGGTTCTGTTCTGGGGCTGTATACCCATGTGTTAATAACTCCCAACTGGGCCGCCCAATAATAGAGTTTTAAGTTGGAAAGTGCTAGCCCGCCGTCATACCAGCTTCTAGTAAGCTTAAGCATCCCAATGAGCGGAACCTTACCATCCCAGAGTAATGTTCTAAGCTCATATTCTATTTTTTTAAATAGACATCGGAAACCCTGAATGAACTATTTTGGAGGATATATAGGAAACGCAGAAGGGCCAACATTTTGAACAGTGCCGCCCGTCCCAGTAGTTACAAGGACAGAGTCCTCCAGTATCGCACATCATTTTGCAGTCTGTGTAAGTGATGTTCTAGATTTTTGGTATAGAAAATGTCCAGGTCTGGGATGATATAGATACCTAAGTGTTAAAAACCCTCATCTTCTATTTTGAATTCACATTCTTTTGTCAGTTTTGGATTTCCCCCCAGAAGCGTAAAGATTACTGATATGGACAAGTGTCTCTTACAACAGGGGACAACCCCACCGAGTACACA
This sequence comes from Lissotriton helveticus, assembly GCF_964261635.1. Classification (NCBI taxonomy): domain Eukaryota; kingdom Metazoa; phylum Chordata; class Amphibia; order Caudata; family Salamandridae; genus Lissotriton; species Lissotriton helveticus. The sequence goes on from NC_136067.1 coordinate 1,050,889,836, forward strand.
CAACCCTGGTTGTTCAATGACTCCATGCTTTAAGGCCTTTATAGAGGCTTTAGCGCCAAATCCCAAGTAAGGCCAAAAAATAAAACCGGGATGTTTAACTGTAAAGCCCTGTGTTGATTCTCCAGTACTTAGTAAGAGCAGGCTTCTGTTCCTATCAGTGGCAGCTCCTCCGCTAAGGTGGAGGAGCGTCGCCCCACTGAGCAGGTCAAAGAGGAAAAAACAAAATGATAATAACTCATTGTTAGTACCATTTTATTTTTCCCCTAGCTCGTCTGGGTAGGGGCACGGTTGCTCTGCTCGCAGGGCAGGGGAGGAGTGTTTTGCCCACTCCAAGTGCTCTGGACGCTTTGGCTGGCCCTCTCGGGCCAGTCAAACCGTCATGCGCACGTTTCATGTTCTCTATGCAAGCTGCATTACATCCTGCATGGAGAACATGTCCAACCTCCCATCCTCTGGCTGTGAGCTCAGACCAACCACAACACTGCATTGCAGCACTGTGATTGGCTATCTGGAGGCTAGGAGCTGGGGGCTTCCTGCTTCATGCTTGCCTCCTTAAAAGCAGGGAAAGAGAGAGAGGAGGCAGCAGCGGCAGACAGCAGACAGGTATGTAGTTATTTTTCTTTTCTTTAGTCCTTCCCCCTCGCCCCGCGACCCACCTCACTACAACCATTAAATACCAGCCATCACTGGTTCCTATCTACTTTCCACCCTATTTTAACTATCCTATATCCTCAGAAATAGTACAAGCAAGGTGATCTGGGACAGCAGAATCACCAATGACACCAGATTAAAAAGCAGCAATGACTCTAGATTGTGCATGCAATGTGACAATATATACAGTTAATAAACAATACTGTATGACTGGCTTCAATACCAATTTTGATAAATTTACACAATTTAGGGACTGTATGGGGAAAGGAAATCCCACGATTGGACTGCAAAAACATACTGGAAGTAAAAGGGGATGTCTATGAATAAATCACCAAATTGGCCGAGCAGCGTCATCAGTGTATTTTAAAATACTAATCCTGGTAGACGCAGGGAACTGTTGGCATGCTTCAAATCATAAGGGTGGAGAAAAGCTTTTTTCTTTTTTTTTTTTAGCATTTGGGGAGAGTACTTTGAGTATTTTTAGACAATTAGGATCATCAAGAACCCTTTCTGCACCCAGCACCCCTAAGTCTCCTTAATGACACCCCTACCTGCTTTGATGTGGGGTTAGGGATGTGTTTTTAGGTCTCAGTCAGGCGCGGTCAGCAGTAGGAGTTCCTGCAGGGCGGTGACGTGGGGAGGGGGAGGGGCAGGGCGGGGGGGTAGTAATGTATGGATTACGGAGTTTAACAGGTAAGTAAACATATAAATAAATAAAACGAATTTCGTTGCGTGCACTGCATCACCAAATGCAGTGCAGTGCGCGCAACGGAATTCATTTTATTTATTTATATGTTTACTTACCTGTTAAACTCCGTAATCCATACATTACTACCCCCCACCCTGCCCCTCCCCACGTCACCGCCCTGCAGGAACTCCTACTGCCGACCGCGGCTGGTCTCAGTGAAGCTGTCGCGCGACCTATTGTTACCAAGTCTTTAAAATATGCACACAGTGGATTGTGGCTCCACCCAGAGGAATACTGCTCTCTAACCTCATGCTATTGGTTGGTGTATCAATCTATCTGTTATGAAGCGCATGCATTGCAATGGATGAGAGAGTACCCTGAATCATCACACATTAACTTATTCATCTTCTGGAAGCATTATATGCAGATGGCAATTGTTTTTCTTTTTTTCACAGATGCAGAATTTTCTGTAGAACTTTAATCAGGACTCAAAATGCCAGCGAAACTTATTGTCTTTGCAGTGCTTACCGTGCCTTGCTGTTGGAATAGGTTTTTAAGGTGAATTTGTTACTTACCAACTAACTTCACTGACGAACTTAACAACCCGCAAATGCCAATTAATATTTTATTTATGGCGCGTGCGGACAGTGCTTAGAATGTGACTCACACTTTAATAAAAATCTCAGGTTCGTTAAAAAAAACACGAATATAAGTTGCTGTGCTAATGTCCCGTAATACATCAGGAGCCTGGAAATAGATACATATTAGTAAGGGTAGTGCTCTCGATGGTTGTGGCAGAGATTGGGTTCGTATTTCCGTCTGCACATTTAAATATAGTAATACTGTAACTTAGCTCGGCAGCTGACAGACTATGTAGACATAGTTTTGTCTTTAGGATATGTTCTTTATTTGTGCCGTCTTCAACTAAAACGGTCTTCACCACATACAAATGGAAACAGCGACATCAAGCGGCACAACTTATTTAGCATCCCCGCCGTGTAAATAAATCTCAGACGTTAAAGTAAATCGATTTGACCGGGTTCTCTGTCTTTGAAGACGTTATCACATTTGTTTTATACTGACACATAATACTTACTTAAGCAGTCGAAAAAATATGGATTTTAGATCAATTAAAGGAAAAAGTGTCGGGTCCATTTATTTGGCCCGGGTTGATACGGTTTCGCAAGCCACGTTCACAGCAAAAAACAAGCACACTGTCTTGCGAAATAATTTTCTGCATTAGTTCATACTAAACAACGCAATTTACGAGCACGTCATCTAGGAGATTGCATGCACAGGTCTTTTCACAGAACCATTAAGATGTGTGTTCTATGAACCTAAATATTAATTAAAGATTATAGCTTCAGTTGTGTAGTAAATCGAGAATCACTTGTCCTGCTTAAACCCTGGTTTTGCAGGTCGAGGGGGTGGTATCTCCCAAAATATGACCCTCATACACGTGTATGTTGGAAACTTTCTTTGAGCGGTATATACTGTATCCCCGCTTGAATACACGTGCGTGCGTAATCATTGGATCATTTTTTGTGTGTGCACCCTCCACCAGGAGGTTTTGCCTTAGGTTTAAGGCAGTAGTGATGGTGGAATAGTGGGGGATTTGTGGTGGTTTCGTTTCTTTAAAAAAGTCCGGACAGCCAGAAGAAGGAAAGTTTAATAAATCTGGATTCGGACTGTAAATAAAATGATATTAGGTGCACCTTCGAATTAATGAGGAATTCAAGTGCACATTTTGTAAGGTTTTAAAAGGAGGTCAACATGTTTCAGCCTTGGGTAGTCAGTAGATCTATAGGCTTTCGTCAGGACCAATAGGGGTAAAAATAGTGAATATTGTGAGAAGAATAAAGGGTTATTAACCTGATTCTTCATGAATTTAAGGCTTCATTGTACCTTATTTCGATTAAGTTCCGGGTGAGCAGAGGCAGAGTCAGCACATGCTGCCAGGACAGAGTAGAAGGCACTAAGTAAGGCCTCGCTCGTCCAGCCCTAACTCCCCGAGGAAGAAATTTCTTAATCGAAATAAGGTACAATGAAGCCTTAAATTCACAAAGAATCAGGTTAATAACCCTTTATTCTTCTCACAATATTCACTATTTTTACCCCTATTGGTCTTGACGAAAGCCTATAGATCTACTGACTACCCAAGGCTGAAACATGTTGACCTCCTTTTAAAACCTTACAAAATGTGCACTTGAATTCCTCATTAATTCGAAGGTGCACCTAATATTATTTTATTTACAGTCCGAATCCAGATTTATTAAACTTTCCTTCTTCTGGCTGTCCGGACTTTTTTAAAGAAACGAAACCACCACAAATCCCCCACTATTCCACGATCACTACTGCCTTAAACCTAAGGCAAAACCTCCTGGTGGAGGGTGCACACACAAAAAATGATCCAATGATTACGCACGCACGTGTATTCAAGCGGGGACACAGTATATACCGCTCAAAGAAAGTTTCCAACATACACGTGTATGAGGGTCATATTTTGGGAGATACCACCCCCTCGACCTGCAAAACCAGGGTTTAAGCAGGACAAGTGATCCTTTCCCCTTCCTGATTATGAGTATATACAACGGAGACTGAAAGGATTCTCACTCTGCCTCCCCCACCCTTATGATTATACACGTAAATCGAGAATCCGCAGTGTGCTAAAGGCAACAATATGAAGCTAGTAATTTGTGGCAAAAAACAAATAAGCAGTTAAACATCTTAGTTTCTAACACAGTTGATTTTGATAATGTGTCGTAACATGCAGAGATAGTTCTGCTTTTGAGTAAATAAACTATAGTCATGCACAAATAAACATACAAAAATTGTTCACACTGACCGCATCAAACATTCTGGGATGCCGAAATTCTCCTGACCATATGTTTCTGTGGAATAACCTGTTGGAATCTATTTCCACGTCAATCACTACCTTTCTCCCATCCCCCCTCACCATATGCCATAATAGGCTAGCTTTCAAATTCTCACATATACAAAGCCTGTTGATATCCTCATTACCTTCAAAGTCACTAGATAGTATGGTGACATCTTCTCACCCACCAGTGAGAAATACCTCTCCAGAGAAGACTCGCCCCCATTCTCAACATATTCAATCTCTCCGTGGCACAGATACACTCAGGGACAGGCTCAGTCACCTGCTACTGAACACAAAAGTATCCCAGACCAAGATTACCCCAACACATACTGAGCCATCAAACACCTAACTTTGCTTGGAAAGTATAAGACTGCCATCTGTGTAACCTTGACCTTGGGTGTGCACTCCATGTTTGTGGTATTGAACTCGTAGATGTTTATATCAAATGTTGAGATTGTGACTGGACTGAGAAATCAGCAAAAAAACGTCTGCTCAGGAGCGGCCAGTGTTCTTGGTAGCGAGCAATTACCTGTTGTACAGCTAAACTGGTGAACCTGAAGATAACTATATTGTATATTTTTAGTCTGACCTTAATACTTGTCTGCAGCAATATATGTCTTATTTACATTGGTGGGAACAAGCTAAAGCTAAGCAATGAAGCATTCTGCAATACCAAGACTGACTGAAGCTACAAGACAAAGAGGCCCTGGTCACTTCAACTGGGTCTGAACAACAGGACAGCATCAGGATCAAGCTCATCCATCTCCTTGAAGTGAGGAGTGATCTGATGAAGGTGGAGCTGTGTCGCTGCCAAAATGGCGGAGGACAACAACTGGACTCTCTGACCTGTTGAGAGTGTACCTTCCCTCTGCTGACGCTAATTCACAGAAGCACAGTTGGGGCAGGGACAGTGTGGTTCCCAGCTGTCTTATAAGTACTTGCGTGCCATGTGTATATAATATTCACCCAAAAAAACAAAGGTTACAGGGATGTTATAGTTATGAAAAATAATTTTTAAAAATGTAGAAATTCACTGAAAAAAACAAAAGTTACAGGGACTTTATTGTTTCGCTCAGATTTCCCTCGCACAAAACCATTGAATGTCAGCAGTTATAGTTACATGAGTTAACTATAACTTACGCCCCTGCAATACGCTGCTTATGCCCTCACATATTACATCACTCATAAAATGGTCAGTGATATCACTGATGATGTCACTGATGACATCATTCAGTGACTGTAAGTGTGTTGTAAATGTTTCTGAGACTTAAAGATACATTCTAAGTTACTGCATAAGTTAAATTGCTATTCTTTTTGAACTACTAATAAGTTATACTGTTTCTAACATATGTCATCTGAGTGGCTGTGGGACTGTCTCAGTGTGGGAGTGGGTGTGTAAGTAGATGAATGGGTGAGTGAGTGTGTGAGTAGCTGTATGGGTGAATAAGTGGGTGAGTGAGTAGATGTATGGGTGAGTGAGTGACTTTGTGGCTGTGTTGGTGATTGAGTGGGTGTGTGAGTGGCTGTATGAGAGAGTGAGTATGTGTATGAGTGGCTGAATTGGTGACTGAGTGGCTGTGAGTGGCTCTATGGGTGGGTAAGTGTGTGTGTGAGTGGCTGTATGGGTGGCTGTGTGAATGGCTCTATGGGTGAGCCATTGCGTGTGTAAGTGGGCGTATGGGTAAGTGAGTGGCTGCTTGAGTCATGCATGGGTAAGTGAGTGAGAGTAGGAGTGGCTGTTTTGCACAGTATGTACCTGTGTGAGTGGCTGTATAGGTGAGTGAGTGGGCATGTTAGTACTTGTATAAATGTGTGAATGGGTATGTAAGTCGTTGTGTGGATGAGTGAATGGATGTGAATGGTTGTATGGGCGAGGGAGGAACTCTGTTAGAAGCTGTATGGGTGAGTGAGTGGCTGAATGGGTGAGTGAGTTGTGTGAGTGGCTGTATGAGTGAGTAATTGGGTGTGTGTCAGTAGTTGTATGGGTGTGGAAATGTGTATGTGAGTGGTTGTGTGAGTGTATGAGTGGGTGTAGGAGAGGCTGTATTGGGATGTGAGAGGGAGTGTGACTGGTTCTGTGGATGATATCATCAGTGATACAAAAGGGGGTGGTGATGGACGGAGCATCTAAACCAATCAAACACTCACACCCAGTCAAAAGATCTGGGTTTGATCCATCACCGTTCTTTAGCCCACTCCGCCACCCCAGTTCAGACATGGCTATATGCAAATCAGTCTGACCCTGTGCCTCATGGGAACAGTCCAGCCTGAACTGCCAAGCCATGCCTTCCCTGGACCGGAAACAAGCTTCCGAGGACCGGTTTCTGGCATTCCAGCCGTCTTCAGCCCGGCTTGCTTGAATCCAGTGGCAAAGTGAGCAAGGGACTCACGTCTGAGCATAGCCTGCCACACTTATGGCGGCCAAAGCGGTACAAAAGGGGGTGGTGATGGACGGAGCATCTGAACCAATCAAACACTCACACCCAGTCAAAAGATCTGGGTTTGATCCATCACCGTTCTTTAGCCCACTCCGCCACCCCAGTTCAGACATGGCTATATGCAAATCAGTCTGACCCTGTGCCTCATGGGAACAGTCCAGCCCGAACTGCCAAGCCATGCCTTCCCTGGACCGGAAACAAGCTTCCGAGGACCGGTTTCTGGCATTCCAGCCGTCTTCAGCATGGCTTGCTTGAATCCAGTGGCAAAGTGAGCAAGGGACTCACGTCTGAGCATACCCTGCCACACTTATGGCGGCCAAAGCGGTACAAAAGGGGGTGGTGATGGACGGAGCATCTGAACCAATCAAACACTCACACCCAGTCAAAAGATCTGGGTTTGATCCATCACCGTTCTTTAGCCCACTCCGCCACCCCAGTTCAGACATGGCTACTGGGGTGGCAGAGTGGGCTAAAGAACGGTGATGGATTAAACCCAGATCTTTTGACTGTGTGTGAGTGTTTGATTGATTCAGATGCTCTGTCCATCACCACCCCCTTTTGTACCGCTTTTAGCCGCCATAAGTGTGGCAGGGTATGCTCAGACGTGAGTCCCTTGCTCACTTTGCCACTGGATTCAAGCAAGCCGGGCTGAAGACGGCTGGAATGCCAGAAACAGGTCCTCGGAAGCTTGTTTCCGGTCCAGGGAAGACATGGCTTGGCAGTTTGGGCTGGACTGTTCCCATGAGGCACAGGGTCAGACTGATTTGCATATAGCCATGTCTGAACTGGGGTGGCAGAGTGGGCTAAAGAACGGTGATGGATTAAACCCAGATCTTTTGACTGGGTGTGAGTGTTTGATTGATTCAGATGCTCTGTCCATCACCACCCCCTTTTGTACTGCTTTTGGCCGCCATAAGTGTGGCAGGGTATGCTCAGACGTGAGTCCCTTGCTCACTTTGCCACTGGATGCAAGCAAGCCGGGCTGAAGACGGCTGGAATGTCAGAAACCGGTCCTTGGAAGCTTGTTTTCGGTCCAGGGAAGACATGACTTGGCAGTTCGGGCTGGACTGTTCCCATGAGGCACAGGGTCAGACTGATTTGCATATATTTGATTGATTCAGATGCTCTGTCCATCACCACCCCCTTTTGTACCGATATCATCAGTGATGTCATTTGAAATCTCATCAGTAATGTAATCAGTGATGTCACTGACCATTTCATAAGTGATGTAATATGTGAGGTCATAAGCAGTTCATTGCGGGTGCATACGTTATAGTTATCTCAGGTAACTAGAACTGCTGAATTTGAATGCTTTTTGTACAAGTGAATTTGAGCCTAAATATAACATCCCTATAACCTTTGGTTTTTATAAAGTGAATTTCAAAGGTGTTTTATAGAATTTTCTAACTATAACTTCCCTTTGGTTTTTTTCAGTGACTTTCTACTTTTTTTCTCATGAATTTCAGAGGTTTTTCAATGTTATTTCCTAAGTATAAGGTCCCTGTAACCTTAGGGTTTTTTTGTGAATGTTGAAGGTTTTTAAAATGTTATTTCTTAACTGTAACATCTAAACTTTGTTGGTAGGTGCATGATTGCCTGCATGGGTCTGGGACTGGGTGTGTGAGTGGCTGTATGGGTCTGTGATAGAGTGTTGGTGGCTCTATGAATCTGTTAAGTGGGTGTATGAGTGGCTGTATGTGTGTGTGAGTGGGTGTTTGGGTAGTTCTATGGGTGTGTGAGTGGGTATGTGAGTGGCTGTATGAGTCTGTGATTAGGTTTATAAGTGGTTGTATGGGTCTGTAAGTGGGTATGTTAATGCCAGTATGGGTCTGTGAGTGGGTGTGTGAGTGCTGTATGGATGTGAGTGTATTTGTGGGTGTGTGAGTGGCTGTATGTGTCTGTTATTTGAAATTAGTAAGGTGGATGGGGCAAGGCCAAATAGGCGAAGCCTCCAGGTAATTTTCCACTTTTGCATACTCATAGTCATTTATAGGAAAAACCATGGACTCTGCTCTCAACAGGGAAGGCCAAGAGTTAGTTCATTAGTCACAGTCACTACAGACTGAACACTTGCTTTGCCATCGCCAAGCCCCCGAAGCTAGGATCATTTGTTCTTTACAGAAGTGGAGCTTCAACTGGTACACCTCCTATGTTTATATTTGCAAGTGCTTCCCATTGAGGTTTAATTTCTGTGAAAGGAATATCAGGGACTGACAGGAACCTCACCTGCCCATCTATCAAACAAGAGTTCAAAGTTTTGCACGAAATGTCTTCCCAACTGGAATAGTTTCTAATGGTTAATTATAAAGTGCTACTTAGTTGGGTAAATGTCTAGAGTGTATTCCACACTAAAACTGCATATTGGACCATGAGTAAATATCTCCAGCGACCTTGTATGCATTTCAGCATTGTGACTCTTCCTCGTGGGTCTTCAAGAAATCTGTGATAACATTAATCCTCCTATAGCAAAGACAATGAGACTACATAGAGGTGAATCTCCACCAAACAAGGGTACTTCTACTTAGCTATATGAAGCAAGTGCTTCAGTGTTTCGTGACGATCTCCTCATATTGTTTGCCATCAAGAAGGATCACCAAAATCGGCAGGAATCGCGCTGGGGTTGGGGGGGCTTTGGTAAGGTATCCATCATCCTGGTAAACGGTGGGAAGACCTTTGTGTACTACTGAGGTGGATGAGGCGAGGCCAAACAAGCGGAGCTTGAAGGTGATTTTGCACATTTGAATACTTGTAGTCATTTAAAGGGAGAACCATGGGCTCTACTCTCACCAGGAGAGACCAAGAAAGAGCCCACTCGTCACATTCACTACAGATTGCATTCTGATAGAGCAACAATGTATTTACTGAACCTATATGTATAACACTGCTCTACTATATGACTCTTGCGAAAAACTGCTGTGGTTCAGCCCAAGACAACATGCACTAATCAAGGCGATCTCAGGACTTACGTACTACCTCAATACTGCACAGCACACTTGGAGTTTCGAACCAATATGTATAACAAGATAACAGGCTCTATTTTATGACTCCTGCAAAAAAAACTGCTGTAAAGCACTCCAATACCCCCGGGTCTGGTCAGCGCTATATAAAACTCCTTAAATAAATACAAATAAAACTTGCTTCACCTCCACCAAGCCCAGGAAGTAAGGATCATTTGTCCTTTACAGAAGCGGAGCTCCAACTGGGGCACCTCCTATGTTTAAATTTGTAAGTGTCTCCCGTTGAGGTTTAATCTTTGTGAAATGAGCTTCACGGCCAAAACTTGATGGGGGAGGGGTGATGTGCGGCCCCCCTCTCCGAGCTGATTTAAGCCCTGGGGAAACAAATCCCCAGGCCCCAGCCTCTTTATGCTGGGTGCCCTGGAGCCCACCCAGGGCACCAAGTGTGCAACGTTGGAAACCGCAGGGGAGCCTCAATGCCTCCGCGGTCCCTAGCAGCTACCCCCCACCCCCACCGGGAGCTAACATTGCTTCTAAACGTATGGAACAGCAAGAAATGCTGCTCCCTGCATGTGGGAGCAATCCTTTCATCTGTTTTCTTGCCCGCTTGACAATAGGCAGGAAAATAGGCAGGAAAACAGATGAATAGTCTGCTTCCAGCTAGTGGGAGCAGTTGTTTTGCTCCCGCCCACTGAGAGCAGACTTACTGTTTGCATTGCTTGATGGCAGCTGTGAAAAATCCTGCAAAGCGAAACCAAACCGCTATCTTCTGAGGGTGAGCACCTCGGCAGCTATCAGAAGCCGGCCCTGGGGGTCGGCAGTCCCCAGGGCCATTAGTGGCTCCAGGAACGGCCGCCCTTGCTCCCCCTCTTTTCATTTTCAAGGGCCTATCTGGAGAGGTGGTGGTGCCCTTGGGTGAGAACAGCCCGGAAGAGGGGCCCTTCCTTCCAAAGAAATAAGAAAGCCCCCAGGGAAGTGGTGCCTGGGGTCATAAATGGCCCAGGAGGGGGGCCGCACGGCTGCCCCCTCTGGTATTTGAATTTGTGGCCAAAGGGAGGTGGTGGTCCCTGGGGCCCTTAAAGGGCAACAGAGGGGGTCTGCGAGGCCCCCCACAAATATATTAATAAATCCCCAAGGAGGTGGTGGTGGTCCCCGTTGCTCCTAGGAGCTGCTGCTGGCGGGCAGACTAAATTTCACCCGCCATCCTAATGGGCCCCTTTGTCCTTTTCTAGCTCAGGTGGATGGAACTGTGCTAATCCTATGCTTAAAACTTTGTTAGAAAAACAGATGTTTGAGACAAGCAGAGTGTCACTGGGGTTGTAGGGTGTTCTATACAGACCTACTCTATATATTTAAGTATCTTGATTAAAAAACTCGAAAGTGACTCATGGTAGTTATGTAATTACAGAAATTAAAGATCAGCTAATCACTGCTTGTAGCTAAAACATCTTTATCCTAATATTAAAGGACAGATGAAAAAGTTGATTAGCAATGTGCCTTGTTCCATGTTAATTGTTTAGAGAGGTAGACCAGAGAGTCTCCTTCTTTGTATGGTCTGGCCTTTGCCTCAGGATTAAACTATTTACAGTAACATCCCAGTATGATCAGGGAAGTCAGGCTCTGTCAGATTTCTAGTGTCACTATAGAGCCACATAATAAGATGTTCATCAGCTTTGACAAAAGTCTATTAAGATCCAACAATTCTAATACAGAGCTGTAATTCTCAAGAGCCGCAAACTGGAAAAATGGAGCACTCTGTGGATTGCCTAATGATGCTCCCTGATGCTGGTTTCGCCAGTATGTGTACTAAATTGTTTATGTGTACTCAATTGTGCTGTGGCGGGGTGTGACAATAGTTGGGGGACAGATGGCTGAGTGGAAGCAAAACCACTCCCTGCAAACGTCTTCCTCGTGGTGGAGTTAGTTGTGCATGTTTGCAATGTTGTGGAATGCTTGCAATTCGTTTTCTGGTTTTGGATAGGTGGCCAGTGTCATACTGCAGGGTGTTGGGGAGTTGGAAATGTTTGACTTTGCTGGTACAGGGCACAATTCTACACACTGGACTCAGTACCTGATGGGTGGCATGAATGTAATGCCGGAGGGAGGACCCAAAAAGACAGGTCATAATGCTAATGCTAGGACATGCCGCCCAGAAGCCCCTACACCTTAGTTAGCTGGAACGTGAGGGGTATGGGGTCTTCTGCGAAGTGGCACAGAATCCTCTCATATCTCTGGTGTAGGGTGTGGACGGCATAGCCCTTCTACAGGAGACACGCCTTATTGGTGGGGAGGTGGGCACTCTAAGATGGAGATGGAGGTGTAGTGTATTCCCCACAACCTTTTCCTCGTACGCTTGCGGTACTTTGATCTGGGTCAGTCGGGGTCACCCTTGGACATAATGTCCGATTATAATGACAGGGTGGAGAGATATGTGTTCCTTATGGGGCGCATCAATGGGGTTGAGCTGGTGCTGGGTAGCATGTATGCATCGAACATTCACCAAATACCTTTTTATGACTTGCTGACCCCGCTTTTTGCACTCACACCAGAAATACCAACACTCCTTGTGGGGGACTATAGAACTGCTGATCCGACCCTGGACCGGTCCACTTCAGCCCTGCCAGACTCTCCGACGGGGAGACTTGCAGCGGACTTTCGGGGTGGTGGTGCGCCCAATGGGGTTTTCTAGATGCATGGTGAGAGAGACATGTGCACCTGGAGGAATACACTTATTATTCAATGGTTCAGGACCTGCATATCCACCTTGATGGTTGTCTATACAGCTCAGTTGTTCACAGGGCTATCATCAGGGTTGAACATTTAGTGTGCACACTTTCCACAACCCAGTACACCTTAGTCTGACATAGGGGAGATGCATTTCGGCAATACCAACATAGAAGCTGACAGCCTCGTCCTTATTGGAGTCCACCTTCTGAGAACCTATAGCAACTACCAAAGGGGAGTATTTTATTAAAAATGCAGGCTCCACAGGGAATTTAGTCACTGAATTGGAGGCGTTCAAGGTAGTGGGCCAGGGTTTTTGAATAGGCAAATCGGTCAGGCTGCGTAGGCTGCTCAATGATTTGCTTGCAGCCCTGGAAAATGAGTTGGCAAATGTTACGCGTTCCCTGCCTATGGACCCGGCAGTTCGCCTCAGATTGCTGGAGCGAGGGGAAGAGATCATGCTGGTCAACGAACAGTTGCACTCCCTCGTCTGGAGAGGATACCTAGATAGTTTGCATGCAATTGGAGGGGGATGGGTAGGCTGCTGGCCTGACTGATATGCAGGGACCAGCGCGGCCAAACCACAACCCAAATAAAACACAGTCAGGGCCATCTTGTGTACTCACAGATTGACATACTGCACATGTTTATGACCTACTATAAGGATTTATATGTGAAGTGATATGCAGTAAGCACACCAGTGTTTCTAAGTATGCCCTACACTGTGCATCCACCCACCACTGACGCAGAGGCGCAACTACAGCCAAATTTCAGGGGGGGTTAAGAAAAAATTTCGGGGGGGCTGAACCTTTAATCAGTAGGCAGAGTGGAGCTGCAATGCCTCCAACAAGGGGCGGAACAACAGCAAGGCCTAATTAGCATTCAAATGGTCTTTTAAAGACCTGTGAAACGTTTGGGTGTGGCTGTGTGTGTGCCCGGGATCTATCTCATCCCGGGCTGCCACACACGACGGGGGGGGGGGCTGAAGCCCGGTGAGTTCAAGGGGCGTTGCGCGCCTGCACTGACGTCACTGGTCAGGTGACGCAGTAATAATAAAAGTGGCCGAGCGCACGTGCTCGTGGCCAGTTGCCCCCAGTATCCCACTGTGTCTGTGTCTGCATTATTTCCAGCATGCGGGCCTAGCGCCCGACTCTATAATATGGAGCACAACTGGAGCCCTCAGCAGCAGTGCTACATGTGCTGCTGGGCAGAGTGCAGCACGGGCATCTAGGCAGGGATGATCAGGAGGAACTTGGGGGTCACACTTTTGAGGAAAGATCAGGGTCACCATTACAGAACTGGCAAGAGACAATACCCCGGGCACGGACGTCCTCGATGCTGAGTTCTACCAAACATACATGCTTGCGGTAATTTGATCTGGGTCAGTCGGGGACTCGCCTTGGACTTAATGTCCGATCACACTGACAGGGCGGGGAGATATGTGTTCCTTATGGGGCGCCTCAAATGGGGTTGAGCTGGTGATGGGTAGCATGTATGCCCCGAGCAGTCACCAAATACCTTTTTATGACTTGCTGACCCCGCTTTTGCCACTCACACCAGACATACCAACACTCCTGGTGGGGGCCTATAATAAGATTGCCGAGCCTGGACCGGTCCACTTCAGCCTCCTGGACTCTCCGACGGGTAGACTTACAGCGGATTTTCGGGGTGGTGCGCCCACTGGGGTTATTTAGACACATGGTGAGAGAGACATGTGCACCTGGAGGAATACACTTATTATTCAATGGTTCAGGACCTGCATATCCACCTAGATGGTTGGCTATACAGCCCAGTTGTTCACAGGGCTGTCATCAGGGTTGTACATTTGGCGCGCACACTTTCTGACCACAGCCTAGTATGCCTTAGTCTGACATAGGGGAGATGCATTTCGGCAATACCAACATGGAAGCTGACAGCCTCGTCCTTATTGGAGTCCACCTACCAAGAACCTATAGCGACTACCATATGGGAGTATTTTATTAAAAATGCAGTGTTGAATAACTGGAAGGACACAGCAAAGGCCACCTTTAAAGCCTGGTTCAACTGGGTCATTTTCCTAAGGGGAGCCGACACCATAACGTCCAACAGCCAAAGGGACTCAGGGAAAAAGAGCGAGATATGGCTGTCACTAGACAACTACTTGTCCTCTCACAAGCCACCCTAAACACTCAGACCAGACAATACTACAAAACGCACACATGCACCCTACTCAACAACATAATGTGCCTACGTCTCTCTACTTCGGACACCTTTCTTCTTCTGATCTTCTATCTCCTCACATCACCAGGGGGGCGGAAAGATAACCATACTGGTTGGCAAAGGGACACGGGGGAAACTGGAACGTGCAAGAACGGAGAGAAGAAGATGAAACAAACTGTAGAATGGACTGTCAAGAGCCAAACTAATTAAAGCCAATGTATACAATGCTTGACAACCCCCCTCCCCCCCCCCCCCAAGGGGCTTTTTCTTCTTTCTTTTTCCCCATGTGTTTCACCCAGTACCATGTAAAAAAAAAAAAAAAAAAAAATGCAGTCTCCACACGGAATTTAGCCACTGAATTGGAGGCGTTCAAGGTAGTGGGCCAGGGTTTTTGAATAGGCAAATCGGTCAGGCTGCGTAGGCTGCTCAATGATTTGCTTGCAGCCCTGGAAAATGAGTTGGCAAATGTTGAGCGTTCCCTGCCTACGGACCCGGTAGTTCGCCTCAGATTGCTGGAGCGAGGGGAAGAGATCATGTAGGTCAACGAACAGTTGCACTCCCTCGTCTCGAGAGCATACCTAGATAGTTTGCATACGATGGAAGGGGTGTGGGTAGGCTGCTGGCCTGGCTGATATGCAGGGACCAGGGCGGCCAAACCACAAATAAAATAAAACACAGTCAGGGCCAACTCGTGTATTCTCAGACTGACATACTGCACGTGTTTATCACCTACTATAAGGATTTATATGGAGAACAACCGGAGCCCTCAGCAGCCGCGCTACATAGGGCAGAGCGCAGCTCACGCATCTAGGCAGGGATGATCAGGAGGCACATGGGGGCCCCATCCTGGAGAAAAAGATCACGGTCACCATTACAGAACTGGAAGGGGGCAAGTTCCCAGACACGGACGGCCTCGCTGCTGAGTTCTACCAAACGTACACAGGGGATTTAACACTGTGGATTGCGGCCCTATATGCTCACTCGTTGGAGGTGGGCACTTGCCGGCCACTGCACAGGAGGCCCTCATTGTCTCAGTGCCCAAGCTAGCAGGGATCATAATGAGGTAGGAGTATATAGACCTCTATCGATGTTAAACATGGACTACAAGATACTGAGTAAGGTCTTGGCGGGGAGGTTGCATGGCCACCTTTCTGCCTGGTTCACTCGAACCAGAATGGCTTCATCCCTCAGCATAATACCTGATACAATATCTGCTGAATGTTTCGCATCATGGCTGAGACGCCTGAAGAATAGACCTGGTGAGCCCAGCCTTTTATGTGAACTTGCGCAAGGCTTAGACACCCTGGGATGTGCCTACATACAGAAGGTAATGCAGAGAATGAACTTGGAACCCCCAATGGGGCCGGTGGATTGCCCTCCTCTACGTGGACGCAGGAGCCAGAGGGAAATGTGGGGTGGCATTTCCAAATCCTACAGTGTATTTCAGGGAATGCAGAAGCGCTGCCCTGCCTCACCCATGCTCTTTGCCCTGGAGGGGGAACCCTTTGCCAGTGTAATGAGGACCGAGGGGATTCCCTGGGGGACACCAGGGCAAGCTGACATACATGTGGTGTCCCTATATGCGGACAACATGCTGGTTTATTTGCGATGCCATGACCTGGGCCTACCGTGGTGTATGTCCATACTGGAGAACCTGGTTGCCACCCTAGGCCTTACAACTACCTGTGAAAAGACGTATGGCAATCCCCCTGTTCCTGGTCGGGTGCGCCTTCTGCCGTCTTGGACCGACATAATCAGTGAGCTCCAACAAGGCTGAAATATTTGGGGGTGCGTGTCATGAAGACACATGGGAGGCTAACCTGGGGGGGGGCTTCACTGTGGACAGTTAGAGGCAGCATCACATTTTGGCACCCCCTGAGGCTCCCTATTATGGCGAAGGCTGCCCAATTTGGGTTAAGAATACATTTCGGGAGCATAAAGCTACGTCAAGGAAAGTCATTAAACTTACAGAGCCCACAGTAAGGCCTCATATTTTCTTGATAATTAGTTCTGGCTTGCAACCTTATCTTGGTTTGGTTCACCATGCTTACTAACGTGACCTTTCATTTAGATTCAGCTCCCTCCAAATGTGGGGTAGAGCCCGTCCGGCTATGATTAGCAAGCTGTGCGAGAACTCGATG
Organism: Lissotriton helveticus; assembly: GCF_964261635.1. NCBI lineage: Eukaryota > Metazoa > Chordata > Amphibia > Caudata > Salamandridae > Lissotriton > Lissotriton helveticus. The sequence continues at coordinate 1,050,906,512 of NC_136067.1, forward strand.
ATGAAGCATGCCACACAATTGTGTTGGTGAGAGTCATTTTGATAAAACCTAGTTTCTCCTAGATTTTGTGTTGAGAATAGGAGAGGGATATCTTTCAATAACTTATGTGTGACATCCCTATTTGTGTAACGGAAGGTTCTAGATCACCTATATGTGAGTCTCATATTCGAAATACGTTTGCCTTTTTATCATATCCATCCTGCTATCAGACTATACCGGTGCTCATATTAGAATCCCCAAGTCACCCACCTCTCCCAGTAACCCATTAGCAAATGTATATATGCAGGGGCAATGCATAAGCCCTTAGCTGTGTCTCATGCCTAGGACCTGTAAATAGAAATCACGATTAAAGATGAAGTGGTTATGATGTAAAATACATTCATTTTTTCTAACAGCATCTCTCTTTGTTGATAAAAACCTATCAAGTGATAATACAAGAAATATATTAATGCTTACCGTTCCTCCATGGTTTCATATTAATTTAAAAAGAGGTCATGTCTTAAGTAACAGGTATGCACTTTGATTGATAGAGCGGTCCTTCCAACCTGTGTAACATATTTATAGTGTCACTGCTATAGGAAGGTAAAAGATTTCTATATGGGGACAAAATCCTATTCATCTAGATCAATGGTCATCAACAGACACCCTACACTGAAAACTATGAGGCTACCTCAACAGCTTTGGATTGATTTGTGCATTTAGGTAAGGGGTATAGTGTAGGGTCTACTAGAAACTAATTTTTCAAAGAACATAGATCTTCATAGCTCAAAAGACTTTCACTCAACCAGTTGGTCTATCTAGTAGGTTTATGTGACTATATTACATAGCAAGAAGTAGAACTTTTGAACGTTAACAATAAAGGTGTGACCATCCTTATCACAGGGTTTCATGATAATCGTCATCTCTCCCCAATCCTATAATTGCTTCTGATTGTCTTTTGGATATATTGTAATTGACGGTCATTTAAACATAGCCCACGTCTTTCCAAACCACTTCTTTATATATCTTAATCAACAGCTATTTAATTTTCCCATGACAGAAGGTAGAACATGCTTTCAATCCAAATACTGTCCATAGGTCCCACAACCTGTCTTCCACCACCTCATATATGTGGTAGAGGTAAAGACATGGGCAAATGCTGCAAGAAAAAGTGGTGCAAGAAGGAAAAAAGGAAGGAGAAAGGTGGAGCAGTCCTGGTGCCAGAGGAGCAGTAAAATATTTAAACATGAAAGAATACAGCTCCTCGTGTCTCTTAAAAAACAAACAAAAAGTCAGAATCTCAGTGGGGTAAATAAACAAAAACATATAAAAATGTCATAATTATTCTAATCATAAAGCACAGCCAAAGCTAAGAAAGTTATCCAGAACTTATTGAACTGAAACAACCTGAAAGGATTGGAGTTCTATATTGGGATCTATAGTAAATATTGTACGGAGAACACATTTATTAAAGAAATGACTTATATGATAACCATTTCATTTTTTCATATAACTATCTTCTCTACCCCTGCATGTTGTGAGTTCTTAAAAAAAATGCTTTATTCCTTTGTTATCGATATTTTAACTGTTAACTAGCAGACCTTTGACTGTTAAGCAAAGATGACATTGGAGGTTATTCAACCATATCAAGAATATATTTAGCACATGTGAAATGTATATGATGCATGTTCGAAGCTTAGGGCCTCATTTAAATTCTGGCATATGGGTTAATCCATCACAAGAGTGACGGATATCCCGTCCGCCGAAGTATAAATCCCATTCTATCCTATTTATATCACAGTTGTGACGGAGTAACCCGTCTGCCGAGATCTAAATCAGGCCCTTAGTCAGGACTGCATGTTGTACATATTTTGTAGGTGTTCCTAGTCATGACTAACGCCCACAACAAATAACTGTTTCGCTTCGTTAGAGACAAATTCTGTTCTGTTCCAGTACCTTCCCAAATGAATTGGCCGGCGATCCGCTTCAAGAACTTGAACCAGAAGGTTTCCTTGAAGGGCTCATCCAGCAGGACCTCGCAGATCCAAAGAGAGGGCTCCAGAGTGGAGAGAGGCACCTGAGTGGGCTTCATGGGCACAGCTCCTTGAGGGTCCCAGTGCCCCATCTCCTGCCGAGAGCCAAGCATGAATAGCTCAATGTCGGTGCAATCCACTGTCAGGATGACTCCAAAGCGGAATAGGAGCTGCTGCATTCTCAAAGAGAGGAGGGCAAAAGGACCAGCACCAAGCAAACCCAGTGCCAACAGCAAGTGGGAAATACAGGGGGTGTGTTCCAGTTCCTTGAGTTTTCTCAATAATCAGCAAACGAAGGAGGTCCGGATGATACCTTTCAACCAACATATGTTTGTGGTAAGCACTGAAATGTTATGATCAAACATCCAATTCTGTACTGAAGAATTTGTTTAGTAGTTAGCGCAACAATGTTTTACGATTTGCTTCAATAACATCAAATTCCACTTTTTCTGTATCAAACAGCGAAACATAAAGGGAATGGAGTCTTGAATTCCTTCTTGCAAGCTTACACATAGCACCACCCTAGGAGAGAAAAAAACACACATTGCTGTTATAAAAAGAAAAAACTGAACATGACACCACATAGCATTAGCCATATTGTCCTCAGCCCCAAAGGCTGTGGCCACCTAGTTTACACTCTTATTGGAATGGAACCCCTAAGGCCCTGTTGACTACCATGAGAGGAAATTCCTAAAAGTCTGTAGTATCTTTACTCCTGTGCCACGGAAAGAAGTGTCTCGCAGACTGAACAGGGAGTGTGATCAGTGAGAAAGAGGCATGTGGGTGGTATCTAGGGATGTTCTTCTAAAAGTATCCCTTAAATAGCCACAGTTTGACAATCTCCACAGTAAACGTCAGACCCCTGTCCTTGGGCATGATGGACGAGTTAGAGCTGCAGCCTCATAAAGGAAACGATTTTCAAATATAACTTTTTTGGGCAAGACTGTGAGGAATCAGGGAATCGGCCCACAGGTGCTTGAGAAAGCCCATGTCGTTCAGCATGCTGGATTGTGGCCAGAGATCTGGAGCACCTTTGAGGTCACTTCCTTGGTGTCCCAGGCTTTATGAAGTACCACAGACAGCTAGGCCTCAGTAAGTGCTGATCATGGCACATTGAAATTGACCTGTTGCATGTATATCACAGGCTAGTGCTCCAAGTGGACCAGTGAGAACATCACAGTTGTTCCTGGAGACAGTTACAGAAAGATTATAGAAACTGGGACGCGTCCACGCTCTGAGGAGGGAGCCTCAATGTTGTACACTGTCCCTGCTAAGACCTTTGCTACACATGCCTTTAGGAATTGGCTGGACTGCGATCAGTCCCATATATAGCACCGAGATAGCACAGGCCTTTTGAGGAGGAACTGGTGTTCCTTAGATTATTGCATGTGGGTAAGGACCTGTGAGCTGCTGCTCTTGTTAGGAGAGACCTACCACTGCAACCCAGATCACTCACATCGTCTCCTGTATTGTCCTAGGGTGAATCCCAGGAGAGAACTCCTGAGATAGCACACTTCAAAGCGACATCACTCTCTTGACAACAGGTGTTTGAGGACCACTGAGTTTTTCTTTTGCTTGCGGGCACATGTGCAACAAGATCCCTTCCTTTTGAATGAAGGCATGCCACAACTCTAACAAGCCTACTTAGACTCTCCTTAGACACCTCTATCGCCAGTTACTGCACCAAGCATCCTGCTTTTACCCATATGCATCCATCTGTGAGGTGATGTAGAGGTCTGTAAGTTACCCCTCACTGTATACCTTTACAAAGTGTAAGTCCTTTTGAACAACCAACTAGGGAAAGAACTCACCAATACTTCTGCAGGAGTGTCTAAGGGGACTGAGTGTCGTCTATGGTCTGAGGCGTGAAATCACAGAGGATCAAGTCCCTGTGATTTGCAGTGGGGAATATTTGCAAGCCATGGGGTTCTCCTCTGCGGAGTGCGGTGCTTTCTGCTTGTACCCATTTAGTCACTTCTTTGAGCCAGTGCAAGATCAAGGGAGGGGTGGCCAATTTCCACAGCACTGCTATTGCTCTTTTGGCCAGAAATAGTGCAAAGTCAGTAAAGTGGATCATCACTTTGCTGGGGAATTATAACACCTTAAGGCACTTTAAGCCATGGAATGGTTGCATTAGGGAGTCCTTCCATCCTCACTTCAGGTGGGCAAGCACCCCGAAGGGGGGTCACACGCAAAAGCTCGGTATATCCATGTCACTAAGCATCGACCATGACCCATTGAGTACAGAGTGTGGAGGGGTGGGTGTTGTGTATGTTCCGATCCATGGACTCCCCAGTGTTGCTGAGCGCCGCCTGGAGAGCCCCATTAGTCAGTAATGCTCCCCCATGTAAGCCATGGAGCTTGTGAAAGGATGGTAATGTTCCCTCCGTGAACAAGTCGCTGAGTGTTCAATGCCGGCTTCCTCCTATAGACTTGCACGGTGGTTATTCATCCTGTCCTCCCCTAAGGGCAAACCCCGAAGCAGCACTATTAGAATAGGGTCTTATGGTGTCCCTTGGTAAGCGTATTTGAAGGCACTTGCGGGCCATGCAGAGGAGGAGAGGGCATGGGTCCCTTTTTTGGCAGCAGGAGGAGCAGGAATGTCAGACAACCCTTGCGAATTCCAGCCCGGGGGGATAGCCATCTCGTCCGTATATTGTCCCATAAGCCAGAGGGTCACCCACTGGAGTTGAGTGTCCAAATAATAGCTTGTGAAATTTAAAGCTTTCATTCCTCCCAAGAAGGGTATAGATGCAACGTAAATAACGCCACTCTTTTCCGTTTGAGGCTCAAGGGCATACCCCAAAACACAGTGGCATAAATACAGTCTTCTGCTTATATTATTCTTTGCTTTACCAACTGGAGGCCACTATAGCATCTGAGATACAATACCACTCCCTAACTGACATCCATTTACCTCAGGTACCGAAGGACCAATGATCTACCCTGTGCGATGGAACAGTCAACTCTAAAGAGCATGAAGGCAGCTGCCGAGGGAAAAGGAGCCTAGTCGATGAGGGCGCCTAGATTTGAATATTTAGGGGGGGGACGTCGACCCGAGAGGGTGTCATGCACTTGGAAAATTGTCTCTCCTGCTGTGGAAGAATGCAGGAAAAAACGTGCGCGTTGCGTGCAGACTCTGGCTAGGGTTCACCAGTCGAGGCCAGCTACACAAGTTTGTCTGCGGGGTAATGGTGGATCGTTCCAGCTGCGATGACTGTGACCTAGAGTCCAAAAAATGAGTCTGGGAGGTCACCCTTATCTCCAGCACGCTTGTAGAAGTCGATTATTAAGGTATCCCCCTTCAGTTACCAGTGACTGGTATAGACGGTGCTGAATCTGTATCTCGGTACTTTTTGAATTGGCTAGCGACCTCCACGCAGACAAGAACTTCAGCTGAGTCCTTCATGCTTGTTACTGACAAGGAACAATTTTTCAGCACTTAGCGCCATGGTCTGGAAGCCCCAACAACAGCATGGCCCAAGAAGATCCAAATACACATGTATTCAATAATGTGGAAGTGCAGCCATCTCCCACTGTCAGACACAGTGCATCCTCCAGATTCAAATAATCCAGCCTAGGATACAGTTTGCTCCTCACAGAAGAATCTAAGAAGTTCCTCCAACAGAAAGGATTACTGTAGTCATTGCTTGTGTGCAGATGACAAGGTCCACCTTTAAGAAGGCTGCTCTCACTAGAGACCTTCAGACAGCCCTGGAAATGAAGAGCTGGCAAAGCATGATGAATTTGGGGCTGAGGTTGTCCTTTTGGGACAGTAGCCATCCTCCATCTTGCACCTTCATCCTTGCAACAGTAAATGTTCACTAAAAGCTATGCATAACCCTAACAACAGGTGCAGCTGCAGTGTTCGAGAAGAATGTACCATGTGCATGCATCATATTGATAACAGACCACGTTTAAAAACCAAGCATTAGCAATGAAATAGGTCTCACATTTGCGAGAGTTTAAGCTACTGGCATTGTAAATGATAATTCCTTCTATTCATGTTTTGATAATTTAACACATAAATAAAAGGCATTGTCTTTTACAATGCCAACAGCTCAAACTCTTGTAAATGCGAGACCTATGCAAAGAAGCAGCCCCCATAGTCCTGCGCTGCTTAGAAAGTGAAAGCGAGCATGGCACGGTGAATGTTGCAGGAAAGCCAGTCGTGCCGGAAGTAGGAGAAACTACTTCAAGAAAATATTGCTTACAGACTAAAAAAGATGTACTGTGTAACAACCAAAGTAAAAGGGCCAGTCCTGATGGGAGTTTAGGAATGACGACAAGGCGGTACTAAGGATGAACTAACAAGCCTATTAACAAATCAGAAGGCAGCATTTGGGAAGGACAGTGACACAAACAAATGACAAATATGGGCGGAGAGTGGGTGGGGCTACAATTCAATACTCCAAAACAGCATGGCTCGTAGAGCAGCGCATGCGCTGCCCAGGCTCAACCTAAAAAGTGTATGGTTCCTAAACATCACTAATTCTTAAATATATTTTTTTTAATTTATTTTATGCGTTTTTATATAGCGCGGTCTTTACCCGAAGATGTCAGAGCGCTTCATAATAGGAACAGTAGCGTTACATGAGAAGAAAATTACAAGTGGGCATGTTACAAAAGCAAACGTTACATTACATGAGGATAAGGTGACAATTGTGCATGTATCAAAAGCAAACAAAATACAAGAAGAGGTAATAAACGATATGTTACTAGAGGAAAAAGTGACATGTGTGCAAATTACATAAGCGTACAAGATACAATTAGAGTTATAAAACTGCAATAAATGGCAGACACTCAAAACACAAGAACACACTGGGAAGGCACTTCTATAGGCATGGAGTACAGAATTTCCTATAGTGGAAAAACATCTTTTAGGGAATAGAGAGGGCGTGAATTAGATTTGGAAGTGTCTTTGAAGGAGGAGAACTTTGAGGTCAGTTTTGAAGGACCGGGATCCCTGCTCACTTGGAACTATTGGACTTAATCTAAGTTGGGTGCCAGCTCTCCTGGGTGCAGCTTCTGCACAGGACCTCTCATTATGACCAGAGGTGCCCTGGGGCACTACCCCACTGACACTACAGTGTGAGGAGTCCACCTGAAGGTCTTCCCTAGCTGGTACAGCAAAATGTTGTCCATATCGAGAAACAGTTTGAGAGGTCCCTCGAAATCAGGATGATTCAGAAAAGGGGGTGGTGATGAACAGAGTGTCTGAATTAAGCAGACCACTCTTACCCAGTCCAAAGATCAGGGCTTGATCCATCACCGTTATTTAGCTCACTGCCCCATCCCAGCTCAGAACCTGGCTATATGCAAATTAGTCTGTCCCTGGCCCAGTGCATCATGGGAACAGGGCAGACCAAACTACCAAGCCAATTCTTCACCAGAAAGGAGACAAGCTTCCGGGGACCGGTTTCTGCCATTTCGGGCGTCGTCGGCCCGGCTTGCTTGAATCCTGATGGAGCAGTGAGCAAGGGACTCATGTCTGAGTATACCCTTCCACGCTTATGGTGGACAAAATGATTCAGAAAAGGGGGTGGTGATGAACAGAGTGTCTGAATTAAGCAGACCACTCTTACCCAGTCCAAAGATCAGGGCTTGATCCATCACCGTTATTTAGCTCACTGCCCCATCCCAGCTCAGAACCTGGCTATATGCAAATTAGTCTGTCCCTGGCCCAGTGCATCATGGGAACAGGGCAGACCAAACTACCAAGCCAATTCTTCACCAGAAAGGAGACAAGCTTCCGGGGACCGGTTTCTGCCATTTCAGGCGTCGTCGGCCCGGCTTGCTTGAATCCTGATGGAGCAGTGAGCAAGGGACTCATGTCTGAGTATACCCTTCCACGCTTATGGTGGACAAAATGATTCAGAAAAGGGGGTGGTGATGAACAGAGTGTCTGAATTAAGCAGACCACTCTTACCCAGTCCAAAGATCAGGGCTTGATCCATCACCGTTATTTCAGGAGCCCCACAAACTGTTGCCAAAGACTGGGGCACATAGGGACAAAGGAAACACGCCACAGACGGCACAGTTGCAAAGGATGCTGGGTGTTTTCGTCCTTATAATAACTAACAATATTAGTTACTGCAGGGCCGGACTCTAGGCTCATGGTGGCCCTGGGCAAGGAGCGTAGGTAGGGAGCCCGGAAGAGGGGGTCCGGGCGGGGCGGAGCGCGCAGGCCAGTAAAGAGGGGAGGGGGTCAGGGTGTTTAGAAGTGGAACAGAGCCGGAGGCCGCCAAATCCCTGCCAGGGGCCACCACGCAAATATGTATCCATCCTCAGAGGATTAATATATTAAGGATATATATTGGCGTGGTGGCCCCTGGGGTTTGGTGGCCCTGTGCAGGTGCACAGCTTGCACATGCCTAAAGCCGGCCCTGCTTACTGAACATAAAGGAATGCAAATAGATACTATGGCTTCAACACGACGAGCATCAATCATGGCTGCCCAGCATGGTCAGTCGGCATAAACGCCCGACGCTGGTGCTAGAAACCAGGGTTCGAGCCTCAAGGTCGCGTCCACATCCTGTGATTCTGGGCAAATCACTTAATCTCCCCGTGCCTGAATGTGTAATGTAAATACAGGGCTCATGTAAAGCGCTCCAATACCTTCGGGTCGAGTTTGCGCTACATAAAACATGCACAAAAAAAATAAATTGTCATGCACGTCAATCAAAGCCGGTCAAATGCACTATGCACACAGCACAGTGGTACTGGTAGACTTAATCTTTCCAGTGTTAGGTTTAGTATAAAAGCATCTTCAAGAAAAGTGCGGCTGAATTAAAAAACAGAATTACATAAAGGTGTTACAGACACAGAGTTACTTCCAAAAGACCAGTTGCCCAAGTCCCTGTGTGAGTAGAGCATGCCAGATACTTTATTTGACTCTAGGACGTTCCTGAATTGTAGCAAGGAATACATCAGACTACAAGTCCCGGCAAGCAAAGCAAAAACCGGGACCGGATATGCTTTTGACGGATCTTGAGAGCTCTGTACTCCTGTTATTTATGACAGTACCAACAATAAGAACACATTTGCCTGTCATTCAAAAAAAAATGCTCAGTCCAAAACAAGGTCGACATGCATTTAGTGTTGACAAAATTAGTTTTGCAAAGCTGCCACGCGGGTTACTGTCTCTGTCTGTGCCTGCAGCCTAGCCTCCAGGGTGCTAGTCTGTCATTCAGAGAGCTCTGCGCTGGTTGGTTGGTTTTTCGGCTTGTATTACAAATAAAGCGTTTCCGTTTGTTAATAGAGGAAGCTGTGGCGAGAATGTTTACATGATCTCAAATTCACCTTGTATTTATCTCATGTTATTCTTCCGTCGCCGACGTCCAGTGTCTCCTCGAAATCAGTCCCCTGCTGCAACACAGGCGCCTGTTAAGCCTGCCCCTTCCCTCCTCCCTCGCCCCCTCTGACACAATTATTTCAGACGCAGGCGCTTGTGCAGTCAGTTTATTTAAGTCCGTACTCTCTGAGAATAACCTTGAACTGGGCACGCTGGTTATTTCCCCAAAGCATAGACTGCAGCGTATCCTGCAATTTATGAAACTATAAATGCATGCTCTACACAGGGCTAAATGGGTAGCATTGCAACTAGCTAATGATAACATGTTTCACTATACATGTTTTTATTGATCCTGTTATGCTTTAGAACTTTGAATATTCTTGTCTTTGCTATGATATTATTACTTTTCACTGGCATGTGTATATATAGCGCTTAATTTTCTAAATGCTCTATATAATATGCTTTGCTATTACGCAACCGAATATATCGTTGCTCTTGTGCTATTTTCTGTGTGAATGAGTAACACTTTGGGGCATATTTACAAGCACCGTATTGCCACCACAACGTCACTTTTAGTGACGTTGTGGTGGTGATAGGGGCTTCGCTTATTTACAAGGCGGCGTTAAGCCACTTAACGTGGCTTAACGCTGCCTTGTAAATAAGGCCCCCTTTCACGCTGTACTTAGTGTGAAAGGGGAAGGCTTTGGGTGTTGCGGTGGGCATTCCACCGCAACACCCATTGATTTTGAAGCTTGTTTACAAGGGTGGCGTAAATAGGAGGCAGCACAAAATTAAGACCAGGGAAAGACTGGTCTCAAACAGGCGAAACGAGGAGAAATGCTTCATTTCTCCTATTTTTTGGCTTTTTCCTTGCATGCTGCGTTGTGCAGCACACATAGAATCAGTACATTGCCATTGATTGTTTATGTGCAGGAAGGTAACCCTTTCCTGCACATAAACAATCATATTTGTTTTTCCGTTTTGCAACTTCTGTGTGTGCTGCATTAAGCAGCACACATAAAAGTTGCAAAACTGAAAACCAAATATGATTGTTTATGTGCAGGAAAGGGTCACCTTCCTGCACATAAACAATCTTCCCCTCAACGCAGACACCCTTGCACTATGTTGAAAAAAAGGATGGTTTGCAACTTCTATGTGTGCTTCATTAAGTAGCACACATAAAAGTTACAAAACGTCATTTAAAGATTGTTTATGCACAATAACAATCTTCACCTCAACGCAGACACCCTTGCACTATGGTGAAAAAAAATGACATTTTGCAACTTCTATGTGTGCTGCATTAAGCGAAACGTCATTTAAAGATTGTTTATGTGAGGTAAGGGAGACCTTCCTGCACATGAACAATCTTCCCCTCAATGCAGACGCCCTTACACGGTGGTGCAAGGATGCCTGCGTTGGGGCTAGGCTACTAAGATTAGCACCAGCGCAGGGGGAAACGCAGGGCTGCACAATGTTGTTGTAAATATGGTGCAGCCCTGCATTTCTGAAGTGGTGGAGTGCGGTATTAAGCCAGCAAGGCTAACACTGCGCTCCGTCACTTTATTGTAAATATGCCCCTCGTCTTCTAATACCATAGTACCCATTATGTCTGCATAAGGAAAGTAATCACTGCTAATATCCTAGCTGTTGCCAATAACTTTATACCTTACTTATAATCACTGACATAGAACCATCTGGCGGCTAAAAAAAACATGTTTCGTTGCATTCTGATGTTGTGCTGCATTTAAAATTAGGGCAAGTGAAACTGAAGGTATGATCTAAAAAATGTACGCACTGAATAGAAAACTTTCACGTTCTGATCTCAAGCAGTGCCCAGCTCCCCACTCCCACTGTCCATCTAATACACGTTAACATTTATGAACGCCCAAAAGGGAGATTTATAGCTATTAACTAATGCAATTCTAGTTTCATCAACTTCCAATGGATACAATTTTACCAGGGATAACATGAAATAAACACATTGTTAAGTTGAAAAATTCAGGTGTTCTGGCCTTAACCAGGAAGTGTTGCATTTAAGTGTGCCTCATAAGTTGCTGTGTCTCAGAAGACGCTTAACTAATAAAAATATGTGTGTTGCAACTCGTTAAGGGAAAACGGGCAATGTTTTCAGAAGTTGAAAGAGTGCTGTAGAAGGTCTGCTCCTTGTGACCTTCACTGACCTTCCTTTCCTCTTAGTGTTCTTTCCTGCTGCTGATGGTTTTCTGAACCCCTTTCAAAGCTCTCAAGTTTTCACAGGTCCTTGAGAAAGAGATCAACCAGTCCGTGTTGTTTTTTTGCATTCTGGGTTTTTTAGTTTGTGTGATTTCATCATAAAATAAGGACTACAAGTCCCTGACTGCAAATAAAAAAAACAGACTCGATGAGCTACTCACACGTGGACCTAGGAAGCTATAGAACTCTTTCCTTTTCTGTTTGTAAGGAAGGTGCTGGGTGATTACCCCAGAGCAACGGACAGCCTATGCAATACCTAAACTACAGCCTTACCCCTCTGCCTTCCTCCCCATTGCACAAGGTCTAGAGAGAGTATTGAGCAAAAGGGAGAAGGAAGAGTGAGGTTGTGAAAGAGAAATAGAGGAAGACAAAGAGAATGTTACAGGCAGATTAACAGACAGCTTGGAGAGAATAAATAGGCTCCAGCAGCCTGGGATTTAAAAAAAAAAGCATTGGTCTTGCTTTTTGGACCATTTTGCTTTGTCAATGCTGTTTACCAATGTTGTGCAGCATAGGATAAAATTAAATAAAAAGGTGCCATGCCACAGCTGACTTGGCTGGGTAATTTCGTTGGCACATGCATGTTTGAAGACGTATGCGAAATATGCATCATTACACAAGTGTGTGCCTACTAAATGATGCAAGTGCCATTTTTTAAGTTTATCAGTCGGAGATGAATCAGTTAATTTTAAAAAAACTGTAACTAGCAAGAAAACACTTTTTTAAGGCAGAGGGTCTGGCAGCAATTTGCTTCTTGGCTCTGCCCGAAAAAAAAAAAATTATATTTAAAAAAGGGACTGCTGGGGTTGGTGGGGTCAACGGAGGAGCGCAAACAATTTTCGTTAATATTGCGAGTTCTGCTGCACATTCAAAACGTTATACTGAGAAACAAATCCAGGGTAACACAACAGAACAAAACAGTCCAGAACTAATCTCTCCCAAAGAGCACCAAAGTACAGAGAATAGTGGGAATGCAAATCTAATTTAAAGAACGGTGCTTTTAATTAATCAGGGACCAACACCGCTAGTGATGGATTTACTACATCATGCGGCAGAAGGGTTCTTAATTTTAGTCACCAAGATTTGCACATAAAATCTAACTAAGAACTACCTATTGATAAAAGTGATGCAAATCAAGGATGCAGGATGGCTCATTTCTTCAGCCCACCTCAAAAACCCTGTTAAATGACTTAGTGTAGTAATTAGGAGACCACACTGAAGTGATGATGTCAACGTAGATTTATTCAGGTAACAGGTAAGGAGGTACACAGGTAAATAAGTCCAGGTATAAGTCATAGACAACCCCACCGGGAGCAGCCTGCTAGCTGCTCAGACCCATTTTGGAAAAGGGGGGTGGTGATGGACAGAGCTTCTGAATGATGCAGAATACTCTTACCAAGTCAAGAGATCATGGTTTTAATCCATCACCGTTTTTTAGCTCACTGCACCATCACAGCTCAGAACCTGGCTATATGCAAATTAGTCTGTTCCTGTCCCAGTGCATGATGGGAACAGGGCAAACCAAACTACCAAGCCAATTCTTATACTGGGAAGGAAACAAGCTTCCGGGGACCGGTTTCTGGCATCACAGCCTTCTTCGGCCCGGCTTGCTTGAATCCTGATGGTGCAATGAGCAAGGGACTCACGTCTGAGTATACCCTCCCACACATAGTGTGGATAAAACCGATTTTGGAAAAGGGGGGTGGTGATGGACAGAGCTTCTGAATGATGCAGAATACTCTTACCAAGTCAAGAGATCATGGTTTTAATCCATCACCGTTTTTTAGCTCACTGCACCATCCCAGCTCAACCTGGCTATATGCAAATTAGTCTGTTCCTGTCCCAGTGCATGATGGGAACAGGGCAAACCAAACTACCAAGCCAATTCTTATACTGGGAAGGAAACAAGCTTTCGGGGACCGGTTTCTGGCATCACAGCCTTCTTCGGCCCGGCTTGCTTGAATCCTGATGGTGCAATGAGCAAGGGACTCACGTCTGAGTATACCCTCCCACACATAGTGTGGATAAAACCGATTTTGGAAAAGGGGGGTGGTGATGGACAGAGCTTCTGAATGATGCAGAATACTCTTACCAAGTCAAGAGATCATGGTTTTAATCCATCACCGTTTTTTAGCTCACTGCACCATCCCAGCTCAGAACCTGGCTATATGCAAATTAGTCTGTTCCTGTCCCAGTGCATGATGGGAACAGGGCAAACCAAACTACCAAGCCAATTCTTATACTGGGAAGGAAATAAGCTTCCGGGGACCGGTTTCTGGCATCACAGCCTTCTTCGGCCCGGCTTGCTTGAATCCTGATGGTGCAATGAGCAAGGGACTCATGTCTGAGTATACCCTCTGACACATAGTGTGGATAAAACCGATTTTGGAAAAGGGGGGTGGTGATGGACAGAGCTTCTGAATGATGCAGAATACTCTTACCAAGTCAAGAGATCATGGTTTTAATCCATCACCGTTTTTTAGCTCACTGCACCATCCCAGCTCAGAACCTGGCTATATGCAAATTAGTCTGTTCCTGTCCCAGTGCATGATGGGAACAGGGCAAACCAAACTACCAAGCCAATTCTTATACTGGGAAGGAAACAAGCTTCCGGGGACCGGTTTCTGGCATCACAGCCTTCTTCGGCCCGGCTTGCTTGAATCCTGATGGTGCAATGAGCAAGGGACTCACGTCTGAGTATACCCTCCCACACATAGTGTGGATAAAGCCGATTTTGGAAAAGGGGGGTGGTGATGGACAGAGCTTCTGAATGATGCAGAATACTCTTACCAAGTCAAGAGATCATGGTTTTAATCCATCACCGTTTTTTAGCTCACTGCACCATCCCAGCTCAGAACCTGGCTATATGCAAATTAGTCTGTTCCTGTCCCAGTGCATGATGGGAACAGGGCAAACCAAACTACCAAGCCAATTCTTATACTGGGAAGGAAACAAGCTTCCGGGGACCGGTTTCTGGCATCACAGCCTTCTTCGGCCCGGCTTGCTTGAATCCTGATGGTGCAATGAGCAAGGGACTCACGTCTGAGTATACCCTCCCACACATAGTGTGGATAAAACCGATTTTTGAAAAGGGGGGTGGTGATGGACAGAGCTTCTGAATGATGCAGAATACTCTTACCAAGTCAAGAGATCATGCTGCTCAGACCCATCCATCAACTGTCATCCCACATTCAGTCACCCAAGCATTCAACTCATGGCCCACACACCAACATTCCACTCAGAACATTCACACAGGCTGAGCAGCCAGGGACAGGGAAACATGGTAGAGGCAATCCATAACATCAGGATACTAACTACCTCTTCCCTAATGACAGAAGATTTATGTAACGTAAACAAAGCATAAAAGATAAAAACAGCGTAAAATTATAACCATAAAATTGCAGCAAGATTAAATAGTTCACAACCCAGGGATGAGGAAAAAACAACATCGCAAGAGGAAAATAACTAATAAAGATTAATCTAAAGCCCAGACCAAGGGATTGCGGGAAACACGCATCACGAGAGGGAAAGGAACTGAAGACAAAAGAGAAAGATGGATAAACAATGATACACATCCCCCTCCTTTAATGATAAAAAATTAGAAGTCGTAAAAAATGTAATATCTCCATGTAAGGAGTATAGTCCATGTGGACAGAAGGGACTAGTACCCAACGTCCTGCCCCCACCCTAAACAGGGGACAACGTGTACGTAAATGTGGACAGAAGGGACTTAAACCCAATGTCCTGCCCCAAACTAAAATAAGGGACACCAAATGTAAAGTAAACATGAATTGAGGACAAAAGAGACTACACCCAATGTTCTGCCCCCACTAGTAACTAAGGGACAACTTGAGAAATAAAACTTGAAAGTTCTCCAATGTAAGGAGGCAAGCAAGGTAAAGACTCTGCAACAAAACACGTGCGGAGCAAGGCGTCTTAAGCACGCAGGGACATCCCCTGCAACATAAACTTGTGCTGCGCAAGGCGTCTTAAGCACGCAGGGACCCACCCCTGCTACCAAAACTTGTGCGGCGCAAGGCAGCTTAAGCACACAGGGACCCACTCCTGCAACAAATCAAAAAGACCACCCTTGCGTAAGGGTACAATGTAAATATAGCAAAAAGTAGGAATAGCCCCAAAATGAGGACACAAAATGTAAATATGGAAGAAAACCCCCAAAAAACATACTCTCTACGTAGGGACAACCCTCATGTAAGGGAAGCGTTACCCCATGTGTAACACTTTATGGGAAAAGAAACATGTACCTAACCCATGACCATCCCTCATGTAAGGGAAAATGAAGAGCAACAAACCACATGTAAAGAAAACTAACACATCTCCAACGGATGGAAAACTTAATACGTGAAATGTGGAAGCTGAAACACTGTAAAACTGTAATAGAAATAAGACATTCAAGATTGGCACATCAAAACTGAATAGTGAGACATTGGTCATGGAACGTCTAACTCGTAGTGCGAGAAATTGTCACTAGATGGCAGCGTAACACAGAGCAATGAATAAAGAAATGCATGAAAACAAAACCTCTCAATACTTAACAAAACTACGCTGCACTCGAGAAAAGAATGTCACCTCCAAAAACAAGCATTGGAAATGCAATAGGTCTCGCATTAGAAAAGTTGTAGTTATTGGTCTTGTAAATGACATTTTATTTATTTGTTGGTTTTTAAAATTGCTAAATTGATGGCTTTGTCATTTACAATGCCAATAGTTATAACTTTCGCGAATGTGACACCTATAGCATTTGGAATGCAACATGTTTTGTATTTACGTCACTTAGATGGCAGCTCTGGTCGTTAGGCCACATCTCTAGAGAGCAGGAGAGTGCAGCAGGGGAGAGAAGCACAGCAATGCAATAGGTCTCGCATTAGGAAAGTTTGAGCTATTGGTATTGTAAAGGACACATTTTTTATTTATGTGCTTGTTTTGAAAATAGCGAAATTAATAGCTTTGTTATTTACAATGGCAATAGTTTTATCTTTCGCAAATGTGACACCTATTGTAACACAATATGTGTTGTGAGGGTGAGGGTGAGTGAGGGTGAGGGGTTAAGGGTGAGTGAGGGTGAGGGGGTGAGGGGTTGAGGGTGAGTGAGGGTGAGGGTGAGTGAGGGGTTGAGGGTGAGGGGTTGAGGGTGGGTGAGGGGTTGAGGGTGAGTGAGGGTGAGGGTGAGGGGTTGAGGGTGAGTGAGGGCGAGGGGTTGAGGGTGAGGGTGAGGGGTTGAGGGTGAGTGAGGGTGAGGGTGAGTGAGGGTGAGGGGTTGAGGGTGAGTGAGGGTGAGTGAGGGTGAGTGAGGGTGAGGGGGTGAGGGTGAGTGAGGGTGAGTGAGAGTGAGGGTGAGTGAGGGGTTGAGGGTGAGTGAGGGGTTGAGGGTGAGTGAGGGGTTGAGGGTGAGTGGGGGTTGAGGGTGAGTGGGGGTTGAGGGTGAGTGAGGGTGAGTGAGGGTGAGGGGTTGAGGGTGAGTGAGGGTGAGGGGTTGAGGGTGAGTGAGGGTGAGTGAGAGTGAGGGTGAGTGAGGGGTTGAGGGTGAGTGAGGGGTTGAGGGTGAGTGAGGGGTTGAGGGTGAGTGGGGGTTGAGGGTGAGTGGGGGGTGAGTGAGGGTGAGGGGTTGAGGGTGAGTGAGGGTGAGGGTGAGGGGTTGAGGGTGAGTGAGGGTGAGTGAGGGTGAGGGGTTGAGGGTGAGTGAGGGTGGGTGAGGGTGAGTGAGGGTGGGTGAGGGTGAGTGAGGGTGAGGGTGAGTGAGGGTGAGTGAGGGGGAGGGTGAGTGAGGGTGAGGGTGAGAGTGAGGGTGAGTGAGGGTGAGTGAGGGTGAGTGAGGGTGAGTGAGGGTGAGTGAGGGTGAGTGAGGGTGAGTGAGTGAGGGTGAGTGAGGGTGAGTGAGTGAGGGTGAGTGAGGGTGAGTGAGGGTGAGGGTGGGTGAGGGTGAGTGAGGGTGAGTGAGGGTGAGGGTGAGTGAGGGTGAGGGTGAGTGAGGGTGAGTGAGGGTGAGGGGTTGAGGGTGAGTGAGGGTGAGGGGTTGAGGGTGAGTGAGGGTGAGGGGTTGAGGGTGAGGGGTTGAGGGTGAGTGAGGGTGAGGGTGAGGGGTTGAGGGTGAGTGAGGGTGAGGGTGAGTGAGGGTGAGTGAGGGTGAGGGGTTGAGGGTGAGTGAGGGTGAGTGAGGGTGAGGGGTTGAGGGTGAGTGAGGGTGAGGGTGAGTGAGGGTGAGGGGTTGAGGGTGAGTGAGGGTGAGGGTGAGTGAGGGTGAGTGAGGGTGAGGGGTTGAGGGTGAGTGAGGGTGAGTGAGAGAGGGTGAGTGAGGGTGAGTGAGGGGTTGAGGGTGAGGGGTTGAGGGTGAGTGAGGGTGAGGGTGAGGGTGAGGGGTTGAGGGTGAGGGGTTGAGGGTGAGGGGTTGAAGGTGAGGGGTTGAGGGTGAGGGGTTGAGGGTGAGTGAGGGAGAGGGGTTGAGGGTGAGTGAGGGTGAGTGAGGGTGAGGGGTTGAGGGTGAGTGAGGGTGAGTGAGGGTGAGGGTGAGGGTGAGTGAGGGTGAGGGGTTGAGGGTGAGTGAGGGTGAGTGAGGGTGAGTGAGGGTGAGTGAGGGTGAGGGTGAGGGTGGGTGAGGGTGAGTGAGGGTGAGTGAGGGTGAGGGTGAGTGAGGGTGAGGGTGAGTGAGGGTGAGTGAGGGTGAGGGTGAGTGAGGGTGAGGGTGAGTGAGGGTGAGGGTGAGTGAGGGTGAGTGAGGGTGAGTGAGGGTGGGTGAGTGAGGGTGAGTGAGGGTGAGTGAGGGTGAGTGAGGGTGAGTGAGGGTGAGTGAGGGTGAGGGTGAGTGAGGGTGAGTGAGGGTGAGGGGTTGAGGGTGAGTGAGGGTGAGGGTGAGTGAGGGTGAGGGTGAGTGAGGGTGAGTGAGGGTGAGGGGTTGAGGGTGAGTGAGGGTGAGGGGTTGAGGGTGAGTGAGGGTGAGGGGTTGAGGGTGAGTGAGGGTGAGTGAGGGTGAGGGTGAGTGAGGGTGAGTGAGGGTGAGGGTGAGTGAGGGTGAGGGGTTGAGGGTGAGTGAGGGTGAGGGTGAGTGAGGGTGAGGGGTTGAGGGTGAGTGAGGGTGAGGGTGAGTGAGGGTGAGGGGTTGAGGGTGAGTGAGGGTGAGGGTGAGTGAGGGTGAGTGAGGGTGAGGGGTTGAGGGTGAGAGGGTGAGGGGTTGAGGGTGAGGGGTTGAGGGTGAGTGAGGGTGAGGGTGAGTGAGGGTGAGTGAGGGTGAGGGGTTGAGGGTGAGTGAGGGTGAGGGGTTGAGGGAGGGTGTGAGTGAGGGTGAGGGGTTGAGGGTGAGTGAGGGTGAGGGGTTGAGGGTGAGTGAGGGTGAGGGTGAGGGGTTGAGGGTGAGTGAGGGTGAGGGGTTGAGGGTGAGACAGACAGAGCAGACGGTGCAAACACACACAGGAGGCTGCACGTACGGCAATCGCAGAAGGCTGACGCACACAGCGTGCATAAGGTATACCTACATAGCAGATGACGAAGTGAATGTACACACAAACTGTGCCTACAACAGTAAATGCATTCCTTTAGAGAACACACACTTAGAGTATACAAAACATGGCACACGCCTGCGGGCATAGTCACAAATAGGCACCCATACAGTCTGCGAGTACAGCAGACGCATGCACACAGCAGAAGGCAGCCTGCATAGAAAGACACGAGTGGAGCGCACACGCAGGGACATTCACAGCGTCCACATGCACAGAGCGGGGTCACAGCTGACGCGGCGCTCGTGCAGGATACAACACACATGATTGAAGAGAGAGACAACTTGGAGGAATGCTTGTAGGTGTGTGTGTAGACGATGAGGGTGTGAAGCAGCAGGAATTTAATCTCCTATTTTTTTATATGAAATGTTGAGTTGCCCATAAAACCGTGTCATGTTAAAAGGGTTATAAAAATAGTTATGATTAAAATCCGTGACTCGCTCAGTTTTCTGATTGACATTGTATCAGCTGGGATAGATAGTCAAAGCTGTCTAGTAGAAACTTCCAGTAAATTAGTATCGGGAGAGGCGGCATAACATGATTATTCGCTCTGCATAGGAACTCTTTAGATGATGCAGTCTAATAAAAAAAATAGAGGTTTGCCAATGACATTTTGCTCCAAATTCAAAGATACAGCTAACTGCTGATTTACCTTAATCAGTGACACGGTGAAGCATGAACGCATGCGGTAATGACGGAGATGCAGTTCTTGACCTGAGTTACAGTTTCACGTTTCTTACTGGGGGTTGTTTTGCAACTTTACAGATTGGAATAATAATAATCCACTTTGCTGAACAATATAACATGTGAATTCACTACGAACCTATTGCAACTCGGTGTAAAAAGATAAAATCCCAAATCAAGACACAAGTATTGTTGCAAAAGGTGGTGTGAAGCAGCAGGAAAAGACAGGACCAACCCTAACGAAAACGAGTCAAAAGAAACACGAGAGACGGCGGAGGGCATTGCTGTGGGGAGGGGGGGGAGGAGAAATGCGACACGGCGGGCAGGGGAGGGGGCGGAGCGGGTAAAAAAAAAAACAAGACGGAGAGAAGGCAGAGAAGGGGAGGGGGGAGGAGAAATGCGACACGGCGGGCAGGGGAGGGGGCGGAGCGGGGAGAGCGGCATGAGGGTGTGAAGCAGCCGGGGCCTTTGAAGTGAAGCTAAGCTTCACTTCAAAAGGTGTGGGAGGAATGCGGCTGAGGGAGCAGACGGCGATTTGGTGATGTGCACGCGCATTTTAGGTCAATGCGCAAGCGCATTGACCTAAAAGCCACGGGCACAGCACCAAATCGCCGCAGTTAGGTAAACTTTGTTTAAAGCCCTATAGTCTCGCTCTGCTCAATGCGCATGCGCATTGACAGGCGAAACCTAAAAACTAGTCACTGTTGATGTTGTGCAGACGTCAAAAATAGAAAGCACTATGAAGTAACCACACTCCTGCGAAAAACAAACGAAAACTGGAATGTAATTCTCTGGGGCAATACCTGGGCAAAGTACAGGTGCTCCAATGTGCACAAAACACAGACAACTGGTACAGCTTCTGTTGCCAATAAATACATTGAATAAGTACCCTTGACGTCTTCTACTCTTGACACGAAGTACCAGATGGTTGTCTGTGAGCAAGCATTGATTTTCAGTGAAATGAGGGTGGTTGGCAATAAAACGTGCGTGGTTGGCAAATGGCATGTAAAGCAAGGCAATATTGTAACAATGGTGCCTACTGCAAGATGGCGGCACGCATTTTGACGCCGCGTCGGATCGCTCCCGGCATCGCCATGCACTAAATACGTCTATAGGCATCACCAGAGCAGAAACAAGCGTCACGGAGGATTGCCTCAAGCTGGACACGTCACAAAAAAGGTACGTGCACGCGCACTGCTTGGCTCGTGGAGATGAATTTTCAAATATAACAGAGGTGGTTGAACTGCCAAATGTTGAGGGGATGATTGGGGCCCAGAAAATATTTAAAAAGACTTACCCCCACAAGTCCAATTAAGCACTGAGCTCCGTGAATGAAAGCAACCATTTCTGTTAGCGTTGCTGTGCTCATCGTGCAGTAGACCTGTGAGAAAAATCTTGTAGGCACATCTCAAACAACACCTACACCATGTGATAGGCAGACACATGGAGTCTATGAGCCATGAACAAAGCTAACCAACTTTTGGGCACCTCCAAAGTAGCGCCCACTACTGTCAATAAACATATTAAGAGTAGGACAGCTGTCCCTGTGAGTCTTGACGTTTGCGTCAATGCAGTGTGTACTCACGTAGGAAGTCATTATAAATGAGTAAACTTTCTTTGTAGGTGCAGGACTCTCTGGGCAGTCAGCTCCACTGTAGCCAGAAATCAGGCAGCCACATGTAAAGTTACATGTCACACTCTGCGCTATGCCAATGAAGAAAAGTAATTGGCTTACTGTAGATGAAGGCTCAGTCTGCGCAGCATCACTGTAGTGTTTGAAGACACATAGCATACTTGTAGGTTCACTCTGTGCAGCATTCATGACACATCTTGTTGTAGTAGCCTCTTAAGATGGAGTACAGCACACTTGTCTGGGGACTGTTGGATGTGATGGACACCGGTGGGGTTGTAGTGCGTGCTGCTGCAGTACTTTTTTCACATTTCTTCTTTGTAGCTTCAAGTCTTTTAAGTGACACTGTTGTGTGTCCTCATGTAAGTCCTGTTTCTTCAGTCTTGTACCTGTCGCTTGCGTTAGTCATCTTCTCCATGTAGTGGCTCCTTCCCAGCTTGATGTAGGAAGCATCTTGAAGTTTTTCTTGTTGTCCTGAACCACTGTCGAGCGTGGGGACCTCTTCACCTCGCTGCCAAAAATAAGGGTAGTAATTAGGAACCACACTGGAGTGACGATGTCAACGTAGGTTTGTTCAGGTAACAGGTAAGGAGGTACACAGGTAAATAAGTCCAGGTATAAGTCATAGACAACCCCACGGGGAGCAGCCTGCTAGCTGCTTAGCCTCATCCATCAACTGTCATCTCACATTCAGTAACCCAAGCATTCCACTCATAGCCCATACACCAACAATCCACTCATAACATTCACACAAGCTGAGCAGCCAGGGACAGGGAAACATGGGAGAGGCAATCCATAACAACAGGATACTACACCTAGCTCCTGAAACAAGCTTCTCGGCATTCTAAATCAAGGCAGTCAAAATCAAGGTGCCCACAATTTAAAAGAAATACGTTAACCAGTGACAGCTAACCAAACCCTTGACTTGAAACCACTCTATCAATCAAAGGGGACCCAGGATGTACTAAATTGACAGTTCCTACTAAAAATAACAAGGGGCCATATTAGCAAGAAGCTCGTGAAAATTATCACCGTTTTACTGGCAGGAAACTGCCGCTAAAGCGGTGATAATGGACTTTCAAATATGTGCTACCGAATTCCAATAGAAGTCCAGGTTAGATGTCCTGCACATCTAACCTGGGCTTCTATTGGAATTCTATAACACATATTAGCAAGCCCATTATCGCCGCTTTAGCGGCAGTTTCCTGCAGCTAAAACGGCGATAATTTTAACGAGCTTCTTGCTAATATGCCCCTAGATCCTTTCGAGACCTCAGCTCAGTGGCCTCAGCTGACCTACTGACAGTTTGCTTTGAGATTGTGCTCAAGATCTGGGCTAGGAAGAGGGAGTGGGGCATCTCACTAGCACAAGTGGATATAGCAAAGTATCTGCCTATGTTTGCACAGTCTGAGGAAATACATTAGAGCAAGAGCAGCATTAACCCTAGAAACACATACACTAGAGCCCAGTTTACCTGGCACCAACACCTCAAGTATTTATGATGAACAGCAATTTATACAGATTTGCTTCTGGAACATTGATGATATCGCTTGTCCCTTGAAAAGCTCAAAACACTTCCTAAACAAGTTTCACATGATATGCCTTCAATAGTCCTGGGAAAATGAAACGTTTAGTCTATCCAACTTTATAACTAGGCTATCTGGTTTTAGGTTTAAACCTATAATAACTGATAAAACCCAACCGAAGGGAAAATAGCCATCATATGAAGTACACATATGAACTCTGAAAAAACACCTTTGCAACCACAAACTAAGTGCCATTCAAAGAAAGGAAAAGATGAGTGAATTAAGTAAATTATAACCAAGAAAAAGGCTACCAAGGCAAGATTTGGGCATCCACCTGGAAGATTACTTATATTTATTAATACCGAATTCAAACTTAAGTGCACTGAGATTTCAACTCTTTGCAATCTGGTTCTGGACATAAAGGTGAGCAACTCCAATAAGGAACAGTTATACATTAAAAATATCTACCTACCATCCTCAAAGACCAATTTGACACATTTTATCGGAACAAAATATAGACCAGATTGTATAAAATAATCGCAATGAAAGATACAAAAAAATGTTGCCACTTAGTGGGAAAGGATCCTTCCCCTTATAGGTCAGCTCCGGATTAGAACATTTCATCTGATACAATGGAAACGTACCTAAAGTCCCATTATGCGAATCAAGATTTTCCACCTTGTGCACTAAATGAGTATGTTCATAGGGGGACAAAAAAATTAGAAAACTAGCTAACATTATTAATAACGCAAAATAAGACCTCCCGAGCTCCTGGCCCAAATGGGATTCAAAGTGCATTAATGAAACAGAATCCAATGTGTTTGATCATGTTCTGTTGTCAGGCAACGTACCAGCTTCATGCAAGGGTCAAAAATCCAACCACTTCACAAAATAGGTATCCAAAATGATCCAATAAACATTTTCTTGATTGCTCTTTTCGACACTGAAGGAAAACTCTTTGCCAAACATACACTATCACATTTAACCAACTGGATAATACCTAACAACTTGCAAGGGGCGTAGCTGGGGGGGGAGGGTACTGTTTTTGGGGGCAGTGGAGGTGAGTAAGTCAAGTCTTGATTGTCGACTACCACCCCCCCATCCCCACACCCCCGCCCCGAGAACAAGTTGTCCATCAGTCACCAGATCCCCTCCCCCAGAACAAGTAGTCCATCTACCCCCGCTCCTACCTGCACCAGGCGGCAGGTCTAGCTACGCCACTGCAATTTGCTGCCTGTTTATCAAACAGGTTTCAGAACAGGATGTGCCAACTCAGACAACATAGCAGCATTGACACTCCTGATAGAGAACTCACTAAACCTTGGAAAATCGATGTATGTTTGCTTGGTGGATTATTCTTCGGGCTTCGAGAAAGTAAATCATCTTTGGTCAAAGCTCTTATCACTGAGACTCCAACTTGCTACACTTGATAATAGCTCTAGACACCAACTCTTGTAAGAAAATCAAGTTGTTTACCAAACAGCACGTTTCTCACAAGATTATGATAGAGCGCCATGTTATTTTGAAAATTCTAGGGGTGCACCATAATCCCAAGTAGTCAGCACCCGCATATTTAGAGGGCCATGTTAGTGTATGACTTTATAATGTAGTACTAGGCCGGGGATCAGTGCAATATGTATTTGTGTGTTTATATTGTGCGAAGAATTAATGTAGTGCTAACCGAGAGAACGCCTTAAGGAATGCAGCAATTATTGCTTTGTGTTTAAATCGTTGCATTAGATTTGAACGTGCCATATTAAAGTTGCACATGTAGGTTGTCTATAAAGGAAAAAGTGTAATGCTCTAATATGGGTAGAACAATGATTTACAAATGATGAAATGTAATGTTAGGTCTGATTAATGAAACATTTATGTTGTAGTTTTAGAAATGCGTTTAAATGTTTTAGGGCCTAGACAATAAATTGCCAGCAGAGGCCTAACTGTAGTTTTCTTAGAACAATCAGAAAGGCAGGGTTGAATGTTTTCCTTGGGAAAAGGCTCCGGTTCGCAGTTGAATTTCAAAATGTAACTTAGAGCGTGTGTAAGATTGTTTCTCATGCATTTCTCTTGCAGGTGCAAGGCCATGTATCTCGTTAGGTAAAATAATCCATTGTTTCAGGAGTTAGGTTTGTAGGAGTGAGAACGGAGGGAGTCTACTGGTATGCAAAACTGCAACATTTGGCGGAGAAGGTGCCTGGGACCCGAGGACACAGCAACGGTTTTTGGAAGAAGATGGACCTGTGCTGGAAAAGTACGAGGGGCTGCACCTGCCAGAAGGAGGTGTGCCATGGGCATGTTTACTGTTTTTGGATTTTGTATTAGGGAAGTGCCCCGAGGGAGGAGGTTCAGTTGCAGTTGTAGTCGCAGGCGTATTTGCAGGTAGTCGCGGAGGGAGTTGGTGTGAGTCCTGTCTAAGGCAGTCCAATTGGAAATGCAGTTAGATAGGGGTCTTAGTGGGAACTAGGCAGGAGAAATTAAGGAGCATCTTAGAACGAGCTCGGTAGCTTAGGCTACTTACCTCGAAAAGTGAATGTGCTTCTTAGGGAGCCTTCACAGCTGCCACCTTTTTCTCTTGCCTGGGAGATATGCTAAGTAGGGATGTCATCTTGGAGTTAGTGTAGGGACAGACTAATCTTTTCTTTCCCTTTAGAGCAGATGCAGTCAAGACTTCCAGTGGGAACCGTTATTGCTTGCCTAATGCTTCTTGAACTTACGTTGCTCTTTATTCTGAGTCGTCTGAGACTCCTGTCTAGGATTATGTTTGTATTAGTGCCAGTTTATTTCTTGAACCTCTTGCTGAGGTGCTTGTATGTTCAGTTGTTTTTGGCTTTGTAATAAATCTTTTAACTTTACTTCGTACTCAGTGGTCCTTTGGATTGGGATATATTTGCTCATTGGAAAATTATTAAGTATGAAATTAGAGAACTTCCTTCACACTTAGCAGACAAAAAGGTTCAGTCGACCAGGGATTCTGAGGATTGGTAAGGTGAAAATCTATACGAGAATCCCAGCATCATCAGTTGGTAGCCAGAGGACGGTTTGTCTCTGGAAGTAAGGGAGTTCTAGATTAGGATGAGTTTCCCCAAGGCCCATAGGATTCAGGTGATGACGGTCCAGTGGATTACCTGCGGAAGACAGCATTTCATGGAAACTGATGTAGAGTGACGGTGCGGCGAAAGTAGCAGTTCATGGGAGAGTAGGGATAGGGTTATAAGTTGTTAGATTGCAGTGTTTGTGTTGTGATGTCTTGCGGAGTTGGAATGCCTGTTGTATGAAAGGAGATCAGGCTGTGAGCGCGCGCAGCCCGGGAAAGTCTTAGGCTCAAGGAGTAGCTTAAGTAGTTAGGTGTGGCAGACAGCCGGAGTAATTGTCGACCATTGTTAAGAGAATCGTGAGGTACCATCGATTGCCCGCTGGACCGAGATAGGGGGAACGAATGTGTGAGTGCATGAGTAACTGACGCTGGTTGTGGGTTGCTGAGTGTTTGTAACCTATCAGTTGAGGCGATTGTCCGGTCGTTTTATGGACAGACAGTTGCCAGTTTTCGGTAGACAATTACACGACTGTGAACGTACAGTCAGACTGTGGAAGTACAGTCAGCGAAGTAATTGCTTGGACATACAGGTGCAGTATTTGGGTCACCGGATAGAAAAAGGCAAGAGGAAGGTGTCACCAGACAGGATAGAGGCAATTATGGGAATTATGGTGGCTTCTACTTAGAAAGAAGTCAGAATGTTCTTAGGGATGGTTGGCTACTGTCGTCAGTGGATTGCCAACTTCTCATTAAAAGCAAAGCCTTTGCAGAGACTGACGCATAAGGATGTAAGTGATCCGGTACCATGGGACAATGACTGTATGAAGGCGTTCTTAGAATTTCAAGAGGACCTTTGTCGTGCTCCCGCACTCGGGATGCCTGATTACAACAAACCTTTTTCACTATTCTGTTGTGAGCAAGAAGGTTGTGCACTGTCAGTTTTAGTCCAAGAACATGGAGGTGTCCGTAGACCACTTGCCTACTTTTCAGGTACTTTAGATCCAGTAGCTTCAGCGTTGCCCGGATGTCTCAAATCCGTTGCTGCAACGGGCGTCAGCATTGAAAGATGTGAGATTATTGTCATGGGTCACCCACTAATTGTTCACGTTCCATATTCTTTTGAATTGTTGATGACCAGGACCAAGACACAGCACCTGACAAATAATAGACTCACATGCTACGAGCAGGTTATACTTGCTGCGGAGAATGTGACCCTTAGGAGGTGTTCTGTTTTGAATCCTGCCACATTGCTGCCGTTGTCGAACACACTTGATGAAGATTGTGCGGACCATGATTGTCTTGATGTGACTGAGCTTTGCACCAAAGCAGAACTGACATTGCTGATGAACCATTGCCCAACCCTGATGAGATTTTCTTTGTCGATGGCTCATGTTTAAGAGACAGTGTGGGTCAGTTGAGAGCAGCATTTGCTGTATGTACTATTACGGTAGTAGTTGAAGCTACATGCCTGGAAGGAGAATACTCCGCTCAGCTGGCTGAGATCATTGCTTTGACTCGTGCCTGCTTGGCAGCAGACCAAGTTCGAATTACCATATACACCGACACCCAGTATAGGTTTGATGTGGTTCATGACTTTGGACAGCTCTGGTCCCAGAGAGATTACATGACATCGTCTGTGTCACCCATCAGAAATGGGGAGTTTGTGAAGTTGCTCCTAGAGGCCTTACAGCGCCCTAAGGCAATTGCAGTTGTTAAGTGCACACCACATGGAAAGGGGACAGATTCATGTAGGTGGGAGCCAAGAAAGAACCGAGTTCAAAATGATTTTGTCCATGGCAGATACTTGGGATAAGAAATCAAGAGATGTAAGTCTGCCCTATATATTTAGATTAAAGGCTCTTATAGAGTCCAAAAATATTATTCAATAAACACAACTTTGAGCTCACTATCGATCAGGGCCACTTACTGTGATTCGGACACAAGGTACAAAAATATATCATTTTATTTTATTTTTATATGCATTTTTCTCAAATGGTACACACAAACATAATTGTACATAAATAACAATAATTCAATTACATAGAATTAAATAGGACGCCCCAAATCTCTAATTCATTTTTCATTCTTCATCACAAACACATTCTACTACACTCTCATCACACATTCCAACATTAATATACTATTCATACATTCCACAGTACTTCAGTACACATCGTACACTAATACACTGAAGTTGCCCTGCAACGTCCACTCAGCGACTAGCTGGGGAGGAAAGCGATGGTAATGGCAGGGCAGAATGTAACCACGCCAACGCGCGTTTCAGTGCTAGGCCCGATCTACGGCCGCACCTTCATCAGGGCATGTATACGATGGGAAACAGGCAGGGGCAACAAGAAATCGGAACAGCAGCCACTCTCATATAAGGGGGTGACACTGAATGGGCTGACACACTTCAGACAACGATGTTAGTGACAATTGCGTTCTTCCAGGTGGAGGTGCTCAATAAAGCAGGAATCTTCATAAACACGCCCCAGGCAATGTGGCTTTGTCTGCATCAGATGATATAAACGGAACGCAGCTTCGTGGGCAGAGTCTCTAGGCAGGATAAACTTTTAAAAGGTCAGCCCTCTTGAAGACACAAGTAGATCGAAAATGCTGTAGTCTCGATGGATGTAGGCTGTTAACAGACCTCGGAAAGTAGGTGACCAGCATAAACAAGACGTCAGGGATTTGTTGATTTGAAAGCTCTCAGGGATACCGATTTCTGGCTCACAGTAATGCCGGTCCGTCCGGGCGTGAACGCGGGTTCAGCTGTTTATGCATATAAAAATAAAATAAAATGATATATTTTTATATCTTGTGTCCGAATCACAGTGAGTGGCCCTGATCGATAGTGAGCTCAAAGTTGTGTTTATTGAATAATATTTTTGGACTCTATAAGAGCCTTTAATCTAAATATATAGGGCAGACTTACGTCTCTTGATTTCTGATACCCTTTCCCCTGCTGGTCTGCCCTACATCTGATTCAGGGGGCCCCTACTTATATTAGATACTTGGGATGAGCTCAAGTGCCTGCAGGAACAGGTTTCAGACCAGGAAAAGAATGTGTGGATCAATTCAGGCTGTGTGAAAGGGGATGTGGACATTTGGGTCTCAAGTGATGGAAGAACAGAGTTGCCAGATAAGTTGTTGAGCCCGATGGCAAGAAAGATTCATGGTGCGGTACATCTGGGAAGAGATGCGATGGTGCGAGTGTTCAGACAAACGTGGTACAATCCGCGATTTTGTGCAGTGGCTGAAGCTGTGTGTCAAAGATGTGTTACATGTCAACAGATGAATGCTAGAAAGAAGACTGTGGTTATGATGAGTCACATTGAGAGGTCTGGGGGACCTTTCAACAGGATGCAGTTGGATTTTATCGAGATGCCTATGTGCAACAGACTGAGGTACATTTTGGTTGTGGTTTGTGTGTTCTCAAGGTGGGTGGAGGCTTACCCTACCCGTAGATGCGATACACTCACTGTAGCAAAGCTGTTGTTGAGGGAACATATTCCTAGGTTTGGTATTCCAACCTCTTTGGAATCGGACAGAGGAACACACTTCCATAGCGAAATCATGAAGATGCTTTGCACAGCACTGAGTGTTGATCAGAGACTCCATTGTAGTTATCGTTCAGAGGCTTCTGGGATTGTGGAGCCGATCAATTGGACTTTGAAAGCTCGAATGGGAAAGGTGTGTTCATCCACTTCTCTGAAATGGCCTGATGCTTTACCTTTGGTGTTGATGAGTATGCGCAGTACCCCAGACAGGAGAACAGGTCTGTCACCTCATGAAGTGCTGATGGGGAGGGCTATGATATTACCAGCAGTACCATCGACTGCCTTGATTAGCATCACAGACGATCTGATCCTTGGTTATTGCAAGAGACTAGCTGACGTCATCCGTTCTGTGTCCCATCAGGTACAGGCTGCTGTGGTTCCGGCTTTGAGTGATCTCTGTCACGACCTGAGTTCGGGGGACTGGGTGCTGGTACAAAAGCATGTGACAAAGAGCTGCTTGGATGTGCGCTGGAGAGGCCCATATCAAGTTATCTTGGTAACGAACACTGCAGTAAAGTGTGGAGGACTGCCGAATTGGGTGTATGCTTCTCACACTTGTCGAGTTTCAGCACCCTTGGAAGAAACCGCTCCTCTCCCTAATGAAAATCCAGCTGAAGTGGCAGGGCCACAGGAGGGGACAAGCCAAGCTGTAAGGGTGTCTGAAGAAGCTGGTTGCTCACTTGATCGAGCTGAGGAGGGTTACTACAACAGCGACACTGAAACTGCCTCTGAAAGGGGGAGTTGCTGTGAAAGTGGTCCAGAGTCAGACTCAGCCGAGAGGAGTTGTGAGCAGGGTGAGCAAAGAGAAAGTAGGAGAGCAAGCAGAGCTGAAGAGCAGCGGCCGGAGAGGCAGAGGCGCCTGAACTTGAGACTGGTCTCCGAGAGGGATCTTGCTCCTGTGTCTGAAGAGAAAGAGTCAGACAAAGGTGAGAAAGAGCAAGCTCGTGTAGATCTGAGGAGATCAAGACAAAAGAGAGTGCCTTGCCGAAAGTACGCGGCTCCAGAGTGGTCATACATTGTGACTGATGCCAGGAGTGCTGAGATCGGGGAGGGTGAGGGCAGTGACAGGGATTAGTACCAGCCCTAACGTGAAGTTGGATGTGGTGTTAGTACCAGGACTCTAAATTGAAGGACTGCTGACCATCACAGTTCCGAACCCTCCGATTCTGAGCAGAATTTGTAACTTGATCTTGAATAGACTGATATTCCCTACCTTTGGAACTGAAATACCATCTCATGAATCTATTGTTCTTCGTCTTGAACTTTTGCAGCATGTTCTAGAAGCTGTTGGAGCAAATCATATTTCGGATTAAAGAGACTTTGTTGTAAATAAGTGCGATTTACCTAGGTCCGAGTGGAAGAAGAAGAAATTTAGGGGCTTTTCACAGAGGACGGCGAAGGGTTGAGGTTGTCTTTGTTTGCTGTAAATAAGGAAGTGAAACAAAAAGGGGACTTCCAGCTTTTTGAGGTGCAGTTCGAGTTGGTTCACAAACATCTGAAGAAGAAGAAAAGTGACTTTTGAGCGTTCATTGCTGAACCAAGGAGCTGAAATTATCTCTGAGACCATGAAGGCTGGAAACCCAAACCGTAGGGCTAGGTGCATAGTAGGCACACTTGTAGGAGGGGTGATACTCTTCATAATTCCAGTGGCGGCTGGTGACATTTGAAAGTGATGGGGCGGAAACTGATAATCAAACTGCACCGTAGCGAGCGAGCGTAGCGTGCGAGCCCGAACCCCCTAGGGAGGGGTTTTAAAAAAAAAAAATCAAAATAGTGGGAAAATTGTGCATTTACAAGCAAATTTGAGAAAGCAGGAAGGTTAATAAAGCAATTGTGAAAGTGCAGGTATTACATTATTAAAGAGCTGTCATATAACATAGGTAGCTGCTTATTCAGAATAACTACAGAGCTTCATAACATACTTCATCAGGAACATGTTCTTTGCAGCAGGCACATTAACGTTCTGTGCTACCTTTCCATGAGTCAAAACTTCCATTAGACAAAACTCTGATCTCTCTCTAGGAAAAACATTAAAAATATCCTTGGTGCCTTCTCCCTCCGCACCTTCAGACCTTACGTGTACGTGTACCACAGGATAAAAGGTCCCTTCACTGGGTGAGGAGCAGGAGCTATTATCACACAGTGAGTGTGCAAACAAGTTCTCCAAGCTTCCAGGTGCTAGCTTGAGGTCACCATGTGTCTAATAAAACGACAGCCCAGGAGTGGCAAGGGCCGGGCAGGGAATCAAAAAGCAAGTTAGGGATGAGTAGCAGCTGTCTCCCGTGGCGATACCAATGGCGTGCTTTTATTGTACATGCTGTCTATTACTGATGCAATTTTATAAAGCACCTGCACTGCACAAAAGCGTTAGGGAGCTTTACAAAGGAAGCAGCGAGTCACATACATGGAAGTCATGAAACCCAACAGATGCACCACGTCAGCCTGTCTGCGCACAGGAAGATTATGAACGTATACCGAGGGAGCCCTGGCATGGGAATGTTATAAACCCTTCTTGAGGGAGCTCTGGCATGGGAATATTATAAACATATCCTCGGGGGCCCAGGCATGGGAATATTGCAAACCCCTCTCGAGGGTGCCTTGGCGTGGGAATGTTTTGAAGGTGTCCTGATGGAGGCCTGGCATGGGAGTATTATAAAAAATGTCCTGCGGGAGCACTGGCTTGGGAATGTTACAAACCCTTCCCGAGGGAACCCTGGCGCAGGATTATAACCACAGCCTGAGGAGTCCCCGACACATGATGGTCTACTGACATGAGTTGACTTTTCACCACTACAAAACTTCGTATTTACTGTACAGTTAGGAGGAGTCAATATTGGATGTAAATGAAAAAGTGGTGAAAACAGGTATTGTTGAGGAAGCAGTGGCAGTTTACAGAACAGGTTATTTCTTGGCCTTAGTGCAGCACTAATCCATCCTAATCCATGTGCCCTTTACAATAATCACTGCAAGCACTGCCCGCAAAATGTCCCACTGTCACAGTCATGTTGGAAATTGTGCTTTCCCAGACCGACCAGCCTTTCAGGGGCTGTCCGAGCTCTGGATGCTTTTCAAAGGCAATAACCTGAAAATAAATCGCCCAGAATATATTGGGTCTGCCGTAAGAGAGGAGCCGTCAGGTCGGAGGAGCCCTGCTCTATCCAGCCCACACAGCCAAAGGTCAGATGGCTCAAAACAGGAAATACGGATTGCTCCGCGCGGAGGCAGTCTTAGCTGTGTGTACAATAAATAGTCTCTGAGCTTGGCATCCTGATATGAAATACAAGTAATAAATAAAAATACATAAGAACGGTTACTTACATTGCAAATGCAAGATGATAATAAAGTTACGAGTCAACCAATTAGGATGACGCTCGCATCAATGAGGGTGAGTGCGTGCGAGACAGCACAGACAGACTCAGAGCATAGGAAATTGCAATGCTGACGTGACGTTCAACACATTCACAGTGGGTGGAAAAAATTCCCTTTGAAGGGGGGGGGGGGGGCGCAATGCCAATGCTGCAGTAGTATATTATTACAGCAGTGTCGGATTGGTCAACACTTTCGTGGTAACTCGCATGTCAGTCCAGCAAACTTAAAGCAGGTGCAAGCAGGCGGTCCTACTAGGCTGCACATACAACACGACTCACACACTGGTCACAACGAGGTCGGAGAAGATGAGTAGGCACCAGTGTCACGCGCACTGTGACTGGTGGTTCTAGCTAACAGCTGTGCACTGTGAGCACCGTGGGTATGTAGGCTTGGCAAAGCCCCTAGTCGAGAGCCAGCATTTTGATCTCAATCCACCATTAACGAACGTCAGTGATGTCCATTTGAGAGTCCAAAGATGGCAAAATCCCAGACTGTGGCTTCCAACCCAAACACGATGTCATTGAGATGTCATCAATGCTGTGTCAGTGAGTTCATGAGCAGCGCCCGGGGCATGAATTATGTTGTGATCAGCTTACCATAACTAGGGATTGCCAGCGAGTTTTAGACTTTACATTGTAGCTATAACTAAGACACTGAAAGTGTCGTTTTTAAAAGTAATATAGATGAATTCGTAGGAAAACATTTGAGATTATAAATTAATGTTGATGGGAGGTTAATAGTACACAGAACACAAATCAACAAATGACAGGAAATGCACCAATTAAAGTAGTATGTTCACCGTAAGTTCCGCCAAAACCATACCATCTTTATAACATCATCCATTATTTTTAACATACAATATTACGTTGTCTCAACGACACCATCAGTAAAATTATGATAGTTTTACAAATAGACTCAAACTTCGAACATGTAACGCCAAACTGAACTCTTGCAGTGTTATATAATGCTTACTGAATAACCTAAGAGAAAACATTTTTATATAGTGCTAAATATTGCGCTTCTGCTGTTTCTAAGTGCTATA
Source organism: Lissotriton helveticus (assembly GCF_964261635.1). Classification (NCBI taxonomy): domain Eukaryota; kingdom Metazoa; phylum Chordata; class Amphibia; order Caudata; family Salamandridae; genus Lissotriton; species Lissotriton helveticus. Next base: position 1,050,940,403 of record NC_136067.1, read on the forward strand.
AATAACAGATGATAGTCACTGCCGGGCAATTCATGCTGCGCAGTTTTCCCACCTCAGAATGATGTCGAGTCTGCCTTGTTGGGATCAGATTCATGAGGGGTGTTAAGAACAATGTTCTACCTTAAGACTGACTCTCTCTCTACTCTCTCACACACTATAACATCCTCGGCTCGGACCTCGACTTCACTATACTTCTAGAAGTTCTACTTTCAGTTTCACACTTACTCAGTCTCTTGCTGTTGACGGTGGCACTGGCAGCACTGGTGTGCCAAGTGCTGTGACGTCCCGACTGTCCAAGAGCGTAGGGAAATGGCCAATCACCGACTACATGGCTGGATATAGCCATATGTGATTGGCCATTACTGTGCGAGCAGCCAGCACCCACGCACGGCACCATCCTGCTGCAGCAACCAATCCTGGCGCAGCGTGAACAGCGCCACTGCGCCAGGATTGGCTACGAGCATGCTCCTATCTGCCCTAGATGTGACCGGGGCCCCGGGTCCCTGTCTATGTATCTGAGTGCTAGGGGGGAGGGGGGGAGGGAAGGTCTACACTTATACGCATGCGCGAGCCAGTCAAAAAATGTACTACTCCGGGATTTAGCATGCGCGCAGTCAGCACCCCGCTGCCTGTCTGTGTGCGCTGCCTGCCTGTCACTCTGCCGCAGCCCCGCCCCCCACCGCACACTTCATTATAGATGCCCGATTCAGGCGGACTTTTCCCGGGACAGGTAGCGCGCAGTGCGCTCGGCTCAGATTAAATTTCTTTAAGTCACATTTATTTTATAAAAGTCATTCTTCATTGCCAGTGCGGTAGTCCATGGCTAGTGGGGCAACGCCCCAACGCCCCAAATGGACGCACCGCCACTGCATAATTCTAGAAGTCGTAGTTTCGTATTTAGCACCACATGAGCAGGCAGTGGAGGTAGAAGGAACCCCTACACCTACTACTACTAGCAACGAAGAGGTCAAAGTAGGAAACGAAAGAGCTTTGCTAGTAGAAGAGAGTTTTAGGTAACATTTAGATCTATCTAGATGTAACATTAAGCTTAATGCGTATGCGAAGTTGTTGTATGAGTATATTGATGCAATGGATATGCAGTTGCCACCATCAGTGGATGAGGGTATTATATACCATCATCTCCCATTGACATATGGTATTACATGTAGTTTGCTGCTGAGTCTTAATTTTCAAATTATGATGCAGTTCTTCCTGAAATGCCAGCTTATAAGCATTTAAATAAGTATGATTATTACAAATCAGAATATAGACTTAGGACGTATTTCATTCCAACTCAGGAGTTGGATACAGCTTATGCTCATCGCCATAATCTGATTTTCCTGTTGTCATACAGAAAAGAAATTTATAGATCAAGTAGAAGATAAATACAGGAAACAAAAGCAGTTGCGAGACTCAGGACAAAGTAGAGTAGACTGGACAGATGAGGAGAAGTTGTACAAGTCGAAGGGAAGTTATGGTCCAATAGCTCTAGATGAAGTGCAGAAGGGGAAGTTGTGCATAAGTCGTCCACAGACATATTACGAGAATGTGTATGTGGGACAGACCACTTGTGAGCATACTTTTACATTAGAGTATTATGCAAAGGACTTCTTGCAAAGTGTAGTGCAGATAATTCCAACTGTGTTTTTTGTTTGTGGGAGGAATGCGTATGTGCGATTGCCTGAGAAATGGCATGGTATGTGTTATCTAGCGATAAGTTTTCCCAAGATTTATCAAACAGAAGATTTTGAGCTCCTAGAAGGAGAACAACATGTAAGAGTGAAGCGAGGTGAAAGTGCAGCAGCTGTGGTTGAAGATATTTTTGGAGCAATGATACCAACTTTAGGAGTGTTTTTTAATGATGTGAAGATTAGAAGGTTGGAGACTGTTGTGGACAAATTGTCAATGAATACAGCTAAATCATTGGTGTTGGTTGAAGGAGAGATGTTATCGATAAGGACGATGGTTTTACAAAATCGTCTTGCTTCAGACGTCCTTCTAGCAAAAGAAGGAGGAGTCTATAAACTTTTCAAGGTTCAAGAGTGCTGTACCTATATACCAGACAACAGCAAAGATCTGGGGAAATATATAAGTAACATCACTGACCTTCATTATGAGATTGAGGATTTGACAAAAGAAAATGTGTGGGAAAAAGTCAGAAAAGGATTTGGCAAAGTGGGGAGTTGGCTTGCGAACCTTGGAAAAGGGTTCCTTGGCTATGTGTTGAAACTCCTTATCATAGCTGTGGCATGTGTGATTGGATTGTGGGGTTTGATAAGAGCTTACAAGTGGTATAAGTCTAGCAGATTGGAGAGTGGTATAAGTCTCGCTGTCCTAATAGCCCAGAATTAAAAGACAGTCTGCTTGACGGAAGGCTGCTCACCTCTTTGAGTAGGGCAACACTATCCCACTGACATCAAAAGTGCAATGCTTACAGCTCAGAAGAAGCAGGGTCATAAAAAAGGTGAGAAGCACTTTTTACTGAATGCCCTGAACACCTTTGATCTAAATGTGGAATCTGATTACAAGACGAATGATTCTGGCCTTACACCTAAAACGATTCCTTGCCTTGTGTCTTCATTCTTCTGGCAATAGTTACTGCTAGCAGGAATATCACTTTAATGGTCAAGACCTTGATTACAACACTCTTCAGATGTACAAAAGAAAGAGAATACAAAAACTATAGGAGAATCATAAGCTAGAAGGCTCAGACAAAAAACTCAAAATAATCACCAATAAATCCCTCTCTTTGATACCTTCAATGGTTTCCAAATGATCTGATGGCTGCTAATTGAGACGATACATCAGCAAATCCAACAAACATAAGAAACGTCAATAAGGACGACGACCCTGTTTATTTGGCTACACTATCCTAAAATTATACCACATCGAAAATATTTTCAAGGGTCTGTTGTATGACTGGAGACTGGACTTATGTATGGCCTGTTTGACCCCATCTTTGAAGGACCTTCTTCTTAATCTTAACAACTCTGAAGTGGATGGCATTTGGATTCTGCCTCCTTGATGCCTCTGCAAAAAGAACTATTGATCGACAGAATACAGAACGATGTCATACATTTACCCCAGTACAGAGATCTGGGCCTAAATCCATCGTTTTTTTGCTCACTGTGCCATTCCAGTTTGGACCCAGCCATATGCAAATCAGTCTTGACCCTGCACCCAATGGGCACAGTTCAGCCCGAACTGCCAGCCCAGGCCCACCCTGGATTGGAAACAAGCATCCTCTGACCTGTTTCGGGGCTTCACCCCTCTTCAGCCAGGATAGCTTGAGTCCAGGGGCATGGAGAGCACACAACTCATGTCTGAGCATACCAGTCCCACTTGGGGTGACGAATGCAAAAAGCAATATTGATGGTCAGAATGCCAAACAATGTCATACATTCACCCCAGTACAGAGATCTGGGCCTAAATCCATCGTTTTTTGCTCACCATGCCATTCCAGTTTGGACCCAGCGATATGCAAATCAGTCTTGACCCTGCGCCCAATGGGAACAGTCCAGCCCGAACTGCCAGGCCAGGTCCTCCCTGGACTGGAAACAAGCATCCTAGGACCGGTTTTGGGGTTTCACCCCTCTTCAGCCAGGATAGCTGGATTCCAGGGGCATGGAGAGCACTGGACTCACGTCTGAGCATACCCGTCCCACATGGGGTGACAAATGCAAAAAGAACTATTGATGGACAGAATGCAGAACAAAGTCATACTTTCAACACAGTACAGAGATCTGGGCCTAAATCCATCGTTTTTTTGCTCACCATGCTATTCCAGTTTCGACCCAGCCATATGCAAATCAGTCTTGACCCTGCGCCCAATGGGAACAGTCCAGCCCAAACTGCCAGGCCAGGTCCTCCCTGGACTGGAAACAAGCATCCTAGGACCGGTTTCAGGGTTTCACCCCTCTTCAGCCAGGAAAGCTTGATTCCAGGGGCATGAAGAGCACAGGACTCAATTCTGAGGATACCCGTCCCACTCGGGGTGACAAATGCAAAACAAACTATTGATGGACAGAATGCAGAACAATGTCATACATTCACTCCAGTGTCTCTAGGCATCAGATCAGACATACTGTCATGTGGACTACAAGTGGAACCAACCCTTTCTCATCCAGAAGAAAGGCACTAGAATTGCCTCTGTCTGCAGTCCCCGATGTTCACTACCAACCTGGACTAGAGAGCAGTGGGAGGGAAGGCATAAGCCAAGCCTTCTGCCCATGCAGGGATTAATGCATTATAATAATCCACATTGGTAAAGCGCGAACAATCACCCGTAAGGGTCTCTAGGCGCTGGGGGCCGTCGGGAAGATTAAGCCATTAAGTCATTATTGTGACGTCGGAAATATGCATAGTACGTCCCCCTGAATATTGTCTATGCCTCATAAATGAAGGGATGCTAAGCGTTCCTCTGCCCAAAGCCCAAATGAAAACCCTAAATCTATCAAAAGGCTGGGCTTCGTACACCTAATGGTTGAGGCTATGATATTGTCCATCTTGATCAATGATGCCCCCCTGGAATAACTGCTGCAATACTCCTTCAATAGATGAAAAACCACATCCTACTCCTACTTAGATGATTTGCTCCTCTCCTCCAATGACCATAACTTTTGTGCTGTCAAGGTCTTCAGTTTTAAACTATGCTTTAAGCCACTGGCATTCATGCTCTGGATTAGTGCAGGGGAGGGTGATCACAGGACAATTCTAGTCAGGTTGACTGAGATATCTGACCACTGCAGAGAATCCTTCATTGTTTCCTGTGCTAGGAACAAGCTGCCAAAGTCATCTCAGCATAATAGCCAAGGCACATAGTCACAGACACTCAAAAAATGCATGTAAAGCTGTGCTCATGGTACAACAAACCCATGGACTGCTGTTTACCATAATCCACACCCGGTGCCATGCTGAAACCTTTTGCAGTTGGAAGAGTGATATGAGGGGAGATCTGAGATGAAGGGTGCAGTGATCTGAATTAAATACTTCACTCAGATCTGTGCAGTATCTCACCCTGATGAACATTGGGTCCCATGATGGGATTTAATGTGATTTCACCCAATGAATAAGGAATATGAAGCACCGCCAGGTCCTGCAACTCTGCATCATGCCCTTTGGGTTAGATTCTGGGATAAAGCCAATTGTTCAAGTATGGAATGAATGTACAGAAAGACCAACCAAATTACCAAAAATTGTGATGGAGCTTAAGGCCTTTTTACGAATCCATGATCAATCTTTAAATAGAAAACTAGAACCTTGAACTGGAGGTGATTGTTCTGGACAGCAAACCTAAGGTATTCCTGGTGACATTTTCTGATAGGCACATTGAACTATTGGTCCAGTGACTCCAAAGAGTAAACCTTTTGCCTGTAACAGCCAGCTATATCAATTACTGCAAAATATAATGAGGTGGGTGGTTTGAACATGGCTGTTTACCCACTTTACTTCTAACACAATCGAAATCTCCCCATCAACTCTGATATCAATAAGATAATTGAACAAGCTTCACAGTCTTCTTCCTCCAGTGATCTTGAACGCATTGGTATTCTTCTCCAGAAGGCTTTGAATTTATTTCATTATGAGATCCCTCTACAATGGTGTTTGTGTCCGAGGAGTGAGTCACATTTAATTCCCGGAGAGCAACAAGGTAATGTCGAAGAGATGATCCTAGTTGATGACCTCTATTTACTAGCTTTGTCTGAAATAAATTCTCAGTATGTGTCGCAGAAGACCAGTGGTCGTATTATACGTGCAAAAGATACAGAATTGATGGACGCAATGCAGAACAAATAAAAACATTCACCCCCAATAAAGAGATCTGGGTTGAATTCATCATTCTTTTGCACAGCATGCCACCCCAGTTTAGACCTGGCCATATGCAAATCAGTCTTGACCCTGTGCCTCATGGGAACAGTCCAGCCCGAACTGCCAAGCCAGGTCCTCCCTGGACCAGAAACAAGTATCCTAGGACCTGTTTCGGGATTCCACCCCTCATCAGCCAGGATAGCTTGAATCCAGTGGCACAGTGAGTCCGGGACCCATGTCTGGGCATACCCAGCGCACTTGGGGCAAGGAAGCAAAAGACACATAATTGATAGGCGGAATGCAGAACAAATCAAAACATTCACCCCCAGTCAGGAGGTCTGGGTTAAATCCATCATTCTTTTGCTAATCATGCCACCCCAATTTAGACCTGGCCATATGCAAATCAGTCTTGACCCTGTGCCTCATGGGAACAGTCTAGCCCAAACTGCCAAGCCAGGACCTCCCTGGCCCAGAAACAAGCATCCTAGGACTGGTTTCAGGTTTTCAGTATGTGTCTAAGAAGACCAGTGGTTGTATTATACATGCAAAAGAAACCGAATTGATGGACGCAATACAGAACAAATAAAACCATTCACCCCCAATAAAGAGATCTGGGTTAAATCCATCATTCTTTTGCACACCATGCCACCCCAGTTTAGACCTGGCCATATGCAAATCAGTCTTGACCCTGTGCCTCATGGGAACAGTCCAGCCTGAACTGCCAAGCCAGGTCCTCCCTGGACCAGAAACAAGCATCCTAGGACCTGTTTCGGGATTTCACCCCACATCGGCCAGGATAGCTTGAATCCAGTGGCACAGTGAGCCCGGGACCCATGTCTGGGCATCCCCGACGCACTTAGGGCGAGGAAACGAAAGACACACAATTAAACAAACCAAAACATTCACTCCCAGTCAAGAGATCTGGGTTAAATTCATAATTCTTTTGCTCACTGTGCCACCCCAGAACATGCAGCGTATTTGCTTCATTGCACTGGGTGCACCTTTTAAATGGTGCACCCGGCGCAATAAAGGAAAATTGCTATATTATGATGAATGCGCTGCCCCTAGGGCAGCCGCGAACTCGTGCTGCCCTAGGCGCAGTGCATTCATGTGAAAAATGGAGTGGCTTCTTTGAAGCCGCTCTGTGTGGGGAAACATCCTTTACAACGCAACCATTACATCGCAATACACTTACAATACAGTCATTACATCGCAACATCCTTTACAACGCATGTCACTACAACGCAGGAATTACAAAGCATGACACTACATCGCATGACACTACATTGCATACCATTACAACGCATACCATTACAACCCATAGTACCCCTACACTATCCAAAACTTACCCTACTGTGGCACCCCCTGGAGTTAGATGAGTAATTTTTACCCCTACACTATCCAACACTTACCCTACTGTTGCACCCCCTGGAGTTAGAATAGTAATTTTTACCCCTACACTATCCAACACTTACCCTACTGTTGCACCCCCTGGAGTTAGAATAGTAATTTTTTCCCCTATACTATCCAATACTTACCTTAAATGCAATGTAATGGTATGCGTTGTAATGGTATGTGTTGTAAAGGTATAATGCGATGTAATGGAATGCGTTGTAAAGGTAGTTTCTAAAAATGCGATGTAGTGTCATGCGATGTAATGGAGTGTGTTGTAAAGGGTGTTGCGATGTAAAAACTGCGTTGTAAAGGCATACATTATAAATGTATGCGTTGTAACGTCATACATTCGCTTTATGTTTTCTCAGTGCAGGCAGCAACCTGTCTGCCTTTTTAAGGAGAATAGAGTTCCCATTACAGGCGGGTGCAGTGAGTGACTACACGCTCCTGAAAGGGAATGTCTCGGGGGGTTCATGGGACCCCCTTTCCCCCCCGCCATAGGGCTGCAATCAGGGGGCGCACAGTGTGTCTCTTGAGAGCTTTTTGCCTCTGTAGTACAGCGCGGGCAGTGAGGCATAGGGATTCCCTCATTTCCAAGGGTCACTCCCACATTCAAATGAGGGGAAGCCCTCTGAAGATAGCGCTGACACTCTATGTGCACCAGCACTATCAGTATTACAAAAGGAGCCGCACAAGCGTCTGTAGCCCCTTCTGTAATACCATAGTGCCCTGGGGCGCGCAAAGTGGGTGGCACCCCCAGGCACTTCTATAACTTGGCGCCTGAAGCAGCCGCTGCCTGTGCAGGTAAGAGAGATGGGGTCCGATAGGGGGTTGGGGGTGTTTCGACGGACGATGACGAGGGTAAATTAATTATTTATTTAATTTTCCCTTGTCGTTCTCCATCGAAATCCACCCCCCAACCGGGCCCCACCGATCTTACCTGCACGGGCCGCGGCTGCCCTGAAGGTGCTTTCTAACTGCTTGTAGCCTCGCTTCCCCTCCATCGCTGGCAAACTCCAGAGCACTGTGGTTTTCTAAGGAAGAGCAGAGCGGGTCTTCTGAGAAGCCAGGGAAGAGCCTGTTGAAATTCAGAAGCAGTTATACTGGGTTCTCAAATGAATTGGGAGGCAATAGAAATCTGTTAGCCATCAAAAATACATTCTTCATTAATATGTATCTGGCAGAGGATGATGAGACCCTTGCATTACTTTTGAAAGTCAGGGTATATGTGTGCTCTTTGGAGACCTTTTAATATGTAACCTCAAGTTGAGCGTCAAAATATTTCAGGTCTGGAAAGAGTATCTTTATTGAGAATTCTTCAGGCCTGCATCCATGATGCTGTCACCCAGGTAAATATGGTATCTTGGAGTTACATTCAACGGCGGAAGCAAGCGTTTTGATATCTTTACATGCAATATCATTAGGATCTGTACCAGACTCTCTATTGCTTCCAGATCAATCCAATCCAGTAATTCCCAAACTGGATCTCAAGCCACAATTGGGTCTCAAGTCGATTTTTAGTGGGTTGCGAAAGTCCAATATTTATCTTGTCACATTTGCTGTGCTTCAAGGACAGAGGTCGAATGTCATGCTGTTTTTTGCCAATTTGATGCTTATTTTTTTTTACATGGGATTAGTGTTTACAAATTCTCACTTTACAGTCAGGAAAAAAAGTGGATTACGTGACATTCTTGCTGAGGTACAGAGTGTGCGAAAGGAAGGGCTGTAGGATGTCATTTTTTGTAACACAGCAAAATGTAAGTATCTGTAGATGAACTGTACATATTCAGCAATTAGGGAAGCAAACTTGAAGCAGCTTGTTTGCAATTTTGAAGTGTGATGGATGCAAAGATTTTTATGAGATCAAAATCAATCAAGACATTTTACTTGGTGATGCATAGATGATAAATATTCATTGAAACTCGATTTGCACACATTATCCTCTGTGTGCAATCTATTTGTATCAGTATAACTGTTTGTCTCTGCAAATTTAGTGGCCATTTCAATGGAAAATGGGTTATCTGTAAATGGCAGTGTGCTGCCACACAATGCCTTAGTTATATTAAAAAATTCCAGAGGAGGAGCCAAGATGGCGACCGAGATGGCTGCGTAAACGCTCGGCTCCGTGAGCCTTCTCACCCCGCGCATACATCCTGGCAACTATCCTGGGCCGTAACGGCATATTTATGTAGGCGAAGGATAACCTTCACTTACCGTTTGCTCCTGAGGCTTCTGCTTGCTGCAGACCCATTGAAATGTCCCCGAATGTTTTGCGGCCTTCACGGAGCTGGGACCGGGGCCTCGAGTGCGAAGAGTGGCCGGCCGCGACTACAACAACAGCGGCCTCTGGTGATGGTGAGGAGTCGGCCGGAGGGAACTGGCGACCTGCTGGCCGATGGCGACAGTCCCGACCCTGCCCAACTTGCGGAGAACCATGTCGGGAGTGCGATACAGCTGGGTCGAGGGGAGTGCATGATACTTGGCCCCCACTCCGGTGTTGTATCCGGGCACACTAACGACTTTTCCCGGAGTCACCGTGCGGCCCCCAGGGAGCGGCGGAGTTTTTAGCCTTTTGGTGACTCTCCGCTGAGAAACCTGCCTTGACTTTTGAGATTCCCGTTGTGAATCCTGTCCCTCCCTGGTGTGGGGCCCGGTCCCGAAGTGAGGTGGAGAAAGACGAGGCCGGATCAGCTAAGATGGCGGATAGCACCCTCTTACGCACACCTCATCCGGGCAGAGAATCCGTTGTGAGGGAGAGTCCTGGGGTCTGGCGCCACGAGAAAGAGCCCAAGTCCAGAGATATATTGGCTGCGTTAACAACCCTGTATATGACCCTGAGCCGGGACGCCTGGGATCTGGGAAGAAGGATGGCCACCATTGTTGTCCCGCCCCTCCACATGGGCATGGTTCAATCTCAAGGAAGCGCTGATGTGCCCGCCTCTGCGTCAGTTATGAATGTCCCAGCTGCGCCTACGTTCGTGGAGACGCCGATAGACCCGGTCCGTGATACCGCTTTGGATTGCTCTGTTGTATGTGTGAGTGACTCGTCGGGGCCCTTATCTGTACGGCGGCTGAAGAAACAACATCGATCCATAGTTTGGGCTGCCCCGGCGGCGTTTCAACGATTACTGGATTGTGTGACTCTCTCTTCCTGGCTGGTGAGACTGTATTCGGGCTGGGGGATGTTTCCGGTATCGCTACTGACACAGACGGATTTCCGCCATACGTATTCGGCTGGGTTTTGGGGGCTACAGTCCCATGGAGTAATGGCGCTGCCCGGTCCGCCCGGATCGGTAGGACCCTCCACACTGCTCTGTATGCCGCTTGATGACTGGCTGCATGTGGGTACTATTGATAGAAAAGGCCAGGGGTGAGACCGTCTGGGACATGGAGGAACGCATTGTTGGCTGACGGTGTTTAGGGGGACACTCAACGGGGATGTTATTGATTGAATTGATAATCATTGCTTACTGTGGCTATTCTGACCTTGCTTTTATGACGCTTATAGTGCGCGATGGGTGAAGGGGGGGCCGGGTGGTTTGATCGAGGGCCCTTCTCCACATTTTTTCCTTCTTTTTCCCTTTTTCTATTATTCTATATTTCGGGTTTCTAGTTTAGGGCGATAGGCACGCTGCTGGGGGGGGTAGGCCATAGCCTTCTGCAGGGGTGCAGGGTGGGGGGTACGGGGAAGGGGGTTGTTTATTTGTTCTTTCTTTGTCTCTATGGCCCTTTGTCTTTTCTTCTTCTTGGTGTCGTCGTTTTTCATGTTTCCTACAGTCTGTCTTGTTTTAAGGGCTGGGGTGCTGTTTGACACGACCTGTATGTGTTGTTTACATTTATCCTGACTCGAATGCCTTGCCCGCATGTCTTTAAGAGTGTTTGCACTCTTTGCAGATTTCTGTTTCATGTTGCTATTGTAGGACCATGTATGACCGTATGGCAATTATTCTGATATTTTTTATTTTTTATTTTTCTTCACTGTAAAATGAACCCTATTGAATCCTGATTATCAAGCTGTATCAGGTTGTAGGCCCATGCTTGTATTTATGTGAAGTGACAATAAAGGTTCTCAAAAAAAAGAAAATTGCCAGCCTCATGTCCATTAAAGCTAGGTGGGTCAGGAAAGTTTGACATTCTAAAAAGTGGGTCGTGGTTCTAAAATGTTTGGGAATCACTGACATAGAGTATGTATGTTCTGCTACCTAATTTCAACCATCATCTCTCTGAGTCTCTATTTAAGCCATCTGCTAAATCACAGGAATCAGCCACTTACTACCTCTTTACCCTGAGGTACGCAACAAAAATGCAATTCCAGCATCAATGTGGTCCACCATAAGCAACCTACAATTTCCCCACACCCTCTTTTTGGTAATTACTTCTCGTTGCTGCTGAAATCAACACTCGGAAATGAATACCTATCTTATCCATGTTCGTAGAAAACTTTCATTTTTTTCCCACATTGTGTGAAATAAAGAAAGCATCTAGTTCAGAATAACTATAACTAACCAAGGAAGAGTTTGTGCAAAGAATATGATGCTGTATTTTTATCTTATTACTCTTTGGGTATTTACCTCCATACATATATAATTTAGAATAGGGATGGATAGTCCTGATGGAAGCTAAAGACCCACTGTGCTTTGAATCTTAGTTGAAGCACATCGACTTCATGAGGTAGGGGCCATTGCAGTTCCATTACACCAGTGTATGATAGTTTTTAATCTTACCAGGAACCCACAAACATAAATGTCCTTGTAGGGTAGCCATGGGTAATTTAAGTTAATTCTTCAGATTCTGAACCCAAAGAACAATTATAGATAAGAGCTCAAAGATCATAATGAACCTGGACAAGCAATATCAAGCTCAGCCAGGGGGAAGAAACATATGATGAATCATGCCACAAAAGCAGGTGGGAATTCTCCTCTAAAAAATCTTTGGTGATTTGTACAGACATTTCACAGGGGAGGACATACTTAAGGAAATCTCCCTCTCTCTACTTTCCCTGTGAATATATACCAGAGGAAGAGAACTATGTAGTGCTTAGTTTGTTCCTGTGGTTGCAGGAGGTGGGAATGGGCACTCATTTTTGGGTACCTGAACTTATTTTTTATCATGCAACTTTGGCCCTGATTGAAAGAGAGAAAGATATAAAAGGGTGAAAGAAGGGGAAAAGGAAGATAGGAACATAGGGCCCGATTTAGAAATTGGTGGACAGCGTACTCTATTGCGACGTCAACCGAGTAGCCTGTCTACCAAATTCTTGATCCACCCATCCAATTTTGAGTTGGATAGACAGCCAGGTTTATGCCCATGGAGTAAAATTTACTCTGCCAGCCTAAACCTTCCTCCAACAGCTCGACGGAGTACGAATCATCAGAGGTAAGTTAAACAACCGTCCATCCTATTTAAAGTGGATGGCTGGATGGATTTTTTTATGTACGTCACAAACAGAAATATCCTGCTGATGAGGGATAGTAAATATAAAATAATTACCCTCACACCATGTGAGAAAACTCCCACAGAGCTGGGTCCATTGGCTTATACTTTTCCAACAGCAAACTCCCACTACTGCACCAATAACGAATGCACACCAAACTTTTAAATGGATTAGTATGAGCCGCTGTGATGCTGGTTCACGCAAACCCATTGGGTTCAGTGCAGTGCTGTAAGCGAACTCTATATTTGGAGTGCACAGTAAAGGCAAAGTGTCAGACATAAAGTACTCTGCCCAATGCTTGATTTGTAAAACCCGAAGTGCCAGGGCCCTTGCCTGGAGGCCACAACTGCTTAGATTACCCCTGCGAGAGCTGCTAATGACTGAACCAGCACAGCAACTAACCATCTCGCTCCTAAAAGTGTGACAGGACAGACTATTCCAGGCCCCTAAAAGCTGTAGCAATGGCTCAGGTAGAAGGTATTTGTCATTTTAAATGCATATTAAATAACTGTTGCTGTGCTCATTTCAAAAGTAGTGAACAGCGCCCCAAGTGCCCAACTGGCATAAGAGCCAGTGTTGACTTTTAAGTGCGGGTGCTCTGCACCGGAAACCACTGGCACTAATTAAGCACTGACTCCGCCACCCTAAATTCCATTGCTCCGTTCATGAAAAAACTAAACGTACTATAAAGCAACTGTAAGTGTAGGGTGCTTTAAGATATAGGCATGAGGTGGAATCAAGATAAGACATTGCTGGTATTCAATAACCCTGGTATCCGGAAAGGCCAGTGACAGGATCCTAAAAACATACTTCGAGCCCCTGCCCTGAAAACATGAGACACAACCTTGAACAAGTGGATGGTTGGAAACTGAAGGTGCCCACAGAAGCTTTTACTCCTTTAGGAAATGTCATTGTATTCTGAAAGGATTTAAACTCCAGAAGAATGAGTATCAGCCACTACGTCTGCATTTCAACTTGACAGCTGAGAGACCGAAATGGAATCCATACAATATGCTGTAAATTACCTTGCAAAAAAGTGTAATGCCTATACGACTTTCAAGTACATTAACCTCAGATTTTGAGACTAATTGATGCTGTTAACTTCAAAGGAGGGGGCTAGAGATTTCAATATGGAGTCAGCCCGAACGCTTAGCCTTTCGCTCACCATCCCAGAGGTAGAGGACGCTCTTAGGAAGGGTACCCCACTAAAGGCCCCAGGGCCGGATTCAGTCCCTCTGGATCTTTTTAAATACAACGTTGAGGTGTGGGCACCACTCTTATTAAATTTATTCAGAGCAGTTGTGGTAGGGCGTATTCCGTCCTCGTGGCAAGAGGCTGTAGTGGTACCGATATTCAAAAAGGGGGACAAAGCTGACCCGTGTTGCTACAGACCGATACCGTTAATAGATGCGTCCTGTAAGCTGATGGGAAGGGTGGTATTGGCACGCTTGCAAGCCTGGGCTGAGTCATCAGGTATTATTGTGGACTCCCAGTATGGGTTTAGGAGGGGTAAAGGAACCACAGAGCAGTGCCTTAATTTGGCCTTAATTATGGGTAAGTACATGAAGGCCAAGCGTGGTTGTATCCACTTGGCCTTCATGGACTTATCCAGCGCCTTCGACACTGTTTGCAGAGATAAACTGTGGCAGATGATGGAGACCATGGGGTTTGAAGAACCACTGGTCACCCTTCTCCTCAGACTGCACGCTGCCACAACAGTGAGGATCCGATTTGGCCGAGGTGGGGAGAAGACAAAGCCCATCCCATCGACTGAAGATGTCCGCCAGGGATGCTCCCTTTTTGTTCCTGGTGTACACCAACGGTTTGGAAGGCTATCTGTTGGAAAGTTGTGTAGATTTCCCCCAGGTTAATGGTAAACGGATACCGATGATATCTTATGCAGATGACACAGTGTTAATGACCGTAACCGCCAATAACATGCAAAGGTGTTTGAATGCTTTTGACGCTTTTATGCAAGGATTAGATCTAAGGGTCAACTTCACAAAGTCTTTCACCATGGTCTGCGGCCCGAAAGGGGTAAAATCTCGTAGGTATATGGTGAATGACTCAATTATTGTGAAAGTCGATAATTTTAACTATCTGGGGAACTTATTCAATAGAACTCTAAGCTGGGATCCTCTAATATCAGCCCGTGTTCAAAAGGCTACGCAATCTATAGAGGCCCTTTTCCGTTTCTCAAGTAAATTGGGTCAAAAGCCGGCTGCAGAATTAAAAATCTTATATAAAGCAAAATGCATCCCTGTTGCAATTTATGGGGCAGGAGTATGGGGGACACAAAACTGTAATAAAATCCAAGTCATGGAAAATAAATTCATAAAGCGCCTTTTATCTGTCCCATCTGGCACTTCCAACAGCTTTTGTCATACTGAGGTGGGTCTTGATTTTGTGAGGGATACTATCCATGTCTCACCTTTGCTGCTATGGAGCAAGGTTTGGAGGTCTGATGAACTGAAACTCACAAAGGAAATTTTGCAAGACTGCCTTAAGCTTGATCATTCTATGGAGATTCCATGGCTATTATATGTAAGGGAAACCTTCCACAAGATTGGATTGGGACACATATACCTAAATCCCGAAATCGTTGGCAGGGAGACCAAACTATCAATTAAGGACGCCTATCGTACCAGCTTAGGTATGTTAAGGAATAGTGAGCAAGCAGTATATGATGGGGGGTAAGCTGCATCAGCAGCCTTATCTATCATATATTATGCATGCTCAATGGCGTTTTTACTTGACAAGGTTTCGCCTTAGTACGTTGTATTTTCTTTTTGCTTTCCCAAAGCAAGCAGGGTGGTGTGCGAGACTTCCCCCTTGCCCCTGTAATAACAAAGTTTCACAAAACACTTTGCACCTCATTCTTTTTTGTAATTTGTATAAAGATCCAAGAAATCGGTTTATTAAGCCTGTTTTGTTAACTCTTGGATCCCGCTATTACAAAGAGGGTTATGAATATGTATCATCTTTATCAACTCCAGCCATATGTAGTGCTGTGCTTAGCTTTATTAGATTAGCGCTCACTATCAGAAATCGATATTGAACAGCATTATTGGATACCAACGATTATTATCTGGAATACATCTAGCAGATTATTGTATATATTTGCATTCAAATGGAACGCACATGCACTTTACAACTTTTCTGTCTATATACATGACCCTTTTTATCCTGAATATATTGTAAATTCAAATTGGATACATAATATGTATTTCAGATGTTAATATAACTGTATGGCTTCTCTTTTGTTTTAATTATATGTGTAATGTCTTTTTTAATCTGTTTATACTTTTATGATTCTATCTTTGAATCGAAATAAAGTTCTTTGACTTGACTTGACTTGAGACTAATTTACAATGTGAATGTTCAGACAAATGCATTAGGAAAATGTTCCACTTGTACTCATGCACTGCAGTGAGGAAGTCTAGTTTGCATGGAATGAAGGAGGCCTGGAGTCGGAAATAGTACTTATCTGAAAAGGGAATGCACATGAACAGGCAAGGTGTGGGCGCCCAATGCATCTCATCCACTCTATAGTTCCACACAGGTTTACTTGTGCCACTGTGCAAATTATTCATTTCAGTTCATGAATATGCAACACTCCAATATTCTAGGTGGAATTAATTTGTTTACTAATGTTAAAACTGTTTGAAAAATGTGAATGAATATATCTATCAGAAATGTTCTGCGATTGGAAACTAAAGATGAACACTTGGCAAGAGTTCAGTTCAGTTTCTTGCGAGTCTGTGAGCGGAGGAGGAGAAATCTGTTTGAGTCGTGAGCTGTGGTCTGCCTGCGGTCCGAGGTCTGCCGAGACTGCAGAGTGGAGCTGAGCCGGTGCCGCAGGAGCGAAGCCGGTGTGTGGCTGGCAGCAAGTGGCCGTAGGGCTTGAGGCCGGAGGCAGAGCTGGACGGATTGAGTGAGGTGAGAGGAGCGGAGCAAGTGAGGCAAGGTGGAAGCTCCTAGTTTCCTTTTTTCCCCCTTTTCCTCACACTACGCTACAGCCAAGGCAGTCAGCCAAAGCAGTCAAGGCAGGCGCCATCTGCGCTGGTAGAGGGGTTGCCACTGCAGCACCTGAAGCGGCTGTGAAGGTCGAAGAGTTTGCAGGAACCAGAGGCGTAGCTAGAGCTTGTGGCGCCCGTGGCTATCCCTCAGAGTGCCGCCCCTAGGGGGGGCTGGGGGTAGTACCGCCGCTAATAGTTACCTCGATCATTCAAGTTACATGCACATACATGACACAGTCCAGGGCTACACAGTTGTGAATACACCCATGATCGGCAGTACAAAGGAGAACACACAGACTGCCACCCTGCAGGATTTCAGGAAGGGCCTAAAACATGGTTATTCGATTAACGTCCCTCATCAGCAGCACCGCCCCCACCCCTCAGCGCCTAGATACCCTCACAGGTGATAAGTAGCGTTATGCAAATCCTGTTTGTTTGATTGATTGACACCAGATGTCCAGACACCGTTAGTGCGCTATATTAGTTTTATCTGTAAAACTGTATGTCTTTGCAAGTTAAGTGACCCCTTCAATGGAGATTGTGCTGTCTATACATGACAGTGCACGAACACACCATGCTTTAAGGATATATGTGCAACATTGTGAGTTCAGTGATGAAGCATTGATGGCAGCGACTCCACTCTGAAAATTGTTCGAGCACCACTGGGTGTTCCCAATCCTGTTTCTCTTGGTTATTACCTTCTCTGACTCAAGGAAATTCTAGTCCCCCTCCCATATGAATGTGTCATAAGCCCTCTGGACATTATTAAGGCAGGTATTGTCCTGATAATGTGGTAACCAGATATTTTACTAATTTTAAGGCCCCCAGCAATGAAGTCCCTCTATACCAACCACCTGCATAAAGTAAGCACTGCATACAGGATATAGATGAGTCACAAGAGTTGGAAGGCCTCCTGCACTTACCCTGCCCAGCCCTGCAGCCACTGTCAGTAGCTGCTCGCTGCTGCTGGACAGAGATGAGCTGCCTAAGTAAAGGACAGCTGGAGATCTTGGCTGGCCGAGGGTGAAGTATAGTTCATATATAATCCATACACTTCCTCCTTATCGCTCTATTCTCCCCTCTTTTTACCTTACCTCTCATTCGTCCAACACAGAGCAATGCTACCACTAGATGTCTGTCTGTCCCTCCTATACCACCTCCTTATTCCTCGGCCCACCCAGCTCACCTGCCTGCTGATCCGTCGTCCACTGCTGCAACTGATGGCTTTTCCTTAGCCAATAATGGAGGGCGGGCATCTCGGAATAGTGTAAGCATGTTATGTTGTGTACTTATTGTTATATCGTTCCAGGATGGCCATCATGTTGCATAAAGATGTAACGTGATGGCCATCTTGGAAGTTATACTAAATAACATTCCAAGATTACCACCTGCTGCTATTGACTTTGCCACATTTCTGAAATCGGTGGCAAAGTCAATATCAGCAGTGAACAGGCATTGGTAAAGCAATAAAACAAGTTCTATTGCTCAGTTTTGATACTGTAACATCCCGATATGTAAAAACTTACAAAGGGATTGTGAGAATATGCATTATGCTGTTCCCTTCTAGAACAAGGCTCCTAATAGCGGGCTGTAGAACAGTACACCTGAGAAGAAATAAGGAGCAGATATCCTTAAGTAGATTGCTTTGTTCACTGACAAAAGGTGTTTCAAAATTAAAGTTGGGCATTTGGTCAAAAACGAATTTACGGAGTCTCTGCTGAACTTGCTAAACTTAAACTAGAAGTTCACCAAAGAGAATGTACATACAGATAAACATATGCACTGGACTCCATGCTGGTTTATTGCGTTAGCAAATTTACTATTCCAAACGTAATCGCAGTGCTCCCAACATTTCTAACGAACTTTGGGTCGCATATAAACGTTTTATGGTTGCAAAGCCTGCCTGTAATTTGAAAAATCTGAGGGTGAATGTAAAACACCGGCGGCAGACAGCAGCACGCACCCCGGGCATTTTGGGCAAAGCAGGCTCAAACTCCCGCCGGCAGCACGGGCAGCTCCTGGGGACCAGGTCCATCGGCAGGAAATTGAAGAAAAAAACCCACATAACAGTGGTGCCTACCTCACGCTGAGTCCGAATGGTGCAACATTGTCTGAGTCTGTTCACGTGACCTGATAGACTGGCGCCAGCGTTCGGGTCTCACTCTAGCAGAGGGCGCTAATTTGATACTAAATGCCCAGGTGTGATCCTCTGTGCATAGTGTCCCAGGGGGCTGCCAAGAGGTGTCAGTGGCATAATAGGGAGTGGGTGGGGTGGCAGGCCCACTGAGGGCAGGCCCCGCCCAACAGGTGTCACTCATGTCTCGATCTGGTGACGTCAGGCCTGGGCTGTACTCTGATTGACTGGTGGCCCATTGCGGCGGCTTTTATAATTTATTTGGGGACTGGGGACACTGACTGACACTACTGTAAAGTGTCAGACAGTGAGTGTCCCCAAATAACTTATAAAGGCCACTGCAACAGGCCACCAGTGCCGCGCGGCTACCGCCTGCAAAATAGTGCTACCCCCCGTAGCTACGCCACTGCATTTAGAGCCTGAAAAAGAACCCGTTCCAGTAGCTCTTTCTAATTTAAGCCGGTGCTAAGACCCGACCCACTTAAATCTTTGTTTGACACTCTCTCTTTCTCCACTCACTTCATCTTTTAATGTCCAGTCAATATTAAACTTACTCTCAGTCTTGCAGTACCACATTCACTTTCTCTCTTGCTCTCTTTCACTCTCTCTCTTTCTCTCTCTCTCTGTCTCTCACTCCCTCTCCTTCTCTCTTTCTCGCCCCCTCTCTCTCTTTTTTCTCCCTCTCCCTTTCTCTTTCTCTCTCTCCATCTCCATCGCTCTCTCTCTCTCTTTCTCTCTCCCCCTCTCTTTCTCTCTCTTGCTCTCTCTCTCGTTTGCTCTCCCACCCACACGTCCCCACTCAGAACTTTAAAATGTAGATGTGGTAGAACCGGGCCTGGTTGTAGGTATAATGTTACTTGTTGTATCACATTTCTGGATGCAATGACAGAAACAGCAAAATACAAGTCAGGCGGCACACTATGCTAAACACAGATTTTTAGCATAGGTGTTTTAAAGCCACACCCTTAATTAAATCGGCCACCCCCTTTGAGAGATACCCCTAGAAATTGACCTATAAATTACCCTATCAACTTAAGAATAGTGCTGCATGTGATTATCGAAAACAAGCTTACATACGCCAAGGGGGGGGGAGAAAAAGAGCAAACCAGGCATGAGCAAAGTCAGCACTGGCACCGGCTCTAGGACAAAGGAGACCCAAGCGCGGCTAGAATCTACCCCCATTGTACACTCAAACTTTAACTCAAATTCAAACTTGAATAGCATCGCTATCCACAAATACTTTACCCCAATTCTCTCTGGACAAAAAACACTAGGGAAAGAAGAGCCTTGTGACAAAGCAGCAAAGCAGGCAAAACAACAAGCAAAAGATGGCCAAAGCCAGGAAACAAAAATATAGGTCACAGAGAAACCGGCCGACGGGATCCACTTTTCCCCCAGAATAATGGAGTAAATCGTCACCCGCCCCGGGGAAGGGATCAAGACGCACTAGGGCAGAGCTTTCCAAACTGTGTGTCCCGACACAGTACTGTGTCGCCTGCAAATGGTGGGTGTGTCACGGGCACTTAGCACATAACATCTGCTAAGTAAGAGGCATTCCCAGACACTCTATGGGGGCCGGGCGATTCACAACAAAGCCTCATTAACCAGTAAATGCTATTTAAAGACCTGTGAAGTGCTTGGGTGCAGCTGTGTGTAAGCCCGGGAAGCTGGGATGAGGTGACAGAGGGTGACAGAGGGAGGAAGACAGAGGGAGGGAGACAGAGGGAGGGAGATAAGAGGGAGGGAGACAAGAGGGAGGGAGACAGAGGGAGAGAGAGGGAGGGAGACAGAGGGGGCAGAGAGAGGGAGACAGAGAGAGAGAGGGAGATAGAAGAGTGAGTGAGACAGAGAGAGACAGAGAGACAGAGGGAGAGAGAGGGAGAGAGAGGAAGAGAGAGGGAGAGGGAGACAGAGGGAGAGCCAGAGAGAGAGGGAGACAGGGAGAGAGAGGGAGGGAGACAGAGAAAGAGACAGTGAGAGAGAGGGGGGAGACCGAGACAGAGATAGAGATAGAGACAGACAGAGACAGATAAAGACAGGGGCAGAGACGGGGCAGAGACAGAGAGACGGAGAGGGAGACAGAGGGAGGGAGACAAGGACTCAAAGACAGACAGATAGAGGCAGAGACAGACAGATAAAGGCAGAGAATGAGACAGGCAGAGGTAGAGAGGCAGAGAGACAGAGAGGGAGAGGGAGGGAGACAGAGAGAGAGAGGGGGGAGACAGAGGGAGGGAGAGGGAAGAGACAGAGAGAGAGGGAGACAGAGAGAGGGAGAGGGAGGAGACAGAGAGAGAAGGAGACAGAGGGAGACATAGAGAGGGAGACAGAGGGAGGGAGGCAGAGGGAGGGAGTCAGGGGGAGACAGAGGGAAGGAGAGGGAGACAGACAGAGGGAGCGAGATAGAGGGAGGGAGGCAGACAAGAGGGAGACAGACAAGAGAGAGGGAGACAAGAGGGAGGGAGACAAGAGAGCGGGATACAAGAGGGAGGGAGACAAGAGTGAGTGAGACAGAGGGAGACAGAGAGAGGGAGAGAGAGGGATGGAGAGAGAGAGAGAGACAGCGAGAGGGAAGGAGGCAGAGACAGACAGAGATAGAGACAGAGACAGATAGAGGCAGAGACAGGGACAGACAGATAGAGGCAGAGACTGTAACAGACAGAGACAGAAAGGCAGAGAGACAGAGAGGGAGGGAGACAGAGGGAGAGAGATAGAGGGAGACAGAGAAAGGGGGATGGAGGGAGGCAGAGTGAGACAGAGGGAGGGAGTCAGGGGGAGGCAGAGGAAAGGAGAGGTAGACAGACAGAGGGAGGGAGACAGAGAAAGGGAGACAGAGAGAGAGGGAGACAGAGAGAGAGGGAGACAGAGAGAGAGGGAGACAGAGAGAGATAGAGGGAGACAGCGAGAGAAAGGTAGACAGAGGGAGACAGAGGGAGACAGATAGAGGGACAGAGACAGACAGAGGGACGGAGACAGAAGGACGGAGACAGAAGGACTGCGACAGAAGGTGACAGACAGAGGGCAACAGACAGAGTGCGGCAGACAGAGGGATACAGACAGAGGGAGACAGACAGAGGGAGTAGGGTGACTGAGGGATGGAGACAGAGGGAGGGAGACAGACAGAGGGAGACCATTTGCCCACTTTTATTTCAAAATTTTCTTTGGTGGTTCGGTCTCGCTTGTTCGCTACACTGCCTTACTATGTCACAAAATGATGCATCTTCAAAAAGTGTGTCACCAACAAGAAAAGTTTGGAAAGCTGTGCACTAGGGCAAGGAAACCCAGAAGTCTTTGGAATATCCTCAGCATTGGAGACCCCGGAAATGAGGCAGGACCAACCAGGGCAAGGAAATCCAGAAGTATTATAAATATCTTTAGCGCTGGAGTCCCCAAATAAGGTTAGACAATAGACGCATGGGGAGAACATGGTGACTCCACAGGCAGGAGGCAGAAGCATTCAACACAACTTGTCTTAGTCACCGTCTTTGTCAGTAATTAAACTACTCACTTTTAACTAAAGTCCACCCTTGCTGGGAATAGGGCTGAGAGAGAACAGCCAGCTGGGGGAACAGAACCTTCACCACCTTACCGCTGAAACAAAGTGCACAACTCAAAACAGCTGGTATATCCAAAACTCTCTGTTATCCTCTGTAAATTCTACACTAACAACACCCATCAATGCGCTCACGTGGCAAACACAATAATTGTAAACACAAATGGATACAATGCAGGCAATTGCATTAGCAATGAACAACATAGAGGGTAAAATCGATAATCTAGCACATGGGTACTCACAAACTTACTCTCGGGGACCAAATTTACAGTGTGGTTTGTGTCCGAGGACCGCACTGGTGGGGGCGGGGTCAGTGGGGGAGGGGGCGGGGCTAGAGCAACAAAAATAACTGTGACCATGAGGTTGATCACAGGTCCCTGCAGCGGACGCCTTCGTCCACTGAGCCACCAGAGCCGGCATACACACATCTCTCTCTCTCTCTCTCCCTCCCTCTCTTTCCCTCCCTCTCTCTCCCTCTCTCCCTCTGTCTCTCTGTCTCCCTCTGTCTCACTCACTCTGACTCTCTCACTCCCTCTCACTCCCTCTCTCCCTCTGTCTCACTCACTCTAACTGTCTCACTCCCTCTCTTCCTCTGTCTCACTCACTCTGACTGTCTCTCTCTCTCTCTCTCTCTCTCTCTCTCTCTCTCTCTCTCTCTGTCTCCCTCTCTCTGTTTCCTTCTCCTTCACTCTGTTTCCCTTTCCCTCATTCTATGTCCCTCTCCCTCACTCTATTTCCCTCTCCCTCACTCTGTCTCCCTCTCTCTCCTTCCCTCTCCCTCCTTCCCTCTGTCTCCCTCTCTCTCCTTCCCTCTCCCTCCCTCCCTCTGTCTCCCTGCCTCTACCTCCCTCTACCTCCCTCTGTCATCTCACAGTGTGCCCGGGCTGAGACAGCTTCTGGGCACACACACACACACAGCCGCACCCGAGCACTTCACAAGTCTTTAAAAGACCATTGGCATGTTAATGAGACTTTGTTCACCTCTTAGCACCCCAGCAGCCCCACTCTGACTATTGCGGGACTCGCCCTGCCCCCACAGAGCAGCAGAGTCTCTGAGTCGCGCTCTGGTTGCAGACACTCTTAAAAAAAAAAAAAAATTTAACTCGGGTACGATGTCTGCAAGGTCCGCGGGCCGCCAGGGAAGGCTTGCCGGGCCGTACTATAAGTACCCGTGATCTAGAAGGAAATTTGGAACTGTTGAAGATGCAGACAACAGCTGGGTGCTCTTTCCTCCCAATTAGCGAGAAGCTTAGCTCCCTTCCAGAAGTTTTACCATCAATGATCATAGAACTAAAGCAAAGACAATTAAAGACCATAGAGCAGTTAAATCAAAGCACAGCTGAAAGTGCATAAAATTACGTAAAGAACAATGGAATCGAAGGGAAGACCCCCGCTCAGAAAAAGAATGAAGCCAGAAAAATTACTTTAGGGCCGGATATACCTCCGACATCCTCGCAGCTGGCATCAGCGACATGTCAAAAGTCCACCCAAACGTGTAGAAACCTCAATGTTGCAAATCTCTGCCTAGTAATGCTAATCGGGCAGATAACCTGGGAAAAGCCAGGGAATTTTGCAAAATATTAACCAGGAGAGAAAAAAAATGCTTGAAGAAGCAAGCAAAAAACATCAAATCATGTGGACGCGCAAAGGAATTTCAGCTGGGCCAGGCCGCATTAGACGGCACACGGAGTCAAACAATAAATCTAAAAAATGCCTAAGTACAAAGACACCCGGAAGCTCAGAAACTTTACTCAATTTTTCAAAAGGATAGACCAAGTGACAGGCCAGTGAATGGCCAGTCAAACAAAACATTAATAACCAAACCAAATACAAATTCACAATATGAGGACACCCAGTCAAATAAAACACTAATACCTCACCCCCCCATAAATTCAAACTGTGACGTCGGACAGACTACTGAGAAGAAGGAGCAGCCCCCTCACGAGATCGAATCCCCTTCACAAACAGATAGTAGAGGGAACCACCATAGTGAAAGGCACTATGAAATCCAACAACAGGATGCTTTACTGCACGTCACAGATAGAGAAAGGATATCTTTGCTAACATCGAATAACGTTGTGACATGGGGGAACAAGGCCATCCACGAAGACATTAAAGTAACTCCAACAACCGTTCGACGTGTGGAAACACACTCTCCCATCACTGGCCAATGGGTCCAAGCGTAAAAGTAATTAGAGGAT
Source organism: Lissotriton helveticus (assembly GCF_964261635.1). Taxonomy (NCBI): domain Eukaryota; kingdom Metazoa; phylum Chordata; class Amphibia; order Caudata; family Salamandridae; genus Lissotriton; species Lissotriton helveticus. The sequence goes on from NC_136067.1 coordinate 1,050,964,944, forward strand.
AATATTACAATCCTTACACCTGAATATATATCATGAGGAAACTCTAACACCCTAAACAGGTCCAATATTTTACAAATTATTCGACACATTCCAGAGCTTTCATTCATAGTGACTGAAGATCTCACCCAAGTACAATTCAAGGTATTGGGTAGTAATACTACAAGAGAATCAACAATACTACAATGGGAAAACAATTTCATAGTTCAGAAGATCATGAAAGAAAGAGACCAGTTCTTAAAATGGGGGATAAATGTACACACACCAAAAGAGGAAAATTACCCACACATGCTAGAGGGCGGATCAAATGACAAAAAGACATCTAAACAAAATTCTTCTTAAGAGGGACAAATTTAGCCCCTCGCAGGACATCTTTTCTTAACCTAGGAATACAACTTTCATCTAACTCTAATCAACCAGGGCGCATGATTACAGAAAGAGGACAAATGGATCAACACAAAACCCAAATGGAATCGCAATGACCCGAGCATGTCCAAAACCAAACTGCAATGAGTTTGGTAGTGGTGCACAGCAATGTTTTATTCTTGACGATCCTTATGTTATACGTGCTGGGTATCACTCTCCGAGTGTGATTGTATATGTTAGATAAATATTGTAGCATCCCCATAAACGTGGGGTATGTCCCCTGGGCACTGTGTTTTTATCTCGATGGTGAGATTTACTCCAGTTCAATAAAGTTTTTATCACACTTGTCTGTTGGTTGTTTCAATGTTGATTTTTATTTAATTCTGGGAACATTGTACTTCATCTCCCACCACAATGCAACTTGCTTCATATTGTGTTTAACTTTCAAATATCCCAATGCATTTCGGTCTGGTTGGCCTTCATCTGGGGAATATTTGATGGATAAGAATCATATTTGTGGCGGTCCTGTTTCGTTCTACGCGGGATTGAAACCCTGTTTCATTCTATGTTATAAGGAATTTCAACAGCCAGCAAAAAAACATAACATATTTGTAAGGCCATCCGGGGGCTTATCCACATACATACGAATCAGCAGTAACATAAAAGCAAAATCCGTATTAATTATTGACATGATTCAAGCTATTGTTCTGCAAGGCTTGAAATCGAAAGGTGGCCCTGCAACGATTCTACTTTTGAACGTTTATTTTAACTGCAAAGATAAACCTAGACACTCCGAGATGAGGGTTCTGGTGGATACACTAGAAAATGTGTTCAGTAACCACCCGAACTGTGGAATCATACTGGCCGGGGACTTTAGCACCCAGAATTTGGGGATAGCAAAAGATGCCTCACTGCCTAAGGATCATGCTCAAACTCTATTGAACACATTTTTAAATATGTACAGATTGAGGGCAACACATAAACCACAGCCTCCCAACCCCGCTGTGCATAAAGACGTACAGGGGAAAAATAAATCTTCAATTGATTATATCTTTGCGTGTATTCCCCTGCATGATCAAGTGATAGAACTTTTAAATCCAGCATTGCAGACCAGTGACCATCTTCCACTGGCCATAGCCATCTTGCTGCAAAGGGCCAGCCTACCATACATCTCCTTTTGGGCTTGCCTACCAGGGAGAAAATACATGCACCCCTGAGAAGAATAAAATGGAATAAAATAGACACATCGAGTGTGCCCAACTGGAAAAGCAACTGGGCCTCTCTTGCTAAAGATTACACAGCAGGTAACATTTCTGAGAATTGGACCAAATTGACGCCGGAGCTGTATCACCTCTTGTCAGGCAAAAAAACAAACCATTTGCACGACCACGTAGAAAGGGTGTGTTGCCAATTTCAACCTAGGTGTGGAAAAACTGAGCAAAGCAAGCGGGCCTTGAAACAAGCCAACCGCATTTATATGCGAATGGGAAATGACAAAACACTTCAAAACCAGCTGTTAGCAAGGAAACCAACAGGGGAAATGTATGGGACCAAAAAAGGCAACAGCAAGACTCACAATGGCTGCACATTTTCAGCCATCAGTGCCAGCCCGTTCAACACTTCTTTAACAACTTCTGAAGAAACAAACACATTTCTGGACATAGGAAATCGGGTGATACCAATATTAAAAAACATCGGAAAGGACAGGGCACCGGAACCCAACGTTTACCTGGACATCTCTTCAAAGAAGATTCTGACTTTTGAGGAATCCTACTTACTCCGCTCTACCAGATTTGCTTGGAAAACTCAATGATCCCCAAAGCCTAGAAAGGATCCCTGCTTCAACGGATCCACAAAAGGGCGACACCAGAGTTCCATCCAATTACAGTCTGACAGCCCTTTTGGATATTGAGGCAAAAGGATATGCAAGCCTCTTGCTGCAGGACCTGCAAAATTGGGCCAACGATAGAGAACTCTTACCAGTTTACCAATCAGGCTTTAGGCCGAGGGCATCAACACTGTATAATATCTTAGCCCTTGCTTGTCTTGCAGAACAGTCTACTCAGAAAAACCAGCTTCCACTTTTTGCATGCTTTGTGGACTACTCTGAAGCATTTTACTGTGTTAACAGGAACCTGCTGTGGTGGAAACTATAAAACTGGGGAATTCCGACCACATTGTTGAAAGCAATTATCGCCCTATACAGCGGAACGTGGGTATGCGTGAAATTATCGATAAATTCTGCTACAAGAAAAATCTACACGGACCATGGGCTTAAACAAGGATGTGTATTGGCACCACTTCTCTTCAACCTCTACACCGCCGACCTTGGTAAAACAATATCCAAAGCCAATTTTCTATCTCCAAAAATTAGGTCAACTAGACTATTTCTAATGCAGTATGCGGATGACATGGTATTAATGGACCACACTGAAACGGGCATGCAACGAACATTGGACGCACTAAGCATCTACAACAAAAATGATTTAATAACAAACATAGGAAAAATTAAGGTAGTAATTTTCGGGAAGTATGCAAAGAAACTTAAACAACAATGGAGAATGGGCAATTTGAAAACAGAAACAAAAACTAAATACAACTATTTGGGGGTATGGATCATGAGTAACGGGAAGTCTGCAGCATATACTGCATCCATCGAGTCAAAGGCCAAGGCTGTGACATACGCCCTATGCAAATTGAACTCCAAACGAAGTAGCCCGACAACCGAAACGATCAGAAAGGTTATAAGAGCTAAGCTACTCCCTTCAATCACATATGGTCAACTTGAATTTCCTGCGGCAATAATTAACATCATGGAACGTGCTAAATGCAGAGCGTTCAAACAGATCTTTCACATACCTGCTCATGGCCGGAACTTTTTGGTACGACTTGAATTCGGGTTAAATAAACAATGTTACGAACATTGGGCATGGATTGTTCGATAACACTGAGGCGTCTGTGCTGCACCCCCGAATACAATGAAGGCCACTCTGAAGGAAATTTTTGTGAAAGGCAATAACCCATGGGCTAATGGCCTTTTTACTGCTTGCACTGACCTGCACCTTGACCTGTCCAAATGGCAGGATTTTATCCACCAGCCCGGAATATTAAAATCTATTTTTTAAAAACAAGTCAGACTACTGTCTAAGGAAGATGGCATGAAGGAATTAGAGTAATCTAGTAGTAAAATTAGGCTATTAGCTTGTTCCTTCCATGATAAACTAATACAGCCATACCTTGATTCCACCTTAAACAAGACAGTTTTAAAGCAAATTCAGGCAGTGAGGCTGATGGTATTGCCAATGAAAGATATCAACTCCTGTTGGAAAAACATTACAGGAGGTCTCCACTTGTAGACTGTGCCATCAGTATGAGTAATCTATGGCTCACTTGGTTTGCACATGCCACTGTTTGGATTATGCAAGTCGCACTTTATTGAAACCTCTGTTTTTAAAACATGGTATATGAACCTGCACAGAGGCCATGATAATTCTCTTCAACTTGGAGATTCCAATGGAACTGGACAGATTAGCAAAATTTGCACTTCAAGTGAGAGAACTTTTAAGTACAGACTCAAACAAGGACTAAAGGCAGATTGTTGTTTTAATTGAGTGTTTCTCACTGCTACCTTTTACCTTTTTACTCATTATTTAGTACTGTGACTGCTAGATTAATTTAATGAATTGATCATGTTCTAGATATAAATAACAGATTGTCAAATGAAATGATTATGTATTAACCATGACTGAAAAAAGCGATCGAATGGAGAGATCCCCGCTCAGCCTCTCTTGTAACAATTTTAATTAATTGAAACAATAAATTCAATTCAATTCACTTGGACTATAGAGTGCCATGTTGCAGTGAGGAGGCACTGGATTTTGCAACTCCCTTCGTACCACGGGGGCATTGGCACCCTGAGTTTGTGATACTGCTCGCCTCTCTCATTGAGAGCTGGACAAAACCAAACTTGGCGCCCCCTCCCACTCATCCCCTTTAATTATCTAGGTGTCACTGGTCAGAGTGAGACTTCTGCAAGCAGCTCCTGCACCCCTCTGGATTTCGGCACCCTGGGCGTTGGCCCAGCTCACGCATGCTAAAAGCAGACCCTGCACTCACTCTCTTTGTCTTTCTGGATTCCTCAAACACACACTCATTTATGGTTGTTTTGCAGGTGCTACCTTCAGTACAAAAATGGGAGGTCAATGTAATAAATGATATATTCCATAGAAACATCTTGCTAAATTAATTCACTATCATTCTTGGCCCTTGGCATTTGAGCATTTGAACCTACCAAACAAACTACGTAACACAGACCTATCTCTTTTAGACCTTCTCATAATTATAGGTATACACACAATCCTATGCGAGTGATAAACTCAAGAAACATCTCACTTCAGATATGGTGGGCATGCGATTGCTGCATAAAGAGTTCTGACAATATCCTGATCAACATTGCAGACATCAACGGATCATCCAGACCACTATGGAACAGCTTAGACCTGTATTTGCAAAAGTCAACCCTCTATAGTGAGTTTAATTATACCATATCATTAGACATATAGATTTTCGGAACCTCCATTTACTAATCCCTCCACTACCCTTCATTTTATTTTTGTACATTAGATTATCTTCTCCCTTTCCCTGCTGTATTGCTGTTTCTCTTTCTTTCATTATATGGTGCATTATTTCACCTTCAGTTTGAACATTCCCTTTCCTATAGATGTACCAGTCATTTGACATTCGTGTTCTGTATAATTTCAGCAGTATGATATAGCTCATAGATATCACTTTGCAGACAACTCTAATGTATACAAGTCCTGTTTTACATGCAAGGTGTTTTATCGTGATATGTATACATCTCAGCTTGTCTTCCTTCCAAAGTGAAAGAAAGAGATTTGATATTTAAAATGGAGGGGCAAGAGGAGGAGCAATATTCAAAAGTTGTCAACATTATAATCCTGTGGGGATGACTTTGAGATGACCTCTACCTTCTGTTCTTTGGAACTCTGAAAATGGGATTCGGCAGAATCCAACTAGCAATTTGTTGATATGCTCTTGACGTGGATTCTACTGATATCAACGGCACATAATACAGCATAATCTAGCTTTCATCACTCTTCACCCGTCCAGAATGCCGCAGCCAGACTCGTCCTCAGCATCCCACGACAATACCACATCCCCCAGTGACCTTCAAGCTGCTCACACACACCTACAAAGCCATCCACAACACCAGACCCCAATACGCCCCCAAGAGAAACCTCCGCTCTGCTGACCAGGCTTTGCCGAAATCCCCAACATCCACAGAGCAAGAACAGGAGGCAGATCCTTCTCCTACATCACGACCAAGACCTGGAAGGAACTCCCCCTCTGTATCAGACGAAGCCCCACACTGCAAGCATTCAGGAAGAGCCTCATGGCCTGGCTTTTCAAATGACTGGAGCTGCCTGAATCCCCCCTCCACCACCCAGCGCCTTGAGAGCCTCACGGGTGAGTAGTGCTCTCTATAAATCCCTGATTGATCGATTAATCATAGGGTCATTGTTAACCAATGGCATAACGCAAAATGATGAGGCCCCCTGGACAATGTGGTGAGGTGCCACTGAAACTTCCATACCGCACAGGTATTCATAGGCCCTGCCTAAATGGGGGTACCCTGCAGAGAGGGGGTGGGGAACATGCACCAAAGGGACTGAAGGGGCCTACGATACACTCCTTTTATCAACATTGCTTGCCCATGAGAGTTGGAGCTATTCCTATGTGTGATATTATAGTACTGTGGGCCAGCACTCAGTGAAACTGCTGAGCATGGTCTACACTTAACTAGGAAACAACCCATTGCCTGAGGCTGCGGTTACAGTTATTTTTTAAGTCTGGTATTAGTCAAGACACTTGATTTTACTAAAATCACATTTAAAATGAACCTACGTATAGTGGCTGTCAGCCAGCCTTTTTCATCTGTTGATCTGGTGGTGTCATTCATATTTTTCTTCTACCCTCTGAAACATACATCATAGGGTAGTGTGTCAGCCATTGACTAACTTCACTGTGAGTGACAGTATTCCTCTCTTTCACAAGGAGAATGTCTGCCCTTAAAGTACTTTCCTTCAGTGCCAAGGACTGCTCAGGCAATGCGTGCGTTTTGATGCGTGATCAGCAACTCCACCAATAATAAAATACTGCATAAATCATGAAAAAACAAAAGAAGCATTGCCCCAGCTGAAAGACTGGCAGCCAACGCCAGGCCTGCTGGTTTTGCCAGTGCTTGTTTTTCTGTGTCTTTTTAGAATTTGTGTTCTAATCCCCCCCCCCCGTATTTTCCTTGAACATCACTTAGTGCTTTGGTGATGCGTTTCTTCTCAAAAGGTGCTTGTCTCTGTCAATTAAGCTATTATTCCCTTTGTTAATTCGAACGTTAACTTGACGCTTGTGTGAGCTACCTTAACCAGGACTATAAACAAAGGGAAAAGAGCAAACTAGAACGTGCTTGAACAAATCACATTATTCATTGCATATTTCTTATTGCAATTTAGACATTATATGTCAAAGTGCACTTTTAATGATGCCTGTGTGCAAGATGATGCCACTGCCCCTTGTCATAGTTCATATAATGAACCTTATTATTGGACTTGTGACCCTGTCTGTTTCGAAGTTTAGTGAAAATCATACTTAAGTTCTGCTCGAAAACTGGAGCCGTTTTAAGACTAACTGAAAGCTGCAGCAGTTTTTTCGTAAGATTCGGCTGAGAGATCCCAGATGTCTTTCATGAGAAAAACCTGTACCCACACCTAGAGCCGACGTTGTCCATTATAACCACTGCAGCTCACACTTGTTTTTAATATAACCTAGGGTTCTGTAATAATACATTTCCCTAGACTTACCTTTAGAGTTAGTTTTAAACACTTTTTCACCACACTACTTATGCACCAGACCCTCACCATAACACCCACACTTCACAGACGACAGATCAAAAGACCTCCGGCAAAGTCCCTGCGGGGCCCGTTGGGCATTGCAGCGCTGTCCCAACGAGGAGCTGCCCAATGGTGAAGCATTTGAAAAAAAATTTTTTGCTAACCCTCACTCTGATTTCTTGTCTCAAAATTTAAGAACAAACAAACAAAGAAAGTATCTTCTGTTTGTGGGGGTTATTTTATTTAAACCCTTTTAGAATTTATCAAATCTTTTATATATTTTCAGGGGTGAGAAAAACACTTATACAAAACATTTATACATATATACAAAACTACTGCACATCATACAAATATACAAATATAAACAATTTAAGCACAATCTTCTTTTCAAATGTAGCGGTTTTATGTCCACAAATAATTAATCTTTGCGAAATCTCTCTCCACTACAATAACCACAAAGTGAAATAGCAACAAAAACCGGCATCAAAGAATTTTTTCTTTTTTTCAGAAAGATCAAAACCAACTATGGAAACCGAGTCAAACTAATTAACAATAAATTCTTGTTATCTTTCTTTTGGTGTCTGCCAGTGCCTGCCGACGCGTTTCGAATCTGGAGTTAAATTTCAGATTCTCATCAGGGCTCTTTCATTGTGGATAATCTTCAATAATGGGCGACGCGGTCCCGCCGGTCCAATTATTCTAACGAAGCTAATGTAATCCTGAGTCTTTTAGTGCAACTGTAGACCTATTTTCATGTAGTCAGCGTTTGAAGAATTTCAGTTGTTTGTATTACACCCTTAGAACAAGTGTGGAGGCTCTACGTGGGGCTCCAAATCAATCTGTATTTGATTTCATATGCGGCGGAGATCGCGTTTGGGCTTCTCCGTGTCTTTGGTTCAAACGAGCAGCGGGAAAAAAGTAATTCGGGTTCCTCCGCGGCATTAGTGACAGCGTGTCAAAGTCGCGCTGGAAGCCTCTCGCTTGATGTGACTGATCCAAGGGGCGAACCTTCTAACATTACCAACACTGGTGAAGCATGACACCCCTTGGGGTGTGTGAGGGCTCTTGTTCCTGAAGGATCAGATCCCCTGGACTTGACCCCTGCAGGTCCCAACTGACCTACCACTATCATGAACTGCACACCTTTCTGTTTTTCATGACATATCCATCATCACCATAGTCTGCCCATCCATCACGTTAATTGAAGTCTGTCACTGTCAAACATAACCTGCCAGAATACTCCTCCACTTCCGTGTGCGACAATCAATACTTATTTCTCAAAAAGGGGCAGAAAACACGCATGGTTGTTTTCTCTTTTGGTATAGATAAAATATATATTTAAAATAAGAGGTTTTGTGCTGAATGACCAGAAGGTGGCAGTGTAGCTGCGCTTCTATTTTCAACTACTCTCATTCGGGAAATATTTCCATTGAACCGAGTTCCAAATCTGAACACGATGTACAGACGTCGTCTCCTGAAATGTATTTATTCATTTATTTATTTTATGGGTTTTTATATAGCGCGGACGTTACCCGAAGGCTGCGTCTTGGTGTTAGGCAAAATACGCACATATAAATATTCATTTTATTGTACGCCTGAAGGGCTGTATTGAAAATACAATGTAAATGTAAAATTTATACCACACAAGGCTCAAGTCAAGAGCAAATGTATTAGCAACAATGTATTTGAATTAACGGATAGTTGTTTTGCAGGGGCGGCGGCTCTAGGCTCATGGTGGCCCTGTGCAGGGGAGCGTAGGTAGGGGGCCCCGGAAGAGGGGGTCCGGGCGGGGCGGAGTATGAAGCAATCTTAAAATTAGTACCTTTATAACATTCTGGGCATAGTTTAACTTTGACGACTTTGTTAGAAGAGACACTGCACATATACGATAATTGATTTCTCTACCGCATTTTAAGCTGCTGCTGTATAATATTTGAAAGACACACCACCCTATACTATTGCGCCGGCCGCTATGAACACTGGAAGGCATTGGACATGATCTATTATGCACTAGCTACTTGTAGCAAGATATTGTGCCTTGAAAGCATTGGTATCTCCCACAAAGCCATCTAAGTGAAACATCTGTTGTATGTGCTGACTATCATCTTGTGTAATCATTCTATCCAACAAGAAAACATCTTTTGAGATAAAAACATTCTTAGTGTAGGTGTAAAAGCTCTGGAACACCTTCCCAAGTGAGATACAAATCATGAATGACCATCTGAAATTATTTCCAAAATAAGGATACAGAACTAGCCTCCCACTGGAGCAAACCCAAACAAATGTGACGTCAGAACAAAACACACTGCTTAAAAACGATCCACGTAAAAAACAAGAATGAGGCCAGTTCCAGGAAAAGCTTCAGAAATTACCACCATTATGCACCACATTGGCCAACTCTAAGCGGTCTTGGAATAATACTTCTCTGAGAGGTCCTAGTGGGGGCTCCAGGGTGCCCGGCTGTCAGATGGAGTGGGAGTGCACGGAAGATGGCGAGCACCAAGGCACTGGGGTGACACGCCGGTAAAGTGTTTTCATCTCTTCATAGGGAAAAGTCGCCACAGTCTGCCCGACATTTAACTTCGAGTTCATTGGTCAGCAGCCTTCTGTCCAGCAGTGCCTTTGAGAACTCACTTGGAAGATGTCCTTTATAGATTTTCTGCATATTAGGCACCTGGTGAAATGCTTTATTCGTCCTATCGAAACATAAATATACACTAAACAGGAAGATGCCGATTGGCACTTCCTACATTGATGTTAGCCGCTTGTCCGTGGACATTTTAATGTCAGACAAACGTTCTTCCAGACCTGCACATGGGGAAATGGGGCTGCATTTTCACCTAGACATGCTCTCTCTGTCGCACACGCCCTCCTACACAAACGCAAACACATCAAGAAAACATGGACATATCACAGACACCTATAGATATATAGCCACAAACACGCACGGGACAAACAGGGGCACGCGCTCAAAGCAAACACGCAACACGCACAGATATAATCAAAAAACGCACTGAACATACACGAACGCACACACCAAGCAAGCACCCAGTTCACGCATACACACATACAACAATAAGCATGCAAAGGAAAGGAACACAAATGAGCTCTTGCACACACACACCCACATACAACATGCGGCCAGCCCCTGAAGCCCCTATTATTAATGATACGAGAGCAGGTGCCGGATACTTATACTGAGACAGTCTGTAACATGAGCAAACCAACAACATCCCCTACCCAGATTGGACCAACAGAAACAAGAATGCCAGGGCTTTCTGAGATCAGAAAAGCCACTGCAAAAACATCACCCTCCCAACCAAGCACTCTCTCACGGTTTAGCGTGGTGCTCGAGAAGCAATTCGCCCTGGCTACTCGCGAGAGATATGAAGCGCTATACAAATACATTTTGTAACTGGACTACGTTACTGGTGTTAGACTATTGCAGAATGATTGATTCCTATAATGTTACTGGCATGTGATGTTATTTTATTATTTTATTTCAGCTAACTGAGAGTAAGTGTATTTTTAGGAGATTTAATAGCCTTTATAAATGTATACTTTCTAATAGCGTTGCTTTAAGGGTGTGCCGTATTGAAATGAATCTGTAATCGAACAACTATCATTATAAAAAAAAATAGCACCCCCTGGTTTACGTGTCTCATGGAGATAGAGCAGGGCTAAAACACAATCAATAAAATAAAAATAGCGCGCCATCTTTTTATCCAGAAGAACCAGCAGTGCATCCTGCTCTCGCTCGACGTCACAGCCCTCCGGCCTTCGGTCTCCTGCTCTCAAACAGCGACGCCTGTTTGAGGCCTTCGACGGTAACCTGCTGCAGTATAATATTTGAAACTAAAGACACACCACCCTATACGATTGCGCCGCTATGAACACTGGAAGGCATAGGCATTGGCCTTCCCTCGGCCTTCCATCAGACCCAGGGCAGGCACGCGCCGGAAAGGACAGTACTACTCCCACCCAGGGTCAGAGTGACACATTGTGTGACTACAGCAGAATCTACATTCAAATCTGCCTCTGCAACTGACGCCAGGTGAGTTCAGACTTTACCTTGTTTCTGAAGCAGGACAGCTCAGCTTAGTCCGACCACCACCAGAAATGCAGACTAACATACGCCACCACGACGCACGCGGGAAGCAGTATGAGGAGGTTGTCTGCAGCGCGCAAATTACTCTATCCTTGGCTTCCGGCGTCTGCCAGCCGCAACCGCCGCCCTTGGTGACATTGATTGATTGAAACACCCCGGCGCCGCTGACTGCCAATCAGGAACGAGGAACACAGGTCGGTGCGGAGCCAAAGGCCAGGAAGTGAAAGGGAGGAGGGGAGGGGTGACTCAGGGCTTTGGAAGTTAGTAATAGTGGAAGCCGGGGAGGCCGCCAAATCCCTGCAAGGGGCCGCCACGAATATGTATGTATCCGATTCCTCGTGGCGGCCCCTGGGGTTTGGCGGCCCTGTGCAGGTGCACACCTTGCACATGCCTAAGGCCGGCCCTGTGTTTTGGTCTCAGTATAGAAAAAAAAGGAAAAGTGGGTACCCGGCTACTGCCAATCCATCCCAAAAGTGTTTCTTTTGCGTAGGAAATAGATGTGGGTGAGCCAAGAAATTAGCAAGGAGAAACGAGCCAAATTTCTGGCTTGGGTCTAAGAGCCCATGCACCAGCCGCGCAATGAACATATATGTAAATCCTGCAAGGAATATTATGAAAAATATGATAAAGTCTCTTTAAAATGTAAACACGTGGAAGCGTTTCATCTTAGTACATCAGATCATATCACTGCAGGGAGAGGCATTTATGAAAAGTTTTAGTTTTTAGACATGAACTTACAATCATTCATGCCCCCACACCATGTCGATTTGTTACTAGTGAACTAAGACTAGTGCTAAATTTGTATAATTAATAAGTGCCAGGGCTCTCAGCAGGAGGCCACTGCAGCTTGCACCACACATTGACCCTGCCATGCTGCTGATGATAGTAACAACCGTGTGCCAATTTGTCTATTCCAGGCCGCAAAACCTTTAAGATTGGCTTGGGTGGCAGCTAATAGTCATATTTAAAGTACATTGAATGAATAAGTAATTGTTGTTGTGGTCATCTCTAAATTAGGCAGACAGCACCACTTTGTGGCAGACTGTCACAAGCATCGGTGTTGACAATTAAGTGTAAATGTAAATTGATACTTGTATAGCGCACTACTCACCCGCAAGGGTCTCAAGGCGCTTGTACGAATACCGCTGTGGAACCCATCCTGGCTTTCCCTGTGAGGTGTCCACTACTGGGCACCCCCAAGGTGGAGGCCAGGCATCCTTAGCGTTGTGGGGGCCGTTGTGGAGATTAAGCAAGCTATTGCCCAGAGTTGCAGAGTGGGACCCATGATTGGAATAGGCACCGAGGTGAGAATTATCAGGTCCGTGGAATTTTTGAGCCCAAGACCCGCAGAGGCGGGGAATTGAACCCTGGTCCCGGGCTAGACCTCTGCATCAGGGTCTGCCGCTCTAACCATTGAGCCACACTTCTCCACAAGTGCGGTGTCGAGAACCGGAAACCACTGGCTCAAATTAAGCACTGACTAAGAGGCAAGTCAATTGTCATGAGAACCTTTGTAACACGAAGATCCACAAGAGTACTCTGGAAACTTCTTGTCGTTTTATGGACTATCTCTATTTTATTTGTATTACTTAGGGGTCAGGAGAATTCTTCCTTGCTTTATGTACTTTCAACAAATCTCAATTCGGATATCACAGTATTCCCATAGAAAGGTAACATCTAGAATCAAGTTTGGGTATTACTTCATAGCCATGTACCAAAAGCTATAATTCTGGGAAACAGTGTCCTTTTCCACAGTCTTTCTGAAATGACCAGGAAGTAGTCTCAAGTCTTTCTTCCTCTATTAAGGTGGGTTTCATGGCTGCTAGAGCTGCTGATAGGGGTTGGGTCTCTGGGAAGAAGAAATCCATCCTCCCACTAGCCAGCTACATCCCTGAAGATCACTTGCCTGAGAAGAAGAAAAGGAAGTTATCCTGATGTTCCAGGTTACATGTATGCACTTTAAACACTGAAAGCACATGAATATGGGCCACCAGTTCTGCTCTGAGCCAGTGTAATTGCTCATGTACAGCTGACATTTTTGTTCCCAGCAGCTAGCTTCTTCCCAATAGACTCTGGGATCAAATGTATGCAGGGCTTCAGGGTTTTCCACCTCTCACAAGGCAGTCCTGAGTTTCAATTGGTTCTTTCTCAGGGAACACCACCCCTTAGGTAAAAAGCTTCCTTCTTATTGGACGCAGTTTATCAAACCCATTCTCTGGCCCTGCTCCCTATATTAGGGAATTGCCCCTCCCTGCTCCTCTCAGATCCAAATTTAGCAGATAGCATGAATGCCATGTCGGCATGCTGGATTTGAGGACTCATTGGGACTGTTCCATTCAGCCTTTTGGCGCAGGATTTCGATAGTATGTCGGCTGACTGTTTGCCCTAACCACACACCTTATCTGAGGGAGTAGACCGAAATTCTGCTGCCAGTCGCACCGATCGTGTAGATGGCCTGGTAAAACAGCAGAGTAGCATTGTGATATTGTGACTTGATGTATATGACACTGAACATTGAGGTAAGTATCAAGTGTCAACTCCTAAGTGTTTCACATCTTCACAATCCTACACAAAAAAAGCAGCATGATATCATTCAATTAAATTAAAATTATGCCACAAATTATTTGAGAGATTTAGTGAACAGAAGGCTTGGTTGCAATAGATGATGGATTTGTGTCCCTATTCTCCGAGAAGTATATGAAACACGTAGAAAGGTCTCTAAACCAGTCATGGAGCAATATAGGGCTAGTGCCCTCATTACGTAAACAAGATCCGTGGCTGTTATCCCGTAATCACCAGTGATCCCAGTACCATTTGAAGTGACAAATCAAATGTCACATCAGCTCAGCTCCTCTCAGCCCAGTACTCCTTCAGATGAAGGCCTCAACACCATCATCATCCATGATGATGATTATGATGATGAAGGCCTCAACACCTTCTTGAAGTACAACACATCTTGGACCTATTCACCATTCTTTGAGGCAGTGACTAGGGTTTCCTGAGATGCTACCACTCATGTCCTGTTCAAATGAGAGGCAGATGTGTTTGTACAGGGCGAATGTCTCGGGCCAGGACCCAGTTCCCAATGTATGATTTCTGAGGTTGGAGTTCTCCTTCGGATGCTGACTTGATCATTTTGTTTCTTTCGTTTTGCCGCAATACCCACGGATCGGATCTCATGGCTGACCATGAAGGGTGATGGAGGATGCTAAGACCAGGAATGAAAATGCTAAAAGGAACATATTGCTGTCTGCAGGGACAAGGGAATTAGGAAGCTGAGATTCAGCTTATATTAGTGAACATATCCTTAGCTCAGAAGATATATATGCAGCAGAAGAACGAATGAAAAAAGACTAATAGCATAAAAAAATAGTACAAATCACAAGAATCATAGCTAGAATGAATAGTAGTTTGCATGCCTCATGGAAAATTGTTTGCTTTCTAGCTAAAGAGTTCACAAAAAGACAAAGGAATGTTATTTTCACAGGCTCTCCTGTAGACATCCAGCAGGTATTATGAAAGTGCACTAAAGTGGATCTCTGTGCATGAAGCACCAAGAATTGAAAAGTTTATAACGTTCGCGACCAAGAATTTTCAGTTCAATTAAGAACACGTAGGCTTCAGATTATGCATCCTCCTCTTTGTTTTATTTAAACAGCAGCCATGTAAACAAACATAGTAGACCATAGAGGTGCAGTAGGAACAACTACAAATCCCAGAGTTCCAATGTGAACTAAAAATCTCAACAGTAGACTGTTCAATAGCCAATCAGCATACATGTTAACCTATAAATAGGGTGAACAATATAAGCACTGCCTCTTCTTGCTGCAAGAAATCACTATTGGGTATCAAAACCATGGCTTCATTCTTGATTTTGATCTGAAACTGAAAATAAACCACTAAGCCTCTGTACAAAAAAATTGGGTGGGGCTATTGTAATCAGTAAATGAATGATAGCATTATCGAAATACCTGATCACTAAAAAGCATTGTAGTAAATTGTTCATCCTATACAACTGACAGGTGGGATAATCTTTACCTCTGTCCCTCATAGAACTGAAAATTCTTGGTCAGAATGTTTTAAAATGTTAAATATTATGACAGTACCGATGGCTTCAAATTACGCAAGTTTGAAGCTTATCAAAAATCATTGTAAAGGGGCTACGTATTGGCTTATAGAAGAGTTCTTTGAACATAGAATCCAACAACCAATCTACCATTCACATAATTTCCTCCAAGGGTGCTCTTACTGCAAACGATTTTGAAACCATGGCGCCTCTGACTGAATGGACCCCCAAGATGGACATTGCCACCCCGGCTTCAGCAAGAAGCCTCTTCATACACCAATCTAAGGTGGGACAGGATACAGAAGCATTAGGTTGGAGTAATGAACTTAGCAGTTGACCATTAGGAGATCTCCTGAGAGAAGCTGTGACTTTCTCGTACTCTCTTAGACACTGAACAACACACAGTTTCAGGTTTCCCACAAGAAATGGGAATTCTACCCGTTTAATTTCCGATTTGGTCCTTTTGGTAATTAGAAAAGTTACACCATCTGTAGTAAACAACTTACCTGATTGGTGAAAGGCTCAAAAATCTGAAATACACTTACAGGAAACTAGGCAAAGAAGAACAACCCAGAGACTGAAATATTTAAGTTGAGGGGGAGCACTAAACGTAATACCCCCTCAATGTTTGGACTGTAACAGATGCTCTCCAATTATTCTGTTAGCCACAGAAAGATGACCAGCAGAGGTTGCTGATCTATAATAATGTACTGTTCTGTAGGAGAAGCCACCCATTACTAGGGAAGCTAGAAAATTTGTGGTATTAAATCATCAGCTGCCATGGGATCCACATCCCATATCAGGCACCAGCACGACCATCGTTTCCAAGCTGCTGGATATCTATTGTGAGTGGAGTCTGCCAAAGCATGGTCAGTGAGGTCAAGAGCTTGCTTCAAAATGCCTGGCACCTGCTAACATCTCTAGAAAGTCTTTGGCCTATCAGTTTCAACTGATGAGATGTGATTAGAGGGTGCTGTTGCCCTAGAGGGTCCAGGAGGAGATTCAGGAACCATGGGGGTAGAAGAGGGAAATCTCAAGACAGTTCCAAAATAAGTGGGAACCATGTCTGGGTTTCTATAAGTGGGCAATCAGAAGCAGTTCTGCAGATTGTCTTTGGACGTGAAGGGCTACTCGCAGGATTATTGAGCAGAAGGGAAAGCCATAGTTCAGTCCAGTTCACTTCTGCAAGAATGCATCCATCGCTTGCACTAACTGATTCAGTCTCCAACTGAAAAAGGATGGTAACTGATAGGTCAATCAAGATGCAAAGAGATCCATCTAACTCAGACCTCAAACTTGATTGATCTTGGAAAAATTGGATGGATCCAGTTTCTACTCACTAGAATCTTAGAGTTAGAGACCCCTGTATTCTGGCTGCCCGGAAGGAGAACCACTATCACTGAAATCTGCTGGAATAGTCAATAATTCCAAAAGTCCTTATCAATTTCTGACAGAAGACGCTATCTTGTCCCTCCCAGGTGATTGATGCATTGGACCACTGAAATGCTGCTGTGAACATATTGGGGGAAGAAGAACCAAATGGCATAAGAATCTGCAAGCAATTCCAGACATTATGTAAGAGAAGTCCATCTGCCGCCAGTAGACAAGTTGCCACAAGGAGCACCCTAACCATTGCGTCTAGTGTCTGTTTTGATAAAGATGTACAGAAGGAGGCCAAAAATGGCCTTCCCATTCCATGCACCCATGTGATCGAGCCACCATTAAATTATTACTGATTCACTTCATGGAGAGAAATCGTTAGCTCTAAGTGTTGAGTGAGAGTATCTGGGCTCTGTGACATTAGCAGGAAGTTGTCAAAATAGTTGACTAACTGAAAATCTCTGGCTCTGAGATATTCCACTTCCAGTTTGAGCAGGTTGGTAAAACACCAAGGAACTGAGGACAGCTCAAAGGGCAATTTGCATTGCATGATAAACATTTGGCTCTTGGAACCCGACCATCCAACACCTCTGGATCCATGGGCATTGTCTGTTCTTTTGCTGTGAAGACCATATGTAATGGGTTTGTCCTGGCATGCCTTCCAAGAGCAGTCTATGCCTTTTTTAGGATCCTTAACAAGTTTCCCGCGAAAAGTGGATAACTTAGGGTCTATGTCAGATGTCAATGAAACCTTACCTGGGATGGCAGGTCGGGGATGTCTTTGGGATAAAGTTTTCAGAGTCTATTCGGCATGTATGCTGCCGTTTTAGGGAATGGCGTCCATTCGGAGAGACAGGGATTTATTATATTCTCGGGATCTAAAGTGTTAGGCAACAAGGTGGAATGAGAATCAGAGGAACCTACTCCTGAACCACGGTCTTCTGGTCTTCTCTTTTTTGGGGCAGGAAGCCAAGACCTAGCTTCCTCACTCTCAAAGACGTCAGTATCTCCTTCAGGGTTCTGGGCGTCTAGGAGGGAGGCAATACTTTTTGTAGCCTCATTGTCATCCTATCCATCTGGAAGGGGTGGGAATGAATCTAAATGTGCCCTTTTTAGATTATTCAAAAGCATCAGCTCTAGAAGCAGATTTGGAGGACTGTTTTGAATGGGGTGCAGACAGTGCCGAAGGACCTGAAGGTAACTGTAAAGAAGGTTGAGGCAAACCGGTGAAAAAAGTCTGAAGTTGTTCAGCCTTAGAGCCCAACGAGGATGAGATAGTTCTATGCATTTAGTTTTGAAGGGCTTAATCTAGGGCAGGTCTATCTGGGCCCAACACAAAATCTACAACACCCTTGGGTGTCAGGTCAATGGGCATATCCGCTTAATTACATCGAGGCATCTTAATATATGCTCAGAATTCAGCAGAATCAAAGTCCCCAAATCAAATTTAGTGTTAATCTCCAAAAATAAGTAATACTGAACACAAAGTTATTTATGCCCATTTCTAGTGAATTTAGCAATCTGTGTTGTGACCAGTAAATAGTTAGTTATATTAATATTTATGAAACGGGTTCACAGCTATTTTTTGTAATCATTTACATAAGAGATCTGCATGTATAAAAGCAATGATACTATCATTGTATGTTTATTAAGATAAAAATATTAATTCATTAAGATAGAAAAAATCATGCAGTCAATTATTAATACTATTCCCCATATTTCAAAATGTTATTAATGCATAACATAGGTAGTGAATAAAAACAGGTTCTCAGTGACTAGTGATCCCGCGGTGTAGAAAATCAACAGAAAGATTTATTTGCAGATGTTTTTGTGTGTATCTAATATTTGGTGCACAAACAATACTTTGAAGTAGGGTTACAGCAAAAGTCTAGAGATTAACCCTATGTTAGACATAAATTATCTGCACCATGTTTTTGAAATCATCAACAGAATTTCAACACTTTTTTGACTTTGTGGAGAAGTGTGGCTCAATGGTTAGAGCGGCAGACCCTGATGCAGAAGTCTGGCCCGGGAACAGGGTTCAATTCCTGCCTCGGCGGGGCTTGGGCTCAATTTCCTCAGACCTCATAATTCTTGCGTCGGTGCCTATTCTAATCATGGGTCACACTCTGCAACTCTGGGCAATAGCTTGCTTAATCTCCACAACAGCGCTGGGATGCCTGGCTTCACCTTGGGGGTGCCCAGTTGTGGACATTTCGCAGGGAAAAGCCAGGAAGGGTTCCACAGCGGTATGAGTACAGTGCCAGGATGCCCCTTTGCTGGGGCAGCAGTGCGCTTTACAAGTACAAATTAATTCATTCATCATCACGACAGCGATGGGAGCACCCACAACACAAATCCAACCTAAGGAAATTAGATCAGGGCCTATATAATTTTGAAGGAATAATTGCAAAACATTCCTACTTAGAAATATGTAGCGATGAGTCTGCTAATGTCAAGAAAGTGGTTGAGCCTTACAAAAATTGTTCATCAGATGTAATTCTTTGGTTTTTTGGTCAAAAAAGCGGAAATATATCCAGGGCGTGAGATGTATAAAAGGAACCACGTATAAGCGGTACAAAGCACCTAGCACGTAATGTAACAGCATATGTGAGGAGTGTTTACTTCCATTCTCAGGCTCCTGTGATACAGGTTTTGCATTTATGATGTACAGGATGAGTCCATTTTGTTTACTTGGCATTCAGTGACTTAATGAAGTGCAAGAAACACAAGACTTGGCTAGGAACGCCGAAGAAGGTTCTTATGTGAAGGGTTAGAGAGCTGCTCCTGTTATGTATTAAGGTGAAATAACCCAGCGAATGGCTGACAATAACAGAATATAACCATGGTAGCGCCAGGAGCGGCTCGTATTGGGGAAAAGAGGTGGGGTGGGGGGAACGGAACGGTGGATGACGGAGATAAACAAAAAAAAACAGAAAATGTACCTGCTGCCCACCCACATTGCGTCACACTCTTCCGCTCCTCTCCACCACTGCAGGCAGGCACAGGCTCCCAGCCTGCCCTGCGGCCAATCATGAAGCTGCTCTAATGCATGAGAGCAGCCTCAGGATTGGCCTGAGCTCCAATGATGTGCACTGCGCATGTGGTTTTTGGCCGGTCTGAGACGGTTGGCCAAAAACCACATGCACAGTGTAGGTAAAACTCACCACACCCCCTCCAGCCTATCATCACTTTGGCACAAGCTTAATTAAACGTTTTTTTTAAATTGTTTTTTTATTTTTTTATTTTGTAAGTGCCGGCGGGGGGGGGGGGGGCAATGATAAACATGAAAACTGTTTGAATTCATTTTTAGCAATGTGACTGACTATAGATTACCTTGTATCAGGATTCATTTATGTTTCGGGATTTCTCAGTAAGCTCAGCTCTTCCAGAAGAGGCATTCACACATCACTGCTCCCTTCATATCTGATTTCATGCCACCCAAGCTCCCTTTCCATTGTTCTTTGCACATCAACTTTGGGATGGTTGGACATGGTTGTAGCTTAGGGCAAGCGTGGCTGCTACCTCAGACAGTGATGAAGGAGTGATTGTACAGTTGCGAATCGCTTTCCTTCCTGGAAAAGAGACGTCTGTAAAAGAGCACATGGTAAGCGTATTCATTGAACTTCAAATATGGATTTATACCTTACTTTTTCATTCAACAGAATTTACCCCCTAATGATACAACTGTGCTTCAAGGTTTGTGTTCACGTGCTATACAATAAACAATGGGCCCTATTCTCAATGGTACATTCGGTCACAGTTTATGACGAGAATACATTTTGCTTAAGCCCACCAGGCATTTACAGTGGGCCTGATTCACAAAGGTAAACTTACACTTTTGTGAACGTTTTACCATTTTTTGGGTATTCACAAACTATGAGTTAACATAATTTTACGACTGTAGAGACTCAGCAGTCAGGGTAGACAACTCCACAAATTTAAAAGATAAGGCCTGTCCTCATTTTTTATGTGTTGAGTTGTGTTGAGTTCTCGGCCCGACTGAGGAGTCTCCACAGTTGCAAAATTACTATTAACTCGTAGTTTGTGAATACCAAAAAAATAGTACGATTACTAAAAGATGTAAGTTTACCTTTGTGAATCAGCCCCAAAGTGGTTTACTACTGCAGATTTCTCTGGCACTATTGCAGAGAAATCTGCAGTAGTAAATCCCACTCAAGGTGCGAGAAGTGTATATTTCAAAGTGTGGGTTTCCAAGGAAGTTTGAAAATACCCACAAACGTACATTTCTGAGTAGTTCCAAATTACTCCCCGATCCCTTTCCGCTAGGAAATGATCGGAGATTTACTGCAGCCCCTTCTCCAGCCCTTGCTGGAGAAGCTTGTGTTCCGAGATCGGAAGGGCCCCAAATAATTTCTAGATTTGCTAGAGGTTACTGGAAAGGGCTTTCCCCACAAAGAGAAGCCTTTTGCCAAGCAAGAAAAAAAATGTGCATTTTCAGAGGTTCCACTGCCCCTGAGTGGATTCTTGCGCTACGTAGAGAGGAATTTTGAACAATCCGAAAAGTGCACCTTTTAAGGCGTATTTCTGGAAATGCAAGTAATTTTCCAAAAATACAATTCTGCAGTCAGGTGGATCTCTAAATGTCCAGTCCATGCTTTTAAGGTTTTGTTAGTGAACATGTTTACAAAATACAAGAAGGGGAATTTAGCAAAGCAAATACCTTCACATTTCCCACACAAAACGAACTTTCTCCTAAGCAGCTTCTCAGTAAATGACTGTGAATCTTACCAGTGGTCAGCATTATTCAGTGCTCTGTTGCTCACTAGCTTAGTTTGTGCTACACTATTACCTTAACGTATATATATATATATATATATATATATATATATATATATATATATATATATATATATATATATATATTACCTACTGGCAGTCGCCAGTAGGTATATATAGTTAGGATTTTTTTGAATAGGGATTTCTGAAAAGTCTATGTTGAATAACTTTGGCGTTGATGGACGGAATTGGCTGACATTTTCAGGAAAATGGCACATATTGTTTCTGAGCGTCCCCTGAAAGTTTGGGGGGGTTTTGTCAAGCGGGGGCCGAGAAAAAAGGGGGGTCCCAAAACTTGTTTTTAACATTGAGTTTTCCATAGGGCGGTTGGACTCACTTTTAGCTCGAACGGCTGAATGGATTTCCACAAAACTTGGCAAAATTTTAGGGACTGGTAGCCCGATGTGCCTTTGCTAGGTCTCAAGATATGTGCTCCAGTGGATTTTGAGAAATTAACGTTAAAAGAAATATATATATCTGTGACAGCGTCCCGGTTAGCGCCCCGGTTCGCGTACCAGACGCGTAACGGAACTTCGCGAGGAGAAGCGGATTGGCTCTCCGGTGACTGTCAACATTCTAAACAGTCCGGAGCGGCCGCCATCTTGTCTCTCGGTAGGATCGAGAGACAAGAGGTGGAAATAAACGAAGGGGGAAATGAATGAAAGGGGGCAAGGTAGACCCCTCCTGATCCCCTAGGATTGATGTGGGGGTTATTAAAGGGCCCCGGGGGGCAAAAAAATAAAATACATTTTTTTTCGATTTTTCGCGGTGGAAGCGCTACCCGGTACGCGAACCAGGTAGCTCACCAGTAGCGTAACGGGAGTCCGCCATCTTGTGTTTCGGACGAATTTAGTCACAAGATGGAGGATAAACAATGTTGGGAATGGGTATAAGGGGGCACGGGAGACATATCCTGACCCCCTAGGTTTTCTGAGGGTGGCTGAGGAGGCCCATATATGTAAGGGTAGCGTTCCGGAAAGCGTAACAAGGGGAAAACCAAGGGAAATATTAAAATAATATTTTAGAGTGCTTTGAGGTAGGGTAGCTCTGAATAGAGCTGTTGTGTTGTGTGGGTGATGTAAGTACCAACATGTAGGTACCAATGAAGAGTCTAAAATTCAATGTACACCGTCTCCTCTGTAGATATTTTGTATGTTCTAATATGGGTTATTTAAATGTAAATGTGTGGAAAAGCACTTCATGCTTTAAAGCAATTGTATTTTTGAACTGATTGTTCTTTCCTCTTAGTCCTCCTCTTTGGTTTTTTTTCCCCACACTCTTCTTCAGCATGATAGTTGATAAATTAGTTCCCTCAAAAAATTTATATACATAAAAAAAATATATTAAATACATATAAAATATATTTTTCCTTTAAAAGAAGAATACATTTTACAGCTTTTGATATTTGCTATTAAAAAACCATTGAAATTCACTGAAAAAACCATAGGTTATAGACCATATATAGTTAGGAATTAGCATTTACAAAACCTTGAAAATTCACTGAAAAAATCAGGTTATAGACCATATATAGTTAGGAATTAGCATTTACAAAACCTTATTTTACTCACACAAAACCATTGAAATTCGCATATACAGTTAGTTGCACTAACTATATATCGTGCACCCGCAATCCACTGCTGATCATGTCACATATTACATCATTCATGACATGGTCAGTGACATCACTGATGACATCACTGATGACATCTCAAATGACATCACTGATGACATCACTGATGACAACATCCAGTGACTGTATGTTTCTGTAAAGTTAAAATATGTCTTACATATTGAGGAATGAGTGGATGTATAAGTGTCTGGATGAAGGATTTAGTAGGTGCATGACTGACTGTATGAGTGAGTGATTAAATGTGTCTCACTGAGTGCATGGGTTAGTGACTAAACTGTCTTAATTTGTGCATCATTATGTCTGTTGTTCTGTAAACTGCTGCATGTGTTGATCAGTAGCTATATGAGTAACTATATGGGTTATTGATTGGTTGCCCAAGTATTTGTATGGGAGACTGAGTGTGTGTGTGGGTGGCTGGGAGGTGTATGACTCTGTGCATAGATGTGTGAGCAGTTGATTCACTAGATGTATGGGTTCAAAAGTGCATGTGGAAACAGCTGTATGGGCGGTTGACTGTGTGCATGAGTGTATTGGTGAGTGAATGGATATCTCAGTGCTACATGTCAAAGTAAGTACATATGTAAAACACAGTACATGTGAGAGTTGACATATATAAATAACTGTGCATAAGAGCCAGTGAATGTGTGAGTGGCTGTATGGATCATTGTGAACTTGTATCAGGGATTGTATAAGAGAGTAAATATGTGTTAGTATATGTTTGAATAAGTAAGGTGTGTATAACTGTATAGTTGAGGAAATGGAGGTGTGATTGATTCTTTGCATGACTGACTAGGTGTGTGAGTAACTCCATGGATGAGTGACAGTCTGTGAGTGTCTGTTTACACTGAGTGTATCTAAGGTTATATTAGAGTCTGAAGAGGTTCATCGTATTATCACATGAATGATGTCATCAGTGATGTGATCAGTAATGTCAAATGAGATGTCATCAGTGATGTCATCAGTGATGTCATTTGAGATGTCATCCGTGATGTCATCAGTGATGTCATCGGTGATGTCATTTGAGATGTCATCAGTGATGTCATCAGTGATGTCATCAGTGATGTCATTTGAGATGTCATCAGTGATGTCATCAGTGATGTCATTTGAGATGTCATCAGTGATGTCATCAGTGATGTCACTGACCATGTCATGAATGATGTAATATGTGACATGATCAGCAGTGGATTGCGGGTGCGCGATATATAGTTAGTGCAACTAACTATATATGCGAATTTCAATGGTTTTGTGTGAGTAAAATAAGGTTTTGTAAATGCTAATTCCTAACTATATATGGTCTATAACCTATGGTTTTTTCAGTGAATATATATATATATATACATACACATACAGTGGCGTAGCTAGACTAGATGCTGCCCGTGGCGGTCCCTGCGGCGGCCACCATGTGGCCGTATGTAAGAGCGGAGGAGTGCCAGCGATACCTGCCAACCCGCGGCCATGTGGAAGAGCAGGAGGGGTGCTGGCGATGCTGTAGTTAAGAGCGGGGCGAGGCCATCGCCCCCAAAATTCATGCCGCCAGGGCGGACCGCCCCCCCCCACTAAGTCACTGTACACTTAACAATAGTGAAATAGTCTTAGCGATTATCTGTCTTAACCATTATTTACTAACAAGAATTACAGCCCTTTGCTTAATCCTCTGCCAACAAAGCCTACCTTTATTATTAGTACAAGTATACACTGTAAGACATATGGGCATACGGCCACATGCATCAACCTATTTAGGAAGTGCAAATGGTGCGAATCGGTAAATTCGGCCGTTTGCGCGTCCTAAATAAGTTTTTGGGATGCATGAAACAATTTTTGAAAATCCGCATTTTTTTGCAATTCCTAAAAATGCGAATGCATTTAAGGAATCGCATTTGTGCGATTCCTTAAATGCAATGCATGAATTTGTAAAAAAATGCGAATTTTGCAATAGGAAGTGCAAATTAACACGAGGTTGACCCTCGTGGTAATTTGCGAAATTCTTTAAAAAAGCACAAAAATGTATTTTGGAAATTGTCATGTTACACACACACATGTCCTTTGGACATGTGTGTGTGAAACTTGCACTAAAACAAACATTTCAAGGGTGCAGGGGGGGTCCTTTGGACCCCCCTCAGTACCCTTGCAATGCATCAACAAAATGTCATTGGCAAAAAACAAAATCGCAAAAAGGCATTGATTCCTATGGGCCTCTAGGCCGATAGGAATCAATGTAATGCCATTCCTTAATTGCGATTCGCAATTAAGGAATCGCAATTTCCGAAAATTAAGAAATCCTAAAAACCTTTAGGATTTCTTGATGCATAGGATTTTGCAATTCCTAAATTGCGATTCCTTAGTTTTCGCAATTTAGGAATTGCAAAATCCTACAATGATGCATGTGGCCGTTAGATCCCGATTCACAAAGCGTAACTTACACTTTTGAGTAAGTTTACAATTTTGAGTAAGTTTACTACTTTTCAGTGTCTACAAACTGCAATTTTGTAGTAACTTACACCTTTGCAGTAAGTCCAGCACCACACATGGTCAACCACTAGTACTGCAACACCTACCCATAGAAAATAATGGAGATAGGGACTTACTTAAGAAGTGCAAGTTACTTCAAAAGAGTAACAGCCTGATTCATCATTCTCCCGTTTTTGCGAGCCCCTAATAGCATAACGAATCGCTATTAAGGACTTGCAAAACGGGATTCATGTAGGAATTGCAATAAATATTGCGATTCCTACATGTTCCTTATTTGCGATTAGCTAATTGCTAATCGCTAATAAGGAATAACTCCCCATGCATTCCTTTGGGCCTACAGGCCCATAGGAATGCATGGGGAGTTATTCCTTATTTGCGATTAGCAATTAGCTAATCGCAAATAAGGATGCGATTTCAAGGGTGCAGGGGTGTCCAAAGGACACCCTGTAGCACCCCTGAAATGTGATCTACATTGGTGTTGCGCACACACATGTCCAAAGGACATGTGTGTGTGTAACATGCAACTTAGAAAAATGCATTTAAATGCATTTTTCTAAGTTTTTGCTATTTACCGAGAGGTCTGACCTCTCGGTAAATAGCGGCTCAAAATTGCAATTTCGCAATTTTAAAATGCTTCATGAATTGCATTTAAGGAATCTCAAATAGAGATTCCTTAAATTCAATTCTTCGCAAATGTGCGAATTCTTAAATAGCGAATTTTGCATTTGGGATGATGAATCCCAAATGCAAAAATTGCACTCGCAAAAGGCAAGATTCTGAGAATCTTGCCCTTTTGCGAGTGCAATTTAGCTTGATGAATCAGGCGGTAAGTTACTACAGAAGAGCAGTTTTTCAAAACCGAAAAGTAGTAAATGAACTCAAAAGTGTAAGTTACTAAAAAAGTGCAGTTTGTGAATAGCACTTGTAGTAAGTTTTGTAGTTTACTGTAGTACCACAAAACGTACTACAAAGTGCAATTTGTGAATCAGGCCTGAAGACTTTTTCGGCCATTCTAAACCTGGCTTGCGTTTGTGACAGCAGTGCCAATGGTCCCTGAAGCAAGCCATAAAAGTGCCTGCAGTAGTAAAATGTATCTATAATTGGGGTTCAGTGGACCCCAAAGGATGCTGGGCTTGGGTGCCACTTACCTGCCGCACTACTGATAGCTAGGCCCCTGCGTGACACTAGGAAAATACTGTCTTGCAGCAAAACAAGATGGAATAGCTGAGGGAAACAGCCTGAACTGTAGTCTCTCGTCTGTAAAATTGTAATGGCTTTGACCCAGAGAAGAGTTATAGCCTAGCCCTCGCTGTTATATTCAGTCATGTATCGCAGCTGCATTATGCATGACTTTAAAAACACATCAAGAAAGGCCCATGTTGGAGGGGACAAAATGACGCACTGAATCTTCGTGTCACTTAAGCCCCATTAACGCTGCCTCGTTTCCCTTCTTTGGGATAATTGTGGCTCTGCCTTTGAGCCTAAATGGAGGAACAATTCTAACTAAGTCTGAAATTGGCATTGCCATGCAAAAAGAGGGCAGGCTGGTTACCAAGCAACCAGGGGAAATAAATGAGGGTCCAGAGAAGAAGCTGTCTGTGTTGGCTTTCTCCAGCACAGGGGGAGGGAGCGCATCTCCCTGCACACATTCATGGTCCAATACTCGCACTGACGCTTATGAGATTCATGGGGGCGCAGACTGAGGAAGGGCGGCTAGAGGTTAAGTTAACCCTAAATATGGTAATATATTCAAGAGCAATATCGCTCCAATTACAAAACGAGCCTTTTGATTCATTAACAACTTTGTGGACAATTGGAGACTTACGTATTGACAGCATGTTTGCTTTGTATTTCTTAGTGTTGTTTTCTTTAATATAGGTATTTTTGTGTTTTAACGTTAATGTATAGAAAATAAAGAATGTTTCCTTGCGTGCTTATACCGTTTTGGGGTGGTTCTGTCAGTGTTAAATTATTGTGTGAGATAGGGAAAACACTATTCTAATATTTTCGGAGTTATGTCAAATAGCATATTCCAATTGAGCATGACATGATGGCATTGGTCCAAATGCAACCTAAGAAAATGGGCTTCTTTACACTTTGGTTAGTTAGGTGGTGATAAACAGACACAGCTGAACTGAGGAGGACTCCTCTAGGTCCTGATGGCCCTGCATCTTCTGTCCTGTTGATAACTATACCCATGCATAGTACAAATTTTAAATTATATAAGGCTTGTCTGTTGAATTTATACGGGTAAAACAGGCAAGATGGAAAATATTGTTTTTTCACTAAATGGATTCTCTTTTTATTAGGCACAATCCATTTTCAGTCATTTTCTTTCTTGCCCTCATGTCTGCTAAGCTCAAGTGTCTAAAGCTGAACACTGAGATGACCGAAATTGTGATCTTCGAGAAGAGCACATCACCTGCTGCTGCAGGATATTTCTTCTTATTTCCAACCTGGCTCCAGCTTTCTCAATCACACTTTATCCTTTCTGTTCTACTCTCCTTGAATTTGCCTCCTCAGGCCACATATTTGCCATTAATCTTCTCCATTCTACAACAGTTTCACCCACTTTTCTTATATCTGCTCATCTTGGTTTATCTGTAAGACCCTCTGGTTACCACTAATCCATGGGCTACTTTCACAACTTCATGTAACTATCTGAAAGCAGGAAGAGAGATTTTCATCTTTTCGACAGTTCCCACTTATCGGACACAACTCTTCACAGATGGAAAATGTACATGTCTAATCTGATGCACTAGCCGACAAACTAGAAAGTACAAATTAACGAACAATATTTGTACAAAAAGAGAGCCACTAAACAACAACAGAGAGTCCTGCTGGGGTACAATATGGAACATAAAACACCAAATTAATTGGCCTGGTGTCACCACTGGAACAACAGCCCTACACAAACTGTAACAGCGAAGTGGTGGCATACGTCATCACTTGCTTATGGGACCTCTACTGTGTGGGAATGTCAATCACAAATAGTAAGACAAGCATTACAAAACACTAGAGCAGTCTATAATTCTCCAGACTCAGTAAAGGGTTTTAAATGAAAACATATAAGGGGCCTAAACAATGAGGTGGAGATAAGTGCAGTAAATCTAGCCTTTCCGCTGGTCCACCATTTTCACCCTCCCTGCCACCCTGTTGAGTGAATGCCCACTTTCATTGGTTTACCTCCTTGAACAGTGCACAGGTTGCTGGCCATATGGTTGATACTGGGACCCTTTCTCGTTAGCTAGATCTGAGCTAATAGATGTTAAAACAGATATGAAACAAGTAGCCTCTTTACCACCACCAAGGACAATCTCCAGTGATTAGGTACTTCGCTGGTGGCCTTTGACAGATTATGGCCACATCCAGTGGACAGACAGTGTGAACTTAAGGGTGCTCGCTATTCCAGGTATTACAACCCGGGTCTGTAGTACCTTTAAATGTTATAAAAAATGTATACAGCGCACGTACACTGAGAGGTTTCATGACGCTAACTCTAGAACTTGCCGGAACCAGTGGATGGTTCTCAACTAAAAGTTTTTTTGTTTTTTTAAATCTTTCTTAGAGTGGAATTTTGTCCAGTTATAGACTTCCCTGAAGTGTCAGTTCATTGACAGACAGAGGCACTTCTAGACTACACTTCAAAGTAACTTTCAGGGGATGCCCTAAACAACCCCTGACGCTGTCAAGTCATCAAGACGTGTGTCGAGAATGACTTTATGCACATACATACCCCGAGTAAAAGAGGTATGAAATGCTTATGCCTTCGTCTGGGTCTACTATGAAACGAGTGACACAGGATGTTAGTAAAACATGATGGCACCACCAGACAGCAAGATCAGACAGCCCACACACCACCAAAAATGCATAGCATAGTATGGTATCAGGTTACAAAGTCACTGAAAGAAAATTTAAATGAAGCCTTCCCTTACCTCTTGTGGATGATATATTCAGTTCTCCCCTTGGTATTGTCATGGATGTGTTGTCAACTCGAGCAGCATATTGGTGAAGTGTGGTTTGTAGTGACACGGGACTGATAGCATGAATTTTACAATACAATCTGACGTTTTTGTAGCTCACCATGTAAAAAAAATACATTGACTTCGTACGCAAGGGAGAAAGTAGCAATACTCCTGACATAGTGTATGTGTGTGTGATTAACGCAATTCTATCAAATGGGATAGGACAAAGTCAGGTGCGCCTGAACTGTAGGTAACACACTGCTGTTCTTGACCATTCTCACCTTTAGAAACCTCTTTGGGTGCAGGAGTACGTTTAGGGCTTCAGTCCTAATGAAAGCCTGCTGACCAGGTTTGACAATACGTTTAGGGAGAAACATGTCAACTAGCTGGCAAGATAGATATGGTCATATTACTGTTTCTTGATATTTATCTCGTGAATGTGAGGGTACCAATAAAGAATTTCTGTTTAACCCACCACTACAAAATGCTCGTATTTTGCCTTTCACACAAAAGACAGAAATACTCCTAAAACAGCACGTCAAGGCCGGGAATTTAAGGGCCTGAAAAAAGCGCATCTTAGACTTGTGTTGAAGATAAGGAGCAACCTTATGATGAAGATTGTCATCGTGTGTAAATGTAGGGTTATGTCCTTTTAAATCAATGTAAAACTAAAAACAGAACTACCCTGACTGTGTAAACCATGGGAACATTCGGCACACCCTTTCCACATTTGGGTATATATGCATTTGTGTATATTGAATAGTCTAGGAAGGACAATCTATTATATAATTTAACTCTTCTTCTTCCCCATTCCCCCCTTGTGCTGTATCATATTTTCCACTCGCCTCAATAAAAGTGTTTTCCCCAGTTCTAAAATGTACAAATTGCACCTTTGGGGGCTCTTTTCTGGATTATTTCTTTGCTTTTAAGGATAAACATTTTATTAAGGTTAATTTTAGGTATTTGGTCTATCTCTGGGACTATCCTTATTCCTAAATAACGTAGCTCCTTCCTGGTTTGGTATCGGGACACTGGCAGGTTCCAGGTCATCAACTCGGTCTTATCTTCATTAACCTCATATCCCGATACCCGGCCAAACTCCCAAGCAAGTTCAATGACCCTGGGGAAAGAAGAATCCAGATCTGATGCCAAAATCAGGATGTCGTCGGCATACAGAGCTACCTTCCTCTCCCATAAGCCACACTTAAATGGTACGATAGCTGGCTCCTCTCTAATTCGCTGGGCAAATGGCTCTATATAGAGATCAAAGAGGAGAGGGGAGAGGGGGCAGCCCTGTCTCGTGCCCCTTTCGATTTTAAATGGTCTGATGGTTTTACCATTTAGCACCGGTCTGGCAGATGGTTCGCTATAGATAAGGCGGATGGTTCGGCAGAAATTTGGCCCAAATTTGAGCTTTTCCAAAACTGTCCCCAAATACCTCCAATCCCCTCTATGAAAAGCTTTGGTTGCGTCCAATGTCATTGCTGCTAGGGGGAGCGAGAAGGTTGATGCGAAATCTATCGCTCCAATAAATTCATGTGTGAGGTCGAAAAGATTTCGCCCCCTTATAAATCCCTTCTGGTCCGAATGAAGGACTTTCCATGCTATATTCGCTAGTCTGCCTGGCAAAATTGTTTAGAACATTTTGTAGTCGGAATTTTGCAGGGATATCGGCCTGTATGAATTACATTTTATGGAGGGTTTCCCTGGTTTGAGAATTAAGATGATATTTGCTTCTCTCCAGGTTGCCGGTGGGTGGGCTCCTTCTAGCAGGATTTTATTAAAAACCTCAACCAGAACTGGAGTAACTACTTCACTCAAATCCTTATATAACTCTGCAGGAAGGCCATCCGGCCCTGCGGCCTTTCCCATCCTACTATCCCGAAGAGCCTCCATTACCTCTTGATGAGAAATTCCTGCCTCCATACTTTCCTGATGGATTACACTCAGTACGGGTAGGTTGATGGAATTTAACCAGTCTTGAGCCGATCTTAGATCTAAATCCCTATCATCTTTATATAACTTCTCAAAATAGGCATGAAATATCTCTCCCATCTCCTCTTCATTACTTGTTAGTACCTTGGAAGCTTCATCCTCAACTTCTTTTATATGATTCTTAACTCTGTCCGTTCTGGCTTTCCAGGCTAATAACTTTCCTGCCCCCTCTCCATATTCGAAGTGGGCGAGCTTACTAACC
Organism: Lissotriton helveticus; assembly: GCF_964261635.1. Classification (NCBI taxonomy): domain Eukaryota; kingdom Metazoa; phylum Chordata; class Amphibia; order Caudata; family Salamandridae; genus Lissotriton; species Lissotriton helveticus. The sequence continues at coordinate 1,050,996,830 of NC_136067.1, forward strand.
TCCCATCTATCAGAGATTCTTGTTTGAATTCTGTTTTCCAATTCAACCTTTAAGGTCTCTAATTCTACACTTAAAGTCTCTTGGAGTTCTTGTTCCTGCTCAGATACCCGATTAATATTTTCCTCCAATATCTTCATTTGGGACTCCACAGAGGTAATCTCTTGTCTATATTGTCTGTTTTTATAGACCGTTTTGTTTGTAATCAGACCTCTCAAGAAAGATTTTAAGACGTTCCATACCACCATTATGTCAGTTGAGCCAATGTTAATATCTAAAAAGGCTTTCGCCTCTTGGATAAGAAAGCCAGTGACTGCTGCGTCTAGGAGAAGTGTACGGTCAAACGTCCATACCCTTGGTTGTTGACGTCCGTCTAGATTCAAGTCTACCCAGACAGCCGCATGGTCTGACAAGTGAGGTGTTAAATAGTCAACATTCAGTGTGCGGTCTCTTAAATCGTTATTAATCAGAATATAGTCTATTCGTGACCTATGACTATATTTTTTATTATAGAAAGAAACCCCCAGCTTTGAACCTGATCTCTCTCTCCATATATCACTGAGATCATATTGCTCCATCATTCTTTTTAGGAAAACTCTTAATTTTGAGGGGACTATTGCCCTTCTCTTTGTTGATTTATCTAATTTTGGATTTAGAACAATATTAAAATCTCCAGCTAAAATAGTTTAACCTTAATAAAATCCTGAAGGAATCTCAACATCTTATGAATACTTGGCTACATCTACCTCTGTCTATATTAGGCAGAGTAAATCTTATAAAGATGTCTTTCTTGCCGAAAGTTAAATTTTCATTTAATACCATTCCTTTGAACTTTGAAAAAATATTAATTGATAAATTCCAGAAATCCATAAATTCTTTTGTTTGGGCATCCAAGGCTGTGAGAATATCTTGGAAAAAGTTGAGACGGAGGAGGGAGAAAGGAGGTCTGGCTCTTCCAGATATTCAATACTATGCTTGGGCCTTTCAGTTATCATACTCCAGAATGCTGCTAAAAACTCCCGATGCATCAGGTAGAGGCAAAATGTATATGGCAATGTTGAAAAAATTAGGGTTTCCTCGAGAAGGATTTATGTTTAAATACAGAGACAAGAAATTTTTTAAGGTCCTAAGGGGTATGGCCCAAAATTGGGCGAAGATAAAACATCTAATAGGCCTTGATTACTACTCTAGGCTCGCACCTATGTGGGACAGCCTGGGAACCCCTCGCTGCTTGAAAGACCAGTTGGCAGCCCCTTTAAAAGTATCTGGTATAGTAGTCTGGGGGGACCTTGCGGTTAGTGGTTCGCTATTGCCCATGGCAACTTTAAATGATAAGCTGGTGGGGGGCCTGTAATGGTTCAAATACTTGCAGCTGCTGAGCTGGTCGCAGAATTTGCAAGGTTCCATTAGGGAAAGGGGACCTCCTGGAAGACCATCTAGTTAATAAACCAGTAGGGAAGAAAGAAATCTCATTTTTCTATTGGGCAATGGAAGTGGCTATTGATGGCGAATTTAAGTTAGCTGACCAATTATGGGGGAGGTCTTTCCGGATACTGACTGTGAGTCCCTCTGGCGTTCCTCATATAACATCCTCTTTTTGACCGTAAAGCCAGCATGGTTGAGGAGGAACCACTTTTTTACATCACACAGGGCATACTTCTCCCCGGCAAGGATCTCTAAAATGTCCAAAGGCCCCTTGGCCAAGTGCAAAAAATGTAACTTAGAGAGCGCTCCAGACGCACATATGTTCTGGGCCTGTCCCCTATTGGGGGAATTTTGGAGTAAAATTGAAGCTTCATTGGCATCGATTCTGGGATACCCGATACAGGTCTCCCTAGAGAATATCATTTTTGGCATCTGGAGGGACATCAGTGGCCCAGGTAGAGACTTTCTATTCTATGCAATGCTTCTGGCCAGGCAGGAAATTTGCAAGAAATGGGTTGAAGCAACACTTCCCACGTATTCGGAGTGGTTATCTTCCATATATAAAACTTCAAAAATTGATTTGATTAGGCTGAAAAATTCGAAGAAAAAGAACATATGGAAAAAATTGTGCAATTGGACAGTGGTCTGATCTTTTTTTTTTTTTTTTTTTGTTTGTTTTTTTTGCTTTGTCTCCTATGATTAAGCCTCGAGGAAGCTCTTAAGCAGTGTCTAAGCCTGTCAAGACCAATGACACTAGCCTGGGTTAAGCCCCGAAGAAGAGCACAATCACCTTCCCCTGTTACAACAATGGGAGGATAGCTTCTGGATTGAAGTGGGTGTGCAGCTGGTAGAGCTGTGGGGCAAGATCGAATTGTGGAGCCTACCTCTGCTGGAGAAGCAGCAGCAGCCTATGGATCTCAAGAGAGCTATGGTTGGAGGCGAATGAGGGGGGGAAAAAAAGGATAAACATTTTCACTGAGGTCTTCTCTTCATTAGATAGTAATATTTCCCACATCTTAGCAACAGCAGTAGTTGACAGCTCACAACCTGCCCTCAGCACAGTAGGATAACAGGATAATGTCCTCCCACTGTCATCATCACTTCATGATATGAACCTCCTCTTCAGCTGGATGTGTTTTTCTGGATCCTGTCTGTTCTTCACATGTACTTTACACTTCTCTTCCTTTCCTTATTTCCCAACTCTTTCATAGCTCTGCTTGCCTTTGTAGAACATTAATATTAATTAATAGTGATGTTACCAGCCATCCCAGGATTTCCCTGATTGGACACTTATTGTGTCCCCATTGCCCACTTGAAAAACAAGAGGGGGGAACCTTCCACAAAACCCACTGGCAATATCTCCAGAGGAAATGGGCAAGATGGGGGCCCGGCTAACAGAAGTACCTGCTGAACAGTGGGAGACTCCAGAGGAGCAACAGCAGGAACTGGGGTCCTCCTGTGAACCAGTGCAGCAGCAATTGACTAAAATACGTGTGGCTATAGTGGATACTAAAGCCACACTGCATCAAGATGGTGTCTGTAGTGCTGGGTCTGCTCCGGGTGGAACACCATAAGCTAGCTGAGAGGGTCAAGGCAGCTGAATCTTCCCTTGCCAAACTCCACTCTGCGCACTTACCAACTTCTCTATAGATAGTAAAACTTACTCTGCGCGCTTGACCGCAGAGCGGAGGTTGCAGAAGGGCATAATAGGCGCAACAAAATCCAGGTGGTTGGACTACCTGAGGGGGTGGAGACCACAGACATGGTCACCTATTTAGAACAATGGCTTAAAACAGTGGTGGCTCCGGAGGCGCTCTCTGTCTTTTACACGGCTCCTTCACTACAAGGATACAGAAATACTTCTCCATAAAGCTAGAACTACAAGCCTCTTTATAGTTAACAACAGCAAGGTCTCCATATTCCCCAATTTCACAATGGAGGTGCAAAGGAAGAGACCATCTTGTTTCGAGGTTAAGAGGGCCCTATAGGAGGAGGGCCTGCAATACTCCTTGATGCTTCCTGAAAGGCTATGAATTATGTTGGCAGGCAAGACTCATTTCTGCGAAGGCCCGGCGGCAGACTGGGAATGGATTGAATCCTATAGGGCTGGGATGCAACCCCCAAGGGACGCAACGGTGCCTGCACAGGTGGGGGCAATGAGGAAAAGATCCAGGAGCCGACCTCAGAGGGGCGCAGCAAAGAAACCCAGCCCATTACAAACAGATAGAGAAAGAGAAGCCCCCCTCCAGGCTGTGGCAATGATCATGAGGGGGTCAAGGAATGTATCGGAGTCTGGCTCCCCTTCTGTGAAGGGAAAGGGGGTTATGATTTTGAGTTTTCTCAGGCAGACAGTACCCAGATGCCAGAAGTTACCCCCGGGATGGTGTATTACATCATTTAATGAGATGACAGAGGAGAACAGCGGCGCCCGCCTGCCCACGCGATATCCTGACTTTGATCGAGGCACGATGTCAGCCAATTGATATGGGCATGGCCTAACTCGTCTGGAGTGCTAAAGGCTGCTCTTGGACTGTAGTCTACCCCATATTGGAGGACTGAATCTGAACTTGGTTTGGGTCTTCTGATTCGACACAATAGTTTGATTACATTTTGGGCAGCTAGCGGTTGCCAGACAGCTCCTGGAAAGGGGAGTTACAGTTCAGGGATGTTTTACATTGCATCTGTTTGTTTAATATGAATGGGTGGCCTGACATGGTGTTTCTGGTGGTGCAAGAGACGGGGTGCGGGAGAGGCGGGTCCAAAATGTCTGAATCGCAATGACTACACCACATTACACGTGTAAATGTATGACATGAAACATCAGTGGGTTGGGAGTGGCACAGTGTCCATAGATAATTTACAACGGTGAGGATTGCAGATAGCCATGCAGATAAGAGGGGTGTTGATATGGGTAAGGGCAGAAGTCCCATTTGAGCCCCAGTGTACACTCATCGATGCAGAGGGCCGCTATGTCTTGGTTATGGGAAGGCTGTGGGGACGGGAGGGTACACTTGGTAGCATGTATGCCCCTAATCAGTACCAGGTCCTCTTCCTACATAAACTATCGCCCCCATGGCCGACCTAGCAGCAGTAGATGTACTCCTTGGGAGAGATTTTAATACTGTATCTGATGTTCTATTGGATCGTTTGACTCCCACATTGCCTGGAGCTCAAGCCCATCGTAATGCTGCTGGGTTAAGGGATTGGATGGAACACGGGGGCTAGAAGATGTATGGAGGACACAACATCCCGCCACAAGGGACTACTCCTTTTACTCGCCCATGTATAAGGTACACACACGCCCGGACACCTCTCTGTGCTCCCACACCCTTGGTAATGCTGTTCCCTACACTGAATACTTAGGATGTACAATGTCCGATCACTGCCCTTTGTTGCTGGAGTTTAAACCCTTGGGGACCCATCCCCTTATCCCCTTATGGCAGCTTAATCCACGAGCTCTGGAGATTATCTGTTATAGGAAAACCTTACAGATCGCCATCGACAATTATTTTGCAGATAATACACAGGCGGCATCCATACGACTACTGGAGTGGAATGCATTGAAGACAGTGGTAAGTGGACATTGCCTAGGACACTCAATAGGGGTCCTGCGGGATTACATTTAGAGCAGCTGGGAAATGCGAGGGGAACTGAGGCTGATGATCCGGAGGGCCTTAGAGAGGCGTGTTCACTCTATAGCGAAGCCTTAGAGCGGTTAAGGTGCCATGATCTCAGAGAATACCACACAAGAGTACAGCAGGAGGAAGGGAGTCCAGGTTGATTGTTGGCGTGGCTGGTCCGGTCAGAATTCCGGGGGTCCCATGTTACACAGGTGAGAGAATCTCATTGACTGAGCAGAGGGAATTTCTGGGAAGGCTACCACTCCGAAAACTGGACCCCAGTCTAGGGAAGGGCTGGGTGGACCGGTGACAGAGCAGGAAGTCCGAGTTGCCATTAAAAGCATGGCTCCTGGGAAGACCACCGGGCCAGGCGGCCTCCCGGTAGAATTCTAATCTGCCTATGCTTCGGTACTGACCCCTAGCTTAGTGGCAATATATGTGGAATCTTTAACGCTTAGGTGGCTTTCAGACTCTTTGCGTGATGCAGTGGTAATTCCTTTCCCCAAGACCACTACCCCAGCGGCCTGTCTGCGACACTTCCGCCCGCTCTCCATGCTTAACATAGATTTTAAACTCCTTAGTAAGATTATGGCACTAAATTTACTCCCACACATGTCTACTTTGGTTCACCCTGATCAGAACAGGTTTATCCCCTCTCTGAAACATCCCTTAATTTGAGGGGATTGTATTCGGTCCTGTTTCACTCGGAGGTCCAGGTTTTTCCTCAGGCGGCACTTGTGTTAATTGATCTGGAAAAATCCTTTGACACTGTGCAGTGGGATTACCTGTTTGGGACCATGTGACAGATGGGCATGGGGGATGACTGGCTGAAATGGATGAAGTCATTGTATAAAGGCCCAACGGCACAGGTTAGAACAGGCAAAGCTGTATCCAAGCAATATGGAATCTTTCGGAAGACTAGACGGGGCTGCCTACTGTCACCGCTCTTGTTTTCTCCAGCAATTCAACCCCTAGCTGTTCTGTTCCGAATGGTCGGAGAGGGACTAGGGATACCCGTACGAGGACCTAAGCATATCATCTCCTTATATGCAGATGATCTTCTGATCTCTCTAGAGGATGCAGTGGTGGGCACTACTACAGCCCGTGAACTACTGGAGAAATGTGACCAAGTGTATAGCTTAAAAGTCAATAAAAGTAAGACATATCTGTTACCGGTGGACCCTTCACTCCCCAGAGCCCACGAATTCCAGGTGGAACTTAATTGGGCACAATCCACTTTTAGATACCTGGGGATCTAGGTTTATAATTCTTGGGGAGAGGAGTTGGCCTAACGGCTAGGGCGGTTGACCTCGAATTCGGGGAACTGGATTCGAGTCTCGGCAATGACGCTGAACATCCTGTGATTCCGGGCAAATCACTTAATCTCCCCATGCCTAACAAAAATGAAGGTGTACCCTTGTAATGCAACTGGTGCTATGTAAAGCACTCTGATATCCGATTCGGGTCAAGTTTGCGCTATATAAACTCTGAAGATCTCCAATAAGGCAACCTTGGGAGGGCTCTTCGGTCCCTTAGATCTTGTGTCGGCTTCTGGTGCCCCTTGCGTCTACCTATCAATGCCCAGATCTCCTTATCTAAAATGGTTATGCTCCCTCGCTTATTATAGAATCTCCTGATCACAATTCCGGTTGGCTGGTTTCATCAACTAGTCTTTCTACTGAGGGACCTTATTTGGGATACTGGAGGATGCAGAGTGTCCTTAGCAACCCTACAACGTCCTATCAGAGAGGGAGGATTAGGAGTCCCAAATTTGAACTGTATTTCCTAGCTTCCTAACTTCTGCGGTTTGGCCAATGGCTGGAAAGGATACCGTTGGAGGACATAGACCAGGCAAGAAGGGAAGTGGAATCCTCATGGCTACTGGCCAAGCTGCTCAATCTGTCAGTGGACAGCCCACACCACTCGCCACTATTGGTTACGGCCTTGTGGTGATGTTGGCGTAGAGGGGTGGTTAAGACAGCGGGTACACCATTGTATTCTCTGGTTCTGCCACTAATTGGACTACCATGGGGACCCAATTTCTATATTTACAGCTGAACAGTTGATAGTCTGTACCAAGGTGGGATTAGATATCGTAGGAGATCTCAACCACGGCGGCACTCTTACTCCCTTTGGGGATTTAGTGGCGGATGTAGACCCCCCGCTGGGCCAATTCCTCGAATATGAGGCCCTGATACGTACATTTAGGAAACTGTATGGGGGAGGTAGGGAGGAGCCTAAAATGCACCCAATGTTGCATTCTGTGTTAACCTTGGGTTCGGCTGGCCACTTGGTGAAGTGGTCGTACTGCTTGCTATCGGAGTGATCTAGTCACACCCTGATACTACTAACTACTACGCGAACGCTGGGATACGATATTGGAGAGGGAGTTATCTGATCCCGAATGCAACAGAGTACTTGCATACCACAGAACAGTTTCTTGTAATACCAAGTTGAAGTATATGCAGTTTCATTATTTGCACATGACATACATGACGCCTCATAAGCTAAGAGTAGTCTATGGTGGTGAAGCCCGCGGTTGCCCCAGGTGTGACTGTGAAGATGAGGACTTTGTCCATATGAAATGGGCATGGCCTGGCTTGAGGTAGTATTGTGAAGCAGTGGTGGTTGCTGTGAATGCAACCCTGGCGAATATATTTTCTCCTAATGTCGGGTCTGCTAGCTGGGGCTCTTCCCTCACCCCTCCTAAACGGAAAGTCAGGAACAGATTTCTGGACCTGGCTTTAGTTCTAGCCAGAACTAGAATAGCTATGGTCTGGAAGTCCGCAGCGGGCTCGAATGTGGAGGACTGGAGATGGGATGGTACACAATGAGGGGTGCTGAAGGGAGGGCTTTGACCAGAGAGAAGGCGAGAGGGCTACAAAGGCGCCTCATTGCAGAGCAGTGGATGGAGATCCTGGATGCTTGGGAACACCCCCAAACAGGAACAAGATTCTGAAGACCGTCACCTGAATGGGTCTCAGACCAGTGACTGATGTGAGCCTATAGCTAGAGGGTTGGTGTAGAGGGTTGGTTTCTAATAAGTGACGGGAATAAGCGGTCCACATTGTGGACACCCGAGGGCGGAATTATTAGGCTGAAATGTGATGGAGAACCCAAAGAATGTGTGTGCCTGGAAACCCTGTTGTCTGCCATGACGCTTGGAAAGTATGGGGTCGTAAGGTGAAGACCAAAACACCCCTCTGTCCCTAGCCCACCTAGCATTATCCACACTACGATTGGATTATTCTCAGATCCCATAAGATACCAGTTAACCATGCATATTTTGTTAACTGTTCAAGTTAAAGGATAACATTTTTAAAAAGGCACCATTAGCGAGATCTCTCCATTGGAGCTCCTACTTGAGATGGATTGCGCTACCAGATATATATAGGTACCTGAAGTCAGGAGTATATATTGTAGGGTTCAGAATTTTATTAATGTTCAGAACACATAACGGTTTATTACCACTGTTTATAAAATGGATGTAATGTTCTCATTTGTATATATTGGATGATATGACAGAATCAGGCGGGATGGCAGCGGTACACAACATGTGAAGTATTCTGTAGCATAAGGAAAACACAATGGATTGTCACGACAGTGTCTGTTTATGTATATTTATGATAAATGCCAATACATATGTTACACAAAAAAAACCTATTTGTTATCCATTCAGCAAAATAGTCCATTGGAGGAAGTGCACATCCAGATTATCTGGTGCAAGAAGCTTCCTTCACATTGAAACAAGCAGCACGTGTGCTTTTTAAAGGAGAAAAAGCCAGTTTTAGGCTTCTTTTGGTCTCTGAGCAAGAACAGCTTTGCTGTTATAGAACATGTTGTCAACTCACTGTGTAATCTCCATACCTTGTATTCACACTCCTCGACTACTTACATGTTATAACCATTGACCACTCACACATATTAGTGCCTTTTCCTGATACATATTCCATGTTACTGTTTACCTTTACAATATCAACTTCTATTTAAATATAACACGGATAGAATTACACATGGAACGGCAAAGAAGAATAAAAGAAGCGAAAACAACACCAGTATGGGATGAACTTTAACAGAACCTCATTCATTGTCACAATAAATTTAGGACAAATTAAACGTTAGCAGTTAAGCTGACACTGGGGAAAGACCCCCCTAACATAAAATACCCCATGTGAAATGAACAGCTGTCGAACGTACCATTAAACTAAAGTAATTGAGAACTGTGAATTAAAATGATAGGTCAAAATTGATTATACATTATTTTGGTTATCTCGTTGCAAAGACGGTCAGGCAAATTATATATTTGCCTTTCGACCTCACACAATGCAGGGTGGGAACACCTCACTGTAAAGAAAGAACTTACCACATCCATGGCCCATTTCAACTGTAAGAGAAAGGACATCAAAATCACAGAGTTGATTCCGTTAATGAAATTATATATTGGTTTTTAAAATTATGAAAGCTGTTTTTGATTCTCCTGAATGTACAGAGGCAGTCTTAGTTCTTCTACTACAACGATTACTGTAACAGATCGGGAATTACTGTACAGCAATGCTGAAATCATCTTAAAATAATGAAACTGGTTGAAAAATGAAAAAGAAAATGCTTTGCTGTTTTTCTCCAGTTTCACTTCAAGGTTGTGGGGTCTCAGAAACATCTTTTGGTAGTTTACTTATTTCGTCACAATATTTTCTGGTGTAGCCGTTGTTTCAGGTGCAGCAATAAATTATAATAAAAAATACTTTTCGCCTTATTTAAGAATAAGAGCCTTATTTTTAATCAATTATTTTGCAATGTTGTTTATTTGTTATGAAGATTGTGGAAAAATTATAGTAATCCTGCAAACGCCCCCTGATCAGTGTATCTTAATACCCACAATCTTTTCCACACAGATAAAACATTTGGTAACTGACTTTATATTTTTGGGGGCAAAAACATTTGGAACAGTGCAGAATATTTAGTGCATGGAGTCCTCTTCAAGATAACTATTATCCACTCACCCTAATAATCAGAGGCAGAATTGTACACCCACATTCTCTGCTACACATACCTGTTAGTTTAAAAAAAATGCCCTGGCCTTTCAGGCAGCATTAGCTGTCTCGCCAGACTATATACATATTTTAAATGTAGATAATGTACATGCATAAGTAGGCTTTTGGTCAGTGGGCTTCACCATTGGTCTGTTACACTGTCATTCACATTTTGTTTTCACTCACTACAGCATACTGTGTGGAGAAATGGGTCATCCCTCTTTATTCACTGGATTCCTACCCTTTGAGTGCACACAATCTATGCACACTGTTCACATCTGCCTAAAATAGTTCCTTTTTCTTCGTAACAAAGTTTGTTCAAAGTGTTTTATATTTTATTATTTCCCCTCATAACTTAAATACTGGCTATTTATTTTGCCTGCATTTTGGGTTCCCAGTTAGATGGTGATTTATTTTCCATCTCCTTTTTAATATTATTATTATTATTAAGCGTTCTTATTAAGCGCTCGATTACCCGTAGGCATTTCGGCGCTTGCGAACCCGTCCTGGTTTTTCCCTGTGAGATACCCGTACTGGGCATCCCCAAGGTGAAAGCCAGGCATCCCGCCGCGGGGGGGGGGGGGGGGGGCGTAGTGGAGATTAAGCAAGCTGATGCCCAGAGCTGCAGAGTGTGAACCTGTGACTCGAGTAGGCACCGAAACGAGAATTATCGAGTCCGTGGATATTTGGGCTCAAGACCCTGCCGCATCGGGAATTGAACCCTGGTCCCGGGTCTGACCTCTGCTTCAGGGTCTGCCGCCTCTAACCAGTGAGCCACACTTTTAAACGTACTGAATTAAATTGTTTATATATATTGAACCTTCAATTTGAGTGATTGGTCTCGTCACGATTTAGGCTCTTCTCCTTCACAAGTAATAACAATAAGATCCCTGTCACAACTAAAAGGCTTGTTGTTTAACAAAACATCACTGGTACAGCTGTCACATCCATTTAAGTTTTACATTTGTATATATATATATTTTTTTTTTTTTTTGCAGATTTATATAGTACAAACTCGACCTGAAGGTATTGGAGCGCTTAACATGAGCACCAGTTACGTTACACAAGGGCACATTCAATTTTATTTTTTTATTTATGTTTTGGCAGGCACGGGGAGATTAAGTGGTTTGCCCAGAATCACAGGATTTGAACAGGACCCCGAGGGTCAAACCTTGATTAGCCAGCTCCAAAGTCGCCAGCTCTAGCCGCCAGACCACATCCTATTGTGAGCATATGGCAGCCACGTTTAGGTGACCTCAATTTTTTTGTTTTGTTTCGTTTTATTTTGTGGCATGTCATTGTACTAAAAAAATGTAACATCTCACCAGAATGGTAAGGCCAAGTCTACTGGTTTTGCCAATGATTTATTTTCTCTGCACCTTGTTTAGTAACTGATAGACATTACTGGATATTATTAGAAAAAATATCTTGCTTGAGTTCTCTTTGTTATCAAGCAATATTAGCAAACGGGATACTTTACATTGTTCTATATTACATTATGCTTGACTCTATGTCAGTCCGTTAACACCTCATGTTTCTTTTGTTGTACATGGCACTGAGGAGAGGCTGGGTGAGCATGCATCAACAAATCAAGGTGGATCAGCGGCTATCTAGCAAAAGCCCTGATCCCCAATGCGAAGTGCTGATGGCACTTAAGAGCAACCACTTGCACAAATTAAGTACTTACTAAATTATTTCCATAGTGTGGCTTTCAGTGCTGTACTCCCTATATGGCGTGTGCCCCAAACAGCTGTTACCCTTTACAATTTTGTTTCAATCAATCAGGAGTTTTAAAGCGCACTACTCACCCTTGAGGGTCTCAAGGCGCTGGGTGGGGGGGGGGGGGGGGGGGATGCAAGCAGATCCGTTGCTCATTCGAAGAGCCAGGTCTTGAAGTCCTTTCTGAATTGGTGCAGTGTCGTGGGCTTTGCGGGATGCAGAGGGGGAGTTCGTTCCAGGTCTTGGCAGCCAGGAAGGAGAAGGATCTTTAAACAGCTCTATCCCTGTGCTGCAAAGTGCGAAAAATGTTACTGACAACTTTGCTACTGTACATTTTACGACACTAGAGTAAATATCTTCCTTCTGTGCTGCTTTATGGTAGTCTGTCCAGTCTAAGTTCCCATGGCAATAGAATAGCACTACAGCAGTTGAATGCACAATGCTCTCTGGATTGTGTTAGCTCAGTCACTGTACTTGTCACCAATTAATAGAACAGAGTGATATTCTGTGAAGAGGTATCTTCAGCAAATGCCATAATTTAGATTTCTGTATTCAATTATCACAATATATATTATAACATAAGATTCCTTTATATTACATGGCACCTAGCCAAGAATTAAGGAGAAATGCAAGACTGCACTGCAGAGCTCTAGGAAGCAGCACGAAGTTACTTTGTAGTAATTTTGGCAGGGGGGCACACGTGCACTAAAGTATGTGTACCCAACCCTGAGATATTTGTGCTTTCTTCTCTGGCACATCCCTACAGCAGGGCACATCCTCACAGCTGGCACTGTTTGAGGACTGGTGAAGTGCACAAATTAATGCATGGCTGCCAGCTGGGGAGCACAGAGGAATTAGTGAGGATCCCTATCTTTGTGTGCCAGAGCATCGGCATCCACCTATGGTCTTACTGGCTGCCTTCTGTGTTTGATGGAGTTGTTTTGCAAGTGATAGTAAGCCTTTCTCCTTTAAGCAGTCACAGCATCTAAGCCATCTCCAACAGGGGCCTTCCTCTGGGTCTGGCCTCAGCCTCTTGTCTTGCTCAAGAAGGGAGGCAGGTGCACAGGCAAGCATTGGAGAGCTTCAACGCAGACATCTTTGTAGACGCAGGCCATTCAGTCATCATACCAAGAAGCAGCACAAAGCCAACAATAGGAAGAGGCCTTGACACACATCTAAGTCACATGAAAAGCCTTGCAATGTGTCCACTACAATTGGCCGATGTGCATCTTGAACAAAGTGCTTATATTGGCCATTGCACTACTGGGGAACATTCTGATGCTGCTGCTGCATGTCTGCACCCACAGTGGCTACCCCAGTCACAACAGATCTACTGACTGCTCTCTATCTCTTATACTAGAGCCCAGTTGTCCCCAAAAGTCTATCACCAGGTTCCTCAACCACAGGTGGTTGAACATAGAGTAGCGTGCAAAGATTCAGTACACACAGGATGGACCCTGTCTCCAAGGCAGCTGAACAATGCCTTCTGTAGTCATGGGTAATCTCTTCCTGTGCAGCCACATTGGTGGTTCATTTGGGGATGTGTTGGAATAAAAATAGTTTGTTTCCGGTCCAAGGAGGACCTGTCCTGGCAGTTCGGGCTGGACAGGTCCCATGGGGAACAGGGTCAAGGCTGATTTAAACATGACTGGGTTTAAACTGGAATGGCATGGGGAGCAAAGAAATATGGATTCAGGCTCAGATCTCTGTAATGTGCTAAATGTTTGACATTGTTCGTCATTCTGTCCATCAATTGTTCTTTTTGCATTTGTGACCCTGAGTTGGACGGGTATGCCCAGACGTGGGTCCTGTGCTGTCCATGCCCCTGAAGTTAAGCTAGCCTGGCTGATGAAGGGTGATACCCTGAAACCAGTCCCAGGATGTTCGTTTCCCGGTCCAGGGAGGATCTGGCCTGGCAGGTCGGCTGGATTGTTCCCATGGGGAACAGGGTCAAGGCTGATTTGCATATGGCTAGGTTTAAACTGCAATGGCATAGGTTGCACAAAACAATGGATTTAGCCCTAGATCTCTGTACTGAGAGGAATGTTTGATATTGTTCGGCGTTCTGCCCATCAATTGCTTTTTTTGCATAAAAATAGAAGCCATGTGATTCTTAAGACTTTAGAGGCGGGAGGCAAGCTCTCTGCAGACTCATCTTTTGCAGCACCAATGAAATGGGTCATATGCCAGTGCCAGTGTCATGAATGACAGTTAGAGCCGACCATTGGCAAACGAGTGTAAACTGGTCAATATGTGAGTGACACTCAGAACAACCAATGACTTGAGGTGGAGGGGTAATCTTTTGCCCTACTCTCTCTCTCTCTCTTTTTAGACCATACTAACTGTGTAAAAAACCTAATGGTGTGCATTTACAGACCTAAAAAACATTCTCCTTTTGAAGCAATATTACATTTCATGACAGTGTGCATGTTTCGTGGAGGTCTTGAGGCGGAAGCCGGGACCTGGTATGAACGATTGATGTTGTGCTAATAGCGGAAAATAGTTTTAAACGTGATCGCTTTTAAAAGAACAATTTTTAGAAGTGTATTCTCTGTTATTTTCTGATCGCTTTTAAAAGAACAATTTTTAGAAGTGTACTTCCTGTTATTTTATGATCGCTTTTAAAAGAACAATTTTTAGAAGTGTATTTTCTGTATTGTGATACCGACGCCTCTGTTGGGCCTCACCTCACTCCCTTGTTCCCGCCCCACCGCAGCCGTCAGGCGCTGCCGGGGACCTTAGCGGAAATCACCTTCAGGTGAGGAGCAGGCGAGCGGCACAGTGCTCGGCCCCTCCCACCTTTAGACATATAAAACGCCAGTCACAGCACGAGCACCGATTGACAGTGTGCATGTTTCGTGGAGGTCTTGAGGCGGAAGCCGGGACCTGGTATGAACGATTGATGTTGTGCTAATAGCGGAAAATAGTTTTAAACGTGATCGCTTTTAAAAGAACAATTTTTAGAAGTGTATTCTCTGTTATTTTCTGATCGCTTTTAAAAGAACAATTTTTAGAAGTGTACTTCCTGTTATTTTATGATCGCTTTTAAAAGAACAATTTTTAGAAGTGTATTTTCTGTATTGTGATATCGACGCCTCTGTTGGGCCTCACCTCACTCCCTTGTTCCCGCCCCACCGCAGCCGTCAGGCGCTGCCGGGGACCTTAGCGGAAATCACCTTCAGGTGAGGAGCAGGCGAGCGGCACAGTGCTCGGCCCCTCCCACCTTTACGGCTACTAATGAACCTCCCCCCCAGGAAGCGCAGCGGACGAGCGCAGCGGGCGCGTCGACGGCGCGCCGAAGACGCGCCTAAGACAAGCCCGTCTGCGCCCGTCCGCGACCGGTCGGGGCCAGGGGCAGACCGTGCTGCCCGTCCCAGCGCCTACTCGAGGTCGGTCCTTCTGAGTTACAGAAACAAAGGACAGGGCTTGCTACCAAGGGACACTCTTGGTCGTCTCTGCTCCAACGGCATCCTATCCCAGGGCTGTCATCTAACCACCTCGGCGCTACAACACACGCAGAGAGACCCACTCCCGCCACCGCTCACCATTTTTTACCTAAACACTCGCTCCCTGGTAAAACACCAGCTGGATATCTTTCTCCTATTAGATACAGAGAAACCGGATATCCTCCTGCTCACGGAGACATGGTTAACCCCCAACTCTGCCCCCGATATAATCGCGGCACTCCCACCCAACTATTACATCATCCACGCTGACCGCATCAGTGGGAAGGGGGGAGGAGTCGCAGTTATCTTTCGCTCCAACGTGACCGTCACCTCCCTTGCGGGCCTTTCGCTGGAGGGCTCAGACAACCTTGTGCTGAAAATCACCACCCCTGAATCGACAATCGCGTGTGTCCTACTGTACAGACCCCCGACCCCAATGCCTACGTTTCCTATGAACCTGGCCGACCAACTTGCTAACCTAGCACTCGAACACCCCAAAATCTTTCTGATAGGAGACCTAAATTACTGGTACAAAGATCCCCTAGAAGGCCCCCACTCAGCCGAACTGTCGGACCTTCTTTCTAACCTAAATCTCACCCAACTAGTCCCCTCCGCCACCCACTGCAAGGGCCACATCCTGGACCAGCTCTGGTCGAACACCACCTGCACAACTGCCCCATCCATACTTCCATGCACCTGGTCTGACCACGCCCTTCTTCAATTTAATCTATGCATTTTCCCTACGACTACTGCCGTACCAGCCGGAGGAGGGTCAGCCAGGATTTGGAATTCAATTAACAAACCAGCTTTTCTAGAGTCACTAGCCAACACCATCCCACCCACTCAAGTTGAGATCAACGCCTCTGTTTCCTCGCTTACCAGCTGGCTTAACACGGCCAGGGATTCTTATGCCCCTCTTAAAAAAATCAAACTTGTAAGACGTGCAGACGCCAACCGGTGGTTCTCCACTGACTTAAAAGCAAGGAAACTGGCCTTACGGCAATTAGAGCGTCAGTGGCGTCGGAAGTACGACCCTGACTCAAAAAAGATCTTTAACAAAGCTAGGAAAGAATATATGACAGCCATCCTGGCGGCGAAAGCGTCCTACTTTTCCTCTAAAATTCTGGAATCCACAAATAAGTCCAAGGACATCTTCTCCATCCTCAACGAACTCACAAATCTAGACATAGTTCGACCCAAGATCATCCCCACCCAGTCTTTATGTGACTCGCTTAACGTTTACTTTATTGACAAAATACTGGACATCAAAGCCAGTATTCCTCAACCAGTGTGCCCCCTTACATCTGGTATGTCAATCAAGCCGAATCATCACACCCTGAGCAGTTTTCCACCCATCACCCAAGACCAATTTCGGGATTTACTATCGAGAGTAAAATCCGGTGCCCCTTCAGACAGTTGCCCGCCCCACATCCTAAAAGAGTGCTTCCTGACTCACCCAGCTCCTGCCCTGACACTCTTGAATAAATCCCTGACTCTTGGACTAGTCCCCACAGCTTTTAAAGAAGCTATAGTCATTCCGCTTCTAAAAAAAACCAGGGGCAGACCCAGCCTGCAAAGCCAACTTTCGACCGATCTCACTGCTGCCTTATCTGGCAAAAGTCCTTGAAGCACACGTGGCCAAATGTCTATCTAATTTCCTCGAGGAATCCTCCTGCTTCGACCCCCATCAGGCAGGCTTCCGGCCTGCTCACTCTACCGAAGCAGTAGTCACGACAGTCCTGGACACCCTGCGCGACAGTGCAGACAGACGCTCTCCACAAGCCCTGGTGCTCCTGGACCTCTCGGCCGCTTTTGACACGGTCGACCACAACATCTTGGTCGACCGTGTCGAACAAGCCGGCGTCAGGGACCTTGCAGCCGGCTGGCTGAGATCTTTCCTGACTGACCGTAATCAAACTCTGCGCCTCGGTGACTTAATGGGCACCAAACAGGCTATCACTTGTGGAGTGCCACAGGGCTCCTCCCTGTCTCCCCATCTATTCAATCTGTATATACTCCCGTTGATCCAGACCTTAAGAGACAATCAGGTGAGAGTCTTCAACTATGCAGACGACTTACAGCTGCTTTTTACCATCAACAACACCGAAGACTCCATACGGCACTTTCAGTCTACCATGAGCTTCATCAAAACCTGGATGGATCAGAACCAGCTCAAATTAAATCCGGGTAAAACGGAGCTAGTCCTGACCGGCGAAAGCGGCAAATATTGGGGCCCGCACTACTGGCCCTCCGAACTAGGCCAAGCCCCTACACCCTCCTCGGCAGCTAAAACACTTGGAGTCACTGTGGACCGTGACTTATCTCTTAAAACTCAAGTTGGTCAAGTGGTCTCCAAGTGCTTCTTCCAACTGAAGAAAATCCGGAAGGTACGTCGCCTGCTCACACCCGAGGCAATCACCCAGGTGGTGATTTCTACTGTACTATCCCATCTGGACTACGCAAATGCCATCTACCTAGGTCTTCCCAACTACCTAGCTAAGCTACTCCAGATGGTACAGAACTATGCCGCAAGGTTGATTCTGAACCAACCTAGGCGCCAAGCAGCCACCCCTCTCCTTAGGAAACTACACTGGCTCCCTGTAGTTCAGCGCTGTGCCTTCAAGACGGGCTGCATAATCTTCAAATCCTTATACGGTAAAAGTCCATCATTCATCAACAAACTGATTTCCAAATACACCCCGTCCCGCAACCTACGCTCACTCCATCAGAACCTCCTGCAGTCGCCCTCTTTCAATCTAAAGCGTGCAGGAGGTCATAGGTTTGCCACCCTCGCTTCCTGCTTGTGGAACTCCCTCCCGGTGGAGACCCGGAATTGTCAGGACCTCCTCTCTTTCCGGAAAGCCTTGAAGACCTGGCTATTCAGACAAGCATTCTCATAATTCTCTCCCTCTATGTCCATGTTATTGCTGCTCACAGCGCCAAGCAACCAATCGGTGATAGTGCGCTCTAGAAATATTTTATAACATAACATAACATAACTTAACATAACATTTCTGAAGGGCGGTATAGTCTGTGATTGATTTACATAATTGAAAGTAGGTTTCTCATCTTATACGAAAATTGCTCAACCTGTTTTTCCAGTAAAAGTGCATCAGTTAGAGGCCTGGGCGGTGAACTTCGCTCCGTGCACAGAGTTTTCTGCACTCCGCGAAGCTCGCGGAGTGCAGAAAACTCTGCTTCGCGATGTGCAGCGGAGGTTTTTTCCCGCTCGTGATAGCAAACGGTAAGTTCGCGATCGTGAATGCTAAGTTCACGAGCGCAAGCTGCCGCTCAGCTAGAATTTCTACCCGAGCGGCAGGAATACCAGTACAACCTGCAGTTTGCACTGCACTCCGCCACTCGCGGAACTTCGCTGAGTTTTTTTGTAACTTCACGGAGTTCTACATAGCAAAACTCTGCGAACTACGCCCAGGCCTATTTCAGTTACATATTTGACAAACACTAATGAAAACTGCCACAGGTTCATCGAAACATACCATGCTACCTCCTGTAGGATCACATGCAGAATTAAAAAAAACTGTTAGTAAGACAAAAATGTACCTGTGATAGATCATAACTCTTAAAAAGTGGGACTATGGCTTTTCACTTCTACTAATAGAGCTTTTGAAGCAAGCCCCGTGCTATTCAGTGACATGGCCGAACATTTGTTGGTTAAAATATTTGTTTGAATTTACCATTAAACAGGAACAGCTACTTTCTTATGGGTATAGACTTTAGTCACGTACCCATTCGGATAGAGTGAGTTTCCCTTGTTTTCTTTGTGATGGAATATTCAGGCCAATGTATACCTCATATTATTCTAATAATAACTTGCTTTTAAATACTCTATTAAATCAGTAACTAAATGAGTTTTTAAGTAGTATATTATTCCTGACTTTTGGATTTATAACCAGCTCTTGGGAGAAAACTAGGGCACAAATACAACACGACAAATCTAAAGATCAAGCCGATTTTATGCTTGAAGTGCTTGCCGTGGGCAAGAGTGCACTGCATTTAGAATAATGTACTGAACTGTACACCCAAACAGTGCATTTAATTCATGGAGGTCGTTGCATGGGCTGGGCACAGGCCCTTATTTTTGTGGACCAGTACTTCTTTGTTTTCATCAGACTTTGACCCCGAGCAAGAAAGAGAAAAGCAAAGAACGAAGAAAGAACGAGCAATATAAAGATCGGAAAATAGTGAGATAGTGAAAAAACTGGCTGAAAAAGAGCCTGAAAGTTCAAGATAAATAGTCAGGAATTGGAGGATGGCAGAAGAAAGAGGCTTGAGCCTGAAACAAGGCTCGGCTGATATGCGGAATACCAGCAGCGTGGGCAGTGGGCTCCTAAGAAAAACCTTTGGTCCTTGTACTTATTTATTATTTTTTTTTACTAATTAAGTACTGCAGCAAAGTTGCAACATTTCTGTGTTTAGAGAGTTTGACCTCTCACAGTCTTTGCTTTCAGCAAGCGAGAGCACAAAAAATGCTCTTGCTTGCTGAAAGTGAGCACAATTGCTTTGACAGAGAGGGAGCTGCATGTTCAGCTGCTCCCTCTGTGTCAAAGCAATGCCAGCTCCTGCAGGAGGCAGGGAGACGGCACGGACTGCCGCGGCCTTGAGGCGTCCCCCGCATCCCCAACATTGTTAAATGCCTTGGGTGGGACCAGGGTACCAAAATCGGTCCGGGAGGGGGGGCCACTCTGTCCCCTTCCTTTAAAAAACTGCCGGCATATGCTTCGGCCTACTTCGTTCAGCCCGAAAAGTCCTACCCTTCTACCTTTCCACTCAAGGAAGCTTCTCATTCAAGGATTAATACTTTCAGGGCTGGATTACAGCAACGCCCTCTATCTGGGCACTCCAGAAGCTACCAAACAAACTACAACGGATCCAAAACTGGTTCATCGGCACATTTCTCTGCCAGACCCTCCCTAAGACTTCTTCACTGGCGGCCTATTCAGGAGAGGATAAAGTTCAAATCCTTGTGTATTGTTCATAAATCCCTTCAGGGTAAGGTACCGCCTATTCTGAGGAGTTTAGTGTGTCCCTACAAGGCCAACAGGACCCTTCGCTCTGATTATGGGTGTCTTGCCAAAGTCTCCAGAGTGAAGAGGGCACGAACAGGAGGCCGTCGTTTCTCTGTTAACGCAGCGACTCTGTGGAACTCACTCCCGCTCTTGTTGCGTACTGAACATAGCTACCTGCGGTTTCGTAAGCTTCTTAAAAGCTTCCGTTTCCCCCTGGGCCCCTAACTCAGTATTTTCTCCTCAGTAATCTCTGCTCTACAGCGCTGGGATGCCTCCGGGTAACCACGCGCTTTACAAATCTACTTCCATTCCATTCCAAATGTATACATTTTTAAAAAAAGAAATAGGCTGTGCCTCGATAATGGGGTCCCTGTGGCTAAAATTGGCCTTGAGAGGGGGGCTGCTTGCCCCCCCTCCCTCCTATAAAGTTAGAAAAAAAAATATGTTTTTAAAGGGCAGGGCCCCTAGGGAATGGGACCTCCGGACCAAAATTGGAAACGGAAGGAGGCTACGCGGGCTCCCTCCCCCATTTAAAAAATGCCTGGCCCGGGAGATAGTGTCCAAGGGGCTAAAACTGGCCCTGGAAAGGAGGGCCACATTACCCTCCTCCCTTAAAAAATAACAATAAATATTTTAAAACACTAGCAAGTCACCGGAGGCCCTGGCCCCTTTCTCCACAACCCTGCAAACGTGCCTCCTGACAAACTGCTAGCAAGAGGATGAAGTCTCCTGGGATGCTGAGGGCTCTTGGGGGCCAACAAGCCCTCCAATTACCTCCAGTAAAACCCAAAGAGCACGATTGCTGAGAGAACTTCAGCGGCCACGCTTCCGTTCTCCACTACTCTACAAATGTGCCTCCTAGAGCACGGTTTGGGGGAATAAAGTCCCCTTGGCTGCTGCGGGTCCTTGGGCCCAACTACGCTTAATGTAACCTCCAGTAAGTTGCACACAGTGGGATTGCTGAGAGGTTGTCAGAGGCCATACCCCTTTCTTCACCACTCTGCAAATGCGCCACCTGGAGGACTGCTGGTGGAGGGATGAAGTACCCTTGGCTGCTGAGGGTCCTTGTGGCTAACAGCCCCTCCTGTTACCTCCAGTAAGTTCCACAGAGCATGATTGCTGTGAGGACACTGGAGGACACACACCCTTTCTCCACCACTCTGCAAATGCACCCGCCAGTGCAATACTGGTTGGGAGATGAAATTCTCTTGGATACTAAGGGACCTTGGGGGACAAGAAGCCCTCCTGTTACATCCACTAAGTCCTTTACACCAGCATTTGTGAGAGTTGGTCGGAGGCCCGCCCCCTTTCTCTAACACTCAGCAAATGTGACTACCAATTAAAAAAACATAGAAATTCACTGAAAAACAAAGGTTACCGGGACATTATAGTTAGGAAATAGAACTTTAAAAAAACTTAGAAATTAACTGAAGAAAACAAAGGTTACAGGGACGTTATAGTTAGGTTCAGGTTTCCCTCCGTCAAAACCAGTGAAATTCAGCAGTTATAGTTACCTGAGCTAACAATAACGTACGCCCCCACAATGTACTGCTTATTACCTCGCATATTACATCCCTCATGAAATGGTCAGTGACATCACTGATGACATCCTCAACAGAACCACTAACACCCGCACTCCCACCCCATACAACCTCTTGCACGACCACTTACACAACTCATATACTCATTCACAGAGCCAGCCCAGTACTCACACACTAACACACTCTTCCATAGAGCCACTCATTAACTTGTACAGCCACTCAAACAACTATTCACTCACTCATACTAACAGTCACTCACCCGTACAGCCACTCACATAGCCACACACTCACCAATACAGCTACTTACAAACCTACTTATTTACCTACACAGTTACTAACACACCCAGTCACCCATACAAGCACTCACACACCCACACTAACACTTACAAAGCCATTTACATATCCATACAAGCGCTCACACATCCGCTCACTCACCCATACAGCCATTCAGACACTCACTCTCCAATACAGCCAGTTACACACCAACTCACTAAACCAAACACCCACTGAAACAACCACTCACTCGATCATACAGCCACTTACACACCCAGTCACTCACTCATACAGCCACAGACACCCACTCATTCACCCATACAGTCACTATGCACCCACTTACCTACCCATAGAGCCACTCACACTGCCACCCGCTCACCAATAAAGCCACTAACACACCCACTCACTCACCAATACAGCCACTCACCCATCTCACTCACCCACACAGATACTCACACACCCATCCATACACCTATACAGCCACACACACACCCATACCCACAAGGATGCATACAGCCACACAGCCTCTCACATAATATGTTAGAAGCAGTATCACTCAGTAGAAATGCACCTAGTATAGTAATTTAACTTTTGTAGTAGGTTAGTATATATGTTTAACACTCACACAGTCTTAGAAAATGCTTACACTCACTTGATGATGTCATCAGTGATGTAATTAGAGATGTCATGAGTGATGTCACTGACCATGTCATGAGTGATGTAATATGTGAGGTCATAAGCAGTGCATTGCAGGGGCATAAGTTATTGTTAGCTCAGGTAACTATACCAGCGGAATTTCACTGGTTTAGTGCGTGGGAAATCTGAGTCTAACTATAATATCTCTGTAACCTTCCGTTTTTTCAGTGAATATCTATAACGTAAAAAATGCTAACAAATCAAATGCAAAACATGTGATAAATTTCCAAATTAATTACATTTAAAAAACAAAAAAATACATTTACTAAAAAGTTGTTTTAATGATATAAAAAATTATATATATGCTAACAAATAATATAAAATTAAACAAATAATAATATTAAATACATTTAAACAATAATAACAATATTAACAAAAAGTATTGCAGTCTCATAATAATAGATATATTATTCCCACTCCAGTCTGTGCAACAGTAGGGAAAACATTTGACATCGGAGGGGCAAAATGTACTATTCCAACTCCAGTCTTTGCAACAGTAGATTCACCCCTGGACTATGGAGGGGTGAAATTTACTATTCCCAATCCAATCAATGCAACAATAGGGAAAGCGTTGGACTCCGGAGAAGTAACATTTACTATTGCCACTCTAAGCTGAGCAACAGTAGGGAAAGCATTGGACTCCAGAGGGGTAACATTTACTATCCCCACTCCAGTCTCTGCTAAAGTAGGGAAAGTGTTGGACTTCAAAGGAGTAAAATTTACTATTCTCACTCGAGTCTGTGCAACAGTAGGGAAAGTTTTGGACTCCGGAGGGGTAAAATATACTATTCCCATATCTGTCTGTGCAGCAGTAGGAAAAAAGCTGGACTTCAGAGGGGTAACATTTCATTATTTCTACAACTCTTAATATAAATGTCATTATTTTAACCAAAAAAGTGAATATATATATATATATATATATATATAAACGCTCCAAGGTTGCCCTATATTGGGAAGCACTCTGACGACATGAGGAGCAGGGATGTCGCTTGCTTTAACAGTTCAGTTGCGTCCCAAAGCCTGACGCGTTTCGAAGTATTTCAAAGTTCTTCCTCAGAGGCAGGGATGCGCTGAAAACATGTATGTTCTGTGGACCGGCGTTTAAATGCTAAATGACTCACCCTGGATGGGCCCCTCCCCTCACTTCAATTAAAGGATTCTGGGTTGTAGATATACCCTAAAACCCGGTCCGGATGGGCCGATTGTCGTGTTGGGAGAGAGGCATGCTGGGTCATGAAGTCCACACTGATTTAGATCAGTCCCGCTTGATGAGCTGCTGCCCATTTCAGGCCCCCAGATGGGCCTCGATATCCATGCGCCTCCTTTAATCCGCAACAGTTGTCCCCAAAAGAGGTCCGATAGATGTCAAGCCTCCTGACCCCCACTCAAGGGGTGGTGCCTCCCAACGGCTGGACTTGCCGCCTGTAAATAAAGGCTCCAAGGTTGCCCTATATTGGGAAGCACTCTGACGACTGTTCTTTTAAAAGCCCTTTAATGGTACAGGAGGAGCAGGGATGTCCATTGCTTTAGCAGTTCAGTTGCGTCCCAAAGCCTGACGCGTTTCGAAGTATTTCAAACTTCTTCCTCAGAGGCACGGACGCTCTGAAAACATGTGCGTTCTGTGGACCGGCGTTTAAATGCTGAATGACTCGCCCTGGATGGGCCCCTCCCCTCACTTCAATTAAAGGATTCTGGGTTGTAGATATACCCAAAAACCCGGTCCGGATGGGCTGATTGTCGTGTTGGGAGAGAGGCATGCTGGGTCATGAAGTTATCACTGATTTAGATCAGTCCCGCTTGATGAGCTGCTGCCCATTTCAGGCCCCCAGATGGGCCTCGATATCCATGCGCCTCCTTTAATCCGCAACAGTTGTCCCCAAAAGAGGTCCGATAGATGTCAAGCCTCCTGACCCCCACTCAAGGGGTGGTGCCTCCCAACGGCTGGACTTGCCGCCTGTAAATAAACGCTGCATTGTTGCCCTATATTGGGAAGCACTCTGACGACTGTTCTTTTAAAAGCCCTTTATTCGGTACAGGAGGAGCAGGGATGTCGATTGCTTTAGCAGTTCAGTTGCGTCCCAAAGCCTGACGTGCTTTGAAGTATTTCAAACTTCTTCCTCAGAGGCAGGGACACGCTGAAAACATGTGCGTTCTGTGGACCGGAGTTTAAATGCTGAATGACTCGCCCTGGATGGGCCCCTCCCCTCACTTCAATTAAAGGATTCTGGGTTGTAGATATACCCAAAAACCCGGTCCGGATGGGCCGATTGTCGTGTTGGGAGAGAGGCATGCTGGGTCATTAAGTCCATACTGATTTAGATCAGTCCCGCTTGATGAGCTGCTGCCCATTTCAGGCCCCCAGATGGGCCTCGATATCCATGCGCCTCCTTTAATTCGCAACAGTTGTCCCCAAAAGAGGTCCGATAGATGTCAAGCCTCCTGAACCCCACTCAAGGGGTGGTGCCTCCCGACGGCTGGACTTGCCGCCTGTAAATAAACGCTCCAATGTTGCCCTATATTGGGAAGCACTCTGACGACTGTTCTTTTAAAAGCCCTTTATTCGGTACAGGAGGAGCAGGGATGTCAATTGCTTTAGCAGTTCAGTTGCGTCCCAAAGCCTGACGCGTTTCGAAGTATTTCAAACTTCTTCCTCAAAGGCAGGGACGCGCTGAGAACATGCGCGTTCTGTGGACCGGCGTTTAAATGCTGAATGACTCGCCCTGGATGGGCCCCTCTCCTCACTTCAATTAAAGGTTTCTGGGTTGTAGATATACCCAAAAACCCGGTCCGGATGGGCCGATTGTCGTGTTGGGAGAGAGGCATGCTGGGTCATGAAGTCCACACTGATTTAGATCAGTCCCGCTTGATGAGCTGCTGCCCATTTCAGGCCCCCAGATGGGCCTCGATATCCATGCGCCTCCTTTAATCCGCAACAGTTGTCCCCAAAAGAGGTCCGTAAGATGTCAAGCCTCCTGACCCCCACTCAAGGGGTGGTGCCTCCCAACGGCTGGACTTGCCGCCTGTAAATAAAGGCTCCAAGGTTGCCCTATATTGGGAAGCACTCTGACGACTGTTCTTTTAAAAGCCCTTTAATGGTACAGGAGGAGCAGGGATGTCCATTGCTTTAGCAGTTCAGTTGCGTCCCAAAGCCTGACGCGTTTCGAAGTATTTCAAACTTCTTCCTCAGAGGCATGGACGCTCTGAAAACATGTGCGTTCTGTGGACCGGCGTTTAAATGCTGAATGACTTGCCCTGGATGGGCCCCTCCCCTCACTTCAATTAAAGGATTCTGGGTTGTAGATATACCCAAAAACCCGGTCCGGATGGGCTGATTGTCGTGTTGGGAGAGAGGCATGCTGGGTCATGAAGTTATCACTGATTTAGATCAGTCCCGCTTGATAAGCTGCTGCCCATTTCAGGCCCCCAGATGGGCCTCGATATCCATGCGCCTCCTTTAATCCGCAACAGTTGTCCCCAAAAGAGGTCCGATAGATGTCAAGCCTCCTGACCCCCACTCAAGGGGTGGTGCCTCCCAACGGCTGGACTTGCCGCCTGTAAATAAACGCTGCATTGTTGCCCTATATTGGGAAGCACTCTGACGACTGTTCTTTTAAAAGCCCTTTATTCGGTACAGGAGGAGCAGGGATGTCGATTGCTTTAGCAGTTCAGTTGCGTCCCAAAGCCTGACGTGCTTTGAAGTATTTCAAACTTCTTCCTCAGAGGCAGGGACACGCTGAAAACATGTGCGTTCTGTGGACCGGAGTTTAAATGCTGAATGACTCGCCCTGGATGGGCCCCTCCCCTCACTTCAATTAAAGGATTCTGGGTTGTAGATATACCCAAAAACCCGGTCCGGATGGGCCGATTGTCGTGTTGGGAGAGAGGCATGCTGGGTCATGAAGTCCACACTGATTTAGATCAGTCCCGCTTGATGAGCTGCTGCCCATTTCAGGCCCCCAGATGGGCCTCGATATCCATGCGCCTCCTTTAATCTGCGAGGGTTGCCTTCAAGTGTTTTTTTTTGGCAAAATATTTCACCAATTTTTGTAAGAAATGTATAACAGGCCCAAGTTATTTTGGCCCAAGCTAAGCAATAGCAAATCACTTCACAAATTTACAGTGAATATTATTTGATCAAGTGAAAAACTACAAGTTACAAAGAACAAAGGAGCACAGAAACCGGTGTATATAAAATATATATTCACTTTATATATTTGAGAGGGTACTAAAAGTGTATATGAACAATGTGACAAGAAGGAAAACAATATATAATCAAAACACCTTCACCGTAACATTTTGTAACGCTTTTCTTCTTTGTTAAAATTGAACACAAAAAATGATAGAAGAAAAAGCGTGGGTCGACGTTTCGGTCTCTATCTTTTCATTACTGAGACCATCTCCAGGACAGTACAAATATACAGAAGTTGACCCCTGATATCAAGTGATAGCAACCGTATTCAAGCGTATCATACAAGTTTGCTTCAGCGATTAAAATCGAATCTTAATGACTCAGCGAGAAAACGTGTATCTTTTTGGTGCCTTGTTTTCTTTTTAGCGCGTTCTGGGATCGATCAGGTCAATTAAATTAAAGAGTTCTTAATGACTGGGCGAAAAAACATGTATCTTTTTTGATGCCTTGTTTTCTTTTTTGCGCCTTCTGAGATCGATAAGGTCAATTTAATTGAAAACCATAGAAAGAAAACGGGAGCTTCACAGACTCGAACGGCAACCATTACCTTATCATTTATATAGCCCAAGCCCTCAAGGGTATATTGGGTCTCCCACTTTGTGTATAATCCTTTAATACGCAACAGTTGTCACCAAAAGAGGTCCGATAGATGTCAAGCCTCCTGACCCCCACTCAAGGGGTGGTGCCTCCCGACGGCTGGACTTGCCGCCTGTAAATAAAGGCTCCAAGGTTGCCCTGTATTGGGAAGCACTCTGACGACTGTTCTTTTAAAAGCCCTTTATTCGGTACAGGAGGAGCAGGCATGTCGATTGCTTTAGCAGTTCAGTTGCGTCCCAAAGCCTGACGCGTTTCGAAGTATTTCAAACTTCTTCCTCAGAGGCACGGACGCTCTGAAAACATGTGCGTTCTGTGGACCGGCGTTTAAATGCTGAATATATATATATATATATATATATATATGAATATATTTATGTATATATATATGTAATTATCAACTTTAAAACATTGCCCATTAATTATTACTTTAATAACTTACCACACTATACTTCCACAAACCTATCAGCCCACACTTAAAATATTACTAAAATAAATAAATGAAGCACAAATAACATAGTGAATAACTAATTAAAAATAATTAATAAATGAACACGAAAACATTGATTAATAATTAAATATTAATTAATTAATAATCAGTAATTCAATCATTTGTTTATTTATTAATAATTACATTCCCACCCTGTACCCCCTACAATCCCACCAACCTGCACCTATAAAATTATTACAAAATGTACACAATTAAAAATCAATTAAATTATTATTATTTTTATTAATTAATTGTTTATTATTACCTAGTTACCTTCCCACCCTATGCCCCTACAAACCCAGAAACCTGCCCCTAACAAATAGCTTAATAGTATATATCATTACACAATTTACATAATTAATAATCAATTAAATAAGTAATAATAACTTAGTAATTAATTATACTTCATTACCTTCCCACCATACACCCCTACAAACCCAGCTACCCACCACAACAATATAAATTACTATTATATTTTAAATTAAAAAATATAAATCACTTAACATTACAAACTATACTTAAAAATATTATTCACAATTAGACAAACAATAATAACCGAAAAAGTTTATATATGAACTAACACACATAAAGATAAATAAAAAACAATATTTTTTACAACTATATTATTGAAAATTATATTTACAACAATGATATTCTTGAAAACAATATTACCTACAAAATCAATATTCTTGACAACAATGTATCTGCATCACGATATTGTTATGCCACGATATTCTTTCTCTGATATTTCTGCAACCGATATTTCCAACTCAATATTTTGTCCAAACACCTCTAGACTCTAGGTAGACCCACAGCTTGTCCAGCAAATTGTTCTGACTTCGGGAGATATCTCCTCACCTCTGGAAGAGTGACTGTTGGACAGATAGTAGGGTTGCACAACAGCTCTCTGATTACACTGAGAAGAACTCGCATCTTTTGGTTATGTAGAACTTGGAACCATTGTAAAGTGAGGTGGTTTGTGCCTGATTTTTATAGTCATTTCCAGACAGGAGATGTTGATCCGCTTTCTAAATTTCTCAAACGGGTTTTGGGTGTCCCATTCAAATGTCATTTTCTGGCTATAGTACAGACACCGCATTTGTGCATGGTGATGCTCTCATAGCAGTTAGAGATAATGCTGGCTCCAAGCAGAAGTATCCAAAAAAGGGCACAAAAAAGTGTGAGATCGCTTCACTGGGCTGTCATCAACCATTGTGAGGTGGTAATCAGGTACAGACAGAAGGACAGGCCTTTCTACAAACGTCCTTACCTTTGACAACAGAATCTATTAACTCACTCTCTCTTCCTCGTCTCCCAACAAATGACAGTGGTCCGAAAGGAGTAATCAGCAATCACTTGCTAAAAGGACCTTATGGAATTTCTAACATTAGTGCTATATCCATCCTTCCTCAATTCAGTGTCTGAGTCTCCACCCTCCAGTCACAGAAAAACAGGCAATAGACTTCCTCTGTCTGGAGAAGCTACATCCATCCTCCATCTTGTGCAATGTTATACCCAGGAGCTAACTAAAATGGATCCTATTAGTCACACTGATCATACTCACACTAAATAGGGAGTCTTGCTATGGCATCTGTGCCATACAACCCTGCCCTAAGCACACACACTCACACACTCAACACACACTTTGTCACCACTGTATGCCATTAACTGTATGCCATTAACCCAAGACATGAACAGTAGGCCTATGTTGCAACAGAGGGTTTGCTTGGTGCACCCTCCTAGGCCACAGATTAGGTTCTGGCTTTACCATAGGCAGGTTTAGGTCTAGGTCTCAGCGCACACAATAGTCAGGATACCACATTCACATACAGTTAAGCACTCAGTGTGGCACTCACATCTGTATACCACAACAGGACATTCCTGCCCAAAACACATATACAGCAGATTTATTGTTTATAATTCTTTTACAAGGGTAATAGAGATGTTAATGGAAATATTCTAGCCCATATTAATATATATATTTTTTTAAAGTAGAACAATTTAATATTGAAGTGTTTGAGCTACGTCCAACAGAAAAAAACACATTTGTAATAAAAAGTTTCTTTATTTCTTATCTGTTTGCTCTCCATTTTGCACTACGGCACAGTGTAGGTGTGCGGCAAATACCACTTGCATGTTTCCCTGTTACACATGCAGTAAAAAAAGAAGTGCATTGGGCGTTTGCTCCCACATTGTGTGCCCCCAAAGGGCACTTTGGTATTACAGAAGGGGCTGCAGAGGCTGTGCAGCCCCTTCTATAATACGGATTGCATTGGTGCACTAAAAGCACCAGCGCTATCTTTAGGGGGCGTTCCCTCATTTGCATGGGGTGTCCCCCAAGCAGATGAGGAATCCCTTTGCCTCTGCGCCCACACCGTATTACAGACGTGGGAGCAGAGGCGCAGAGGCAACGAAGCTCTCAGGAGGCACACTGAGCGTGCACCATCTAAAAGGTAGCACACTGTCAGTGTGCCCCCTGATGGCAGTCCTCTGGAGGGGAAAAAAGGGGGTCCCTGGTCCCCCCCCCAGACATTGCCTTGCAGGCAGGTGCAGTCACTGACTGCACCGGCCTGCAAGGGGATTTTTATTCCCCTTTAAAAGTACAGGTGGGTTGCCACCTACACTGAGAAAACACAGAGTGGCTTTAAAGCACGCCACTGCAGTTTTTACAAGAATGCACTGTCCCCAGGATAGCGCGAGTTCGCAGCTGCACTGGGGACAGCGCATTCTATGTACTATAACCAGGGCACAAGTCCTAAGAAAAGAAGTGGGGGGACTAACCAGGTTAGGCAGTATGCAAGTGAAATCATGATGCGTGCCATCACAGCGCATGATGTCACCACGAGTGACATTGCACATGACATCACAGGAAGTGACATCCCAAGAAGTGACATCAGCTATTAAGATCTCACTCGTATGTTTATCAGGTATATCATGAGTACATTTAAGAGCATTATGAGATTTAACAAATGAGATTTGGGATTGGGGTTGTGCTAAAAAAGTGGCACGATCCAGACGGAAAACCTGGGCCTCAACTAATGCTTTTTTTTTTTTTAACGCTGCCACAAACAAATTGGCAACAAGGAGAAGCATTGTGGTAGATCTGTTATGCCTAATTGGTTGCAAAGTCTACATTTTAAAATATTTGATTGGGTTAAAGCATCTGCTGTGAAGGTGCCCAGTAAATCTCAGGGAATAGTAATAATGGTGAGATAACTCTGGTGGTTAATGCACTTGCTAGAGAGATCTGTGTTTTGTAAAGTCTCAGATTTGAATCAAAGTAGTAGAGAATGTAAGTGTGTCTCCTGCAAAGCACATCACGTAACATGCAGATGACAGTTTTTTATTTTATGTAGATAGTAAAGTGGGTTACTGCTTTGAACACAGAGATCCTTTTTAGGTTTCGCCTGGCGTCCACTGCGCAGCAGTGTTCGCGCAGGCGAAATCTTTTGAGAATCAGTATTGGGCTTTAACCCGCCTCTCTGTTCCATTGGCTAGCTCCATAAATGGAGGCGATGCGTCAGTCATTGCCCGAGCAGATTGGTGGGCGTTCCGGTGATTTTTTCGCTCTCCGCCCCTTTGTGAACGTCATTGCGGCGATGGGCGGTGGTTTATTTATTTTTTTTAAAAGTTTTTTTGGGTCATTCCTCCAGGCCAACCGCCGGAAGAAGTCCAGGTGAGAGCTCCCCTCCGCTCCCGCTGTCCGTGTGCCCGTTCCCACCCCCCCTCCCGCTGTCTGTGTGCCCCCTCCCGCCCCCCTCCCGCTGTCCGTGTCTCCGGCCCCACTTGTAAATGTTTGTTCTGTTTCTGTGATGAGTGCTGTCTGCACGGCAGTCAGGCAGCGCGCAGGGCAGCCCCGCCTATGGTGCTATATCGAGGGTCCTTCGGTCTGGACCTGCTTGGTCTGAGAGGAGACAGCAATGGCGGATTACGATACTTACGATGACCGGACCTACAGCAGCTTTGGAGGCGGTCGAGGGTGAGCTGGACAAGCAAGAATAACACCTGTGGTGCGGGAGGGAAAGTCAAGGCGCGGCTGGACACGAGCAGGAAGTGGGCCGTCACTGGAAGGGCTCCAGGGTGAAATCTGTTCTCACAAGCATGGGCATGGAGCCCCGGGAATTTGGATCAGCAGATCTTTCTAACCTCGCCCCCCCATGACTTAGCTCGGTTCCCTATGTACTTTCGCAGCCGCTATTACCTGTGATTAGTATAGGCTTCCCCCTGACCTCAATGACTCCGCCTCTGTGGTGTCAGCCAGGTGCCCCGGGTCTAACTGGACATTAGTAGATACAGTGCTGAGTTGCTGTCAGAACCTCGATCGTAGCGTGCCATACGAAGCAGCTCGTCCCCATCCTAGCCTGAAACTCTGCTACGTGCCCCCGTCTGATAGACCCCCTCACATCACCACATTGAACCCCCCCACTTCATCCACTTGCAGATTATAGCTCTGTTTACTCCTCCTTCCCCTCCGTATGCTCCTCTGCAGCCAAATGGAGGGTTGTCCCTTCCCACCCTCTCCGCCATTCCTACAACCTCCCTCCCTTCTGCCCCTCCCCTCTCTATAGTGGGATTGGGTGTCCCAGTGATACTTTTAGGAGGAGGGGACACACGGATGCAGAGTTTCCAAACATTTGATAACCACAGCGCGACTTCACGTTGTGATTATTGTAGTGGCATTACCTCCGTTGATTGTGTCATGTTGGATTCATAGCACAGAGCTAACTTGTGCCCACCTCTAGACGTTGTGGAAGGAACGCAGGAGATCGCTCACAGTGATTCATTTAATTGTTGAAGTTCCTTTTACATTGTGCTTGCTCTCCTGAGTGTGTGTGGCTCTGGGTGGGTGTGTGTGGCTCTGGGTGTGTGTGTGTGTGGCTCTGGGTGTGTGTGTGTGTGTGTGTGGCTCTGGGTGTGTGTGTGTGGGGGGGGCTCTGGGTGTGTGTGTGTGTGTGTGGCTCTGGGTGTGTGTGTGTAGTGTGTGTGGCTCTGGGTGTGTGGGTGTGTGTGTGTGGCTCTGGGTGTGTGTGTGTGTGGCTCTGGGTGTGTGTGTGTGTGCGTGTGTGTGGCTCTGGGTGTGTGTGTGTGTGTGTGTGTGGCTCTGGGGGTGAGTGTGTGTGTGTGTGTGGCTCTGTGTGTGTGTGTGGCTCTGGGTGTGTGGCTGGCTCTGGGTGTGTGTGGCTGGCTCTGTGTGTGTGTGGCTGGCTCTGGGTGTGTGTGTCTGGCTCTGGGTGTGTGTGTGCGCTAGTAATTGCTGTCTGCTGCGCTCATCCGTAGGGTACAATAGGTCTCACATTTGCGAGAGATTAAGCTATTGGCAATGTAAATGGCAATGCCATTTATTTATCTGTTTTCAAAACCAACACATAAATACAAATTTTGTCATTTACAATGCCAATAGCTCTAACTTTTCCAAAGGCGAAACCATTGCATTGTAAATGCTTGTGTTACTTGCAGTTCATAAATTGTAATCCTTGAATATAGGACAGTGAGTTATGAAGGACAGTCGACTTCTACACCTTGTAACCCTCGCTGTCTCATGTAACTCATCTTGTACATTGATTTACACATGTACATGATTTATTGTCAATGTATAATGTGTATGTTATGTACAGGCTGACACCCTGCATTGGGTTGCATAGTGCTATAAAATAAATAAAATAGTGCTACTGAAATTGTTATTTGTGTCAATACTGGGACAGACCAACACATCTGACATTCTTACAGTGTATGTATCTATTATATAAGAGTCTGAACAAAGGCAAAAGCTGTCTCTCTTAGATGCCTGTGGAGATAACAAGCTGTGTTCCTTTGTTTCCCCTCTGTGGCATATACATTTAAGTCTGAAGTTCCAGGCTGCTTCCAGTCAGGATATTCAAACAAAAGGAGGCCTGATGGCCTCTTAACTTCGGCCCAGCTGGAGGTGAAAAAAGCCCCCTTCTGCCTGCACGTTGCTGCTGGGAATCGAAAGCAGACAACGCACAGGCACACCTGAACGTTTCCCGGAGTATTAGACCGGGACAAGTTCAGCATATTTCTGTGGGGTCCAACTTCTTGGCAGGAGGGGCGGCGTCCACTCTGTGAAAAGAGTGGGTGGACGGCGTGTATCTGCGTGTACCCCCGACTTGTGCCCTGAACAGAACGCACTTTCCCTGTTTGCGCCTGACGCACCTGTTTTATTGTGCGCCAAGCCGCAAACAGGGAAAGTGTGCCCTTTACATAATAGGTCCCCTGCTGTGGTTGTTCTTTTGTGCCAGTGCAAAGTTCTGGACTAGGGCCCATTAAATGAACACACCAGTTACACTTTTTTCTGAGTACCTTGTAAAAACCGTTTTGAGCAGAAACAGAAATTCCCAGATATGAGGTATTACCACATTCGGCAGTGCTGAATCCAAACTTTCTCCGCCTAGTGAAATCTGGCAGAATATATGCACAGAAAAATCGAGGAATGTGAGAATTACTGTAGACAATCGGCCATGAAACACCATTTACTTGTTAATTTGCCACATCTTAGGGGACATCCCATGATGGTAATCCTGCATCTGAAAATGACAGCACCCCACGGAAACAGGGTAGCCAGGTGCAGTATTACCGTATTAGGAAAAGCCCTGTGAGTGCTGTAGTGGTGGCCTAAAAGACATCCCCTGATATTTTTTCCAGACAAGTTCTTCCCAAGATCGGTTTCCATCTTGGAAAGGTGAGCGTAGCCAAAAGACGACTATATAAGGTAATCCCGAAACCCTGATTACCCTTGTCATTATTTCAGTTTAGGTAATTCGATTTTTTAAACAGAAACATCCCATGAATAACCATGGACAGATTTTCAGTTTTGCAGCCCTCCCTGATCTCTTTTTGTAGCCTGTCCCATGTGAAAAATAATGTCAGATCAATTTGAATCCTTTAAAATCTCCCAAAAACAATGGATGTGTAAGATAAAGAACAGGAGTTTAGCATCTCCCTACCCCAACAAAACATGTTTACGTGTTGGAACATCTGACAAGCGAGCAGGGCGGCCCAGCGTTGTTCCTTCCCAGTAACTAATCACAGCCAAGATTCCCAGAGTCCTAAAAATAAACAGGACTGTGGTAGGTTTCATGTGTGATTCGGTCTGCTAGGATCTACTGTACTCTCCGCATTGTAATCTTTCAGAGAGCGAATTAATCGAGGCACACCACGAGTATGCAACCCACACGCTCTACAGATAAGGGATCCTCAGATTCATAGACAATCAGGACAAGTGTTGATAAGGAAAATGTAATTTAGTGCATACAACATAAGGGTACCGATGCACATAGATGCGTACATTCCCCCCTGTTCACAGTCATACAAGCATCACTGAGCACAGGCGGACAGTCATACGTCAAATTGTACCCCAGGGGCACAGGATGATCCACATTATCGAGTAGAATGTTCAGCAGGCGGGACGTGGCTACGTTATTTTACGCCTGTAGAGCGCCTTCTACTATTAGAAAGGTACACAAGTGTGGGGCTTACTTACAAGCTCCTTGCGCCGACGGTACGTCACTTTTTCCCATATTAAAAGTGACGCAATGGCGGCGCAAAGGGCTTGCACATAAGCCCTTGTGGTTTTTGTATCTGATGTCCTTGTGATACAGTTCTGGGATTCCCATTTATGGTTTTAATGGTTGTACGGGTGTGTATTGTCAGTAGAGATTTGTTATATATCTAGTTTAGGTAAGGTTTGTGTTGTTATTGTGAAAGTATGTGTATGAATGTTGAGTTGCAAAGCGTTGCCAGCTATATGGCTTTGGTGCTATGTTGTGTGTATGAGCTGCCAGGCTAAGGCGTAGTGCAGCAAGTGCAGTAGGACCGGGACCTGGACTTTTAGGGGCTCTGCACACCCCAATTAGGACTTTCTTTGCTGCCTAACCGAGAGGCAGGTAAACCCAGTTTCTTTGCTTGCATTAGTGACCGGGCCATCTTTGCTACATCATTGGTGTCAGTGGTTCTGGTGTATTTTGTTTGAGTCAACTTATGAGTGCAGTTGTCTCACATTGGTACTTCATTGTGGAAGGCACTGCTGGATCTCTGATGAGTATGGCATATGGAAAGTGTTGTATACATATCTGTGGAGTTCTATCTATTGGGTCCAGACTGGTTGATTGTGTGGTGTTTCTATGTTTTGAGTGATATTTATAGCAGTGAGACAGCCATCTGTATGCCAAAGTAATGTGCATGTGGGGGACACCGAATGCTATACACCAATGGAGTGCATGGTAAAGAGCATCAGTTATGCATCTCTGTTCAGCACTGTGTAATGGACGTCAGTGAAGCTATGCTAATGGAACCACTGGACATCAGTGGCGGCTGGTAATTTGAGCGGGAGGCAGATGGGTGAGCCATATACTCACCCATCTACATACACACTGACTCACATCAATGCATTCACAATTGTACACACATACACCCACCATTCCCTAGCACATCAAAACACACAGACCCATTCACAGGACGCACAAATACACATACTTTCATGCATACAGACACGTACCAAACATTTTTAAAAACTTACCAGCCGCAGAAGTAATCTTGGGTGGCAGGAGGGAACGCCTTGGGGTTCCTGGAGGATAGGGCTGCATCTTACCTTGGGAGGGAAGAAGGGGGGCAAGCACGACCGACTACCATTTTGTGTGTGTAAAAGGCCGCTTTATTGAAACAGGTGCACATCACATGTATTAAAACAGGCAACCGCCTTACAAAACTAAAACCTCTCTAAACATCGAGTTACCTGACCCCTTTTGTTTTTCCTCCGCCCACCCCTACGATCCCCACATGATTAAATCCCCCCACCCTGCAATATACAAAACTACAACTCAATTACATCCTAATAATATCCAATTTTATCCCCTACATCCTAACTCCAAACCCTGCCAAGACCTACAGACCTATCTGCCTTCTTGCAACTGTAACTAAATACCCTCTAATGTAACTCCCAAACTGTTTACCCTTTCCCCGCTCCCGTTCCCCAACTTCCCAAACTTAACGATAAAGAACCGAACTCCAGCCAAACTTGGCCAACCTCAAAAACAACTCCGCCAGCACCTGTTCCAAGCGACAACTTACATTGCAAAACACCCCTGTGCACCTGTCCCAACACAGCCTCCCTACCAAAAAGAACCCTGGCTTAAAAAAGGCTCCCACAAAAACCCAAAGCCCAGGGAGGGTGGGCGGGGACAAAAACTACACTGTCCGCTCCCAGCCACCATGTCTCAGTACCTAAAATGGTGGCTGGGGAAACGCGGGCTTCCCTTAAGTAAACCTTGGGCTGCCTACCTCATAGTTGGACTGCCTTTGGGCTATCTCCAGGCAGCCCAAAAGCGACAAAATGGCCGCTCCCTACTTCACCCCCTTCCCCCTCCCAAATCCGTCCGGGAAGCAGAGCTCGCGGCACGGCTGCCCCCCAAATCCCCCTTGTTATGAGTCAGCCAATGAGAGAAAGCGACAGTCCCCTACTCATTACAGAGTGGAGTGGGGTCAGTGAACTTGCTGACCCCACCCCAATCTGTGACGAGTATCGCTGATGGCCTTGGGCACGTCAGGGCTTAAAACTAAAGTGCCCAGATCTGAGTCTATCAGTGACGCAACCCCCCTTGTAATGATGGGGAGGACCTCCAAGCACTCTCCTGGGCCAAGGAGTTCATACCAACAGGGCTGCGAAAAATTCAGTCTAGGAAAGTTCAGCTCAGCCAGCCAGGCACCTGCGTATTTAATTCATGTATAGTGTCTGTCAGGCTGACCTGTGCTCAGCCTGGCAGACACTATGTTTGCAAAAAGATGTGTGGATAGGCCCCTCTGCCCTTAAGGACAGGCCAGTAATGCTGGGCATTGTGTCTCATTAGAGCACTGACTCTCTGCATCTGGGGAACAAGGGGTGTAGGGCAACAGGGTGCACTAGCAGAAGTATAGGTTAGGGCTATAAGGCTGTGTGCATTATGTGGGCCAGAGTGAGGCGCAACAGACGACACGGACGGTGCCGAGCTGCCGGGGGCAGACACAGAGACAGACTGAGCCGCACGGGTGAGGAGAGGACGGCCGGGCGGGAGCGGAGGCCCACGGCCGCGAGTCCTGGTATTGGGCACACATTCCCGCGACGCAGCTATAGGGGGCATTCACAATGAAAGGCCCTTGGGAGTGCCCCCCCCCCTCTTATTCTGGGACCTCCCTGCGGATCGGCGGCGAGACCCTGCCACGCGGGAAGGCCTGCAAGGGTCTCGGTCGTTGGGCCTGGCGCCTCCCTCTGAAGCGGGTATCGGATATCAGACCACAAGGAAGGACCTTGGCGGTCGCTGAGGAGATTGCGGCCCCGTCCATGGAGTAGGTCTGCGGTGTGCCCCCGAGACAGTGTGGCATAGAGGAGGAGGCCATGAAGTCCGGCGGTGGCCACGTAGCAGTCTAGCAATAAGCGCTGGCCGGGAGGAGGTACTGCGGCGGCCGGGTCGGGCCGCATAGGTGAGGAGAGTGGCAGAGGGGCTGGTGCGGTGTCCTGCGGCTGCATACTGGAGACAACGGCATCCTAGCTGGGAGTGGATCCCCCGGGGGTTGGTCCCGCGAGTGGAGCGTGGTTTACACAGCTGTGGCTCTTGAGGGGCCCCTCTTCCCCCCTGTCTCCTGGCTTTTGGAGCACAGGATGGGGATCGGTGGTGCATTCAGGTCACGGGGTGCTGACATATGACCGTTGGTATCCTCCCTCTCTCTCCCGGGCAGGGCCTGTGTCGACGGTCGGTCAGGCCGTGAGGGGGCTCTGGTGACAGCGTTAGCGGCTGTGCCCTACGGGTGAGTGGGGGCAGTGGGAGAGAGGAGGCCCCTCTGCTCAGTGGACCCGGGTGAAGACGTCAGGGCCTACCCGGGTGGATTGCGGGCCCTGGTTCGGGGGTGCCTTCTGGGTGGGGAGCGGCCCGGGTCGGCAACCAGCAATCTGTGTTATACGCTGAGGAGGATCCTGAGTGGACAGCGAGCCGTACCTAAGCTGTGTCTGCATGGTGCCTGCTGCAGGTGGCCATGACGAGGGGCAAGGGCAGTGGCGGCGCCGCAAAACATGGACCCATCGACAAATTCACTGGCCCGGGCGGGGGGACAGGCGAGGTCGGAGGACAGCAGGAGTCCTGGCCGGACAATGCGGCGTTGATGGCAGCAATCACTCAGTGACAAAATTGGTGCAGCCGGATCGGATGTCATGCTATTGCGCCAGGATCTGCGGAATGCAGTGTCCGGCATCACAGAGGCAGAGACCCGGATTTCAGGTGTGCAGGATGACATCGCGGCCCTGAAGCGCAAGGTGGCAAGCATGGAAAATATTCAGAAGGGCCTGGCCCTTCGGGCTGAGTACGTGGAGGGGCAGGCAGGGCGGAACAATCTGCGCTTCGTCGGTTTTTCAGAGGGCTGCAAGAATGGTAACATGAAGCGCTTTCTTACGCAGTGGCAGGAGAGCTGGCTCCCCCCTGACGCTATGTCCCGGAGTTTCGTGATAGAGCGGGCCCACAGAGCTCTCATTCAGAAGCCTCCAGTGGGGGCTCACCCGCGTCCTGTGATCACAAAACCTTTGAACTACCGTGACCGCAATGCCATATTAAAACAGGCCCGGGCCAAGTAACCTCTGCTCTACGATAATTAGTGTATCTTGATCTTCCCAGATTATATACATTTAGTACAGCAGCAGCATCAGTCGTTCATTGCCGCAAAAGCCCGCCTGCGAGACCTCAAGCTCCCATATGCCATGCTGTTCCCGGCTCGCCTGCAGGTGGTGTTCCAATCACGCACCCACTTCTTTGATACCCCGGAGGAGGTATTCAAATGGACAGATGAAACGGTGCAGGTGCACACGCCCCCAGGACTGGAATCGGACTCCTCTCTGAGCGAGGCACAATCGAAAAGTTCCCGAGGGTCGCGTCGGAGGGGGAACAGAAGATCTCGATCCCAGTGGTGCTCCGTGTCTTGCGGGGACTCCTCCCGGGGTGGGGGCCCCGGCTCACGGGGAACAGACAGTGGACCGTTGACTTTATCCTTTTGCTGTCAGGATAGTGCCAGGGTGCTCCCCCTGATTGGCTTATATGTTTGTTTGATGTAGCTGGATGGAGGGAGTTGTGTCATGGGTGGATTCCCCATCAGTCTGGTACTTGTGGGTAGTGGACCCGGGAGCTTTGGGCTGTAAGTTGGGGATCCATTGGCGTGGGTGGCCTTCGGTCCCTCGTTGGAGGCCGATTGCCGAACTTGCCGCGACAGGTACTTCAATGTTTTTGAAGTAAAGGGTGGGGGTGGGGGGTTTGTTGTGGGGGTGGTTTGTTTTTGTTGGGCATGAGTCGCACAGCCACGAGGGGTTCACTACACTTTTGTGCACATCCGCATGGCCCTGCACCCGAGATGTGGTCCTGGCCATTCCCTGATTGCGGGTCGCTCTGAATATGCTCGGGGGCTCCAGGGTACCCGCCGAATTCTCAGCTGGAATGTGCGTGGGTTCTTGGATAAAATCAAGACGGGGGCAGTTATGCACCAGGCAAAGAGGGCTAGGGCTGACGTTCTTTTGCTACAAGAAACCCACCTACTGGGTACTAAGGCCCTGTGCTTGCAGTGCTATGGGTATCCACAAGTCTTCCACGCAGGATTTGCAAGGGGCTCAAGGGGGTGGCAATATTAGTGCATCGTAGAATTCCATACGTTCATTCCAAGCAGTGGGCCGATACGCAGGGACGATATTTGTTTATCCGGGGCATGGTCTGGGAGGAACCTTTGCTGCTGGGCTGCGTCTATACCCCGCCCCCCCTGCAGTGGTCGCTGGTTGAGAAATTGTTTACTGTATGGGTGGACATACCCGACGCACTATCAGTGGTGGGAGGAGACTGGAACGATGTCCTGGATGTGGTCAGGGATAGGTATAGGATTGGGGGAGGTCCGGGCGGCGGCCAATCCACAAAACTGCATTATATGGTCGTGGGCTTGGACTGGGTGGACACGTGGCGGCGCTTGCATGGGGACAAACTGGACTACACGTATCTTTCAGCAGTCCACAAATCCTTCTCCAGGCTAGACTACATATTTGTTCCCCGAGAAATGGCTGGAAGAGTGGAGTCGGTGGAAATCCTTCCGTGCTGGTTCTCGGATCATTCCCCGGTATCCGTTGACCTTCGGATGGGCAGGGGGAGGCAGCCATTACGCTGGCGCCTCTTGGTGTGGCACTTCCAAGAGGAAGACTACGGGAGGCACATGAGTGAGGCTATTGCTGATTATCTTGTCGGGAATGTGGGCTCTGTGTCTAGCGCCCGGACGATGTGGGAAGCATTGAAGCCCACCCTACGGGGGGTGGATATCGCCTGGTATTCAGCAGCCCGTAAGAGACGTAGGGCGGAGTTAGTGCGGGCCGAGGCAGGAATTGAGACGCTTGAGTGCCAAAGTCGCACGGTGGGTGAGGGTGAGGGTCAGGGGGTGGGGCAGCTGCTCCTGGCGCAACAGTCCTATGCAGCCCTCTTGTTGGATGAGGCACGGCAGATCTGGCTGGCAACACGCAGCAGAATATGTCAGTGGGGGGACAAATGCTACATCGGCTCTGTCAAGGCGCCTTCCATGCTCAGACGCTTCCGGGGATACTCGACGTGGCGGGAGTCCCGATTACAGATCCAAGGGTGCTTTGCTGCGTATTATGCGGCCCTCTATGCCCCGAAGGAGTGCCTGCCGGAATATGTGGTCGACAAGTTCATAGCAGACTTGCCGCTACAGCAGTGTCCGATAAGGTGCACGATCGGT
Organism: Lissotriton helveticus; assembly: GCF_964261635.1. NCBI lineage: Eukaryota > Metazoa > Chordata > Amphibia > Caudata > Salamandridae > Lissotriton > Lissotriton helveticus. Next base: position 1,051,038,632 of record NC_136067.1, read on the forward strand.
TGGAGCTCCCGCTGATGGACGAGGAACTGGGCACGGCCCTGGGTGAGCTCAACTCTGGGAAGGCTCCTGGACCGAATGGGTTCCACAGTGAATTCTTCAAAAAATATCACTTGCAGTTAGCTCCTCATTATCGGGCGTGCTGGAGGAGGCCAGGGAGCAGGGCAGGCTCCCCACGGATTGGAGGCATGCGGAGGTTGTGGTATTTCACAAGCCGGGCCGGCCCCCGGAGTACCATGCCTCCTACTGTCCCATCTCCCTTCTGAACGTGGAGGCCAAAGTCCTGGCCAAAGCGTTGGCTAACCGGCACCTACCCCATATCTCAGCGCTTGTACACCCGGATCAGGCTGGCTTTATGCCCCAGAGGGCGACCAGGCACAATATTCGGCGGGCGCACGTGGCAATGGCGGCAGTCAGACAGACTGGGGAACAGGCCGCGCTCCTTCTGGACGACATGGACAGAGCGTTCGACTCACTGAGCTGGGTTTATCTGTTCACACTACTGCCCCGGCTTAATCTCGGGCCTCGCTTCATGTCCTACCTGACACTCTTATACACCAATTTGACGGTGTCAGTTCGGGTGGTGGGAGCGGTCTCTTCCAGTTTTTCTAATAGGCGCCGCAACCGGCAGGGTTGCCCCCTCTCGCCATATTTATTCACCTTGGCTACGGAGCCATTAGCGGCGTGGGTGTGCATTGATGCGCAGCTGAGTGGTTTTGAGTGGGCGCAAGGGCTGTCCGATAGGATCGCATTGTATGCGGATGATGTCCTTTTTTTTCTTACCGATCTTAATAGGTCGAGCTGTGCCTCCTGCGGATAATGCAGATTTTTGGGGAATCATCGGGGCTACACATGAACCCTCGCAAGTCCACGCTGTGGGTGCTAGGGGAGCGGTCGAGGGTTGGCGATTGGGCATCTACACTTCAGGTGGCGGTGGGGAGCCTTAAATATCTGGGGGTGTTTCTCTCTGAGGTGCCGACCGTCTCCTGGGAGCGGAATCTGGCACCAGTATGGGAGCGAGTTCGGGCAGATCCAAGACCTGGTCATGTATGCCACTGACGATCTATGGCAGATCTCCAATTTTAAAAATGGTGGCGCTCCCCCGGCTACTATATCAACTGCAAAATCACCGATATCCAATCCCTCCTACATGGTTCCGGTCGGTGAACTCTGTGCTCGGGCAGTTTTTGTGGGAAGGTGGAGCAGTGCGCGTGGCGCTACGCACATGCTTTCTATCCCCCTATTGCGGAGGGTTGGCGACCTCGGAAATCCTCTCCTACTACCAGGCCTCTCACCTTCTGGTCTTGAATGAGTGGTGGTATGGCGACAGAGGTGGTCCCGGCATATGCCTTGGAACGCCATCTCATGGGGTCCCCCACGCCGCACACTATTCTTTACTCAGCGCTGCTGCTGGGCGCACTGCCATCGGCCACACAGGTAGTGTTTCGAATTTGGATACAGGCTCTGTGCCGCATGGGGTGGTGGAATACCCTGACGAGGGAAAGCCCCTTGTGGAACAATGGGCGATTGCCCAGTCTCGTGACGCTACAGGGATTTTGGGGATAGGACAACATTGGCATTTCGACCCTGGGGGATTTTCTAAGGGGCACGACACTCAAGTCCTTTCAGGACCTATGTAAGGAATTTGGCATGTCTCGCTCCCAGTTCTTTCGGTACCTCCGGTTCCGTCATGCATTGTCCCCCAGCCTGGAAAATTTGGAGTCTCTCCCTGAGTTTAGTCCACTAGAAGCAAAGGTGTTTATGGGGGATCTGGAGACAAAGAAGATATTCCGAATCTATCAGTCACTGGTCACACATTGCTGCCCTACGCTGCAGAGGCTCTGGGAGACATGGGAGGAGGAGGTGGGGGAGCTGGAGGAGGAGGATTGGAGGGAGGCTCTGGCTGCCCGCAGGGGTGCGGCCATAGCAATGCGCCTCTGTCTCATTCAATTTAAATGCTTACACAGAGTCTATTTCACCAGAATCCGGCTTTGGCAGGCGGGATTGATTGCCTCACCGGAGTGACTCCGCTGTGGCAGAGAGGAAGGCTCATTTCTGCATACGGTCTGGTGTTGTGGTTCCCTGGATCGGTTCTGGAGAGGGGTCTTGGCCTGCCTATCGGAAGTGTTGGGGTGGGAGCTCCCACGTACACCACGGTTTGCTTTGCTTCATGTAATGGAAGGGGTGGGGGGGCAATGTGTACATCTGATGCAACTTGGCCTCACGTTGGCCAAGAGGGACATAGCCAGGGCATGGAAAGATCCACGGGCCCCGTTGGTGGCTGTATGGAAAAATGGGCTACACTTTTGTATGGGATTGTAGCAGCCGATCTTTGTAGCCAGGGGGTGCCCGCGAAAACATTATAAAATTTGGAAACGCTGGGCAGATTATAGGGGCCTGTGGCTTGAGCCTCCTGTGGTGACTGAAGATCTTCCGGGGAAGTGATAGATGGGTCATGTGGCACTGGGCTAGTGGGGGGGCCTGGGAGGCGGGTGTGCATATACAGCTATTTCTCGGTGCATTTGTGTTTGTGTGTAGGTAGGACTTGGTGGACCTTGTGCGACTCCGGGGGGAGGGTGCTGGGGAGGGGGGAATTGGGAGGTAGGGGGCTGTTGGGAGGGGGGAGCGATAGATTTATCAGTATTGACATGTCATATATTTGCTTGTGATTGCTCACAAAGAAAAGTCGATTGCCTTCCGGCTGATGTAATGCTTAATACCGCAGTTGTCTCTGGTGTGCAGAGTCCTGCAACATATGTGCAGTCTGACAATAAAATATGTTTTTAAAAAAAAGAAACAAGCAGAAAGGGGCAGAATAGAGGTCGGAAATGAGCAGCAAGAGGCAGAATAAAGGAAAAAAACTAGCAGAAAGAGGCAGCATGAAGAGGCAAAATAAAGGTAAGAAATTAGCAGAAAGAGGCAAAATAAAAGACAGAAATGAGCAGCAAGAGACAAAATAGAGATCAGAAACAAGCAGAAAGATGGAAACTAAAGGTAAGAAATGAGCAGCAAGAGGGAAAATAAAGAGTAAACTAGCAAAAAGAGCAAAATAGAAAGCAGAAACAAGCAGAAAGAGGCAAAAATAAGGTCGAAAACAAGTAGAAAGAGGCAAAATAAAGTACAGAAAAGAGCAGGAAGAGGAAAAATCGAGATCAGAAATGAGGAGACAGAGGCAACATATAGGTCAGAAACGAGCAGAAAGAGGCAAAACAGAGACCAGAAATGAGCAGAAAGAGGCAAAATAAAGGTCAGAAACGAGCAGAACTAGGCAAAACATAGATTAGAAACGAGCAAAAAGAGGCAAAAAAAGGACAGAAATTAGCAGAAAGAGGCAGACAAAGGTCAGAAATGAGCAAAGAACCAAAGTAAATGTCAGAAATGAGCAGAAAGAGGCAGAAAACAGGTCAGAAACTAGCAGAAAGTAAAATAAAGGTCAGCAATAAGCAGAAAGAGGCAAAATAAAGGTCAGAGATCAGCAGAAAAAAAGGCAGAGAACAAGCAGAACCCGTTCAGGCACCCACTCACAGAACAACTCAGATACTCTGAATCCACTCACAGATGAAATCAGACACGTACATCTACTCATAAAGTCAGACACTCAGGCACCCACTTACAGAATCACCCATACTTTTTCCCACCCACTCACAGATCCACTCATACACTCATGTACCAACTCACAGACCATCTCAGACACTCTTATACCTATTTACAGCCCCACTCATACTCTACCATACCTATTTACAAACCTACTCAGACACTCATGCACCCACTGAGACACTCATACACACACACACTCAAAATCAAACGTTAGTGGTTGCAGCTAGGAAATAAAATGTAAAAAAAAAAAACCTTATAAATTCACTTGAAAAACTAAAGGTTACAGGGATGTTATAGTTAGGCTCAGATTTCATGTGTAGAAAACTACTGAAATTCAGCAGTTACAGTTACCGAAGCTAACTATAACTTGTGCCCCCACAATGCATTGACCTCACATATTACATCACTAATGAGCACTGCATTGCAGGTGCACAAGTTACAGTTCATGCTTCTAACCATGAGTGGTGAATTTCTGTGTTTTTTTAGGTCAAAACATTGATATTGTGACTGAAAAAAACACCTAACTATAATGTTACTTTAACCTTTGTTATTTTCAAAAATATATATGTATATATCTATATATATATATATTCACTGAAAAAAACACAGATTTCAGGGACGTTATAGTTAGTTGGACATTTCACTCATACAAAACCAGAGAAATTCGGCATTATAGTTAGTTGAGCTAGCTATAACTTGCGCCCTCGCAATGCACTGCTGATGACATCACATATTACGTCACTCATAACATGGGCAGTGACATCACTGAGGACATCACTGATGACATCTCAAATTATATCACTGATGACATTGCTGATGACATTATCCACGTGATAATCTGATGCACCTCCTCACACTCTAATATAACCTATCATACACCCACTCTAAATTACAGACTGCCATTCTCGAAACCATAGACACACCAATACCAATTTAGCTGAGCTAACTATAACTCGTATCCCCGCAATGCACTGCTTACGACCTCACATATTACATCACTCATGACATGGTCAGTGACATCACTGATCACATCTCAAATAGTATCACTGATGACATCATCCAGTGAGTGTGAGTGTTTTTCAAAAGTTTATGAGTATACACCAAGGTGTATTGATGAATCAGTGAGTGCATGAGTGTCTGTATGGATGATTCAGTGGGTGGGTGACTGACTGTATGAGTGAGTGATTAGGTGTCTCAGTGAATGTATGGGTGAGTGACTAGATTGTGTGATTGTCTGTATCAGTCTGTCGGTGGTGTCTAATTGGCTATATGGGTTGGTGAGGTGGTCACGTGAGTGGCTGTATGGGAGATTTATTGGTTGTCTGGGTACCTGTATAGGACCCCATCCCCCCAGGCCAGGCCTCTTCGTTGGGGACTGTGGTGGAAGTTGAAGGCCCCATGGTCCAGGTCGGCTCTCCGCCTCCTGCGGGAGACGGCATTGCTTTTACACACAAGGAGCTGCTGATATGCAGCTCCCTGTATGTAAAAGCAAAGTGTGCTCCACCCTGAATGCTCTTGCTTGCTCAAAGTGGAGCACACTGTTTGTAATGGCATGGCGGGAGCGTTGCTCCCGTCATGCAATAGCAAACGGCAATGTCCCGGGGTGGGCACCCTGGGACATGGCTGGAGCTGACCCTGGAGGGTGCGGTCCCCAGGGCCATCTGGGGCTCCTTGAGGCTGGGGTTCCCCAGGGTAGGCCGTATGACCTCCTCCGCATTACTTTAAAAAAAATCAGTGTACCCCGGGGAGGTGGCGGTCCATGGGGCAGGGGGGTCAGTGAGGCCACCCATATAATGTGAATTAACCCTGGGGAGGTGGCAGTCCCTGGAGCTGTGGCAGATCCAGTGAGCCAGTGAATTAACCCTGGGGAGGTGGTGGTCCTCGGGGCTTTGATAAGACCTAGGATGGGGGCCCTATGCGCCTGGGACCTGTCCACCTGGTAGTCATTTTAAAGCAAGAGCTGGAGCTCGCGTTTGTTTTATTTATTTTTATTTTTGCTGAGGATTTGTGGATCCGCTGCAAAACTTTAAACAATGCTTTTTACTCCCAGCCGGGTCCCTCAGGGGCCAGAAACCATATCTGAGGGGTTAAGGTATTCCTACCCTGCCCCTTTTTCTTTATTTAACTTTTTTCTAGGAGTCTGCTTCAAGCCGAGTCCCAAGATGACTGCCAATACTACCTGCTTGAAGTGTTGGCAGCGAATCAAATTTTAGTAGGATTAGCGAGTTCATCACGAGGACTCGCTTCCCCAGATATCTAGATTTTTTAAAGATAGATTTATCATAAACTACTGAACAGATTTACACCAAATCACAAAAAGCACGCTTTAGTAATATTAAAAAAATGAAAAATCACCATTAATATGGTGAAAAGCGTTTTGTTACTCTACATTTTTGGTCTCTCCTAGCGAACGTAGCGCATGCGCTGCTTCATCTTTGCGCAACTATTGTGGGTTTGGTGCACAAAGGGAGACAAACCATGTGCACGCACGGACAGGCGATGTGCATGCGCATGGCATCTCCTCTCTGCCTCACGGAGGGAGGGGGGAAACTTGAGGTAATTAGTGGTGTTGGTGTCTGGGAGTTTGGCTTTCATCGTCTGTTCACACTGTAGGCAGAGAGGCTGGTCGAGGGGGTAAGGTTACACGGGGCACTGGGAGGCAGGTACTATTTCAGTGATGGCCCCTTCCCAAGACAGTTTTCACACAGCGGGCTTCCCTCCTACTGACCCAGGCGTGGACTCGGCGCAGACTGGAACGACCCATCTTTCGCTCTCGCAAGGTACATTCTTAAAGTTGATTTTGTTGATCTCAAAGTGCTTATTTGTGTGATGCCGCTGTGAACCCTGAAGGTAAATGGTACTCTATTATGACACAGATTATTCGAGTCTGGTTCAAGCGTATGCCGAGAAAAACATAACTTGGGCATTTTGGATCCTACGCGAAACATAACAGAATATAAACGACCGTGCGTGTGCGCATGCGTATTAAAGACAGTGTTAGATGTGTACTGAGAGGTTCGATTGGCAACATTAGAACCAGGTGGATGGGGCATTGGCACACCCGTGTTTCCACATTGTGTGATTGTAAGAAAAGTATTTTGCCTCCGATTGATTCAGTCCATTGTCTGTCTAAATTGGGTGCACTACAAATGGCAGGGGTTACGAATGCAGAAAATATTACACATACCAGCCAGTCTACTTCTGCCATAAAACCTTTCGGAGTGAAAAGAGCCAGTTCTCAGCCCGGCATCTGTCCACAGTAGGCCTAATATGTTAGACTTTTGGTTTGCTGCTCCCCAGGACGGCCATAATCCAGCTGTTCCACCCGGGGTGATGCTCCATTAGCAATGAATTTGTCAGTGGTGGTAAAACTCTCGGTCTAATAATCTAGGCTTGACTTTTAACTTGAGTTTAATGCTTTTAGCAATTACTTGTGCTTCCTTCTGAGGATCTCAGGACACAAGTGGACTTCATTTCCCGAGCAGCAGTGCGCCAGGAGGCGAATTTGCAGTGTGGTGTAAAAAGGGGGCGTGGCCTCGGACCACTCTCAGCAATACAGTTGTGTTGGGCTTACTGGAGGTACCTGGTGGGCTAGTGTGCCGCCAGGGACCCTCAGGGGGCAAGGGGACTTCATCCCAAACCAAGAGCACGCCAGGAGGCATGTTTGCAGAGTGGTGGAGAAAGGGGGCGTAGCCTGTGTCTACCTCTCTGCAATCCCAGTGTTTGGGCTTACTGGAGGTAAGAAGTAGGCTAATTGGTCCCAAAGGACCCCCAGCAGCGAAGGTGACTTTAATCCCCATCCAAGAACGCGCCAGGGAGCGCGTTTGCAGAGTGGTGGGCTAAGGGGGCGTGGCCTGCTATGAGAACTCAGCAATCCTCCTGTGTGAGACTTACTGGAGGTAATAGGAGGGGTAGTTGGCCCCCAAGGATGTCCTTAGGGGCCAACTACCCCTCTTGTTACCTCCAGTAAGTCCCACACAGTGGGATTACTAAGACGTCTTCGGAGGCCACGCCCCCTTTCTTCACCACTCTGCACACACGCCTCCTGGCAGACTATGGGATGGAGATGAAGTCCACTTTACTCCTGAAGGACTTTGGGGGCCAAGAAGCCCTCCTGGTGACTCCTGTAAGTCCTATGCAGTGGAATTTCTGAGCGCTGGTCGGAGGCCCAGCACCCTTTCTCCACCACTCTGCAAACGCGACTACTAGTTAAAGAAGAATTTACAATGTAATAGTTTTTGCTTTTGCGAGAGTTAGAGCTGTTGGCGTTGCAAATGTAATTTTTTGGAGGTAGAGTGAATGTACTTTGTGTGTAGTGGAATTATGTGGTATGTTGTGCAGTGAAATTATGTGGCCTTTAGTGTATAGGAATTATGTGGAGTGGGATTATTTGTTGTGGAGAGTAATTATGTGGTATTGTAGTCTCTGTTGTGGAGTGGTAACCTCGGGTTTAGTCTTCCTCATTTCCATAGAAGCTAAACTATAAACACAATGAGACACAAAAAGAGAAGGAACCACTGAGGAGCACTTCTGGACCCAGTCGGAGGTATGAGCAGGGCCACTGGAATTATGTGACTGTTCAGCTGCACCAATTTTCACATAATTGAACATTTTCTGCATTTGCCAAACATTCCATCATCTGCTGCCTAATCTGCAGATTTGAATACAAAAAAGCCTTGTTTCTAGCTCAAACGGCTCAAATGTTCCCAAAAATGCAGCATCATGTGTTACAGCTTGGTGGAAGGCCCTTTGCAAAGCTGGAATGGTCATGTGTTACTTATTGCAAAATGTGGGTGTTAAACTGGTACTAATGGTGCACAAACCTCTCTTCTTTCTGTGCCTCTCTTGCCTCTTTCTGCATTTCTCTTGCTTCTTTCTGCACCCCTCTTCTTCTTTCTGCACCTCACTGTCTTCTTTCTGCACTTCTCTTTCACATTTCTGCACCTCACTTGCCTCTTTCAGCACGTCTGTTGCCTCTTTCTGCACCTCACTTGGCTCTTTCTGTACCTCACTCTCTTCCTTCTGCACCTCACTTGGCTCTTTCTGTACTTCACTCTCTTCCTTCGGCACCTCACTTGCCTCTTTCTGCACTTCTCTTCTTTCCACACCTCTGTTGCTTCATTCTGAACCTCTCTTGCCTCTTTCTGCACCTCACTTGCTTTTTCTGCATCTCTCTTGCCTCTTTCTACACCCGTCTTGTCACTTTCAGCACCTCTGTTGCTTCTTTCTGCACTTCTCTTCCTTCTTTCTGTACCCCTCTTGCCTCTTTTTGTACCCCTCTTGCCTCTTTGTGCACCTCTGTTGGTTCTGTCTGCACTGCTCTTGCTTCTTTCTGCATCTCTTTTGCAAATGTCTGCATACCTCTAGCCTCTTCCTATACCCCTCTACCCTCTTTCTGCACCTCTCTTGCCTCTGTCTGCAGTTCTCTTGCCTCCTTCAGCACCTCACATGCCTCTTTCTGCACCTCCTTTACTTTTTGCTGCACCCCTGTTGTCTTTATGCAATCGTATTCCATCTTTCCGCACCTCTCTTGCTTCTTTTTGCTGTTCTCTTGCCATTTTCTGCACCTCTCATGTCTCTTTCTGCACCTCACTTGCCTATTTCTGCACGCCTTTAGCTTCTTTCCATACCTCTGTTGCTTCTTTCAGCAATTCTTTTGCCTCTTTCTGCATTTCTCTTGCTTGTTTCTGCACCCCTCTTGCTTGTTTCTGCAACTCTGTTGCCTCTTTCTGCAACTCACTTGCTACTTTTTGCACCCCTCTTGCCTCTTTTTGCACCCCTTTTTTTGCTTTCTGCACCCCTGTCCCCTCTTTCTGAACCTTTCCTGACTGGTTCTGTACATTTCTTGCCTCTTTATATACCTCTGTTGCTTCTTTCTGCGCCTCTCTTTTTTCTTTCTGCGCCCTTCCTGGCTCTTTCAACACTTCTGTTGCTTCTTTCTGCACTTCTCTTGCTTCTTTCTGCACCCCTCCTGCCTCTTTCTGTACGTATCTTGCCTCTTTGTGCACCTCTCCTACTTTGTTCTGCACCCCTCTTGCCTCTTTATGCACCTCTGTTGGTTCTTTCTGCACTGCTCTTGCTTCTTTCTGCACCTTACTTGCCTCTTTCTGTACTTCTTTTTCTTCTTTCTATGTCTCTGTTGCTTCTTTCAGCCATTCTCTTGCCTCTTTCTGCACTTCTATTCCATCTTTCTGTACCCTTCTTGCCTCTTTCTGTACCTTTCCTACCTCTTTGTGCACCTCTCCTACCTCTTTCTGCACCCCTCTTGCCTCTTTTTGCACCTCTGTTGGTTCTTTCTGCACCTCTTTTGCAAATGTCTGCATCCCTCTTGCTTCTTTCTGTACCCCTCTTACCTCTTTCTGTACCTCTCTTGCCTGTCAGCACCCTTTTGCCTGTTCCTACAACTCTCTTGCCTGTTTCTACAGTCCTCTTGCCTCCCTCTGCACCTAACTTGCCTCTTTCTGTACTTCTATTGCGTCTTTCTGTACCTCTCTTGCTTTTTCCTGCACCCTTTATCTCTTTCTACAACCCTGTTGTCTCTTTCTGCACCTCTCTTGCTTCTTTCTACACCCCTCTTGTCTCTTTCTGTATCCCTTTTGCCTCTTTCCGCACCTCTCCTGCCTCTTCCTGCACCTCTCTTCCCTTTTTCTGCAGTGATCTTGCCTCTTTCTGCACCTCTTTAGCTTCTTTCTGCACTTTTCTTACCTCTTTCTGCACCTCTGTTGGTTCTTTCTGCACTGATCTTGCTTCTTTCTGCACCTCTAACTTAGAGGTAGTTTTAATCACCCTGCCGTATTATGTACTAGGGCCTTACAGGGGAGGTCATGCCAATAACAGGGGTACCCCAACCCAGAGTGTACCCTACTGTATGTTGGTGTTTTCACTGTATTCTAAGTGTCTTTCAGTATAGCACTGGTTCCAGCCCTGGTTAATCAGAGTCCGTTACCACCAGTAATAGTCAGCAAAATGTTGGAGGCACTGGATGACTTTGCAACAAGGCCTCTTTCTAGGCCTTTGGTGGTTATTTCTGCATATCGCTTGCTTCTTTCTGTACCTTTCTTCGTCTTTCTGGACTTCTGCTGCCTCTTTCTCCATTTATCTTGCTTCTTTCTGTGCCTTTCTTCCTGTTTCTGCACATGTCCTACTTCTGAAGGCATAGTTAGAAATTAGCATATAAAAAACCATAGAAATTCACTGAAAAAAACATAGGTTTCAGGGACATTATAGTTAGAAATTAGCATTTTAAAAACCTTTAAAATTCACTAAAAAACATAGGTTTCAGAGATGTTATAGTTAGAAATTAGCATTTTAAAAACCTTACAAATTCACTGAAAAAAAAGTTTCAAAGACGTTATAGTTAGTTGGACATTTCAGTCGTACAAAATCAGAAAAAAATCGGCTGTTATTGTTAGTTGAGGTAACTATAACTTCCGCCCCTGCAGTGCAATGCTGATGACGTCACATATTACATTACTCATGACATGGCCAGTGACATCACTGATGACATCACTGAGGACAACGCAAATGACATCACTGATGACATCATCCACGTGATAATCTGATGCACCTCCTCACACACTAATATACACTTTGATCCATCCAATCTAAGGTACAGACTGCTATTCCCGAAACCAAAGACATACCAATACCAGTTACAACATACCCACTCACTGATTCCTAGGTCTACACACACATCTACTCATTCACCCATACAGTCATTCATACATGCAGTCACTCATCAATACAGCACTATCATATGCACTCATACACCTATACAGACACTCACACACCACCACTCACCCATAGAGTTACTCATACACATAGTCAGTCATGCAAAGAATCAATCACACTCCCATTTACTCATACGTAATTATTCACACACCACCTCATTTATTCATACAGATACTAACACATACTTACTCTCTTATACAATCACTGATACAAGCACACACTCATCCATACAGCCACTCTCACAATCACTCACTCTCACATATAGTCATGTATATAGTCCAACACTCACATATACTGCCTGTTATATATGTAGTTACTCACATGTACCACGGAGATATCTAAACACTCACCAAAACACCCATACACACACTCACCCACTCATACAGCCCTTCACAGATGCACTCTTGAACCCATACACCCAGTGAATCGCCTACTCCACACATCTATGCACAAAGTCATATACCCCCCACCCACCCACACAGACACTCAGGCAACCATTCAGACACTCAGACAATCAATTAATAACCCATAATGACACTCATGTAGCTATTCACCAACCCATGCAGCCGCTTACACACCAACTGACAGATATTCACACAGTTTAGTCACTAACCCATGCATTCAGTAAGACACTTTTAATCACTCACTTATACAGTCAGTCACCCACCTACTAAATCATCCATACAGACACTCAGACACCCACTCATTCTTCAATACACCTTGGTGTATGTATATATATATATATATATATATATATATATATATATATATATATATATATCCCACAACTTGGCTCCGCTTGGTCGACCCCTGGCGCTCTCCCACCGGTGCGTTTTCCTCGGCAGAGCCCTGTCGAATTACAATTCCAAACCACCTTTGCAGGTAATGAAAACGCACTCGAGCGATCTTTTTTCCTTTTTCAGTTATTTATTGCACCACAGTTCCTTGCAGTTACCAACGCGTTTCACCGTTCACAGACGGCTTGATCACGCCGTCTGTGAACGGTGAAACGCGTTGGTAACTGCAAGGAACTGTGGTGCAATAAATAACTGAAAAAGGAAAAAAGATCGCTCGAGTGCGTTTTCATTACCTGCAAGGTGGTTTGGAAATATATATATATATATATATATATATCTGCTCCAGAAACTCTCAAACCGCTATCGCGCAGAAAAAGAGATGGCAGCACTCCCAGGGTAAATGCACAAAATGTATTCAAAAGAACGCGCTTTCGGCACTCGGCCTTCTTCAGTAATGAATCAACAGTTACAGCAAGCCACTGCCATTTATAAACATCACATGACATATAGACAGAGAAAGCGGACTTGAATGGGAACAATTGGTCGCCATCTTGGGAAGGGTAAAAGCGATTAACATACTGAATGCATCAAATCATTATCGTATCCTCTCAAATTAATCAAACTCGAGATACTTATTACACCCTGTATGGGATTCCGGAAACATCAGATTCATCCATCACAGGGGATGACATTTCAAGTGAAGACGGCCAGGATGGTTTGCCGGAGACTTCGGTTTTTCACGAGGAATACCAAGTAATGCGAAAACAGCAGCTACAAGGGGGCAGGGGCAAACCCCCAGACCAAAGAGGAGCAAGAGGAAAACGAGGAGGGGGGGCTGGAGCCGCCAACACCGTAGGCTCGCCACCCTTGACAAGGAGCAGGAAGAACTTCTACAAAAATAAGGTGTAGAAGCACAAGATAATCTAACGATAATAAATTTAACACCGAAAATTCTTACAGACGAAGAACAAAGTATCCTCAGGCTTGGACTCACCTTTTGCCCTCAAAAGAATTTAGAATTTACGCAGACGCGTATAGACCTCTTTAAGTTTATTCGTAAACTGAAATTATTTAAATACTTTAAGTTGAAACCTCCACCGGGCAAACCAACGGCTGTTGACAATCCTGGTGATAGCACCTTGACCTGTAGGGATCTTGCTGGTATCAGATCCTTGGAAGAATTGAGACTCGAAAATATGGAAGATCATGATGTAAATTTGAGAAACACACAATTGGTTAGTGAAATGGATGTACAACAAAAAGGTGGGGCCACATCCTTTAAACCAATTTCGACCTTCATGCCAACTATGGGAACTGATGCCATTGACACCTTCTCGGAGGCAGTGATTCAGGATTTGAGGAAAATGAGGGGCACTTTGAAATTTAATCGGGTGAACCAAAACAATTTTTCGATTAACCAACATGTGGCACTAAAAAAACTATGTGAGGACTCTTCTTTAGTTTGCAAACCCTCCGACAAGGGAGGGAACATTGTTTTGCTTACGAAGACTCAATATGAGAAGGAAGCGCTACGACAATTGAATGATTGTAACACCTACACAAGGGTCACTGAATCCATTTATAATAACAGCATTCAAGCATACCATGACATGATATTTAAATGGTATAGCAAAGACATGCTCAACTGTGATGAACATCTTTTCCTGAGATGCCTGAATCCCATAACTCCCACTTTTTACTACCTACCGAAGGTACATAAAGACTTGGTGAACCCCCCGGGAAGACCCATTGTTGCCTCTTTAGGTAGTCTGACAGAACATTTGTCTATATATATAGACTCCTTTCTTTCTCCGTTTGTGACAAACTTGAAATCCTATTTGAAAGATACTAAACACTTTTTGAACTCTATGGATCAATTTGAATGGCGGGAAGGGTATACTATGTTGGTCATTGACATTACTGGATTATATACGTGTATTGGACACGAACTTGGATTGTCAGCTATCTCATGGTTTCTTGAAAGCCGCCCTGTAAAATATTTTGAACATAACAAAATGCTGATCGAGTTCATGCAGTTCTGTTTGGATAACAATATCTTTCTTTTTGGCAAAGAGCTGTTCAAGCAGCTGACAGGTGTGGCGATGGGTACCTGCTCCGCCCCCAGCTTCGCGAATCTTTTCGTGGGGTGGTGGGAGGAGCAGGTGGCCTGGTCACTCGACAACAAAAAATGGAACGACATTGTGAAAGGATGGTATCGTTACATTGACGACCTCTTTATAATTATAGAGGGGTCGGTTGCGTTGGCTGAAGAGTACATTGAAGTATTAAATGACAATGTGTGCAACTTGAAATTCTCGGGAGAGATTAGTCAAACAGAGGTAAATTATCTAGATTTGACCGTATTCATTGAGAACGGTAGTTTGCAAACCAAATTGTTTCGAAAAACAACTGCTGGCAATTCCACATTATATGCCACGAGTAGTCATCCTACTAGCTTGGTGAACAGCATACCTTTTGGTGAACTGCTTCGTATCAAGAGGAACAACACCAATGATCATGAATTTTGTAAAGCAGCAGGCAGCAGTATACAGAGGTTTTAAGCCAGAGGGTACAAAGATGGGGTCCTCAGACAGGCTTTAGACAGAGTAAACAAGTTAGATAGAAAGACGCTTCTAACAAAGAAACAGGTGAAATCCAAAGGTGGAGAATTTAGACTCATCACCACTTATTCCAGTAATGCTTCCGATCTGAAACGTATCATGCGGAAGCATTGGAATATACTGATGACTGACAACATCATAAAGAAAGATCTACCCTCCTATCCTTTGGTGACATTTAGAAAAGCTAGGGCACTAAAAGACTATTTGGTGCATAGCCACCATAAGGAACATAAGCCCACACCTAAGTCAGAACCCTTGAAAGGCTTCTTTCCTTGTGGCCGCTGCAAGGCGTGCAAGGGAAGCAAGCGAACGGTACAGTATAATGTGCCTGGGATGCAGAAACCCAGGAAGATACTGAAATTTCTAACTTGCACTACACCATATGTAGTGTACTGTTTGACATGTCCTTGTGGCAGGAGGTATGTCGGCAGTACCACAAATCCGGTTAAACTACGGATTTTAGAGCATCAGAGGGCGATTCAGAATGCAGACACCAGTTATCCTGTGGCCAGACATTTTGATCTAGAACATGCTCGTAACAGGGATCTGTTATCATATTTTTGTCTGGACTCTGTCCCGATGAACGAAAGAGGGGGAGACAGGTTACAGAAATTACGACGATTAGAGTCGCGATATATCATCGATCTGCAAACGAAAATGCCTATGGGTTTAAATATGCACGAAGACTTGGGAGTCCATTTAATATGACTGTATCTTTAGGATGGTTCCGCTATATCTGAATTATATCTGATTTGTGACAAAGTGTATTTGTTTAGAGACATGACTAGAATGAGAGATGCTATGCATATTTTTTGACGTAGACAGAGGGTTTGGATAAAAAGCCCATTCAGGGCAAGATTAGAAAATGCAGAAGAATTAATCGATATGCGCAGATATAATGCATTTGATTTTCTGTTACAACTGAATAAGGGGGTACCCATACAGGGTGTAATAAGTATCTCGAGTTTGATTAATTTGAGAGGATACGATAATGATTTGATGCATTCAGTATGTTAATCGCTTTTACCCTTCCCAAGATGGCGACCACTTATTCCCATTCAAGTCCGCTTTCTCTGTCTATATGTCATGTGATGTTTTTAAATGGCAGTGGCTTGCTGTAACTGTTGATTCATTACTGAAGAAGGCCGAGTACCGAAAGCGCGTTCGTTTGAATAAATTTTGTGCATTTACCCTGGGAGTGCTGCCATCTCTTTTTCCACGCGATAGCGGTTTGAGACTTTCTGGAGCAGATATTAAGTGTCGGGCGCACCCCCGACAAGGCAGGCACCAGCCTACGAGTGCGGGAGGCAGGTGCACACAGAGCGAGAATATATATATATATTGTAGCTCAGACTCCATTTCTTTTACCACGAAACAAAGTTCAGCACTCCCGGGGTACAGGCAAGTATTTCTTTATTTCGCCATTAGCCGTAGACAGACGCGTTTCGGACGTAAGTCCTTCATCAGTGTTTACTCAGAACGCCGCCCAGCGGCTACTTTACATACGTCATTCTGACACGCCTCTCATCATTAATAGACGGTGTCGAAATCGCAAGTGCGCCCATGCGAATGTGGCGGCCATCTTAGAACCCTCAAGCACGGAAGTAAAAAGAACGAAGAAAAAAACAACGAGACAAATGACTGATACTTTGAGCACAAGGATCTCAACCTTATGGAAACCTTGACAGAATTACAAACAGAACAAGATTTGGAGACATATGATGATCCAATAATGAGAGCGAGGAGAGTAAATATTGAACAACAAGCCCCTGCAACTGACTTTAAGGCACCGTCACAATTTAATCCGCAAATGCCATACGATGCCATTGACACCTTTTCGGATGCAGTAATAGAGGACCTAATGAAGTTTAGGACCGTTGGGCAGAAACATACTCTTCATAAAAGCAACCTCTCTGAAATTCAATCAAAAATGATATCTGATATCAGCAATAATGATGAGATCATTGTGAAACCTTCGGACAAGGGAGGAAATATTGTCCTGCTCTCTAGAGAACAATACTGTCAAGAATCCCTCCGTCAATTACAGGATGTGAAATGTTACATAAGAACTAACAAAGAGGAGTATGTTCAGAGTATACAAACTTACCATGATCTACTGAACAAATGGCGTAATAAATCTATGTTGGACACGAATGAATATTTATTTTTGAGAAATCATGAACCAGTAACACCGACTTTTTACCAACTGCCGAAAGTGCATAAAGACCTCCATTTACCACCAGGGAGACCGATTGTCTCGTCGAAAGGAGGACTTACTGAAAATCTTTCAACGTACATTGATTCATTTCTTGCACAATCGGTTGTCAAATTAAGATCTTATGTGAGAGACACAAAAGATTTCATTGAACAAGTTGAGAACATCCAATGGGACAACACATATGCACTCATAACCCTCGACATTACAAGTTTATATACTTGCATTCGGCATGATCAGGGAGTCGAGGCAGTAAGATACTTCTTAGAAAAAAGAGCAATGAAGTATACTGAACATGGGGTAATGTTGATCGAACTACTGGAATTCTGCCTGACACACAACATCTTTCTTTTCCAAAACGACCTTTATAAACAGATCTCAGGGACAGCGATGGGCGCCTGCTTCGCCCCCAGCTACGCAAATTTATTCGTGGGCTGGTAGGAGGAGCAGGTGGCCCTGGGAGGTGATAATGCTAAATGGGCAGAATACATAGTTGTGTGGCGTCGTTACATAGACGACCTTTTTCTAGTATGGAGGGGCTCCTTCAGACAGGCAGAGAATTCCATTAGGGATCTAAACAGAAACAACTTGAATCTGAAATTCACTAGTGATCTAAGCAGGGAAGAGGTGCATTACTTAGATCTGAAGGTCTTTGTAAATGAGGGGAAACTTGAAACATCATTGTATAGGAAGCCCACTTCGGGCAATAGCATATTACATGCCAAGAGTAGTCATCCTGGAAACTTGATTCGCAGTATACCCTATGGCGAGTTACTTAGACTCCGACGCAACTGTTCAAGGGACTCTGATTTTATTAGTGGAGCCAAGGAATCTATTATCAGATTTAAAACTAGAGGTTATGACTCTATTCTCCTTGAGAAAACCTTTGACAGAGTTCGCAAAATATCAAGAAGGAGTCTATTAAATGCAAAAGAAAAAACAGACCAATCAGAGATTGGTAACAAATTCAGGATGATAACTACCTTCTCGAATGATGCGAATCATCTGAGAAAGATATTGACCAAAAATTGGCACATATTACGTCTGGACCCCATCATAGGACGAGATGTCCCCATTCGCCCTCTAATTACTTTCCGTAAACTAAGTTCTTTAAAAGACAAATTGGTACAGAGTCACCTCATGCCCCCAAAATCTAAGAAAAGTAACACCTTAAAGGACATGAAAGGATTCTTTCCTTGTGCCAAATGTAAAGCCTGTGAAAACAGCAAACGGGTCTTATCATATAATATTCCTGGTCTACAAACACCTAGAAAAATAACGAAGTTCATCACATGCCAAACCCCCTATGTCGTGTACTGCCTGACATGTCCATGCGGCCTTAAATATATTGGCAGCACAATTAATAACGTAAAGGTGAGAATTTTGGAACACCAACGTGCCATCAATAACAAAGATGTGAACTACCCGGTGGCACGGCATTTTGCCAAGGAACATCAGAGTAATAGGGATCTATTACAGTATTTTGGCATAGATCATGTTCCGATTAATCCTAGGGGAGGGGACAGACTGTTAAGGCTACGTAGACTGGAGTCCCGCTATATTATAGACATGCAAACGAAATATCCATATGGGATGAATAGCGGAGAAGAAATGATGGTACATTTAGGAAAATGAATGAATCATGGATAAATTACCCTGAACTTCTATCGATTTTAATTGTCCTTTGCTTTGCCATTTACAATTTTGATTCTTCCCTTCTGTATGCTATAGCACTATGAGAGATTTAATTGAGATATTTTTTCCTGCACCTTATATGAATTGATGGTGCTGTTATGAAACTATGATTAATATTGATGATGCTATTTTTGACATGCCTTGGAACAGAAATGTGTATCACAGAATTAACCTGGAATTTTGGGCCGAAATCGCAGTGCGCAAATGAATGTAGCTGGTGATACGCCGATCCATGGCTTTATAGTAAGGTTACACCAGCTTGAGCGGCAGATATGCCGATACACGGCATGATTAGCTGCAGTATTAATATACTGCATTGGAAATTGCATGATTTTATGCTTTCTAAGATGGCCGCCACATTCGCATGGGCGCACTTGCGATTTCGACACCGTCTATTAATGATGAGAGGCGTGTCAGAATGACGTATTTAAAGTAGCCGCTGGGCGGCGTTCTGAGTAAACACTGATGAAGGACTTACGTCCGAAACGCGTCTGTCTACGGCTAATGGCGAAATAAAGAAATACTTGCCTGTACCCCGGAAGTGCTGAACTTTGTTTCGTGGTAAAAGAAATGGAGTCTGAGCTACAATTTTAAACGCGGGTACCGTCGCGTCTGAAGCACCCGCTCACGAGTGACCCGTGATTTATGGTACAACAGGAGCGCTGATATATATATATATATATATATATATATATATATATATATATATATATATATATTTCTCACTCCTCCGTGACTTAACCGAAAGTAATGGGCGCACTCGCTCTGAGTTCCACAGTTACATTTATTTAAATCTTTTCAGCTTTAGAAAACAACAACGATCTACGCGTTTCAGTGCTCCTAGCACCTTGCTCACGATCACTTTGTCAAGTTTTTTTCAAAATATTTAAAGCAACCAATAAAGTTTGATGTTACATCACATCCTGTTTTCAACAGCTGAGCATTGTGGTATTTGTAGTTTTTCATTAAAAAGAGTCTTTAGGTGGAGTTTCACCATTCATTTTAACAAGACAGTCACAGTGCCACTTATTTCCTTTTTACTATCATAGTAAAATGACAAAATAATTCAATTAATTTCATTCATAATATTTGGTCAACTCTATTTGTTCTTGTTTGTTTCCATCCCTCTGGTGGGATTTGTCACTTTTTTTTATTCATTGTTTGGGGTACCTACATTTTTCATTCTTGGAGTCTTGTTTAGAATGCAATTTTCAACTTCACAAGCTCACTTTTGTCCATATTAGAGATGAATATATAACTCCTCTGATTGGTTCAGGCCGTGCGGGCTCAGGGTTCTGAAATTTAGGATATGTCGTGATTCCTTTTTGCGCAAAATGTTTTCACGATCTCCTCCGCGTATGTTTCTTGGTATTGATTCAATGCCAAAGAATTTCAATTTCAGCCAGTCCCCATTGTGTTTTTGCTCCATATGTTTGGCCACAGCATTCGCTCTGTCCTTGTGTGTTGTGGCTCTAACATGTTCCATTATTCGTTTTTTCAGTTCCCCTTTGGTACTCCCCACATACATTAAGGGACAGGGGCATTCTATGCCATAGATTGTGAATTCTGTCGTGCAAGAAATTAGTTGTCGTATTTTCCATTTTTTGTCATTGGGTAATGATATTTCCTTGGTTTGTTTTGCAATTTGGCACATTTTGCAGGTATAGCATTTTACGAAGCCAGTGGTTTTGAGCCAATCTTTCTTTTTATCGGTTTTGCAATGACTATGAATCAACTGGTCCTTTAGATTCGGTGCTCTCCTGTATGTTACTACTGGATGTGGACCCACTAGCCTCCCTACAGTGTCATCCAAATGCAAGATCTTCCAATTTTTCCTCATAATTTGCAAAAGTTTTTTTTACTGTTTTCAGAGTAATCAGTAATGAGTCTGATAGGTTCAGGTTCATTTTTGTTTTCATTTTTGTCAGGTTGTTTCAGGCATTCCTCTCTGGGCTTCTCATTTGCTCTTTTCCAACATTTCTAGATGTTGCCTAGATTGTACTTGCGATTTTTAAATCTTTGTTTTGTTATGGCACTATGTTTTTGCCATTCAGATTCTTCACTGCATATCCTTCTGATCCGAAGGAACTCCCCATATGGAATACTCGATATTAAGGAGGCTTGATGGAAACTAGTCGCTTCCAATGTCGCGTTAGTGGCCGTCGCCTTCCTGTGCAGCGTTGTGTGGATATGGTTATCTTTGATGTAGATGTTAGTATCCAGGAATGTTACCTCCTTGTTGTTAATTTCATATGTGAAGGTTAATCCTGTCATGCTGGTATTGATGATTTTATAGTAATCCTGGAATTCTTCTTGAGTTCCATCCCAGATGATCAACAGATCATCTATAAACCTTATCCAGCACATGATTTTGCTTGTAAATTGGTCATTTTCGGATGCCCAAGCTATTTCTTTTTCCCAATACCCCATTGTGAGGCAGGCATAATTTGGGCTAAATGAAAAACCCATTGCGGTTCCATTACATTGTCTGTATAGCTCCTCACCAAACGAGAGAGACATAGTTCGATCATGTCTTGTAGCATTTGATTATGGTTTTTGTATTGGATATCTCTATGTTGCAAGAAGTAATTGCATGCCTTTAGTCCAATGTTATTTTGTATGTTCGTATACAAAGATATGACATCCATAGATATTAGTTGGTAATTTTCTTGCCATGGTGTGTTTTCCAGTCGTCTCAACAGATCATTAGTATCTTGAATGTATGAGCTTAACTGTGTTACGTGTGGTTTAAGGAAGTAATCAATGTAGTTTGAGATTGGTTCCAGCAAAGAGCCCTTTGCGGATAGAATTGGTCTTCCTGGTGGTTTGTTTCGATCTTTGTGAACCTTGGGCAGGAAATATATTGTTGCTGTTATTGGGTGATTAGTTGTTAAATACTTTTGTTCATATTCGTCAATTAAATTGTTTAGTTTCCATTGTCTTAGTTTTTCCTCCAGTTTGATCTTTATTTCATGAGTTGGATTAGTTTTTAATCTCTCATAATATTTGGTGTCTTTCAATTGTCGATGAGCTTCAATAATATATGAGCTCTTTTCCCAGATCACGATATTTCTTCCCTTGTCCGCCATCTTTATTTCTATCTGGTCATCTTTGCATAGATTTTCTAATGCTTTTCGTTCTTCCTGGGTTAGATTATCTTTGTAGTTGGATCCCTTAATTTTGTATAAGTCCTGGATCACCGCTTCTTGAAAGGTATCCACCTTGTTTCCCGCTGGTAACTGAGGATAAAATTTAGATTTTGGGTTTAACTTGCTGATGTCTGCTCCTTTTTGTGCAATGACTTGACTAACTGTTATTTCATCTTCATCAGTTACATCCAGATTCAAGAGTGTAGTGAATGCCTCTGCTTCTCTTACACATAGATTTGAGGTACCTTCTTCTTCCATTTGTGTTTTGGGTGTTTCCTTTTTGTTTTTATTTTTATTTTCTTCAAAGAACTTAGCCAGTTTGATCTTTCTTATATATAGATATAAATCTATTCTTGCTTGAGCTATATTCATTTTTTTCTTTGGACAGAAGTTTATGCCTCGTTTTAAAAGCATAGTTTCCGTTTCAGTGATTGTTCTTTTGGAGAGGTTAATGATTTGCAATTCATCAATTATTTCCCCCTCTTCTGGCGCATGCTCCGTGTTTCCGTGCCCACTTTCTCGGCTGGTTGATTTGTTTCTATTGCCCCTTCTTGTCTTTTTTTGTTTGTAGTCCAACGTCGTCCTCTTCCCCTTCCTCGTGATTGGTTTTGTGCGCCCCGGCTCTGTTCCCACTGTCTTTGTTGTAGCACGAGGCGCATATCCCCTAAAAAAGGCATCCTTTCGGTATTTACTGATGTACTTGGTTCGCCTTCGTTTCCTTCTATTGATACTAATGAGCATGAGGAGGAGGCTCACCATATCCACACAACGCTGCACAGGAAGGCGACGGCCACTAACGCGACATTGGAAGCGACTAGTTTCCATCAAGACTCCTTAATATCGAGTATTCCATATGGGGAGTTCCTTCGGATCAGAAGGATATGCAGCGAAGAATCTGAATGGCAAAAACATAGTGCCATAACAAAACAAAGATTTAAAAATCGCAAGTACAATCTAGGCAACATCGAGAAATGTTGGAAAAGAGTAAATGAGAAGCCCAGAGAGGAATGCCTGAAACGACCTGACAAAAATGAAAACAAAAATGAACCTGAACCTATCAGACTCATTACTGATTACTCTGAAAACAGTAAAAAACTTTTGCAAATTATGAGGAAAAATTGGAAGATCTTGCATTTGGATGACACTGTAGGGAAGCTAGTGGGTCCACATCCAGTAGTAACATACAGGAGAGCACCGAATCTAAAGGACCAGTTGATTCATAGTCATTGCAAAACCGATAAAAAGAAAGATTGGCTCAAAACCATTGGCTTCGTAAAATGCTATAACTGCAAAATGTGCCAAATTGCAAAACAAACCAAGGAAATATCATTACCCAATGACAAAAAATGGAAAATACGACAACTAATTTCTTGCACGACAGAATTCACAATCTATGGCATAGAATGCCCCTGTCCCTTAATGTATGTGGGGAGTACCAAAGGGGAACTGAAAAAACGAATAATGGAACATGTTAGAGCCACAACACACAAGGACAGAGCGAATGCTGTGGCCAAACATATGGAGCAAAAAAACAATGGGGACTGGCTGAAATTGAAATTCTTTGGCATTGAATCAATACCAAGAAACATACGCGGAGGAGATCGTGAAAAAATTTTGCGCAAAAAGGAATCACGACATATCCTAAATTTCAGAACCCTGAGCCCGCACGGCCTGAACCAATCAGAGGAGTTATATATTCATCTCTAATATGGACAAAAGTGAGCTTGTGAAGTTGAAAATTGCATTCTAAACAAGACTCCAAGAATGAAAAATTAAGGTACCCCAAACAATGAATAAAAAAAAGTGACAAATCCCACCAGAGGGATGGAAACAAACAAGAATAAATAGAGTTGACCAAATATTATGAATGAAATTAATTGAATTATTTTGTCATTTTACTATGATAGTAAAAAGGAAATAAGTGGCACTGTGACTGTCTTGTTAAAATGAATGGTGAAACTCCACCTAAAGACTCTTTTTAATGAAAAACTACAAATACCACAATGCTCAGCTGTTGAAAACAGGATGTGATGTAACATCAAACTTTATTGGTTGCTTTAAATATTTTGAAAAAAACTTGACTAAGTGATCGTGAGCAAGGTGCTAGGAGCACTGAAACGCGTAGATCGTTGTTGTTTTCTAAAGCTGAAAAGATTTAAATAAATGTAACTGTGGAACTCAGAGCGAGTGCGCCCATTACTTTCGGTTAAGTCACGAAGGAGTGAGAAATAATTAACGGCGAGGTTCTGCCGTAGGGTACGCACCCCCACCGAGCGCTCAATGGCCGGGAAACTGGGAACCGATGTGTGAAGATATATATATATATATATATATATACACACATATATATATATATATATATATATATATATATATACATATATATATATATATATATATTACACACACAAGTTAGCCCCGAAAAGAGAGAAGCCACCGGCAGTACACCAATTCACTTTTTATTTCATTTCGAGCAGCTTGCAAACAGGCTCCCAACCAAAACGAAAAACCTTCATAGTGCCAAACGCGTTTCAGGAACTTTCTTCCCTTCCTCAGTGGCTGTCAGGTAAGTAATGTCAAAGCCGCAGTTCATGTGCACAACATAAATCCAAGACCTGCCCAAGTGGGCGTGGCCACTCTCCTAGCCTTCTGGGTCTCGTAGTGCCACACGGTATTTCTCAGGTGAGTCCGCTTTGAACATTACACGAGTTAAAACAAAATGTACTTGCCCAAGTGGGTTGTTATTCGAAGTTGTAGGGCTGCCTGTCACGCTTTCCAGCTGCCCGCTGTGAATTTTCAGTCGGAACAAGGCTGGTTCCAACTCTGCCTCCCAAAGTGTTGACGCCAGCTTTGTTTTGTGCATCAGCACGGGCCCGCTTACAAGCGGTGGACCTCTCTCAAGCGGCTGGGCTCCAACCGCCTATTAATTACACACACAAGTTAGCCCCGAAAAGAGAGAAGCCACCGGCAGTACACCAATTCACTTTTTATTTCATTTCGAGCAGCTTGCAAACAGGCTCCCAACCAAAACGAAAAACCTTCACAGTGCCAAACGCGTTTCAGGAACTTTCTTCCCTTCCTCAGTGGCTGTCAGGTAAGTAATGTCAAAGCCGCAGTTCATGTGCACAACATAAATCCAAGACCTGCCCGAGTGGGCGTGGCCACTCTCCTCGCCTTCTGGGTCTCGTAGTGCTACACGGTATTTCTCAGGTGAGTCCGCTTTGAACATTACACGAGTTAAAACAAAATGTACTTGCCCAAGTGGGTTGTTATTCGAAGTTGTAGGGCTGCCTGTCACGCTTTCCAGCTGCCCGCTGTGAATTTTCAGTCGGAACAAGGCTAGTTCCAACTCTGCCTCCCAAAGTGTTGACGCCAGCTTTGTTTTGTGCATCAGCACGGGCCCGCTTACAAGCGGTGGACCTCTCTCAAGCGGCTGGGCTCCAACCGCCTATTAATTACACACACAAGTTAGCCCCGAAAAGAGAGAAGCCACCGGCAGTACACCAATTCACTTTTTATTTCATTTCGAGCAGCTTGCAAACAGGCTCCCAACCAAAACGAAAAACCTTCATAGTGCCAAACGCGTTTCAGGAACTTTCTTCCCTTCCTCAGTGGCTGTCAGGTAAGTAATGTCAAAGCCGCAGTTCATGTGCACAACATAAATCCAAGACCTGCCCGAGTGGGCGTGGCCACTCTCCTAGCCTTCTGGGTCTCGTAGTGCCACACGGTATTTCTCAGGTGAGTCCGCTTTGAACATTACACGAGTTAAAACAAAATGTACTTGCCCAAGTGGGTTGTTATTCGAAGTTGTAGGGCTGCCTGTCACGCTTTCCAGCTGCCCGCTGTGAATTTTCAGTCGGAACAAGTCTAGTTCCAACTCTGCCTCCCAAAGTGTTGACGCCAGCTTTGTTTTGTGCATCGGCACGGGCCCGCTTACAAGCCGTGGACCTCTCTCAAGCGGCTGGGCTCCAACCGCCTATTAATTACACACACAAGTTAGCCCCGAAAAGAGAGAAGCCACCGGCAGTACACCAATTCACTTTTTATTTCATTTCGAGCAGCTTGCAAACAGGCTCCCAACCAAAACGAAAAACCTTCATAGTGCCAAACGCGTTTCAGGAACTTTCTTCCCTTCCTCAGTGGCTGTCAGGTAAGTAATGTCAAAGCCGCAGTTCATGTGCACAACATAAATCCAAGACCTGCCCGAGTGGGCGTGGCCACTCTCCTAGCCTTCTGGGTCTCGTAGTGCCACACGGTATTTCTCAGGTGAGTCCGCTTTGAACATTACACGAGTTAAAACAAAATGTACTTGCCCAAGTGGGTTGTTATTCGAAGTTGTAGGGCTGCCTGTCACGCTTTCCAGCTGCCCGCTGTGAATTTTCAGTCGGAACAAGGCTAGTTCCAACTCTGCCTCCCAAAGTGTTGACGCCAGCTTTGTTTTGTGCATCAGCACGGGCCCGCTTACAAGCGGTGGACCTCTCTCAAGCGGCTGGGCTCCAACCGCCTATTAATTACACACACAAGTTAGCCCCGAAAAAAAAGAAGCCACCGGCAGTACACCAATTCACTTTTTATTTCATTTCGAGCAGCTTGCAAACAGGCTCCCAACCAAAACGAAAAACCTTCATAGTGCCAAACGCGTTTCAGGAACTTTCTTCCCTTCCCCAGTGGCTGTCAGGTAAGTAATGTCAAAGCCGCAGTTCATGTACACAACATAAATTCAAGACCTGCCCGAGTGGGCGTGGCCACTCTCCTAGCCTTCTGGGTCTCGTAGTGCCATACGGTATTTCTCAGGTGAGTCCGCTTTGAACATTACACGAGTTAAAACAAAATGTACTTGCCCAAGTGGGTTGTTATTCGAAGTTGTAGGGCTGCCTGTCACGCTTTCCAGCTGCCCGCTGTGAATTTTCAGTCGGAACAAGGCTAGTTCCAACTTTGCCTCCCAAAGTGTTGACGCCAGCTTTGTTTTGTGCATCAGCACGGGCCCGCTTACAAGCGGTGGACCTCTCTCAAGCGGCTGGGCTCCAACCGCCTATTAATTACACACACAAGTTAGCCCCAAAAAGAGAGAAGCCACCGGCAGTACACCAATTCACTTTTTATTTCATTTCGAGCAGCTTGCAAACAGGCTCCCAACCAAAACGAAAAACCTTCATAGTGCCAAACGCGTTTCAGGAACTTTCTTCCCTTCCTCAGTGGCTGTCAGGTAAGTAATGTCAAAGCCGCAGTTCATGTGCACAACATAAATCCAAGACCTGCCCGAGTGGGCGTGGCCACTCTCCTAGCCTTCTGGGTCTCGTAGTGCCACACGGTATTTCTCAGGTGAGTCCGCTTTGAACATTACACGAATTAAAACAAAATGTACTTGCCCAAGTGGGTTGTTATTCGAAGTTGTAGGGCTGCCTGTCACGCTTTCCAGCTGCCCGCTGTGAATTTTCAGTCGGAACAAGGCTAGTTCCAACTCTATATATATAAATAAAACATATTTAAACGTTTTAGAAACACTGAGTCACTGGATGATGTCATTAGTGATGTCATTTGAGAGGTCATCAGTGATGCCACTCACCATGTCATGAGTGATGTAATATGTGATGTCATCAGCAGTGCATTGGGGGGCGCGAGCTATAGTTACCTCAACTAACTATAACAGCTAAATTTCTCTGGTTTTGTATGACTGAAATGTCCAACTAACTATAATGTCCCTGAAACCTGTCTTTTTCTGTGAATTTCTAAGGTTTTTTTAATGCTAATTTCTACCTATAATGTCCCTAAAATCTATGTTTTTTTTCAGTAAAAAAAACAAAAAAAAATATATATATATATATTCACAAATATATTGAATAAAAAAAACAAAGGTTAATCCTGTGTTACAGTTAGGAAAACGTTGTTATTTTTTCTATACAAACCAAACATACAAATACTCAAGCATTAGAGTTTCTAAAGTTATAGTTCTGCTTAATTTTATAATTTATGCACTATCATTAAATTAATATAACTTTATTTATTCTTTATCTACAAATAAAAGTTAAAAGTATAGAAATGTGTTAATTTCTATACGTATACCTTTAATATATAATTTAAACAACACCTTCAAATAATAACTTGTGCACCTACATTCACAGTGTATTCAAATCAGTAGCCACACTACATTAACTTTAACTCACATCTTCTCCAATCCAGTAGCGCAGAGAGGACTAGCCTAAAGTGGAGAGGCATGGAGTGCAGTGGCGCAGTAGGGAGTGTAGTAGAGTATAGTGGCGTAGAATTGAAGAACTGTAATCTTCATTCTCAGGGGTCTCACTGATACAAAGAACTTGGCACAGAAGCTGAAATATGAAAAGACATCTTTATTAAACTTAATTAAGTGAGACTACATCACACAGAAGCCTTAACAACTGAATGAGGCAGTCTAAAGAGTACAAAACACAGAGGCCTTTTATATGCTTAGGGTTACAAACTCAGCACAAAAGAAAGGGGCAGTCCTAGCTTTTGCAAGCATGCAAAATACCTAATATGGACATACAAGATCGGCAAAATATTAGCCAATAGGAGAACATTAAAAAAAAGCATCATATAACCAGAATGTCCCCCTTACGTCGTGTTTCTAACGTCCCCCTTACGTCGTGTGGAGAAGTGTGGCTCAATGGTTAGAGCGGCAGACCCTGATGCAGAGGTCTGGCCCGGGACCAGGGTTCGATTCCCGCCTCGGCAGGTCTTGGGCTCAATTTCCCCGGACCTGATAATTCTCGCCTCGGTGCCTAGTCTAATCATGGGTCCCACTCTGTGACTCTGGGCAATAGCTTGCTTAATCTCCACTACGGCCCCAGCAGCGCTGTGGATGCCTGGCTTCACCTTGGGGTGCCCAGGAGTGGACATTTCACAGGAAAGCCAGGATGGGTTCCGCAGCGGTATGAATACAGCGCTACGAGGCCTCCGGGTAGAAGTGCGCTATATAAAATACAAACATTTATATAAAAAAAATACAAACATTTCTGTAACACAAGTAAATTAATTACAGCACCTATAGGTCAATCAGTAATGGCAGGACATGTCTGTATGCAGTTAGGCCAGCTGGTGTCTGAGATTGATTTCAAAGCAAGGACAGAGGGGGGTTTTCAACACGTTGCAGTCCAAAGGGCAGAGACACTTCATGAATAGAGCATCCTGTGTAAAGGCAACACAAATTGACGACAAATGTAAGATGGAGTCAAAATTAAAGAACCTCAGACCCTCCTTTTGCCATTACACAGGCAAATTCGAATTCATTGCTAGGTGAGCATTCTACTCATTTTATACAAACAGGTATATATAAGCTATCAGCAGGAATACAAAGAGAACAAAGCATTTAACATTCAGATAGCAGAAGAAAGTAATGACCACTATTACAAACAGGTTTATCATATTTTTTCACAACCCTAGGCAAAAGCAAATCCTAAAATTATTTTGCAAACATTTTCAGGGCTCCTAGTTATTTCAGTGACTATTGACAATGCCAGTAAAACAATAAGAATCAGTCTCCAAACACCCATTCTATGCAATCGCACGGGAAATACCCAGAGTCCGTCGAAGCCTCTCTGTCAGGCTTCTATTGTCCATCAAATCTGCTTCTGTTGTTTTCTTCCGCATGGGCCTCTTCATTCAGGCCTTTCATGAAAATGATGTTTCTCAGTATCCGTTGGAGTGCCCTCCTGGTAAACACTCACAGCTCACTTAATAGTCTCAATGTCTCAATGCAGTGCACCAATATTTCCTGTGCTGCAGGCACTACAGATATTGTGCTCTTCGTTAGTCATGGGCACAGATCATCTCATGCAGACCCAAGTACTATTAATCGGGAAAGAGCAGCAGACTGTCACACTCAGCAACACTTTCAGGCTCCAACACTCTCTATTCAGTGTCAGAGGATGCTCGGGCTGCTCTTTCATTTAATCATAGGTACCACAATGTAGTGCCTTTTGCCAATCCTGGATCCTCCGGTGCACTGCACTTCCGTTGGAGCAAAGAAAAGGGGGGGTGTGGCCAAAACTCAGGCCAAGGGGCTCAAGGGACTGCACACTGTCAGAGGTTACCAGCACATGACAGGTAGAAAACTCAAGTCTCAATTCTTTCGCTCTTTTGCACTGAAACTCTGGTTCTGTGGCAAAACCAGCTCCTCCTTCTTTTCTGATGTTCAACGCCTTCTGATGAAGCAAAAACAATACTTTGGAGATACCATTGATGGCACGCTGTCTGGGTGCTGGGACTTTTCATCTGTTAACTGTCACTGATGGGATTGTGGGTGAGTTCCGCAGGTTATTATGACTTAATCCCGCAGAACCTAGTGACGTAGGAAAAGTGACACAGTTGTTAGTTTCCTCCAATTAAGTACAAAAACAGTTCATTGTATAACAAGGGGACTGCAAGCAGGTGGCCTGCAATCTTTAAAGGAGTGGCCATACGCCATGGGACTATTGTGATCTAAAATACACTGTCATTCTCAAAGGCAATACAAAGACAAAGGCAGTAGGCAAAACAGTGCCTCTAGCCTCTTTAATTGGGTTTCCATGTGAGAGCATATCCTCTACCATCTAAGGGTAGATAGCGACATGGGAATTCTATCTGAATGGATGTCCTCACACATGGTGGCATTGTCTAATGGGGCAAACACATTTTTTTTCTCTCAATGATTACATATAGGTGTTCCCTAATTCCTTATCTACAACACCTCAAAAGAGAAATCGCATAATACATATTATCAGGGACATGTGGATACCTCCCTTTAATAATTGTGCATCAGGTGGACTATGCAATACAAAAGCTAATGATCAAAATGTGGAAACAAAAGACAAGAACTAGAGAGTCCTGGTAGTTCCATGATTTAGAACACATCTAATCCACCAAAAATTAAAGCAGCAGAAAAACTGAACTAAAAACCAAATTAGAATAGGCATTGAATTTGTCATATTCAAAAAAACATAAGGTGTCTCCTATTGAGGTGGAAAACTTATCTTACTATAGTATTGAGTCAGTTAACCAGTCCATCACTACCCTGACAATCAGACTGGAAAACATCAAAGTAGGCCTAAAGATAATTCTTGAAAACCAGTCTGGTCATACAAAAGGAATTATACATAATATGGGTGTCTCTGGTACATTACTGCAATCTGGAAGTGTGAACCTGAACAATACAAAAATAATAAAAGGGCTAACTGGTGAAAGGAATATGGAAAAGAGAAATGGGACTAGAACACAGCTAAAATCCCCAATAACTAGGCACGATGCGACATCGGTCAGGGGAGAAGTAACAAAAGAAAAATCTATAGGAAGAACAAGGAATTACTTGGGTGAACAAAAATCAAAAATAGTTCACAAATGTTAGCTCTACCGCTGGCCGCTAAACCATATACAGTAATCTCAGCTAATGTTCCAGTTCCTTCTTCAGAGAAAAATGAAACCTTGTTTCCTTTATGGTACAAAGCCATACACTACTTAGGAAGCAGAACAAAACTGACTAATGTAATATAGAAATTAGGTCATCATGTACAAGAGTCACAAATCTATAATTTATCCTTACGTCCAATCAGGATACATAAATTTAGGGCTGCCTGTTCCTTAAGGGAAGGGGGGGCAGTAGCGTGACTTACAGCAGGTGACACACTTTGATCCTGTATATCTCTTTTATTTTCCTTCAATACTATATAGCCAAATTTGACATACACTGGTGAAGTGTTGTCTGTCTTGTTCACAGCATAAAAAATCATATCTGTGAAATTTAGTATCAGCGCAAATTCACCCAACTGTTGTGCAGCGATATACATCGTCATGTAGAACCCTTCACAACACAGGTGAACTTGTAATAGTATCTAAAGCAGCAACATAAAACAAAAACATGCATAAAATAAAAAAAACACACACATGCCAAGCCATCAGATATACGCGCTGTATATCAAGCACAAAAAGCATAGACAAAGTACAATAGCATATGTAAATAAGCGGTAACACACAACACCATTGCATGCACTTTATGCACTGTGAACCTGCAGCCCAAAACCCAATCTTTCAGGCCTGCTTAATTTGTCAGTCTTAAAATCCTCACCCTCCTTTTGACAGTAGATCACCAGTTAGTGGAGATTTGGCTGTCAAACTCAACTTACTGTGTCGCTTCTGACACACAGAACCAGCAGGAACAATTCATAAAAGGATAAAATGCAAAAATATGTAAAACGCACGAACATTTCTTTTCAAAAGAAATCATAATAAAAAAACACATCTTTTTCAACATACTGCTGACACTGCACATAACACACAAAATATCAACTGTAACTAACCATCTTTTGAAAACATGCTAAACCACCTCAATTGTTCCGTCCCAAAACTCTTTCACAGACACTCTGCGTGTCCCGTGCGCCAACACCTTTTGAGGCCCTGCTTTTCCAAGCAATGATTTCTCCATCTGTTTACACTTACTCCTAACTCCCAACTCACTGACCTTAAGGTAAAAATCTGCCTTGCGGGCTCCTCAGCCCTCTCCCTCTTCCTCACTCTAAGGCTGAAAAAGACAAAAAACCTTCCCAACTCTTTCTAACCTGCAATAACCAACCCTATTTAAAAACACATGATATATATATTACTCCTGTTAGGGGCTACAATTTATTTGTATACTTATATTATTAAAACAGTTACTGTGACTAATTTGCAGAACATAACAACACACATACCAGTTTTTAGAACAAATGCTTGTTTGCAATGGTACTCATTTCATCAACCTTAAATGGATGAAGGTCTCAGTTATGTCCAACCAAAGTTAAAACCTTCCACCCTGATATTAAACTCAAACCTCTGCACCAGGCACATTGGCTCACTGAGCCATTTAAAAGCAAACCCAAATGGGAACAACCTGCAAATTTGTATTATACCTAAATGTATGCATTTACTGAAGCCTAAAGCACTTTAAAGCTATTGTAAATGGCAAAAATGCCCAAATTTTACCCAAATTCGACTTTGATATTTGGGGCACTTAAAAATAAAGATCCTACAATTGTGATACATATTAATCCTCCTCAGAATGTTCTTTACAGATTACAAAGATTGGACATTAGACATATCTCATGTAATTCCTTAGAAAAATGAGTTTGTCACGCCTGCGCCAAGTGAAATTCTATATGCTAATGTCCTCATTATGCAGTATAACATAACTTAAATTAGATTATAATGCTAGGAGGTCACAGTATAAGTATTAAGCTTCATGAATAGTAAAAAACTAATTTTGTAGCACTTATTTTTAATAATTATTGTGCTTAATTAATAATTATTTGTAATAAACCCAATCATTTTTGATAATTACACATATTAAGGTTCTGTAATTCCTCGAATCTGACTTCATTTTCTTTTTTTCTGCTCTGTGCCAGGTAGGCCTGCAAAGATAGCCTGGCGAACAAGGTGGTACACATCAACCAGATTTACTCTGAAATAAACTGTAAGAAACTGATCTCTTCACCCGAAACTGACCTCGCAAAACCAATTTCCCTGATTGATCTTTATCTGAGATTGCCAATCAATGTTCAAGACATCGTTAACTTTTTAGTTTCCTTGCACTTGCCTTATCTTGTTTCAGCATCTGTTACTGTTTCTTTCTTTTTAAATGTTTCTTCATTACATGGGTTAATTATTATTTAGCAACAGAGCCAAGAATATGCTTACAGAAATGCTTAAAGAGAGGAAAACCCTTCATTGAAATATCCTACTATAATACAAAATAATGAACCTTAGTTTTGGAACCCTTTTAAAACAACATTCTGACCTGCAAAGTTTCACCCGTGCAACTGAGGGCAAAGTCTTGGCTGAATAAATATTCCTGTTTATTTAGCTTGTCTCTCAATGTTTGTAACATAAGCACGGTGGCTGTCTATTTAAAACTAAAACTAAGACATTTCAAGTTTCAAAATGCGTGTGCAATACAGCAAGGTCTAATGTATTCAGATGATGTGTTTGCCTGTTAATATCTAATATAATATATCTAAGGAAAATGCTGTAAGTTTATTTAATTTTTGCAAAACACCCAATTTCGTTTTTGGGGGCTTTTTTATTCCTAGTGAATGTGAATTTACATTTTAGTTTTTAAGCATTTAGACATTTTGCTTAATAGACTGAAAACATCAAAAAGAAACACAAACACACATTTGAGCTAATTTCTGACATAAACAGAAAGGGGTCAAACACTCAGGACACACAATACGGCGCGCTTTAGCCATGCATTTCATAAATAGCGCCAACGCTATTCTCTTACAGAAATTGCACTAATGGGAAAACCACATAGACATTTAAACACACATTTAACCCACAAACCAATACTCAGAACAGAAACAAAGGACAGCCCACAGACTGTACTTAAACCAAACCATTTGTAAATACTAGATGTAAGTCATATTTACAAGAAACGCTTCTCAATTGTGTTCCAAAAGACTGCAAAAACAGACTGCTAAATATCCAAGAAGCCAAAACACACTCAATTCACTAGCATTGGCTGGCAGAACACCAAAAATCACTCTGCATATCGTCATTCATAAAATTGCACAGAACAAAGGATCCTTGTATGTATTATGTCCATATTTTAATTCCCTGGGGATACAGAATCACCAAGGAAGAAATATGTTCGTATACCTAAACCTATTTAGGTATTCCTTCTAGGAGGGCCGGCTAATTAACTTCACATCACACTATGGTACCTTCCAAATAAAGCAACACATTCTTCTATGTGAGCTTTGAAAACAGGCATGCCAAAATGTTGGGATTGAATTTTCGATACCATGTATTATTTGTCTAATATATCCAATGTAACCTCGTAATTACATAATCACATAGTTAGAATGCATTATGAATCCCGTAGTGACCATAGATTCACTTTTGACTCGCTTGTTCCTATTGATATAACCTGAACCCTTTTGTTTCGTTTCCCTATGTGCTCATGTTGTTTCCCTGAAATCACGTGATCACCTTCTCTGCTCGAAACTATGACGATAGCCAGGCCGCTTACTATAGTTGTTAGCTGGTAGCTCAAGGAAACCCAAGGTCACATCTGCCTTTCTTGTGGGATGCGCACATTCTAGCAGAGCCCGTTCCTGAACTCCCCGGGCTACAGATAGACACGGAGGCACCTCATTGACCTGCCCCCGGAATAGCTTAGGCCTAAGCTACTAGCAATCAATTGTGCCTTATATGGGTATTCCTCTTGGCGTACTGACAAATTGTATCTTTCCTTGTAGGGTGTCATCTTGAACACATGAAACGTATATATGCTTTGTGTCTTGAATATGTAATCAGTCTCCTCTGCGCACCTCCGTGGGTCGTGTAGACTGAGGCTCCCCTGCCAGGGCTTGTCTTTTCTGAATAAACGATTGAACCTTCTCCATTGCTGACTGAATTATTATCACTAATACATGTATATGGGCTATTGGTAAGTATAGTCCCATAGAATTAATTTTGGATCCTTCAAAAAATATTGCAGTATATACAATATTATAATCAAAGTAGTGCTTAATGTACTTTTCGTACGTGCACCGTTCAACAAAAGCAAATAGAGAAAAATCTCCTCATTACCGGTCTACACAAATTGCAATTTGCATATCAAATCCATACAAATCAAAAGTTGGCCAACACAAATCCCAAAGTTCCAAAGCTACAGTAAGCGTTACTAAACTACCTTACTTTTACCAATCAAAAGGTTGTCCAAATTCTAACTGCCAAGTTCTAAATGACCTAACGGTCCTTTTTTAGAATACTCACGCCAAAAAGGTTCTCAGTCAGGAGTGACATCATGTGGAGGATCAAAATCAGGAAGATCAGAAATATACTGGGCTGCAAAGACAAAGAATCTCCAGAATCCTTGTGCACAGAGTAGTAGAGTCCCGTCCTGTCCTCCTCAGTAGATTTCAGTCTCCTGACAAGATCACTCCTTCAGAAAGTCACTTCTCTGATGAAGCCCACGTTGGCCGCGCCATTTGAAGAACTGTAATCTTCATTCTCAGGGGTCTCACAAATACAAAGAACTTGGCACAGAAGCTGAAATATGAAGACATCTTTATTAAACTTAATTAAGTGAGACTACGTCACACAGAAGCCTTAACAACTGAATGAGGCAGTCTAAAGAGTACAAAACACAGAGGCCTTTTATATGCTTAGGGTTACAAACTCAGCACAAAAGAAAGGGGCAGTCCTAGCTTTTGCAAGCATGCAAAATACCTAATATGGACATACAAGATCTGCAAAATATTAGCCAATAGGAGAACATTAAAAAAAAGCATCATATAACCAGAACGTCCCCCTTACGTCGTGTTTCTGCCCAACCCACAAGTAAATTAATTACAGCACCTATAGGTCAATCAGTAATGGCAGGACATGTCTGTATGCAGTTAGGCCAGCTGGTGTCTGAAATTGATTTCAAAGCAAGGACAGAGGGGGGTTTTCAACACGTTGCAGTCCAAAGGGCAGAGACACTTCATGAATAGAGCAGCCTGTGTAAAGGCAACACAAATTGACGACAAATGTAAGATGGAGTCAAAATTAAAGAACCTCAGAATGCCGAGTCATACTGTGAAGTAGAGTACAGAGGAATGCTTTATATTAGAGTGGCGTGCAGTGGAGTGGTATACAATAGAGTGACATAGAGTGGAATAGCATGGAGTTCCATACAGTGGAATTGCGTACAGTGGAATAGTGTAAAGTGGACTGGCGTACAGTGCAATTGTATACAGTGCAGTGGCATACAGTGGAGTGTGTTAGAATGGAGTGACATATAATGGAATAACGTAGAGTGAAATGGTGTGAAGTGGCATAGAGTGGAGTGGCATACAGTTGAGTGTCCTAGAGTTGAATGATGGGGAGTTGAGCGAGGTCGAGTGTAGTGATGTACAGTGATGTAGCAGAGAGTGGAGTGGTGTAGAATAGAGAGGCGTGCACTGAAGTGACATACCGTGGAATAGTTCCCCCCTGAGTGGGTTGGAGTGGCATAGAGTTCAACAGTGTTGAGTAGAGTGGCATACAGTAGTGTAGAGTAGAGTGGTGTAGAGCAAAGTGAGGTACAGTATAGTGGCGTGCAGTGTAATAGCGTAGACTCAAATGGCATAGAGTGGAGTGTTGTAGAGTAGAGCGGTGTAGAGTGTGGTGGGGTAGACTGTAGTGATGTACAGTGTAATAGCGTACTGTGGAGTGGCAAAGAGAGTAGTGTTCTAGAGTGGAGTGGAGTACAGTTCAATAGTGTATAGTGTACTGGCATAGAGTTGAGTGGCATATAGTAGAATAGCATGCAGTAGAATAGCATAAAATGGATGCATGACGTTACGACGCATACTTTTACGACGCCTACCTTTACAACGCAATTTTTACAACGCAGGATCCATTACAACGAATGTTTTTACAACGCATTTTTTTACATCGCAGGTACCTTTACAACGCATACCATTACAACGCCGGAGAGCTGTGGGCCGAGTCAGCTTATACCTGTGACTCCAAGTTGAGGGGACTGTACAGAGGCAAGGGCGGTGTCTGGATCAGAGTATAGACAACTCGGGTACCATACCTCTCCCACATAGGTTCATCTCCTCCGCAAGCCTAGGCTCTTCCTGTTGGCCGGGCGTCTGTGGTCCTGCGGAGATGGGTAG
Organism: Lissotriton helveticus; assembly: GCF_964261635.1. Lineage (NCBI taxonomy): Eukaryota > Metazoa > Chordata > Amphibia > Caudata > Salamandridae > Lissotriton > Lissotriton helveticus. Next base: position 1,051,076,069 of record NC_136067.1, read on the forward strand.
AGACCGTGCCCCTAAGACATCTGCTCCGCAAACTCAGACCAAGATGGACCAATACACCACCACAGACGGATGGGGCACCTGGGGGCTCCTCCCCCCGAGACTGGCCTCTCAACCATTCTACAGGCCATTGGCGCCTCCCAGGCTTCGGTGGAGAAAAATTGTCCTTATACACCAGGACCTTCGTAATGCCACGGCCCAGATCTCAGAGGCAGGGTCCCGTCTCTCGGTTGAGAATGAGCTTGGGCAGCTGAAGACTCAGGTGGCCCGCTTCCAGACTCACACATCGGAGCTGTATCATCGGGCGGAGGACGCGGAAAACCGCTCACCGCGAAACAACCTGTCCTGGTGGGGTCCCCGGAGGGGGTCGAGCATGGCCACGCGGACACCTTCATAGCGACATGGCTGAAATCCTGGATGCCCAATGGTGCCCTTCCAGTCTGGTTTGTGATTGAGCACTCCCACCGTTCCTTGGCACCTAAGCCTCCTCCCAGTGCCCCACACCGTCTCATCATAGTGAGGATCCTCAACCTCCGGGACAGAGACGCCATCCTCAGCGCAGCCCGAGCCCAGGGCCCCCTGAAGTATCACAATAGCACCATCATGCTTCCTGGACTACACGAAGGAGGTACAAGCCCAGCACCATTCCTATGCTGACGTTAAACAACAGCTCCGCAATATAGGTCTAGGATATGGCCTTCTCTTCCCGGCCAGCCTTCGAGTTATCTTCCTGGGCAAAACAATTATTTTCGACACCCCGCAGGCTACCTGGACTTGGCTCACTGAGGAGCGGCCTTTGCGGGCACGACTTGCTTCCCCCCAGCTCTGTCTGACCCTCAGCACAAAAGCCAGTCTCCTCCCAAGCAACAACAAAGACTCTCCCGATCTCGTTGGAGGGGGGTTGGCGGGTGGAGGCATCGAGGTTGTTGGGCTTCGGAACTCAGCTGTTGGCCACTGAGGGGGGCCCCCTGGCCCTTGATGACCAAAAACGTGCCAGCACCGTGGAGAACCTGACCCAAGATCCAGCCCCGCCGGGGCCTTGCGACCTGTCTTGTCGGACTCCAACCTCTCTAGAAACCCCACGCTTCAGGACACAGAAGGAGACGCGGCAGTCTGATCAGTGGAGAGCCGTCGGACCCGTATCGGGGTAGATCCCCCGTGAACACTATCTACTTAGACACAGGCTGATGATCATTCACATCCGTCACTATGGAGGGGTCCACTGTTGCCAGGAATTCTGTAACGAAAGCGTTTTATCTTAGCTGCCTGTTATTGTTAACTTGTTCCTCTTCAGGGCGACAGATACCTCGGTTCTGGAAGTATAGGGAGGGGGGTAGGGTGGGCAATAAGGACCGTTGTTCCTGTTTTTTGTTGACACACCTGTTTCTAGCACTTGCAGTTTTGACCGGCAGCATGACCAGCACACACGCGACTTACGCCACATTGATGTACTCCCTAACTTGCACAGGCGGAGCGCTCCTTTAGTGCCTGCCTCCCATTTCGCGGGTCTCACCACAGGCTCATATTCCCCATGACTGTCATTCATAGTGGGAGGGGAACGCTTTGTATAATGTTCTGGAATGTCAATGAGCTGTTAGACAGGGTTAAGCGAACAGCGGTCTTGAAATACACACAGCGCCATGCAGTTGATATACTGATGCTCCAGGAAACCCATCTTGCAGGCAATAGCTGCCCTACCTGGCGAGATACGGCTATGGTGGGGTCTGGCACTCTGGCTTTAATCGAGGGTCATAGCAATCCTTGTGCACCGTGCCCTCTCATTTGTGCTACGCAGGCCCACTACTGACCCTTTGGGTAGCTTTGTGGCCTTAGAAGGAACCATAGGTTACCGGGCCCTAAACTTCCTGTCCCTGTACTCCCCGCCGTCCTTGATGAGCTCCACCCTTAAGCGTATTGAGGGCCCGATTGCTGCCTTGCCCCCGGGAATGACTGTTGATGGCGGGGACTTCAATGCAGTCACGAACCCTGACCTTGACACCACCGGCGCCCCCACTGCCTCTAGAATCTCACACGCTACTCTTTTGACAAACTGGGTGGCCGCCTTGGTGCTATGCGACACCTGGAGACTTTGGCATTCATTGGCCCGACAATACATACGCACCTCGGCATCTCACCACACACATGCACGTCTGGACTATATCTTCATGCCGCCGTGGACTGCCGAGTGGTTAAAGATATTACCATCCTCCCCAGAGGTATTTCTGACCACTCCCCCTTAATGATGGAGACTGGTGAAGTCCCGGGGTCTTTGCGTCCGATCTGGAGGTTAAACGTCTGGTTTCACCAAGATAAAGATTTAAGGAGTCTGTGGGTGATGAGCTCCAGAGCTACTTCACCACCAACCATGGCTGAGTCCCCTCCCCTGGTACCCTGTGGGAAGTTGGTAAAGCCACCATCCGTGGCTTCGCTAAGGGCCGGCTCAAACTCCAGAGCACTACGCAAAACGCTCAACTTACACTACTGGAAGCTCAAGCCAGACTCATTGTGGGTCAGCCTCCTGAGGGGAGATCCGAGGCTCAAGCTAGACGTTTGGCATTTTTAAGAGATGAGATTCAGCAGGCTTCCTTGGAGGCTGCCAAGCTCTTGTGGAGGTCCTCTGTGGCGAGAATTTATGGATGGGGAGACAAAAAAGGGAAGCTCCTCCATCGCCTCGCTAAGTATCCATTGGCCAACCATATTATACCGGTGGTGACGGCCCCGGATGCCTCGATCCACTGCTCCCCGGGGGAGGTAGCCCAGTGTTTTGCCGCTTACTATGCCGCCCTCTACTCCACCCAACCTCCCTCTCTTTCACTCCCAGAGCTGCTTCACAAGGAGAAGATCTCTCTTTTGCAGCTTAGCGTGCTCAAGCCAGAGGCGCTGGACCTCCCGATTACTCTGGAGGAGATATGTGAAGCTATATCTCACATGGCCTCTGGTAAGACCCCGGGGCCAGTTGGACTCCCGCAGGAGTTTTATGCGGCTTATCGAGACACGCTGGTGCTCCATCTTCTGGAGGTATATGCTGAGGTGACGGATAAGGGATTGTTCCATGCGGAAACCGATATTGCCACCATTGTGGTGATTCCCAAGACTCAGCCTCCCTCGAAACATTGCTCAGAGTATCGCCCCATCTCTCTCATCAACTCGGAACTCAAAGTATTTGCCTCTCTCTTAGCCAACTGCATGCGACGGCATCTATCCCAGTTGGTTCTCCCCGACCAATGTGACTTCATGCCCTCTCAGGGTACCAGGCACTGTCTCAGGCACCTCCACCTGACTCTGGAGAATCGCCAGAGGTTGACCCCATATCTGTCACTCCTTCTTGTTGATTTCTAGAAAGCCTTCGATTCAATGGCCTGGAGGTATCTGGAGGAAGTGTTTACGGAGATGGGTTTGAGGAATACTTCCGTAACCTGATTAAAACTCTATACAGAAAAGCTGCGGGCCCGGGTGCTGGTCAATGGAGCACTGTCGCTGCCCTTCCCCATCAGGAGAGGAACGAGGCAGGGATGCCCCCTCTCGCCCCTTCTCTTTGCATTGGCGATGGAGCCTTCGCTTGCCTTATACGATCGGATGCACGGATTCTGGGGTGGAATTGGCCCGGGTTGGGGGAGGACAAAATTGCTCTTTACTCAGATGACGTTCGGCTCTTTCTGGCAGAGTCAGGCCAGTGAGGTCCCTGGTGCCTCTGTGCACTGAGTCTCTTTGAGCAGGTCTCCGGCCTCCGGCTAAACTCCACTAAGTGTGTCCTGGCCCCCCTTCATCTTTCGATGGAGTGCTTTGACTGGTAGACCACGATACCCCTTCGGAGAGTCCTTCAAGTACCTCGGGATATGGGTGGCTCTCCTCCCTGACCTTGCTTGGTCGCTTACTGTAACCTCGCTCAATAAAAAAGTTTGAGCTGAACTCCTCAGGTGGCAAGCGCTGCAGTTGAATCCTATGGGCAGAATAGCCTTATTTAAAATGATGATCTTACCCAGGTTCTTGTATGTACTTCAGAATGTACCCTTGCTCTTTTCACGGGCATGGTTCAGGGAGATAGACATACTGGCTATCAAGTTCCTCAGGGGAGATGGGAGGCCCCGGTTGGCTCTCGCCCAGTGCCGTATCCCGCCCTTCATTGGCGGTCTGGGGATGACAAACCTGTACCTTTACTACTTGGCAACCTCGCTCCTTAGTATACATGACTGGTTTAACGGTGGCTGGTCTGACCCAGCATACAGACTGGAATTACATGTCCTGGGTTTGTCCAACATACATGGGATGCTGTATGGGAGCGCCAACCCCAGAACCCTGCCCACAGTCATGCGTGGGGTGCTTCTGGCCATGCGAGCTTCTTTGTGTCACACTTGCTAGTTGGGCAAACAGACCTAATATACCCCGCTTTGGCAGGGCACATGGCTCCGAGAGGTCGCTAATCTGTTGATCTCATCGGGATCTCGCCGCTGGGAGACATATGGGGAGGAGATCATCTGCGCACTTTTCAAGATCTGCAAACCCGGTATTCCTTGCATTCTTCACAGTTTTATCGCTACTTGCAGTTGCACCACCTCCCTACCTGAATACAGTCCACCCAAAGCCCATATTATGACTGGTAACCTGGAGAAAGGGGGATTTCCCACGTCTATCGTTCCCTCACAAACCACACTCCCAATGCACTACACCGCCTTGGAGATCGCTGGGAGGGGTGGGTCGGGGCCTTGGAGGACAATGGCTGGAGAGACGCGCTGATGTCCCCTAAAACAGTCACAGCTTTGGCGAAGCTCCGTTTAATCCAAATATATTATCTCCACACTGCCTACCTTACACCGTTGTGCCTCTGCCATGCAGGGCTCAGGCCCGACGCGTCATGCCCCCGTTGTAGTGAACCTCAAGCTGATTTTTATCACATGGTATGGCTTTGCTCAGTAGTCACACGCTTTTGGGAATCTGTGGTCGGAGAACTCACTGAGGTCCTGGGCTGGGAGGTTCCTCTTAACCCATTGAATGAACTCTTCCTAAACACAGCCATGAAGGTGGCCAAAAGTGACATTGCGGCGGGCTAGCTGAGCCCAACGGCGCCCACCTTGGCACGATGGCACAGGGGGGTGGACTGGTGTGCGGCGCAGGAAAAGCCCTAGTACGAAGCCTGGGGTTGCCAAAAGAAATACAGTAAAATGTGGGGCAAATGGGTGGGAGTGGTAAAGGACTGAGGTTTCCTGGGGCGGCCTGAGCTGCGGTTGGCGTTGTCCTGTTCCCTTTTATGATTATGAATAATCAGGACATACCTGCTGTCATGATGTCGATATGTCTGATAAGCACTGCTGCTTCTGTTTGCTTCTGGTCTTTCGTTTTTGTTTTTCCCTGTGTTCGATTTTTCACTAAAATCAATAAAAATTGTTTATCAAAAATAATTTTCAATATATTTTTAAAACAGGTTAGGGAAAACTGCACATTTTTTTACATTTACAAGTAGCGTTGTGATTTGTAGTGATTGCCACTTTCTTTTTTTAATTGTTTTATTGGTATTTATCATTACAAACATTGAAAAACATAATTTCCGTTGAACAGAACAAAAAAAGGGGTGGGAGTTTGGGGAAGGATAAAGGGAAGGGAAGATGAGGGGAATCAGGGGAGGGTACAAGGGACATTCCCATGTGTATATAATCCAGTGCAAGCACCGTAGATTACCAATTGCATACTTGGCACAGCATGAGTGACATCAACAATAAGGCTGTAGATTGCACTAAAAAAGGCTTCTGAGTAGCAAGGCATGTGAAGATCTGTATGTCCAGGCAATTGCACCCCAATCATGGCGTTAAAACAGATGTAGAGGAGTCAGGGTCCTGTTGGTGAAGCCAAGATGTAAATGGCTCCCAAATATCTTTGGGATGAGAGCGCAGGGGTATGAATTCCCAGAAATTAGACAGTTGCTCTTGGCAGTAATTATGTGACATCATGAAGCCATGCTTTAATCTTGAAAGTGGTTTGATGCCCCAATTTATGGCCACTCTGCGCTTGGCTAGCAGGAGAAACATGGCGGTAAGACGACAGGTTGTAGTGGAGGTGTCCTTAATATAGCCCAGTAGACCCACCAGGGGAGAGTAGAGTATCTTGTGACCCGTGATTATTTGTATATCTGTATACACCGCCCCCCAAAAAGATGCAACCTCTGGACACTGCCTGGCAAGGCGGAGTAATGAGGCCTGCAGGCCCTAACTCAAGCAGCATGGTCAGGACCTAACCCCATTCGGAACAATAGTAGAGGGGTGCAATAAATGCGGTGTAAGAATTTTAAATGGATTAGCCTTAATCTGTAATTCAGGAACAGGAGTTCTAGCTGTCCGGAGCAAATGTGAGTGCGTGATGGCCAGGTCAGTGTCCACTCTCCACAGCTCCTGAGCTTTAGAGATAATAACCAGTGAGGTACTCTGCATAGTATTGTAAAGATGCGTTATTAGTTTGCATGGGCAAGGAGTCATAGGGATATGCTCAAGCGCTGGGGGGGCCGGAGGTGGAGCAGGGAACGTGTTGTGTAATGCGTGGCACGTGGCCCGCAGCTGGTAATATAGTAAGTTATCAAGTAGCGCGGGGTGAGGACACGGGGGCTTGTAATGAGGAGAGAAACTGTCCATCCGGGTGCAGAGCTGAGAACAGTTTAATTTTGTGTTTTTGTGCACATGCAATAGCTCCTTTGTCTAGAAGAGGTGATATCTGAGGGATACTGGCCGGTGGGATAGGAGGGGTGTAAAGATACGATAGTTTTGCTCCTTTCCCTAAACCTTTCCTCAAACCCTTGGACGCCCACCGTACACACTTCACAGTATTTATCTCCCTTCTAGGGTACCGGTAAAAAGATAAAGTGCTGTAGATAAAAGGCAGGGGTGGTGTGATCTGCTTCAACGACCACATGAGGCTGGAAAGGAGTCGGGTACAACCAGAAGTGTAGGTATTGGGCCTCGGCACAAATAAGCATGTAATGCCAAGTCTGGAATGCCCATGCCCCCTTGTTCGATTGGGAGAGTGAGAAGTTCACAAGAAACCCTTTGTTGTTTATCCGCCCATAGTAGATTGACCATGCAGGATTTTAAACATTTGAAAAACTGAGACGTATGTGGAAGTGGAATATTGAAAATCGGATAAAGGAATTTGGGAGGGATCATCAATTTTGCAATCGCAATTCGGCCAGCTAGGGACAAAAGTAGTTAAGACCATATAGCTGTCCTCTTCTTCAGCCATGTCATGGCCTGACCGTAATTTTCCATCCACAATTTCTCCGTATCACTACTGAGCCATATGCCCAAATACCTAACTTGACTGTCCGCCCATTGTAAAGGGTACTCAGTTTGAGATGCTGTGTGTGTTCAGTGAGAGGTAATAATATGAATTTTGCCCAATATATTTGTATGACTGAGTAACCGCCAAAGTGGATCACTTCCCACGTCAGGGAAGCTAGATTCTCCTCCAAATCACAAGCGTATAGAGGGATAGCATCTGCGTACATTTAGAATATCAACCCTCTAGTAGGGAAACTAATGCTTCTGTTTGTGTGGTGTTGCCGAAGTCTCACCACCAGCGGCCCCATTACTATGGCAAACAGGAGCAGAGATACCTGGCACCCCTGCCACGTGCCCAGGGTAACTGGCATGGGGTCTAAAATTAGCCGATTCAAGTGTGTCACGATTCGCTCCCTGTGCTCTCGTACCCACCATCAGGGGCCGAATTGTGGGGCGTTCCAGTGTTCTAATATGCCTCCTGACACTCACCTGTATGCATATCTTGACTTCCAGCCATTTGGACACTATTTGGGAATTGACATCCATTCCCAATCCATGCCGGGTTTTGTGAAAGCCAGCCTGCTTAGACTTAAAGCCAGCCTACTCATGCCTGAAACTCCATTACCCAGAATTCCCTGCTCACTGCTTTGTCTCCACCCCTGCAGGCCAAGGATGGGTGGATGAATTCAGCTAACCTGTGGCTGGCTGCTGCTAGCCTGCTCACACCAGCTGCATGTGATTACTGTGAGCTCTTTTAAGCCCCAGCTCCCTTCAGGCAAATGTTGGTCATTGTAGCTGTTTACCGGTGAGACCAATCCTTGGTTCCAGAGTTCCCTGAGCTTTTATTATGCCTTGTTCCTGACCTGCTGCTGTTTTCCTTGTTCCTGAATTAGCACTGCCTGCAGTGCTACCCTGACCCCTGAGCCTTAGTATTCCTTGTTCCTGAACTGCAGCAGTTTCTCTTCTCCTGAATTAGCACTGCTTGCAGTGCTACCTTGTTTCCTGTGTTCCTGAGCTATAGCTATTCCCTGTACCTGAATTAGCACTGCCTGCAGTGCTACCTTGTTTCCTGAGTTCCTGAGCTATAGTTATTCTTTGTTCCTGGGCTTAGCTATTTCTTGTTCCTGATTTGCACTGCTTGCAGTGCTCTCTTGACTCCTGAGCTGTAGCTATGTCCTGTTTCTTCAACTAGCACTCCTGTAGTGCTACCTTGACTCCTGAGCTTTAGTAATTTCCCTGTTCCTGAACTAGCACTACCTGCAGTGCTACCTTGACTCCTGAAGCTTTGGTAGTTCCCTGTTCCTGAACCAGCACTGTCTGCAGTGCTACCTTGACTCCTGAGCCTTAGCGCACGTCTTGTTCCTGCCCCAGCACTGCCTTCTATGCTACTTTGTTTTCTTGATTACTTAACCTGCACTATTCTAGTATACCCTTGTAGCCTCCCCTTCTGTATATCCCTTTCCTGTCCCTGCCTTTCTTCCCAATTCCTTGGTTCCAGTTCCTAGTTTGCTGTCTTTCTATTCTGCTGTCTTGCGTCTGTTACCTTGTATGTTTGTTACCTGCTTTCTGCCAAGTGTGCCCTGTGATTTCCTCCCTTTCCTGTTAAGCACTCCTCCTTGCTAGCTTCTTGTCTATTGTGCTTGTGTTTAGTTCTACCCCTTTGCTGTTACTGCCTTGTGCGTTCCTGTTTGGTCGCCAGGATCCGTGGGCTCAGCTGACTACCTAGGTGGTGTTTCTTGTTCACTGTGAGTTTTGTCTTTGAGTTACATTTATAACATCACTATAGGTATAAGCTCCACAGACCCTGCCTTTGCATGCATATCCTACATGTGGGTATTTGCAGTCAGTGTCTGTAACAGCAATAGCGGGTAAGAAACTTACTGAGCTTCAGTCTTACCATGTGGAGCTCCTGAGTGCTTTACCCCACACCCCCCTTTATTGTTAATGTTGTATTATATATATATGTCTTGCACGTCCGTCCTGGGTGTAGTTAGTCTGAATGCTAAATTGCCTTGTGAGTGCCCTTCCTTTCTGAGTCTTACCCATCTTGTTCACTTGTACAGGCTTCCCCTTTGGATCCCTTTTTCTCCTCTGACTCCCTGTATGATCCTGGGCAGCACTGTACTCCTCCTTTATGTGTACGTCTACTACCCAGTTCCCAGTCCTTGTCCAAGTCCCTGTCTGTGTTCCCCACATAGTCCCGGACAGTCCCTGACAAGGTGCGCTTGTGCAGTAGGAAGAGCATAAAGTAATGTTAATGTTATTGCAATTTATAGAGCGTGACTGTTAACCATAGGTGTCCTGGTGCTGTGTGAAGTCCTATAGAGGCCTAAAGATAGACAGACTATCAAAGGAGTTGAAGCAGAGAATAGCCACATTTTTACGGCCCTCCTAAAAGTAAGTAAATTTGTCATGCATCTAAGATGTAGCGGAAGGCCATTCCAGGCCTTCGCTGCGCAGGTTACAAAACTTCTGCCACCTCAGCGGGCTTTTCGTACCATGGGTACCGATACCAGTTTTGCCTCTGCTGAGCGTAATGATCTTTTTGGTACATACCAATGAAATTGCTGTTTGAGAAACTCAGGGCGAGCTCCTTGGAGGGCTTTATAGACCATACACAGGGCTTTGAACCTAACCCGTGTCCTTATCGGCAACTAATGAAGCCTTGTGATCTCAGCCGCGATAGAGGCATACTTTAGGATACCGGATGAGCAGTCTAGGGGCTGCATTCTGTAGGAGTTGCAGTTTATTCATAAGCCCTTCCTGCAGGCTGATGTAGAGATCCAGAGTAGATTTCTTGAGCAGAGGCAATATTGAGGTACTTTTCCAGAGTTTAGGAAAGTATCCTTCAGAAACCATAGTATTTATGACAGAGGTCAATGCCAGTGCAACTGGCTACAATGCCAGTTTCAGTATAGAAACAGGACATGGGTCGTAGGGGGGGCCTGATTTAGCTGTCATAATGAGATTAAAAGACTGAAGCCATACTGGGAAGGGTCCAGCGCTTGCGATTCTAGCAGGAACATACTAAGTTGTGTGTTCATGATTTTTTTTCTGCAACTTTTCCAGGGAGAGGGAGCCTAGAGATCGGTCTAAAGTTATTTGGATCTTTAGGATCCAGAGTAGATTTCTTGAGCAGAGGCAATATTGAGGCGTTTTTCCAGACTTTAGGAAAGTAGCCTTCAGAAAACATAGTATTTATGACGGAGGTCAATGCCAGTGCAACTGGCTACGTTGCCAGTTTCAGTATAGAAACTGGACATGGGTCGTAATGAGATTAAAAGTTTCTATGGGTGTTACTGGGGCAAATATATAATACTGCCTTAGAGCCCTTTCCTGACTTACAGACATCGGTCAGGGCAGAGGTAGATTTGGTTGTTACATTCGTAAACATGGAAAAGATTGACTCAGCTTTGACCAAGACAAATTGAGCAATTTTGTCGCCTAGTTCCTGACTAGCTGTGATAGTCGGCGAAACTGGGTGTGCCAAGGATGTTACCGTTTTAAACATTTCTTTGGTCGAGTTTTTTGCAAGGTTAATTCGTTTAGCAAAGAACTCTTGTTTCGTTTTTTGAAGCAGCTGTTTGAGTGGTCTCTCAGTTCTTGGGAGTACCAAGAGGAGGATGGACGTGCCCTATTGGGGTGGAGGAGTTTTTTGGGAGCAAACTTATTACCAGCTGCCTCTAACCAATTAGTATATGATAGAGTAGCCTCATCCAGATCTGTAGGAAAAGAAGATGTCACATTTAACAGCGCCTGAAGTTCCTCAGCTTTTACCTTGTTCCAGGCTCTGCTCACCAGTTGTTTGTATGCACCAGAGCATGTCGGTCAGGAGCGGTAAGCTTGAATAGCACCACCTTGTGGTCAGACCAAGCTACCGGGAGAATACTCATAAAGAGCAGTTGTGTTTCATTTGAAAAGAAGCCGTCCAGTGTATGCACAGCCTGGTGCGTGGCGCCAATCACCCGTTGCTTTAAATCATAATTGCTCATCAAGTCCAGCAGGTTTGAGGTATCTAAATCAGAGAGTAATTCCAAGTGGAAAATAAAATCTCAGAGTATTGTGTGTGAATTGGTGCTTAGTGCATTTTCCAGCATGCTCTTTGCTTGTGTTAGAAACTGATTCTAGGGCCTGGCGGTCTGTATACGAGGGTGCCTCTGAAGGTAAAGTGATGTGAAAGATGAAAACAAAAATCTAATGCTTCACATTCAGTATTAGCAAGTGGATTAAAAGATGCCCTTATTGAATTGTGGTAGATACCTACGAGGCCACCCCCTTTCCTATTTGGCCTATTTAGTGTAAAACAGAGCTAGTCAGGAGGTGTGGCTTTAACCACATCTGGACCTGAGGCATCATCAGTCCAAGATTCGGTGATAAAAGCAATACTTATTTCCTCTTCCTCAATTAAGGACGCACAATCTGTACTGTGTTTGACTAAAGAGCAAGCATTAAGAAGGACGCACTTCCAAACTTGGTTGGGCACAATACCTGTTATGTGTTCCTGCCGACTTTAGTTAAGGATTTGATTGGTTGTAGTACTAATTCAGGTAGTTGGAGTTGTGCAGAATAAGTGAGAATAGACGGATGACATGACATCTAGCAATGCCGTAGGAGAATGGCCGGGTTTGGATTCGGAGCCCAGTAGTTCAGTGACATAAGCGAAGGACCGTGGAGCACGTAACACAAGTGTCTTAGTTTGGCGATCACCTTCCCCATTTTGTCGAGCCCGGTTGTGATGATGTAGAAAGCGTGCTTCGCGGTGAGCTTCTTCTTGGAATCCTGGGAGTTTGACCCTAATGTTGGCCAGTATATCAGTGTCTTTGGAGTGAAAGTATTGTTCAACAAGCGTATGGATATCTCTCTCAAGCCCAGCTAGGGTTCCCTGGATGGCCTTTTATACCCCGGATTGTTTTACAATGCAAGCACCCCTCACAAGCACCTTGAATATCTCTCACAATGTAGATGGCGATTCCAGAGAAGCCACATTATGCGCAAAAGTTCTATTACTTCTTTAAGAATCTCCTCCCTGAATTCTGCGTCAAGCAACGCGTCAAGCAACGCACCTGCTGGTAGTCGCAAGGTGAAAGCGCAAGGGGATGCCTGTGGGATTTGGCTCACCAAGAAGGACCGGGGAATGATCAGAAAGGGTGCATGGCAATTGTGATATTGAGGAGATCCATGTCTGGACCTCTCTGGTCACCAACCAGAAATCTAATCTAGATCAGGCATTGTGAAAAGCTGAGATACAAGTGCCTTCCCGGGAGTGAGGATGTATCTGTCTCCAGGCATCTACTAAGTAATTGTCATAAGTGATCGCGTTCAATTCTTTTGTGACATATGGATACAGACTTTTGGAAGCACCAGACAAATCCATTTGATCATTCATTATGGCATCAAAATCACCACCCCATATGATAGTACGTGTACCAAGACTAGCAATTTTCGCCCAGATCGCAGTAAACAAGTCAGGGTTATCTCTGTTGGGGCCATAGTCCGTGGCTAGTGTCATTGGCTCTCCATGAAGGGACCCTGACAGGGTCAACAAGCGAGTGGGGCATCTGCCAGGGGATCCCCCTGCACAGTTTTACAGCGACACCCCTTGCATAATTGGAGTAGACAGAAGTGTAGATTTCACCCCAGCAGCGAGCACGAAGTCTGGGGCCTGTTCAGCCTCGCAGAAGTGCCTCTTATAAAAAGCATACATCTAGCTTGCGCCTTATTGAGATAGGCATGGACAACACACACTTTTCGTTGGCCATTTAGCATGCAAATGTTCCAGGTAATGCAGGAAATAGTGGCCAAAGTATCCACAAAATATTAGCAAATTATTGGTGTGAGAATGTCTAGTGGTATGTATCCTGTGGTAAGCAGTTAGAGACTGGAATGATGCGTAAGCCTGGCATGGACCCTGGAGGGAATGAGGACATGAGGAAAAAACAACAGCCCAACTATTCAACCCTGAACCCTTCCCACCCACACCAACCTCACAATTAGGTTGTGAACGGCCACGAAAGGCAGAACTATACCTTCCCCCTCGCACCAACCACCCAGTCAGGTTGAGACCCAATACCCACCCCCCACCCCATTAACAGTGTGTGATCTGAAAAAGTAGAATTATCCATCGGGACAAGCAATCACCCGACATACAACCCCGCCTTTAGCGACTGGGTAGCTGAACTAATGATAAAGGGCCAACCCAATGTAATGTGCTAGTATCAGTAGTGGCACAGAAGTATGGAAGCATAGATCAAAGAAGGTAAAAGAACAAGCAAACAAAGAATCATGGAACAGTGGAGTGTCTTGGCAGAGCCCCCCCAGGCGCCCGAGGTGGCATAGCTTCAGATGCGGCCAGCGTAGAGAACAATCAGTAACTGTCAGTTAACTGAGTCCCTGCAGAGGAGTGAAGCAAAGTCGCCTGGGACCGTCACATCTTGCTGATGTGTTTGGCGAACTTTAAAGCAGATTTGGCATCTGTGAAAAAGTGCATTTTATCTTCAAAGGAGACCTGCAGTTTGGCTGGATATAGTAGATTTATGATATATCAGCTTGTTGGAGAGCCTTCTAAAAGAGCGGCCATCTTGCTGCTCGGTAAGACCACACTCCTATTACCACTTTAATAGAGTGGTGTAGGGTAAGGAAAAAATATCAAACCTAATACTTATCTACATCTTAGGCCGAAACACAGAACACATGCTAAGTGTTCCAAAAAACAACATGGCTACCTTTATATTTGTAAAGGCAGTCATTAGTCAATAATGACTTGTCATTGCTATGTACTGCGGTACTTCAGTGGTACTTTCGCGATATACTGTAAAATTTTGTGAAAATACTGCAGCCCCAGGTAATACTAAGTTAAAATGCCTTATACCTTAAAAAGAAACTTCCCCTGCTTACCTGTAGTCCCCAAAAGGATTATATGCGACCTTAATGTCTAATTCTGCCAATCTTCACGTACATTTGTTCAGCCACTTTCACGTTATGCAATATACAAAATTCTATGGAAAAAGCATTGGTGGGAAAACACATTTTGGGATATACCCCAGGCCCATAGCATTTATATATGCTAATGGCCCAGTCTCTTTTAGTTCCAGGGAGTATACGTGCATGTGTGCATGCACTCACACATACAGACACAATCACATACACACACCAGAAACACACACCATCTTTCTCTCTCCCTTGAACTCTCTCGCTCTCTCTCTCACTTGTAGTCCAGGCCCATAGCAATGGACATGTCTATTTCCTATAATTCTTCATCGACTCAAGTCATGTTAGACTTTTCCCCAAAGAGCAATCAGAAGTTCTCAACAGCCTGTGATATGAGAGTGACATCTGCTGCTAGACCCTTTACATAAACTAGAACAACATCCGTATGCAAAGATATTAGGAGCTGTTCCACTTCCCTGGTCAGCCATCTCCCCATTGTGCTAAAAATTACAGCCCAACGCTCCATTGTGACCCAAAAGAATACAGGAGTTAGGAGGCAACATTTCCTGATCTGTCTTTATATCCACTACCGATCTGAAAACACCCTCTCTTTGTGTACTCAAACCTAAAGTTCTGTATTTAGATTTCAGGTGCGAAGTTAATCTCCCTGAGAACCACTTATAAATATTCCCACCCAGTGTAAATAAATTAAGACTTCATGGCAGCATAACAGCAAAAGAAAGTGATAACACTGCAAGACTGTGTGACCTAAATTAAGGAGGTAATATTTAGGTGGCTGAATGTTAAATACTACTATGAAAGAGAGTAATTATCTAAAACTTGTAAGTGACCACATCCATGATATTCCTTTTAAGTGTTTTGGGAGGCTGGGACTGTTTATATTAGTGAAAGAAACACAAAGGAAAATTAATTACCAGTTGTAATGGTTTTATTTTTAACAACGTGTGCATCTTAAATGCTTTTGGCCTGAAAATACGATTTTAATAATTTAAAAATAACTTTGATTCCTCATTCTTGCTTTTTATCTCTCTCCTTTCTTTTTCACTTCTCCCACTTCAATTCTCTCACTATCTTTTCATTTTCATTTTTTTTTACTTTCTTTATTCACCTCATTATCATGTTTTTCCACATCCCTTCTTGCTTTCCTGCCTTTTCTTATTTTTCAATTGAGTCTGGTAAAGGATACACCATCCATATAAAGAGAGTGGCAGAAGGGGTCAGTCTAACTCAGTTTCTGGCTTTTTAAGTGCCATATTCATCAGTCAACAATCATCAACCACTGCTGACATTGTTCTGTGCAGCTGGGGTGATCACCTGTCCAGCATTTCCCTAGACGTTCTGCAATTTCAGAGAGAAAAACACTCACATTTTTACTTAATAAATACATTTGTCCAAAAATGACTGTGAGTGGTTGGTCTCAGACGACTTGGACTCAGCCCTACAGAAGATGCAAATGCACACCCCATCACTGTGTTCCACTCAATGTGTATTGTGTTATGAGTCCATGTCATTCCACTGTCACAATCTGTTCTCCTGTCACAAGCTTGTCACCAGGATGTCTTGTCTCTCTGGAACTGACTGCAAGTTCCGCGGTTGCTGGTGGCCAGTGACGAACAGAAGATGGAAAAGCACAGGGGCATCGCCATACAGGATAATTTTGGACTATAGGAAATCTGCCTTTTCTACATGGTCATTAGGGATTTTTTTCACCTTTTTTAGGGACCTATATTTGCTAGTATTAGTGCTGTAATATTTCCAGGCAGTGCCACAGTGTGCTCGTCCCCTAAAAAAGGTACTGTAAAATTGGTTTTCCCCAATCAGTGTATTTACCTTTCTAGTAAAGCCATTGTAAGTTGGTTCAGAAATTGCGTCAGTGGTGTGGAAGTTAAATGGCATATGTGGCTTGCAGTGCATATTTATACCATCCACTTATATGAAAATATACGACTGCCATAGGCACCATTGTTTTCTGGCATATTTGGAGTTTAAAAGCAGTGCAATGACACATTGATGTAATACGTATCGTTGCTATGTAGGAAACACTTTTTACCTTAATAAGGTACCCCCTGCAGTGTGCCTTGTAAGGCCACAGCGCAGGGTGCTTGAGGTCTAAAAAACCTGGCACACTATATGCGTTTACCCTCCATCACTAAACGTGTTTTCCCTCTTAAGGTAATGCTAGCTATTCCATGAACAGGTCTAGGAGTCACTCAAATATTTATTTCACTTTTCTGCCAGGGAAGATGATAGCCAACTGCCAGAAATTTTATTTTCCACTTAGTTTAAAAAATCGACATAGATAAAATTAGATTTTTTGATATCTTTAGTGGACAAGTAAATGTATACAAGTGTCCTTTGTACTGCCTGAGCCAAGACTGTTGATAACCAGTTTGTCAATGAACACCACCTTTAAATGTTCAATACACTTGATGACTGAGAGTGAACAACCCTGATCACAATGGCTTGGCCTCTAAGCCCAGGTAGGCAGAGGTGTTGCAACCTCTGGCTTCTTAACAGAGATTTAGCCAACTGAAAAGGTAACCGTTGTCAGATCACAGGACAGTTTTAACACCTCATCTTTTGACTTGGAGATGCCAAAAGGTGTAGGCTGTTTCTGACCCATTAATTTGCCAGAGCCCTCAAACACAATTATTTGGCTTCAATCAAGCAAGAGAGAGAGAGACAAGTTTTGACCAGAGGTCTTCCAGATGAAAGAAGGGTTAGATACTTTCAATATAGGGCTTCTGTGAGATTTTACAGTAAAGCGAAGAGGAAGTGCTGCAAAAGGAGGTGGGCACAGGTGATACAGTAAACAGGGTTTGGGTGTAAGAAACTCTTCAATCACTCAATCAATCAATCAGGGAATTGTAAGTGTACTACTCACCCGTGATAGTCTCAAGGCGCTGACGGGGGGTCCGCAGATCTGTTTAGCTGACGAGCCAGGTCTTGAGGGTCTTCCTGAAGATGTTCAGGGAGGGGGTGCATTTCATGTCTGCCGGTAGCTTGCTCCAGGTCTTGGCTGCAATGTGAATGAAGGATCTTCCGCCTGCTCTGGCTCTGTGGATGCGTAGGGATTCGGTCAGTGCGAGGTTGGAAGATCGGAGGTTTCTTTTGGGTACGTGGAAGGTGATTCTGTCGTTGAGGTATTTGGGTCCGTTGTTGTGTAGGCATTTGTAGGCGTGAGCGAGGATTTTGAAAGTGACTCTTCTCTCCACGGGGAGCCAGTGGAGACTTCCTAGGTGTTGACTGATGTGTTCGTGTCAGGGGATGCCTAATCACTGGTGCACAGGATAACAGTGGTGCCACACATCACCTCCTCACAACATTCCTGGACCTGAGAAGAAAACAACTAAAGCAAGACAAGAAGGCCCTGCTGTAAGAAAAGGACTCAAAGGCTTCATAATCCTGCTTGCACCAAGGGCTTGGAACTGCTCTCGAAAGATTACACGATCAAACTCCAAATTGCTTGCTCCAGAAGCACGAAAAGCAAAAGATATATTGAATCTAAAAGATCCGAGCTCACCTCAGAAGACTGGATCCTGCAAGAACCTCGGCTGGAGAGAGACCTGGGGCCTAGATATCTGCCTTTAGGATTCTCGGGCTTCAGGTTTGGCCAGAAGGAACTTTCATAGTTATTGGAGAAACGTGGGACTCATTTTTCCACCTCCAGAGGACCAGGACATTGGGCTAAGTCTAAGACACAGAGGCCATACCATAGAAAAGCTAGAAAACCAAGTGTCCCACTTGAAGCTTTTTAATGTGCAAAAAAACAAGTTGAGTAGGACAAAAAGCCCCTTAGTCCAAAGATAAACCCTTACACTGGGGCGAGGTTGCAAATCTGCCTCAGGAATGAATCAACTCTAAGGGCTCTGAAATCCAGCTTTGTGCCACTCTGAGCATTTCGCGCCAAAACCAAGGGATTCAGCTGGAATTTGCCTATGATGTAACTGAATTCGAGGAACAGTTGTCCGTGTCAGCCTTAAACCTTGGCTCACTGGACGATATTGAGTTCCAAAAAGTTACTAAATCCCAAGCGAAATAATTTTAACAGAGTGACCTGCTTGGTGTATCCGATCTCTGCTACATCACTGTTTGTCTGATATTATACCTATGATCCAGTCAACCGCGAACTGATATTTTTCAGTGGTGCTTTACTTGCCCTAAAAATCAGC
Source organism: Lissotriton helveticus (assembly GCF_964261635.1). Taxonomy (NCBI): domain Eukaryota; kingdom Metazoa; phylum Chordata; class Amphibia; order Caudata; family Salamandridae; genus Lissotriton; species Lissotriton helveticus. The sequence goes on from NC_136067.1 coordinate 1,051,094,445, forward strand.
CTCTCTTTTACAAACCTGTCACTCATCTCCTGCTATCCAGAGCAATAATGGTAGGAACCTGAATTATTCTAGTACCTGCACATTATATGTGGAAAAAAACACAGTTATGAGTCTGGCTCACATGCCACTAAAATTCACCTGTTATGGATTGATATTTGCTTGTGGACAGATATTTGATCAAATATTTGGCCTTGCTCTTTTTTTATGATAATGACACTCTTTGAGTTAGAAGCGATTCTACAGTCATGAAACTCTTGAGTCTGAAGTGATTTGATAGTCAACCTCCACTTCAGTGTGCTTGGCCTGAAATCATGCCTCAGTCCCGATCAACCACTAACTGATATTGTTCAATGCCACTGTACTTTTTCTAGGGGCCTTTTGCCTTAAAAATTCAGCCTATCTCTTTCAGAAGTCGAGTATTCACCTGCTTTGAACAAACATAGCACTAAAGATAACAATCGGTCTTATTCCAGTACATGCCAAATCAGTGAAAATATATATACTGTGTAGTTAGAGTTAGGTCAAACTCTGTAAAGGAAGAGCGTTTATTGTTTCACTATTAACTGTGGTGCTATTTGACAAATCTACACATAATTTTCCCCACAAAAATGTAGCCACCTTAGCTCATTTCTGGAAAGTTTCAGGGTCATCTCTTAAGCGGAGGAGAAGCAAAAAGGAGGGATTTTAGATTGCACTACAGTCAAAATGAATTTACAGATTTACACCAACAGAGGGCTAGAACCTTTACCCAGAAAGCATGTTTTTTTGTGATTTGGTGGAAATATGGTGAGCAGTTGTGGAGAGATGGCTAAAATCTATAGATATCTAGTGCTGCAGAACTCACAAGGGACAGGCAGATGTAAAGATATGATCTGATTGGCGGCCGTCAACACCAAAAGAGATGTTGGGCAGCCATTGTATAACTCTGGGACTTTGTCCCCTTGTCCTGCAAAGAAAGAGAAAATGATATAAAGGGGAAGGGTAGGGATATTTAATTCCCCTAGGTTGACCAGGATCTGGGGTCGGCGCATGTTTATTTATTAAATTATTCTGAGGGGAAGACGTGGGTTGGGCCCCCTCCATGCGCCAGACTTCAGCCGCAGGGACCCCATCCCACGGGGCCCAACGCTAAGATGTCACAGGGATCTCATCCAACAGGATAACGAGGCAGAGGTGGAAGCCCAGAGCAGAAGAATTACTTGCTCCTACCTTGCAGAGAAAATGCCAGCTCCTGCATGCAATCCAAGATGGCTGTACATGCGCAGTGAGCTGTCTGAGGCTGTTGAGACCTGGGGGCTCCTCCCCCGTCAGCATCCAACTAACCATTAAATGCTACTGTGTAGGCTCCTGGTGGGACCGGGATACCCACAAGAGATTTTTAAAAAAAGAGGAAATGCATGCACTAGTTCGCAGAGAGGGAATAGAGCAGAGTAATATATTCACTTCTTTGGGCCTGCGCACCCCATAATACTCTGTGAGGGCTGTATTTTCTAAGTGCCTTTCGTCTGATGCCCCAAGAGGGAGCAAGGACACCGCCAACGTACAATAATGAAAATGTGGGGGCTACAAGGAATGCACCAGCCCCCAGGAATGTTTGCTTTAAAAATCAACCCTGAGTCTCCCGGTTTGTTATTCCAATGACCTCAGGAGATGTTTTCCTTTTAGTTCAAGCAGCTTTAGGCTCCTTGGCTCTTGAGTGCTGGGACCCCTAGTGGTTGGTCCGATGGTTGTATAATGTGGCCTGAAAAGGTTAATGAAATACTATAACACATGTGATTTGAAATTGCAAATGCTTTATTGATAATGTTTGTGTTAAAAGTGAATGCACAATCACTAAAAAACAAAGGTTAAAGGGATGTTATAGTAGGGTGACAATGTCAGTGACAATGTCAGTGACAGTGCAACATTTGAAACCCAAAAAACCACTAAAGGTTTCCACTGCTATGCACTGTTTATGACCTCACATATTACATCACTCATGACGCGTTCAATGATATCGTTGATGACATCATTCATGACATCTCGAATTACATCATTGATACATATACACTGTCAAGGATTAGACACTGTGAAAATCTATCTTGTTTTCTGCTGGATTTTTCAAAGAGGGTTCCAGATAGGAGGAAAAAACCCACAAAAGAAAGAAAAAACCTCCTTATATATAATATTGGTATTTCTTCACTGAACATAAAAAATACTTCAAGAGTTTCTAAGTGAGGTGCCTAAACCTCCCTGAATTCAGGGCAGAAAAAAGTCCAGCATACAGTCTTCCAGAACAAAGACTAAGACTAAGAATAATCCTTATTCTAAAAATAGATGGCACAATCAGGGACGAAAATGGCATAAAAGGGAAATAAACATGATGAAAAATAGTGGAACAAAAGTATTACAACATATTCTTTACAGACCAAAGACGCTTTATTTATGAACTAAGCAAGAAATTACATCACAGACAATTGGACAAACACCATCTTGGTTTGAGAACTTTAGACACAAAATCACTGGGAAGGCAATCATCATGGATAGGAGTAGATTTGAGGTTAGTCACGCTCACTGTTTCTGGGAAATGGTGGTCTTCATATTTGCATTCAAGAACCCTGTGATGCATGAGGAATGTACGTAAGGAATGAATGATGTAAATATCTGTTGTAAGACTTAATCTTGGACCTGTGATGCGCAATGTTTATGTAACAGGATACGTACTTTATCATGAGATCTCGTTGACCGACGAATGTGTTCATGAATAAGACTGTAAACTATCGATCCGAGCAGCAAACACACTTTAATGTAAACGTTTATGAAAGAGATGACAATATACGAAGGTATTGTAATAATGCTAAAAATGCCAAATAAATAAAATTGTTTTCAAAAGAACCCTGTGATGGACATCATTTCTCTTGTCCATGCTTCTACACTTCACAAGCTGTGTTCTGAGGCCAGCGTGTCACACAACACACAAAACCACCCTCTGGCCGATTCAGCCATATGAATGCCAACACTGAATAGGTGGAGTGAAAGAAGACTTTTCATCAAGCGTGAGAGGTGACAACCCAAAATGTACTGTCTTCTTCCTGCTGGAAGCAAGGCTAAGTGGAATATGGGACCTCACAATGCGTGTTGTTACCACACGGTCGGTACCAATGCGATTGTTATATCTTCCGCGTTGTTACCACGCATGGCATTACATCGCAAGACGTTTCAACGACTTGCACTAGATGGCGCGCTGGAATTTATACAATTCCTACTTCAGTTAGCGCAACAGCAGGGAAGGTGTTGGATTTAAAAATCCAACACATTCCCTGGGGTTGCACGCCACCTAGCGCAAGTCGTTGAAACGACTTACGATGTAATGTCCTGCTGGGTAACAACTCGGACGATGTAACGTCTGCATTGTTATCTACCCGTGTGGTATTACCAGCGTTGTAAAAGCTGTCTCACGGCTAAGTGAGCCCACCATTGTTTCTGGTGATTCTGGTGTTGGAGCTTGAGCCCAGTCAAACATTTATCTCCTGAAGGGCGACCTTTTTAGTAGCACGGGAGGTAAAAGGAGAAAACTATCACTTGTTAACATCTCATTTTAGTGTAACACATGTGCCCACACAATAATACACTCGACAACTTAATCTGAATTTAGTAGGGTTTAATTATAAATTTAGAAACAAATCAATGTAGACCAGTCTCAACAAAATCATATAAAAGTACAGAAAGACCAAGATAAAACCAAATCTCCTGAAGAGATTTACCCTATATAATACAAGGTTGACAACTAGCTCCATGACGCTGATGCAAACTATCAATAAAAGTATTTGGGTATTAAATTTCATCTGATGAGTTAGCTATCTCTCCCTACTCTACCTTAAAAGGGGCAATCCTAAACTAAGAAGCATTCGATGAGGGTAAAATCAGAAAGGTGTCGGCTGGCAGTCTTCAATAAAAGGCACTCCAACCACGGCCAAGTACCATAAAGCCACACAAGCAGAAGTATAGGTCTGATTCCTGTCAAAATCTAAGATGACTCTCCTGTCCCTCACTTCTTTCAGTTCAAAGTTCAAGTTCAAAAAGACCTTTATTCGAATTTGATAAAATTCATAAAAGTACCGAACACAGCAAAACACACATGTACTTATAATACAAAACAATTATATAAATAACATTCCATAATAACAAGATAGTTCATACAGTAATTAAGCAGTAAATTTCATTATCTAATAAAGTTTTTTACAGTAGTATCATTATGACTGATTCTGATTTCAGGGACTTTCCATTGACTTGCGAGCACGTATGGCTAATCTTAAAAAAGAACTGGTACGAAAGGTCAGTTCATCAGTGTCCAGGGTAAGCAGCAACATATAGGATTCCTGAAGTGTGAGAGGTCTGACTTTTCTAAAATATGGGGTTAAAAACCATTTAATATATCTCATGTAAAATTTGCAGAAAAACAGAAAATGCAAATCATCTTGAGTACTTATACCATCACAAGGGCAGGGGGTAAGATCTATACAATGTTGGTACCCCAAAGGAAAAGACAGCAAAAATTTCACAGTTCCTGCCCTTAGACGAAATAATAAAGATCGCTCCCAGTTTGACATGGGAAGGGAGAGGTAGGGCGGCATAATTTGCATACAGAGACCATTTCCTATGTATTTCTTGACCCTGGATTTCTGAGATTCTCTTCCAAGCCGTTCATTACGATAAAAAGCATAAAGTGCCTTTTGGACCTCGAATTTATCCTTTAGTTCGATAGCCGTTGGGTCAGTGAACAAAATACCTCTACCAATTTCATTTAGTGTTTTAAAAACTTCTTTAAACCAGTTGATCTTCATGCCATTTTCACAATTTAAGCAATCCTTAATGATGTTTTGTGTAAGGACAGCAGCGTCGTTCCTCCAGATTCTGATCCAGAAGAGAACTGGTCTTGCTTTGATAAAATCACTTATGAAGTGAAGTGAAATCACTTATTTCAGCATAAAATATCAATTGCAGTCAGAACAGACAATCCCATGTGATCTTTGTCAGTAAATTTCCATAGTTGGAGTACAATTGGATACTTTTATCACATTTACGACATTGTTAAGTTGAAACTTGGCGCGTCCTTGGTCATTCCTCTCCTCTCTCATGAGAACTCACCTCGTTGTTCATTACTGAGCTTCTCCTTGCCAACTATCTAAAGACAACAAAACCTTTCTATGCTAACTAATGAGGCTTTCTCTCACCATATCTGCAGTGGAAACAAAATACAATTACACACATTCTACATTGAAGGTTAAATATGAATTACATGTTAAACTCTAAACGTGAGCATGGACTAAACTATTTCTCGCGGCCCACCCTAGATAACTTTAGCAGTGCACAGGGTTACAGAATATGTGCAGATTTCTACACACACAATAAATGCAGCTCCTTAATACATGAATAAATTGCAAATAGTTACGAGGACGTCATTCTAAATGTACCTGCATGAAATAAATTCTAGTTACACTATATGTTTAAACATTCGTTTTTACATATTTAATTTTAATAACCTCACAACAGAACACATCTATGTTAACATATCCTGTCACATTAATATATAAGTATCACATAAACCTTTATTAATCACATTCTATACACATATAGGTCATGTGGAATACTTCAAATATACAGTACTCCACTCCTGTTAGTAACGTTAATTACATAGAATATATATGAGTGATGACTCCACATGAATATGGCACACTCCTACAATATCTCAGATGGGATCAAAACTACACTTCTCCACCGGTAACACACACACAGAAAGCTGGCATGCTAAAGCCCATGCCATATTGGGTTATGAACAGATATGACAGGGTAGAATAAATGCAATTTGTAGTTCCGTAAACAGACACACTCCACCAATACAAATACTCTCATTCACACACAACATACTATCTTTTTACATGATGGTCAACATCAGAGTAACAATAAATACAACAGACACATAACAAACACTTAAGGCCGAGGAAAAGCCATTCTGAAAAGAGAGGTTTGGGAAATGCCTCCTTCAATCACTGTCAGTACATAAGAGTATGATGGCTGAATATAATATACTTCCACTTGTCATTATCTTTAGCATCTAAGCAGTTTGTATTTTGACAAATGATGCCAACCACAGCTGTTGTTGGGCACAGAAGCCTCTACACCCAGGTCCTCCATCTATTCAGTTGTACTCGGGAGCTGCAACAGAAGTGGAAGGTCTAGCTCCATCCTCTTCCTCCACAGTATTGTGCAGGTGATGGAAACCGACCTCGCCACCTATATAAAAATAAGTATGTATATTTCGGACATGTGTGCAAACACTGAATATGCAAAATGTATGAAATGCACTCTCAAAACTATAATTCCATGTGTCACAACGAATGTACTGTGCCTAAATGGTTTTCATACACATTACTATGCTTTAACACATGATTGCATGTATTCCAAGCAACGTATTCTACCTGTCGACATTCAGCATTAGTGCATGGCAAGAAAAACAACCATATCTGGCAGTTTTAGGGGTTCTCTTCCTCCTAACGGGATGCAGATCCAGAAGCCCTCAATGCAACCAGTGGAGCATTGGGTCCATCTACGTCCCCACTCCCAGCAGCAATTTGTCCTGGGGGCTCCATCAGAGCGCAAGGCAGACAAAAACCAACACTGAGCCTCCACTATGCACTTGTTGCTGCTCAATGCTTTGACAAGCCAAAACTGATGCCTACAAGGAATATTCAGGTTTTTTTATTACTCTATTGGCTAATGTTGCTGTCAGAACCCCTTCCAGAGCGCCACTGGGGCTACTGGGCCCAACCGTTTTGGTTGAGGCCTTTAACTCCTCATATCTCAGGGTTTGACTGACTATATGGATCCTGGCAACAGAGCCAAGTGCCCCTTCTGCACTTGACTCTCACCGGTAGCTGTGGTCGTGCAGTCAAAGCTCTCTTTGGGGGAGAAGTAGATACACTTTAGTGAACATGACTCATAACTGAAAGTGCAGACAATACGAACAATAAATCAATGCCCAGCCAAATACTTGCTTTTATAAGATATGTTTTACTTTATGTCTAAATCTACTCATGCAAAGAAATATGACATTCAGAAGCAACAACACAATACTCTTGAGGCAGGAGCTCTAGTAGTTGTCAGGCAAATCCCTGTCTCACCCTCCTTCGTGTAACATGTTTGGGATTATTCCCCATTCTCTAATAGTTGCATCCAGTGAATGCTCACTATTAGGCTGTACTCAAGAGTTCCCGTTTGACTCTGCAAGATTTAGTCAAGAGGGCGGCAATGTCCACCTCTATGGGCTCAGGGGCCTCGCCGTCAGGTTTGGTATCCTCTTGGACGATGGGAGTTGTAAGAGTGAGTTTTTTGTGCCCTTTGCCCTTCCTCCTTTTTGCAGGTACCTGGGCCATTCTTCTAGGCTCCAGGTCCTCCTGACTACCCTCACAGGCACAATGAATGTAGACAATGAATGCAGATAATGCTGCACTCTCTTGTAATCAAAAGTGCCAAACGTGAAATTTGCTCTTTTTCAACTTAGGGTGCTCAGGGTGATCACCTTCTAGTCCGTGAGGTGCAAAATGAATGTCAGTGGAGAAGCCTTACACCATGTAAGGTCAAACCTTGAGCACTCCAATGGCGTCCTGGCGCGTGAGTATTGTATAAAAAATGGTGAACTATACAATAAGTAAATCGAGATGTTGTATTTTTTATTTCTCAAAATTCTCATAAGGGATAATCATATTTCAGCATATGATTCAATATCTTTGAGATCAATAAGTATATATATCCATCATTCAAAGTTCAGGCTGATTAAGAATTCGCAGGAAGTGAGCACTATCCCCTATGCATTTCGTGCATAGCACTTCGTCAGGGGGAATCTGTGAAAAAATTACAAAAAAACTAAGGTCTATCGCTGATCTGCGATATGGTGGAATGCACAAAAATTAGTAATCTGGTAACATAGTTATATGCTATATAAAAACGCGAAAAGAATGGAGTGTGTGAGGAATCTTAATAGGTGATATAACAGTGTGAGTACAGCATCAAAGACAAACTAACTGAAATGAGAATAGAACCGGTGCTGTGAGGCGGGGTTAACACAGGATGTTAAAGTGCCATAAGCCCAAAGGCCCAAGGAAAACGTGTTGACAGAGCATGCTGTGAATAGCGAAACCACAAGTGAAGTGGAACCAGGAAACGAAAGTATAACAGGTAAACCCACGTTGGCATGCTCAATAATCATCCTTTGAGGAGCAATCGACTGTTAAATGTAGAGAACAAAAGTTCGTAAGTGATCCGTCAAAAGACGGAGCTTACCCGCTCAAAGCCTCTGTTAGTTTGTGCTCGTCCGATAATGCGCGTGTGACAGTCGAAAGAACCCGGAAGACGCTAGTTAAATTGACGCGTGCGTTAGGGAATCGGGATAGTGGAAATGAAAACAAGACTCAACCCAATGAATAACATGGAACCTAAAAACAGACTACAAGGGAAGTAAATATTATGCCTAGGCATAGAAGGATTACATAGTGAAATGAAATGTAAAGAACAGAAATGGATTCAGTGAGCGGGACGGACATCCGCTTAGGTCATCATTAGCAAAAACACAATGTGTGGTATTTAAGGCACCATGTAGGAGATATATGGGGCACGTAGTATTGTCAGATTTGCTAGTGAAAAAACGAAAATAAGCAATAGAAAAGAAAATGAAATTAGATGGTGCAGAAAAGATGAGAGAAAAGTGGGTGAAAACAGGCACATGGAACCAAAACGGTATGGAAAAGGGTTAAAAATCCAAAGTGTAAATAAAGTTATGTTAAAGGAAAATCGACAAACAAGAAAAAAAGTGTGAAAAAGTGAGGAAAAAATAGTGGAGGCACCAAGTTCAAATAAATATGTACATAACTGATGAAGGAAGGATAGCAAACAAGAAAAATGGATGAGGGAAGGATAGCAAACAAGAAAAACATACTTAGCAGTATAGAACATAGGAAAGTGTCTGAAATAATGGATGGCCGTGAGGGAAAGTGCAGAAAAAAGGGATAGGGGAGTTTACAGTAGAGAGAAGTAAGGACAAAGGGTACATCCAATAAAGTCCAATTATAGGTAGCAACTCTATTCTAATCTCTCATTAAGTCCTTTCGGCTATAGAGCTCTCAGTTTATGTATCCAATATAGTTCTCGCTGGAGTAGGTGTTTGTTGTTGTCTCTATGTTCTGTTTTCTCAACCACTTCCAAGATTAAGAAAAGGATTTGGCTGGCATTGTGTGAATTATTGACATAATGCGCTGCTACACAAGATTTGAGATTTTTAGTGCGAATGTTGCTACGGTGTTCAGTCAATCTGATTTTTACTTTGCGTTCAGTTTTCCCCACATATGGGACGCCACAAGGGCATTTGAGAAGGTAAACAACATTAGTCGTGTCGCATGTAGCATTCACCTGATGTTTTATGGGAGTTCTTTGCGTCGAGTGTAGTACAGTATTACCTTTAATTATGTTGTTACAGTGTTCACAGTTGTGGCATGGCAGAGTTCCTTTGTATGAAATGGTTGTTTTTTTTAACAGAATTTTATTGATTTTTCACAGCAACAAACAAACAAATGAATGCAGGCTCCCGTTGTACATATCACAGATCGATGTTGCAGTTATTGCGCCTTACATATCAATACCCTACCTTCTCCCTCACCCCCACCCACTCTACCCCCACCCCCCCATGTCAGTGTGCCTCGTGCGCTGGTCCCTTGGTGCAACATAACGCAGCAGGAAATTGCATGTGACTCCCCTCAGCACTCAGACCGCGGCTCCCCCGCCCAAGTGGATTCTAAACGCCACGCAAGCCCTCGCATGCAACCCCATCCCGTCTCCGCAGCACCGGGTGTGATGGTCTAACTCCTTAAGTGCCAACAGGAATGCAGTCCTAGCTTGCATTGTCCCCCGTGGACGTCCCCGCCCTCCCCGCTGCCATCTCCTCCCCTTGGCTCGCCTGCGCCTCCTCCTCACTATCCTCCGCGGCCTCCGACAGTGAGTGCAATTCTGCCACCAGCGCGCACCACGCCCTGGCTGTTTCTAGTGCCCTGTCATTAGCTGCGCGATTGGCCAACTGTAAGCGGAGAGTCCCTTCACTAGACGCCCATTGCTGAAAACACCACCGCCATCTCAGGAAGCTGGGACCCCCTCTAGATTTCCAGTGTAGGGTGAGCTCCCTCTTGGCCAGGATCAGCCCCAGGTCGATGAATTTACTGGTAACCTTCGTGGTTGGGGTGTGTGGGAACCAGAGTAAGAGGCAAACTCCCATGTCTGTCTCAACTTGACGTCCAGTGACCTCGTTCAGACAGGCCACAACAGCCGCCCAGTATGAACCAAGCCCTGCGCAGGCCCAAAACATGTGTCCGAAATCAGCCCCCTCTGAGTTACAACGGGGACAAGCCGATTGCGCCCCACCAAAAACCCGTTGGATCTTGGCCGGCGTCCAGTACGCTCTGTGGAGTGTGAAGTATTGGACCAACTGGAACCGGACGTTGCGCGTGCCCTTCCAGGCCCGGCGCACTAGCTGGGACCACGTCCTCTCCGGTATCTGTCGGCCGAGATCCGTCTCCCAGCGTTCCCACAGTTTATCCAGTGGGGGGGGGGGTCATCTAGCGCCAGTCTCCTATACAAACACGTAACGGCCTTAAAGGTGCCAGCCGCCATCACAACATACTGGCATCCCAAAGATGTAGGTGGCTCCGCCCGACCCATCTTCCAGCGTCTCTGGATCGCGGAGACCAAAGCCGCATGGAGTAAGAAGTCGCCTCTCGGCAGATCAAACACCTCCTGTAGGTCAGGAAACGACAACAGGACACCGTCCCTGTACAAGTCTCCCACCATATGGAGCCCGCGCTCCTCCCAAGTGGCCAACCCCGACCAGTCCCCGCCGTGCGGTAGGGCCGTGCACATGCCTAAAGGGATCTCCGGCGCATATGGAACGCGGATGCCCGCCCGCCTCTGACTACGAAGCCAGCAGTGTCGGAAGGTACGTTCCTCCAGAGACAATTGGTCCAGGTGAAGTCCCTGCTGGAGCAATATAAAGGATAGGACATGGCGCTGTACAATCCTGTCCTGCGGGCCGTCCGGACCCCTAAACTCCCGCGCCACCGCCTGGGTGAGCCACTGCAGCTGAGCCGCCAGGTAATACCATTCAAAATCCGGCACAGCAAGCCCTCCCTCCTCCCGTGATCGAAGTAGGGTGGAGAGAGCCACGCGCCTCCTGCCAGAGCCCCATATGAATCCTATCACCATTGACCTCAAAGTCCGAAAGAAGGAGAGCGGAATCCGCACCGGCAGGGTGCAGAAGAAATAGAGCAAGCGCGGGAGGAGCACCATCTTCAGTAGGGCTATTCGCCCGGCCACAGATAGGGGGAGAGTACGCCAGAATCCAATACTGCCCCTGAGCGCTCTGCCCACATTGCCCTCATACAGGGACGAATGGGTATGATAACCTTTGTATGAAATGGTTGACGTTCTTTGGGGTGCTCTCAGTAGTTGCTGTATATTTTTAGAACGTTGGTAAGCAAATATTGGAAAATTCACGAAGGCATTGTGGAAATCATTTTCTAGTTGTAACAATGGCCATTGTTTATTGATTCTTTGATTTTCAGACTTTGCACAGAGTACTTCGAAACAAATACCAGATGTGTATCTTGAGCAATTGGTGAGGTTTTGGGTTTCAACAGTTGTGTTCTTTCTTTATTTGAAACTCTGTTCTCTACTGCTTGTGTGATGTATCTGGGGTAACCTCTTTGGTGGAATTTATCTATGATTTTGGCACTGTTTTTGACAAAGAGGTCATCTGTAGATGCAATTCTTCTTGCTCTAAGTAGTTGAGAGTACGGTAGGTGTTATTTTAGACTCATTTGATGGAAACTCTTAAAATGAAGATAATTGTTGTGATCAGTAGCTTTGGTGTGGATTGATGTAATTAACTGATTGTCAATGATCTTAATGTGGACATTCAAGAACGATATCTCTGATTTACTTAGGGTATGAGTGAATTGTATCCTTTCATCAACTTAGTTTAGGTCATTTATTGCTGTAAGTAGTTGATTTTCAGTCCCTTTCAACATCAGGAAAATATCGTCGATGTAGCGATGGTATGCACATATGTGTTGTTGCCAGTTTGGATTGGAAAGAATATGTTTTGTTTCATATTGGTACATAAAGAGGTTAGCATATGCCGAAGCGGCACAGTTGCCCACGGCTACTTCAGAGAGCTGGATGTAATAGTTATTCTCTGATGTTCTGAAATAGCTGTGATGGAGTGTGAACTGCATTAATTCCATAAGAAAAATCTGTAGGTCTTGTGGTTTGTCAGTGTGCACAAGGGCAGATTCCATAGCTACAAGTCCCAAACTATGGGGGATGGAAGTATATAAGGAATTAATGTCAATTGTACAGAGAATGATAGAGTGATCAGTGGGTATATCAATGTTGTAGATTTTTGTCAGGAAGTCTGTGGTATCCTGTATATAAGTGGACATGTTCTTGACACTTGACTGTAGATGTTTGTCTATGTATAATCCGGTTGGTTCATGGATGGAATTGCAAGTGCTTACTATACGCGGCGTCTAAGATGACTAAGGCGCCTTCCCTCAAATCTACAACATTGAGATACCCACTGATCACCCTTTCATTCTCTGTACAATTGACGTTAAGAGTCCTAAAACCAGTAAAAACGAAGTCAGCAAAACAGGAGGGTTGAAGGCACAATGTTAAGAGAGAACCACACCAAGGATGTCAGGCCTTACATATAACATTTAGTACATATGCTAATGTTTGCTATGGGAGGGCCACTACAAAAGATGACCTTGTTAATAATGTATGAGAATGCAACCATCCCCCAAATGTTACAGAAATAAAAGTAAGTCATGTACTACAAGATTTTTAAACAGCAAGCACTAGTTCCCAAGAACCCACAACAAAAATATTAAAAGATGTACCTTCACTAGTTCCCAACCACCTCAGAGACCAGCTACCACATATACCCACCTTAAGCACTTTGTAGCGAGAACTAAAAAAGTCACCAGCGATACTCCTCCTGCCTCTAAAGCCCCTAATAGATATCGAAATTCCTGATCACTTGACTATCACACTATGGGTCACATGTATGAAAGTCTTTTGTATTTGCCAATGGTGTGATTTGGTAAAATCAGCTTTTTGAGAATGCAAAATAGCCTTCCATGGCGGATGAAAGGTAGTTGCAATTTTAGGTGATCGCAAAAAATGCAATTACCTGAAATTGCGACTACAAATAGGTAATCACAAATTGTGTTTCCCTTTGCACACATGTGAAGCATTTTCCAAATGCAAACTGTGCATTTAGGAACATGCAATTACCATTGACTTCAAGTCGATGCTAACCATGTGCAAACTTGTACCATGTAGCCACACATGCCCCTAGGGCATGTGTGCACTTTACATATGTACATTTATTTTTCGGGGGGTACTTCAGGGGGGCCTTGGCCCCCAGGCACCATTGAATTTGGATTACCTAATTTGCGATTACCAATTAGGTAATTACAAATTAGCTAATCAAAACCATTCACACCTACGGGTCAACTGACCCATAGGAACGAATAGAGTAATATTACCTAATGGAGATTCACTATTAACTGAATTACTATTAAGTAATATTAAGGAATTACAAAATATTTGGCGATTCATTACATGCATAGCAGTTTGCGATTACCAAATAGCGATTCAGTAAAAATCACTATTTGGTAATCGCTAAATGCTTATTTGATACATGTGGCCCACAGTGAGGAACACTTCCTCTTACATGATGACCTTAACAATGATAAAGATATTTTCTACCACAGATACCTTATTAAAATTAACTCAGTGTCAAACATGAGTTCCAAAATGTGCCCCAAACCATTTACTTAGATATGTATAATACATGGTGAATATGATGACACTAATATACCATTCGTAAATGTCCCACTACCTAATCTGCAAAGTACCACTTACTACGAGGTACTAAAGCCAATAAAAGTAAAACAAACAACTACTCCCCAAATAAAATAATATTATATTTTGAACAAACCATGATTCAAACTATCATTAAACTTTACCCACACACAGCCATACAAGGATGTTACTACCACGTTAACCAAAGTATTTGAAGACACCTCCAACAATCTACCTAAGGGCCGACTACTGCATTCTTGAGACCGCTGTTCCATCGGTGGCAGTACGACTGCCACCTCCTCGTCAGTCCATCCGTCCGATTACGAGAAGGGCGGTCAAATCACCACAAGACTGCCGCCTGGATCCCGACTGGGTGGCTGGGTGGAAAGTGGTGGTCTCTGGTGGCGGTACTGGTGCCAGCACCGCCATTGAGATTCCGACCTGCCTTACCACCGACTTTTTCATGGCAGAGACCCCGCCAGGAAAGGGATGTCAGAAAGGTGGGAAAGGGGCCCCAAACAGGGGCGATTTTGCATCATGTTGTGCCCCCGCTATTTGCACTGTGTGCTATACATGACATGGTGCATGGTACATAGTGCGCCAACATGCAAGAGGCACTGCCATCATAGCGGTATATGCTTGAAGCTCTCTATTAGCCGAAGCATGCCGCCACCGTGGCACCGCCAACACAACATCACTAGCCCAGAGGTGTACTCAGAACGCGGTGATAGGGATACCGCCCAGCTTGGCGGCGCTCTCCTAACTGCCGCAACGGAAGTCCAGCGGTCGGACCACCGATCTAAGAATCTGGGCCTAAGTGTAGAATATGCCACAACCAGCCAATTTGCCTTCACAGTTACAAACATTATTATATTAGCGTATACCCCTGTTACAGAGGTAGCAAATCACTTCAATGTTCTTATAGAAAGTCCTTTCTACCAACAAAATTAACACAAACTAAGTCACCTAATAGATTATTTTAAGAACACCTAGGTTAGCTCATGATACAGATGCCAACCCAAATTCCAAATAATGATGGAAGGTCTTCAACAGCACCATGGCACAGAAAGCCAAAACAAACAACACAGTGGAAGGTTCGCACAATGCCTTCCAATCCACACTAGCCAGAACCGAACCTACACTGTACATATTCATAGAAACCCTCCAAAAAAGCAGAAAGCTACCAAGAACTACCAATGGAACAATCAGCAACCCAAATTAAACTCAAAATAACCAGACAAACTAGTAGATTGTACGACATGCTACAATACTAAGTAAAACTCTTTAACAAAGAAATACACTACTTTGAAACAATAGCGAAAAGTCTAAAATAAAAAAATCTCATTTCCTACACAGCACCGAATGAATGGAAGAAAAACCCAAACCAACAATAAAAAAAATTGAACTAATTAATAAACAAATTATTTTTATACATCAGTGAACGAAATATCCAACTCCAATTACAAATTAAACTGATGAATGTTTATTAATTACTCAAAAAATCAATACGCCACCAATTAAACACTTAAAATACAACCAAAATCAAATAGGAATAATTAAGTACTACACATAAAATAGAAGATAATACGTCACAAAAAATATACAATAGACATTTATTTAAAAGAATAACATTTTCTATTCAACATTGAATAACTAAAATATAATATATTGTTCTGTAGCTGCAGATCTTTCTCTGTAATGTTGTAGTAAAAATATAATCCACGAAAAAGGGTCAAATAAATGTAAAAAGCCCAAAATACAAAAATAAAGCAGGTCCACTGCAGATCCCTTGAAGCAATCTGAATTTTTAAAGAACCATAAAAAAATCTAGAAAAAGCAAAAACGCTCCAGAAAAACCGAAAAATCAGAGGAAATCTAAATTACAAATATTGGTTTACTAGAAACCAAAATGATTTCTTTTAGAAAAAAAAACAAAATCCAAACCTTCATACGATACCTTCAGATTCATAACCCTTAAAATAAGACACAATATCCAACCACAAAAAACAGTATATTCAAATGCAGCATAAACATAATAATTATTATATACAAACCACATAACTTAATAAAATATATCAAATAATGAAATATCAGTAGCTAACACAACCTAAGCCTAACGCTAACCACTAGTAAAACAAATCACAAAAACTGCCAATAAATCTTCCAAAAACCACAAAACAACAATATAACTACCATTTACTAATGCTCTCTACATCCCTCAAAACCATAAAAAAAATTCTTAAAAGAGGTCCTACCTGCTTCGACGAACAGCAACACCTTCCTCGTGACTTACTTCCAGGAAAATGAACAAAAAACAAAACCAGTAGACTACAAAAGATTAGTTAGTGATAAAAAAAATGGCCACTAAATGAAAAAAAGACTATATCCCTATATAAAATAATGGGGATTTAATATAAAAAAAACATAAAATTATATACAAATATGAAACTTAAAATGATATGCAAATTGTTTAAAAACATTGTATGTGAAAGAAGAGTATTCATATGCAAAAAACAAAATGTACAATAGAAAAATAGAATAAAAATTTTGAAATGTACATCAATGTCTGAATATCATTATCATGTTTTATTGAATATAAAAAATTTACCAATGCATAGTTTAAATATAACTGTATTATTTTTTCTTATATGTAAAAATATGTTCGCAATTAAAAAATATACATACACAATCAATAAAAATGTAAACAAAGTGAGTTATGTACCTTTATTAACAAAATAATTTGATAATTAACTTTGTATCTCAACATTTTAATACTTACTCCTTCCTAAAACATTGTCGAGAATGTTTTGGACACTAAAAGGACTACCTTTACTATTCCCATGCCTATCTAAACCATGTCATGGAAGGTGTAGGATGCTAAAGTGGTTACATTCACTAATCAGACTCCAATCTAAAAAATGTTAGTGAAGTTGTTGGACACCAAAGGGGTTACATATACTATACCGACTCCAATCTAAACCATTTAGGGAAAACAGTTGGATACTAAAGAGGCTACATTTACTATTTCCTCGCTAATCTAACCATTTTGGGGAAGATGTTGGATGCTAAAGGGATTATATTTACTATTCCCACTTCAATCTAAACCATTTCAAGGAAGGTGCTGGACACGAAAGGGGTTATATTTACTATTCCCACTCCAATCTAAGCCATTTTGGGGAAGGTGTTCGAAACTAAAGGGGTTATATATACAATTCCAACTCTAATCTAAACTATTTCAGGAAGGTGTTGAATAATTCAACACGGGTTACATTTACAATTCCCACACCAATGTAAAATATTTTAAGGAAGGTGGTAAACACTAAAGGTATTACATATACTATTCGAACTTCAACCTGAATATTTTTGGAGGAGGGATTGAATACTAAAGGTGGTACATTTACTATTCCCACTCTAATCTAAACCATTTGGGGTAAAAATGTGGATACTAATGGCCGTCCGCCGGATTATGAGATTGTCGCAGACAACCACGGCAGTGGTGGGGGGAAAGCAGCGATCATAGGGCGTTACAGAGGAATACACACTGTCAGTATTACAAGTTGGCTTTTCGAAGAGCCGACCAAGGCGATCGGACTGCCTGCTTTGAGTCTGTGGAATTGATGGATTTGGGGTGCATATTCATCCATTTCCTGTTCTCCCCGTCTGACTCTGACATGGATCCATTTCTATATGTCCCCCCTTCACAGCAGCATTTTCATCCCAAAGAAAACAACCATGTTTGTGCCAAAAAACAGGTAAGTCAGTTTTGTACCATATGCCTGTTGATTGGACTGGCCACATACAGGCCAGACTCCAGCAATGAGTAGGTGGTATTTTTACACATGTATTATGCATATGCGTAAATTCGAGACATGTGCAGTCATAATATACACACATGCATGTATAAAGCTAATTCTGAAGGAAGATTTAATTTATCGGAGACAATTATTAAATGGATGGACAAATAAGCAAAAGCTTCTTTGAAGTTAAGGAAACACTTTTTACAACATGCACTCTGAAAAATATTTTGCACTCCACTTTCTTAATCACGGTACAATTCCTAAGAGCCACAGCACCTCGGCAATGGAACCTATCAGGAACCAAACTGCTTTTTCTTTACATTTTTACTTTAATATTTACTAATATAAACATCTATGTTTAATAACACTTTTGGTTCTTCTCTCACAGCAAGGCATCAGTCACAAATTGTTCTGAAAGTTGAAAAGTTAATTTTCATTTAGATTTGAGTCTGACATCTTTGGCTAATGCTGGTGAAGGTAGACAGGACAGACAAGTAGAAGACTATAACATTGCAGAATCTGCACAGTTGTACCTAATTCACAAAGCAATAAAGTACTCATGCAAGTAGTCGCTGTTGTTTGCTCTTGTCTCTACAGTCTTGGGTGTGGCGATTTTTTTTAACTTTTAGACGGCATAGGTAATGCCCAAGGGGTAATCTGTCAACAATGTGGTGATGTCCTTAAACATGATAAAGTTAATTGTTGTTACACTGTAGTCACAATGGCAATGATGAGGCATCGGCAAACATTACTTAATGACAGGATTCCATGCAAAATATATCTATAGTATTACCCCAAGTCTTGAATAATATCATACTGACTATACTGAAGCAAGAGCCATTCGAACAACAGCGCAAGATGATAATCAGTGTTCAACTTTTGGGACTCTGGTGAATCCACTTCACAGACATTAGTCAACCAATCCTCAAAGGCAGATGCTTCTACTACAGTTCCAGTACAGATTTGGAGCAAGACTGTTGATTGGCACTCTTGTGATCGCTCTGGAAGATACACAGTTTTGTGGTGGACATTTCAGGTTTCCTAGTTCATGAATATCAAGCTGATCATCGATAAACAGGACAAAGGTTGCATTTTCTGTTATGTTTAACACGCTTGTATGTTTGTCATATACTATTTCCTTTACCACTTATGTTCTAAGGTCCTCACTGGGGCCACCAAATGGTCAAATATTTTTTAAGTAAATGATAATTCTTTTTAAACAATTTATATTTTCTCTAAGTTTGAAGTTGATAATCGCAAATAGATGTTTGCGAACACATTCATTTACAATTTTAAACATGAGGAACAGTAAAAAATATTACAAAAACCACTGTAGGCCTTTAAAGAGCATGGAGTTTTGTGGAGAGGAGCCGGAGGTGATTAAACAGTATGCATTATATAACAAAAGAAGGACCTGACTCTAATCAGTAAGGCTGAGTCATCTACACTACACATCAAACAAGCTGCCAATACTGATAAACTATTCCTATACCAATAAATGATAGATGAAAGGATATCAAGCCAAGCAACCAAAAGCTTATTATTAGCTTTTATTTTCAATATTCAAAAGATTTGTTTTCATTTAAGAAACATATAGGGGATATATACAAACAAATGACAAAACATATGATGACACAGAATAAATAAACCCACCTCTTTTCCTTCATACTCACTCCTCATTAATCATTCATACAGTCACAACCACATTTACACATTCAAAACTCTCAACACATACTACATAATCCTAACAGGCCAGTGTGATTATTATGAAAACAGGTCTTACCACTACCCTAACAAAGTTTATGAAAATACATAAAAATTGCATGAGCAATTAGACAGTTTCAACAACACAATTTTTACAAAGTAACATCAGTTTTGATCACAAAGTAGATACAAATTAATTGGGAGTGGCATTGACAAAGGTCTTCATGTTTCAAACCCCAGTCATTGTGGGGGTTCTCATCAGGACCACTGTGAAAACAGAAAAAACGAAAAAATAATGTCAGAGCCAAATTCTAGCTTCATCTGCCCAGCGCTCCTCAACATTCGCACCTGGCCACGACTTACCAATTTCAAGAAGAGCCACCGCCGTGGACTTCCTCTAAAATCTAATTCAAAGTGTGAATCTAAAGAGAAATAAAAGCAAACAGAAACGTCCTGTTGTCCAGAATTATCTCGGATACATGAGGTACAAAAGTTCTCTAATTCAGACTTGTGTACTTACTCTCTCCCGATTTTTCACTGTGGATCCTGTGTTTGGATAAATTATTTGATGCACCAGGACCTCGGCACCTAAATAGAACATTCATGTGTTCTCATGAGTTGACCGTATATAAATCCCCAGCTTAAACCCCACCGTCCGTATTATAGTGTGAGGCGTACCTTCTAGATGGAGTGCTCGTCTGCTGGGTGTGTACTAAGTTTCAGTGCCCCTCGCCGAAGAAAGTGAAGTATGTATATCTCTCCCCTGGCTGCCACCAGCTGGAACAAAACATTGAGGTTAGATAGGTTTCCCGTTTTTCCATTGGACACTAATTCTAACTTGCATACCTCCGAACGAGGCTTACCTCTCAGTTCTGGTGGCTTTCTCCACTGTCCGGCACAGTTGCAGTAGCTTGTACCAGCTATCAATCGCTGAAGTGTAGCCGCGTATACAACCCGGAAGTTAAATTCTCATTCTACGTAGCCCGGCCGCTATTGGACGTGCGTAAAGGGTGCAAAGCTTATCGGTTGTTGTCGTTTGGACCTAAAGGAATCGATGAATATGAGGGGGTTGGTATGCGCAATAAATACAGCCCTCATGTGGTGTTGAACAGTGACCTGCTCATTTATTAATATGCAGCAGCTTCTTAAACCCGGGGGTTGAATTCTCAGTGTACCTTGTCCGAGCGCTGTAACAAGAGTGTAACGGGCGCTGAGCCTGTTGGTTAATGTAGTTTGAGCCAGGGGGCTCGAGATAGGCGGAAGGGGGAACGTTGTAAACACGATGGATACAGCCCATCAAAAAGGTTTAAAAGTGGCCTGTACTCAGTTTCTAATAAAAGTAGATGTGAACTCATAATCACAACTTGAATATTGATTGTGTGGCGGGGATCATCCCTAATATGTGTTGGTACCAACGCCTATAGTATAGACACGTGATGGTCTGCATGATCAAGTGGAGCTACGGGGAAATACCTGCATGGATATATTTACAGTTTATATAATTCGGACATCTAATTCAAACCTGACACGGCAGTGTCAAATTTCAATCAATCAATCAATCAATCATGCCATTTGTATAGCGCACTACTCACCCGGGAGGGTCTCAAGGCGCTTGGGGGGAGGGGTATGCTACTGCTCGAACAGCCAGGTCTTGAGTTGTTTCCTGAAGGCAAGATGGTCCTGGGTCAGCCGAAGGTGGATGGGGAGGGAGTTCCAAGTCTTGGCAGCCAGGTAAGAGAAGGATCTTCCTCCGGCGGTGGCTCTTCGGATGCGTGGTACGGCTGCGAGGGCGAGGCTGGTGGACCGTAGCTGGCGGGTGGGCGTGTAGAAGGTCAGGCGGTCGTTGAGGTACTTGGGGCCCAGGTCGTGGAGAGACTTGTGTGCGTAGGTGAGGAGCCGGAACGTGATCCTCTTGTCGACGGGGAGCCAGTGCAGGTTCCTCAGGTGGCTGGAGATGTGGCTGTGTCGGGGGACATCCAGGATGTGTCGGGCGGAGGCGTTCTGGATGCGCTGGAGTCTTTTCTGTAGCTTGGCTGTGGTTCCGGCGTAGAGGGCGTTTCCGTAGTCCAGTCGGTGGGTGACGAGTGCCTGGGTGACAGTCTTCCTGGTCTCGGTCGGGATCCAGCGGAAGATATTGCGAAGCATACGCAGGGTGTTGAAGCACGATGAGGAGACGGCGTTGACTTGTCTGGTCATCGAGAGGGAGGGGTCCAGGATGCAGCCCAGGTTGCGTGCGTGGTCGGTTGGCTTGGGTGCGGTGCCCAGGGCTGGGGGCCACCAGGAGTCGTCCCAGGCGGAGGGCGAAGATCCCAGGATGAGGACTTCCGTCTTGTCCGAGTTCAGTTTCAGGCGGCTGTCCTTCAGCCACTCGGCGACGTCTTTCATCCCTTCGTGTAGGCAGGTTCTGGCGGTGTCGGGGTCTCTGGTGAGGGAGAGAATCAGCTGGGTGTCATCGGCGTAAGAGATAATGTTGAGGTTGTGCTTGCGTGCGATGGCTGCAAGAGGTTTCATGTAGATGTTGAAGAGGGTGGGGCTGAGTGAAGATCCTTGCGGGACGCCGCAGATGACTTCGGTGGCCTCGGAGCGAAACGGGGGGAGGCGGACTCTTTGTGTTCTTCCGGCGAGGAACGAGATGATCCACTCCAGTGCCTTCTCTTGGATACCGATGTTGCTGAGGCGCTGGACTAGGGTGCGGTGGCAGACCGTGTCGATTGCAGCGGGGCGATTCAGGAGGATGAGGGCCACTGTTTCCCTCTTGTCGAGCAGGGTCCGGATGTCGTCGGTGGCTGCGATGAGGGCGGTCTCGGTGCTGTGGTTGGCTCTGAAGCCGGACTGCGAGGGGTCAAGGGATCCGTTTGTCTCGAGGAAGGCGGTCAGCTGTCTGTTGACGATCTTCTCGATGACTTTAGCAGGAAAAGGGAGGAGCGAGATGGGGCGGATGTTTTTGAGATCGGTGGGGTCCGCTGTAGGTTTCTTCAGGAGGGCGCTGATCTCGGCGTGCTTCCAGCTCTCCGGGAAGGTGGCGGTGCTGAAGGAGGCGTTGATGATGTTTCGGAGTTGGGGTGCGATGGTGGAGTCGGCCTTGTTGAAGACGTGGTGTGGGCAGGGGTCGGTCGGTGATCCGGAGTGGATGGTGTTCATCGTGCGGGCTGTGTCTTCGGTGGTCACCGTGGTCCAGGTGCGAAGGGTGGCGGTGGGGGGCGTTGGTTCGACGGTTGGGTGCGTGGGTGGGGCGCCGAAGCTGTTGTGGATGTCGGCGATCTTGCGGTGGAAGAACGAGGCGAGGGAGTCGCAGAGGTCTTGTGACGGAGTGATGTTGTTGGTGCCGGTGCTGGGGTTGGAGAACTCCTTGACGATAGTGAAGAGCTCTTTGCTGTCGTGGGCGTTGTTGTCCAGTCGTTCCTTCAGGGATTTCTTCTTGGTGGTGCGGATGAGCTGGTGGTGCTTGCGGGTAGCGTGTTTGAGGGCGGTCATGTTGTCGGTGGTCCGGTTGAGGAGCCAGGCTTTCTCGAGGGAGCGGCAGGTCTTCTTGGAGTCCTTGGAGAATTTAAGTATAAGCATGGCTTCTTTTTGAGATAACTTCACCTCAATATCCCCACCTCTGGGGTCCCGTTCTACTTTGCAAATTACTTACTGTCCAGCGAATGTCTGCTTCCAAATGTGATTTCTTAATCCAGTGGTTCACCAATGGTGCTGAGATGACAGAGTTCCTTATCCGAGATTTATGCTGTGTGATACGTTGGCGTATCTCTTGGTTGGTTTTACCGATATATAGCAAATCACAGGGGCAAGTTATGCCATAAACTACACATTTTGTCTTACAATTTGTAAATGAATTGTGCTTCCAAAAGACATTCTTGTGTGTGAATAGCGATCCCTCAATGGTCTGGTCACAGCAAACACTGGTGCCGCATCTGTGGTGGCCAGTTATGGGTTGTGAGCCCATAAGCTCCCTCAATGTTTGTTTTGGTTGTTTGTTCATTGCCGCTTTCACAATAAAATTTGAGACATTTCTTTCTTTCTTAAAGGCAAACAAGGGTACGGCTACAAGATCTTTATCCAGTTTTTTAATTAAGTGCCAATTTTGGAGAATTGCCTTTTTCAAATTGTTGGAGTTAGGGCAAAAAGTCGATACACAAACTTGACGTTCCAAGGGAGGTTTTATACGTCTTTCCCGCAGGGTTTCTCGCGGCGTCCACCAGGCGCGTTTCATTGCTGACTTGACTATTTTCTTCGGGTACCCACGTTCCCGCAGGTTATCCACCAGTATGTTTGCATTTGTGGTATAGCCCTCTCTGTAGAAACAATTTCTGCGTATTCTTAAAAATTGCCCGTAGGGCAAATTTTCGCGCAGGCTCCTTGGGTGATTGCTTGAAAATAAGAGGGCATTGTTCCTATCCGTGTTCTTTTTGAATAATGATGTTATTAGGCCACCCTCTGCTGGATATACTTCCACGTCCAGGAATGGTATTTTGTGTGCGGAATGTGCAATACTGAACTTGATATCTCTTGTTCTGTGGTTCAGCCAATCAAAAAATACCAAAAGTTGTGACTCATTCCCTGACCACACTACAAAAATGTCATCTATGTAGCATAGCCAGGTAGTTATGTTTGGCAAAAAGGGATTGTTTTTGTATAGAAAGGTGTCTTCATACATTCCCATAAACAGCACTGCCAGCTCAGGGGCAAAAGGACACCCCATCGCGACTCCCTTAATTTGAAAAAAGAAGTCGTCGCTGAACATAAAGTAGTTTTTCTTTAATGCAAAAGAAGCCAGTTTGATGATAAACTCAGAAAGGACTCTCACCGTTTTTTCGCGTTTTTCCAAAAAATGAACAAGTAGCTCCACTGCTTCATCTTGAGGTATCTGCGTATACAGTGAAGTCACATCTAGTGTTGCCAGTAGATCAGTCTCTGTATTGAATGGTACTGACTCCAATTTATTAATAAAGTCAGTAGTGTCCTTGAGATATGATTTGATATGTCCCATAAATTCCTTTCAGAAAAAATCGACATATTTAGAAATTGGTTCTATCAACGAACCGCACCCAGACACTATAGACCTGCCTGGGGGCATTTTCTCATTTTTATGTATTTTCGGTAAGACGTAAAACATCGGTGTTCTTGGGTGTTTATTATATAGAAAGTTGTACTCTTTAGGGCCCAAAAAGCCTTGGTCCAGGCCATCCTTCAAGATGGACAAAAGTTCACCTTGTATATCAGAAGTGGGATCTTTTGAAACCTTTCTGCAGCAATCCTGGTCACTCAACTGTTTCAGAACTTCAGACGTATACTCTTCAGTGCCCCAGACGACTATTGCACCCCCTTTATCCGCCTGTTTAATCGGAACGGAGGGATCATTTTTCAAGGTAGAAAGTGCCATGCGTTGTTCTTTTGAGATGTTATGCTTTATATATTTGGATTTTTTTCTCCATCTCTGATATGGATGACAAAATCGTTTTTTCAAAGATGAGTATTTCTTTTGGTGTTTTGTGGCCAGGGGGGCAGAATAGGGACTTATTCCGGAGACCGGTTACCTCCCTTGTCTCTGATGTTTCATTCTCAAGAAAGAACATTTTTAATTGTAACTTGCGGCAGGATTCAATGAATTCAGTTTTAACTTTTATGAAGTCCGTCCTTTGTGTAGGCACAAAAGATAGCCCTTTGGTCAAAATGCATATTTCTGCTTCCGTTAGTTGTTTTTTCGACAGGTTGAAGATGGGAGAGCTATCTAATTTTTGTAATGTTGTTTCCTGGTGGTCATCTCCCAGGGCTGGTTGTTGTATCTGGTGCGTGCCCTTGGTCTGGTCTGGCCCCGTCCTAAAAAAGATGATGATCCTTGTTGTTGTGGTCCATTCCATTTCTTCGTTCTATTTGGGCGCCTTCCGCATTTTCTGCGTCCCCTCCCGAAGAGGATGAGGTATCAGATAATGAGATAAATTGGATTTTAGACCTGCCCTGATTTTTGGATAAAAATCTCCGTGAATCTGCCTTTGAGTAAAAATAGGCTTGTAGATAAGGATAGACACTGTCCAGGGAAAAGTTTATTTTGTCCTTATCAAACTGATTTGTTTTTTGGTTGATTGTGTAATCCTTAAATTCCAGAATGTCCTTATCAACTTTTTCTAATAACGCCTTGGAGTCTGTGATGGTCTGGTTGTTGTTTATTTCGATTTCTAATGTAGATATTTCTTCTAATTCCTTTTGGGAAATTCTGAGAGCTGTTTCGACAGTAAGGACCATAAGGTCCCTACTGCATTTAGTTTCTTGTTATAAATGGGATCGTCAGTGAACACTACAGAAATATTCCGAATCTGCAGTCCTGCAGGTATTGTACCTTCTCTTAGATGTTTCAATAAGAAGTGTCCATAAAGATCTGTTCTTATTTGCTTCTTCTTTAGGCGTAAGAGTTTATCCGATTCAGTTTGTGTTTGTGCTGTCACACTTAAGGTGGCCGAGGTGAACACTGGTGGAGCGCTCAAGAGTTTCTTTATATGATCTTCACTGTACGCAAATGTGTCAGCATCGGACATAGTCAAAATAATAAAAAATCCTCAAAACAAACAAGTGTATCCCTAATACCTAATAAATTCCAACAACCTCTTCAAACCTATGTTTACAACAAACTAGTCCTCACTGGGAGCTCCCCGCTATCAACACTATAGACACAAAAGAAGGGCCTGACTCTAATCAGTAAGGCTGAGTCATCTACACTACACATCAAACAAGCTGCCAATACTGATAAGCTATTCCTATACCAACAAATGATAGATGCAAGGATATAAAGCCAAGCAAACAAAAGCTTATTATTAGCTTTTATTTTCAATATTCAAAAGATTTGTTTTCATTTAAGAAACATATAGGGGATATATACAAACAAATGACAAAACATATGATGACACAGAATAAATAAACCCACCTATTTTCCTTCACACTCACTCCTCATTAATCATTCGTACAGTCACAACCACATTTACACATTCAACACTCTCAACACATTCTACATAATCCTAACAGGCCAGTGTGATTATTATGAAAACAGGCCTTACCACTACCCTAACAAAGTTTATGAAAATACATAAAAATAGCATGAGCAATTAGACAGTTTTAACAACACAATGTTTTACAAAATAACATCAGTTTTGATCACAAAGTAGATACAAATTAATTGGGAGTGGCATTGACAAAGGTCTACGCGTTTCAAACCCCAGTCATTGTGGGGGTTCTCATTAGGACCAACAACCACTGTGAAAACAGAAAAAACGAAAAAATAATGTCAGAGCCAAATTCTAGCTTCATCTGCCCAGCGCTCCTCAACATTCGCACCTGGCCACGACTTACCAATTTCAAGAAGAGCCACCGCCGTGGACTTCCTCTAAAATCTAATTCAAAGTGTGAATCTAAAGAGAAATAAAAGCAAACAGAAACGTCCTGCTGTCAAGAATAATCTCGGATACATGAGGTACAAACCTCAATGTTTTGTTCCAGCTGGTGGCAGCCAGGGGAGAGATATACATACTTCACTTTCTTCAGTGAGGGGAACTGAAACTTAGTACACATTCAGCAGACGAGCACTCCATCTAGAAGGTACGCCTCACACCATAATACGGACGGTGGGGTTTAAGCTGGGGATTGATATACGGTCAACTCATGAGAACACATGAATGTTTTGTTTAGGTGCCGAGGTCCTGGTGCATCAAATAATTTATCCAAGCACAGAATCCACAGTGAAAAATCGGGAGTGAGTAAGTACACAGCCAGAATTAGAGAACTTTTGTACCTCATGTATCCGAGATAATTCTGGACAACAGGACGTTTCTGTTTGCTTTTATTTCTCTTTAGATTCACACTTTGAATTAGATTTTAGAGGAAGTCCACGGCGGTGGCTCTTCTTGAAATTGGTAAGTCGTGGCCAGGTGCGAATGTTGAGGAGCGCTGGGCAGATGAAGCTAGAATTTGGCTTTGACATTTTTTCGTTTTTTCTGTTTTCACAGTGGTCCTGATGAGAACCCCCACAATGACTGGGGTTTGAAACATGAAGACCTTTGTCAATGCCACTCCCAATTAATTTGTATCTACTTTGTGATCAAAACTGATGTTACTTTGTAAAAAATTGTGTTGTTAAAACTGTCTAATTGCTCATGCAATTTTTATGTATTTTCATAAACTTTGTTAGGGTAGTGGTAAGGCCTGTTTTCATAATAATCACACTGGCCTGTTAGGATTATGTAGTATGTGTTGAGAGTGTTGAATGTGTAAATGTGGTTGTGACCGTACGAATGATTAATGAGGAGTGAGTGTGAAGGAAAAGAGGTGGGTTTATTTATTCTGTGTCATCATATGTTTTGTCATTTGTTTGTATATATCCCCTATATGTTTCTTAAATGAAAAGAAACCTTTTGAATATTGAAAATAAAAGCTAATAATAAGCTTTTGGTTGCTTGGCTTCATATCCTTGCATCTATCATTTATTGGTATAGGAATAGCTTATCAGTATTGGCAGCTTGTTTGATGTGTAGTGTAAACAGTATGCATGGCAGCTCTTTGCCAATTATGCAGAAAAATAGTATTCATCTTGCCAACAATAGTAAGATGGACACCATCACAGCAAAACAGATCTCGACTGTCAAATTTATCCAGCCCCAGTAAATACGGCCAAAATAGAGCTTTCCAAAATGTGAAGACATAACACCATTAACGCTGCATTGTAGTTGGTCCATCTTCAGAATGTCAGTAGTGAAGAATCACTTTTGAAATTAGGCAATACATGAAAAACTAAACTTCGTGTACTGGGATATATGACATGTAAAGAGGTCAAATATTCCTTCATGTTAACTTAAAGATGTAAAATTGGAATTTGTCCAAGTTCATTACTTCCTAGGAGTAAAATAATTATATTAAGATGGTACTCACTGGACATATTCTGTAATGTTGGCAGCAGTGCAATCTATTTCATTCCATGAAATCCAACTCACTGTACCATAGCGCATGCACAGCTCAAATCTGCAACTAAATTGAAGTCATAAGCATAATGCTGTGCTAGAAGACGCATGATTCCATACCTTACGAAACCTGTGGTAAGCCATCCTCACCATTCAACAATGAAATTAAATTATGATTTTTAAAACATACCCACTACAAGATAAACACAGGGGCGGCTCCTCCACTAGGGCAGAGGAGCGTCTCCCCACTGCTTCTCGCAGTGCAAAAAGCAGAAACATAAAATGGTAATAACTTTCCTTTATTATCATTATATGTTTGGTTGCTGGCAGGCGAGTGAGCAGGGCTGCTCTGAGAGCACGGTAGCGGAGGAGTGGTGTGCCTGTCCACTCTCGAGTGTACATAGACTGTTTGGTCGGCCCCCTCGGGCCGCCCAAACCAGTCATACGCACACTGCCTTTTCTCCATGTAGGCTGCAATGCAGCATACATGGAGAAAATGGCCTCCACATAAGCCCCTGGCTGGGTGGCGTCCAGACCAATCACAACCCTCCTCGCAGTGTTGTGATTGGCTTTGGGGTGGGAGAGAGCCTGGCTGTCTGCTTCTGCTTCCTATTCCTGGAGACCAGAGAAGATGCGGGACCCAGCGGCTTAATAATTTAATTAAAAATTAAAATTCCACCAGCGCACGCAAACCCCCACTCCCCGCATGACACCCCCGCTCTCCCCCACCCCTCCCCACGTGCGAGTCATGCCGGCTGTGAATGGATAAACATGTGCTAGCAATATGCACTGATTGGCTAAAATCTGTTTTTTTTACCAACAAAATATATAAAGAATATCAAATTACTGAACACGTAACTTCTTTATCAAAATTAATTTGTTTGGGATAACTTGAATCATATTGTTTGTGACATCATTGAGAATTCATAAACATTAACAGAAACCCATCATCTACAAATTTTAAAAAGCATCAACTTTGATTAGATAATATTGGCAAACATTGGAAAATGTTAAACCAAATTACTACAACAATTCCTAAAAATCAACCAAACAATAAAGATTAAATGCAATAATTCAACCAAATGTATATATGCCATATGGTAATATGTTAGCCACATTAGCATTTTACAAACAAGAGTGAAAGGAAAAGAGTAAAAGCAATTCATATAATGTAAATGGATTTTGATAGCAAATGTTTGTGAACTTTAATTACACCCAAAAAATGAAACAAAAACTAAACATTCATGTTACTGTTTAAATATACCTTTTAAACAAAAACGAATGGAAACCACATACATGTAGTCCTGTTTATTTTTAAATGTATTACCAAAGAGAGGACTGGGCTGTTCCTGGAGTGCAGGTGCAGGTCAAAGGGATGTGGATAAGCACAGGTGGTTAAATGGTAACCAACTAGTGGGTATCCATTTTGTTGGATATATTGGCCTCACACACCCTTGCAGGTGTCATGCTTCATCATGGGCAATGCTCCTCGTTGGGTGGGCGGTGCAATACCCAATGGGCTACACCTCAAAGAGGGGCTCTTTGGCGGAGATCTTTTTATCCAACTGCCCATGTGTGAAGTGTGGGTGAGGGGCCAGAATAGTAGTAGACGGACAGTGAAATATAAAATAACGCAGGAGTACCGGAAGGAACTTTTTTCTGATGGTCCCGTGCGCTAACTAAAAACAATAGTTAGTCTGGGAGGTCTGGAAAGTGATGTATTCCGCACTCAAGACTATACTAAAAGGTGAAGGTAGTGGTCGACATGTTTCTCGCTTAGGGTGAAGTTACCCGCGATTCATCAGGACCTATAAGCTTGCTGTCTACAGTGTTGCTGATCTAACTAGTATCAGTGTTTACAACAATAGTTTGGAAATGAAATACCTGCTCATACATAGTTCCATGCCTAAAGGTCAATAGGTAAATGTAGCAGCAGTGTCTGGCGGGATAGACATCAGTGAGTCAAGCCTCTGTAGCTATCCGGTCCTGGCGGAGAAGGGTAGGCTACACAACGCTGACACTGGAGTAAGAACCTTAGCTACAGAGGCTTGACTCACTGATGTCTATCACGCCAGACACTGCTGCTACATTTACCTATTGACCTTTAGGCATGGAACTATGTATGAGCAGGTATTTCATTTCCAAACTATTGTTGTAAACACTGATACTAGTTAGATCAGCAACACTGTAGACAGCAAGCTTATAGGTCCTGATGAATCGCGGGTAACTTCACCCTAAGCGAGAAACATGTCGACCACTACCTTCACCTTTTAGTATAGTCTTGAGTGCGGAATACATCACTTTCCAGACCTCCCAGACTAACTATTGTTTTTAGTTAGCGCACGGGACCACCAGAATAAAGTCCCTTCCGGTACTCCTGCGTTATTTTATATTTCACTGTCCGTCTACTACTATTCTGGCCCCTCACCCACACTTCACACATGGGCAGTTGGATAAAAAGATCTCCGCCAAAGAGCCCCTCTTTGAGGTGTAGCCCGTTGGGTATTGCACCGCCCACCCAACGAGGAGCATTGCCCATGATGAAGCATGACACCTGCAAGGGTGTGTGAGGCCAATATATCCAACAAAATGGATACCCACTAGTTGGTTACCATTTAACCACCTGAGCTTATCCACATCCCTTTGACCTGCACCTGCACTCTAGGAACAGCCCAGTCCTCTCTTTGGTAACACATATCTGAGTGCCAACACTGTGGTCTGGACCTTCCACTTTTCCCAAGTGGTAATTTTGCCCTCTTGATCCATGTAGATCTCTTCTCCCTCCTTTTGTATACAACTATTTTTAAATGTAGACATGCATAAAGCATAATAAAAAGTGTCAACTTATACTTATAAATCTTATATTAATGTTAAAAAACTATTTAAAAAGAATTTCCCTGAAAAGCAAATTTAAAGGAAAACTGTGGTTGACTAATATTTTTATAGAGGTTTTGCCATAAAAAAGCAATTCTCAAGTTAAGGTGATACCTACCTTGTGTCTCAACCTCACCATATTAAGTCAACCAAAATGCCCACCACTTTTATTACTGGGCAAGATTTATGTGTGGGCATCACATGTCCATTATACATATATTTATGTGCCAGGTGTGGGCATATGAAAGTAGAAGTAAGGAGGTGTGATTAGGGTATGAGGTCATATACTAGAATTCATACACAGATATAAATGATAATTGATAATTTGATGAATATGCATACAATTTACTTTTTATTCTCAAATGTATGAAGATCCACAGGGAGGGCACAGATTAAAAAGAGGGAAGTGTTCCTTTGCTAATAACTTGGCAGTGTGTGACGAAGCTGCACAAAATATTGGTAGAAGCGTGAAAGGAGTAGCTTTTTATTTTTATGTCAAGTTGTGTAACTATTCATCAAAGGGAGGAGCAAAGTGAAAAGGGGAGGCTGTAACATTTTCATTTGCTTATAACGTTGCAGCTCTTTGTTGAACTTGCAATAAATGTGACCGGCCATTCGAAATTTACAGCCAGTCCAGGTGTTTCTGGTTTCATACAAATCTATTGAGGGTTTGAAGGGGGGGGGGACAAAACATTTGTGGTGTACTATTACATTTGGCACTGTTTAATTCATCTGCATGAAATGGGACAGGGAACAGAGACTTGGCACGTTTTGTCTTCTCTTTGATTTTTTTAATTTGACCAGTGGCATTGGGCCTGAAAAAGTGTTAATTTGCTAATTGTATTGGCAGTATGTGACAAAACTGTATGTTATTTGGTAGAAGTTTGGAAGGACTGTGTTTCTATTGTTGGGGGGGTCACAAAATGTATAACTTATTAAGTCGCAATTTAATGAATCTGCACCTTTTGATGAATCTGCACTACATTTGACAGATTTAGCATGCTTATCCTACTCTTGCTTTTCTCAATTTCTTATGTATCCATTATGGGAGAGCATATTGAAAGGGAGGTATATAGAAGTGTTAATTTGCTAGTTTATTTGCTAATATTAGATAAAGCTGTATGAAATTTGACAGACGTTTAGCATGTTAAGAGGGGAGACAAAGATAATTGGAAAGAAATAAAGGATTTTTTCTCTATTAGCTTTGGTGCTGTTTGACAAATATAAAGACATTTGGCAGATAGTTAGCATTTTAAGCCAGGGTAAAGCCAGGTAGTCCCTGCTACCATCCCCGCTGAGCATGGTCGAAGGCGATTGGATGTATTGGAACATAACCTAGTCGAAGGCCGTGCACACAATGCATAATGAGAACATGGCAGATGACTGTAATAAATCATTACAGGAATACGAAATTCAATTTAAAAAAAACCTTAAAGGTTAGTCATAGTTCTGCGAACACAAAATCGAAGAAGCCCTGAAGTTTGCTGGTTTTTGTGTGCAATACTCAATGCACTCCATAACCCAGCTCCATGCTCACAACACCCTTTAGCTCAAGGCATGTAAAAAAGGCTATCTGTTGTGAGTAAAACATGATGGTGATGCAAGTTATAATGTGAATTATGCATTGTACACATTTTTCGGTTTTATATTTTATCATAACTTTTAGAATGTTTTTCAGTGAATATATATATATATATATATATATATATATATATATATATATATATATATATGTATATAATACATAGGTGTGTATATAAAATTTTCAGGTGTGTGTGTAAGCGTATGAATAGCCCTACACACGACAGAATGCATACGTAAGGATGCCTGTTTTCCACCGCCTGGAACTATCCCACACAAACGGAAATCGATCTGACGCTTTTACCAGTGGACTTGTGCACAAGAGAAAGGCTGAGGGAGGTTGCCTGAATCTCTCTCGAGAAGACAGTATGCCAAAATCAGCCACTGGCTTGACTCCTACATATCATACCTATAGGTTGGATTCTGGGGACCCCCTCTTCTCTGTATATTGGGCCATTTGTGACATGATTGGGATTACCTGTGCTATAATGGTGATGAACTCTGGCATAATTGTTGTAATTCTTGTCATAATATGGGCATCCATGTCATGATGTACATCTTCCCTACGACAGGGCTGGTCATGGCATAATGGTAATTATTCTGGGCATACCGTGGATAACTACTGCATGATGGCATCCACTTCCGACATAATGCTAAACCTGGCATAACGCGGTTGTTCTTAACATAATGTGACACCCGTGGTAAAATGGTACCCCCTCCTGACGTAATGCTCGCCATAGCATTTTGCTGCTAATTCTTGGCATTTGTGGCACTACCCACTACTGGTTAAATTTGGCTGTGGTATACTGTTGGTAATTCTTAGCATATAGTGGGCATTTTTGGCATTATAGTACTTGGTCTAGCCATAATACTGCCCAGGTATCTATGGCATAATACTGCCAACACTGGGCATAAAGCTGACCCTTGTATTATGGTAGAAATTCTTGTCATATAGTGTGCATCCATTTATATGTACTACCAGTGAAAGATAGAGGTTTGCACTGCAATCATTTCAAGACTACGGCAGAATATAAGGCGAAGCACTATGTCAAAGGCAGAGGGAAGGTGAAAAAGTAGAAGTGTTGCTAATCTGTTAGATTTTACCATAGCTTTGATATTATACCAGGTTGCAATAAGTGCCGTTTCAGTGCCCTGGTCGGGTTAGAATCATGTATGATTGTCAGAGAGACATGTTTTCTTTTTCTAGCAAGGCTGTTAATTGAAGATGGGCACTGTTTCAATCAGCCTGCCGGGTGCTTACCCCTGAAAACAAACTGGGAGATAAATACGGGGTACCAAGGATCTGTGCCCCACTTTTTAGGATAGGTTTGATGTAAGCAGTTTTCAGTTCATGATAGCTCTGGCTGCTGAACTGGTAATGAGGATGTCTTTGAAAATGTTTCTGTCGTTAATCCAGATATGCCACAGGTTTTTGTAAGATCGGCAAAATGATAAACAGATAGAGGCCGGAAGAAGAGTAGTTTTTGTCACAGGGTGGGTGAAGAGGTTTGGGTTACACAACTAAACATATCCAGATCTTCAGCTTTGGAGATGAGCTGGTGTCACTATCAGCCTGATTCATCAACGGGACGTTTTGCGTGGCCCTAATAGCGATTAATAGCGACTCGCTATCAAGGTCACGCAAAACGGTATTCATGATTAATTTAGAGAAAGTAAAGTGAATCGCACGCGGGCACTAATACCGGTTGCGATTATCGAAAATCGCATAAAATACGCTATTACCGGCTACATCCGTGTCGGAATTGCGAAGTCTCTAATAGCGAGATCGTCAATAGCGGGACCGCAAATAGCGCGAGATCGGGAAAACAGGAAGTCGCATGTCAAGCACAGCGATGACATCACAACCAGGAAGCAGCCAGGGCCCACCCCCATTCACCACAGTGAGGCAGACCTCGAGTCAGCAACTGGGAGAGCTCCTGCAATTCTGTTTGGATACAACTCAGAAAGTACAGTGCAGCAATGTCTGAGGATGCAGTTCCTGGGCCCAGCAACACCACAGGGCGGAAGAGAAAGTTAAAATTCTCCGAGCAGGAGCTGGAGCATTTAATAGAAGGGGTGGTGGCCAACCACTCAAAACTGTTTGGGAAGGACTCTAGGAGGGTGCCGGAACAGGAAAAACGCAGGATCTGGCAGGGTATAGCGTCCACGGTGAACTCCGTGGGTGTGGCTGATAGGTCACTGGACGAACTGAAAAAACGCTGGTACGACCTCCGAGGTCGTGCCAAAGAGAGGGTGGCTGAGCGCCTTGGAGAGTCATCGGGCACTGGAGGGGGAGGACCTACAGTCCCTCCAAACACCCCCATGGAGGACCAAGTAGAGAACACCCTGGAGACAGAGGCGGTCATCGGAGTGACTCATCTGGACTCATCCCGCCCCACCCAAGACAACCAAGGTAAGTGGCATGCGACTGCGACCCTGTCCCCTATGAATGTCCATTACCAATTAGCCTCCCATATTGTTCCATAGTCATGCCATCGTTCCACATCAGGTAATGCCCTGAAGCATTGTGGGACATGTAGTGTGGCCACAATGCAGATGTACCACAATGCAGCCAGACAGGTTCCAAAGTACGCAAAGCCATAGCCAGTCAGGGAATGTCACCCAGCATGCATGTAGCAACTGCACGTGTGACAGATACATGCAACTAATGAACGTCCACTTCCCCTCACAGGTGGTGCAGACAGCAGCGACAGCGAGAGGCTGCAAATAGTTGAGGAGGCACAGGATGAGGAGGAGGTGCCGCCACATACACAGCCACCAGCCCCTGCCCCAGCAACTACTCCCGCAGCCAGGTCCACCACCAGTGTGCCTCCTGCGTCTGGCGCAGCAACTACTCCCGCAGCCAGGTTTACCACCAGTGTGCCTCCTGCATCTGGCCCAGCAACTACTCCCGCAGCCAGGTCCACCACCAGTGTGCCTCCTGCGTCTGGCGCAGCAACTACTCCCGCAGCCAGGTCCACTACCAGGGTGCCTCCAGCCCCTGCCGCACCAACAACGTCTGCCGTGACACCACCAGCAGCTGGTGCTTCAACATCAGGGCCTGCGACAGCGGCAACACAGCGGCCACCCACTGTGTCAGGCCAGCAGAGCAGGCGTGGCAGGCCTCGCCTGCAGACCAATGCACCTATCAGCAGGAGGGGGAATGGACAGGAGCTGGTGAGAGTGAGCGTGGAAAGACGCATGCTCCGTATTCATCAGCTGCAAGCACGCCAGCAAGGTGCCATACAGCTACAGCTGTACAACATTGGGCGCAATGTTGCTGGAGTGGGGGACCGGATGGACCGCATGACGGCAGCCATGGAAGGTGTGGGGGAGGGAATGGCCAGCATGACTGCAGCCATGGCAGGTGTGGGGGAGGGTATGGCCCGCATGACTGCAGCCATGGAGGCCAGCCCTGCTGCAAATACATCGCAGCGCAACGCAGCACACCGCCGCCACCGTCAGCTATTGACCCGGCTGACCGCCTACACCAGGTCCAATTATCTCATAGGCAATGCCACATCACAGTTGTTGCGGCGGTCCCTTGCACAGCAGCAGCAGCTCATCCAGTGCTGCGAGGATGTGGCCAGGGTCCTTGAGCACCTGACCAGTGCCGTGACAGCACTACACCCTCCTGCTCTACCTGCCACTGTTGGGGGTGATGATGCCAGTGAGGGGACATCGAGTGTGAGCAGCCACTCTGCCTCACACGTAGGGGCACTCAGGCGCAGCACCAGGCCCACAGCAGCTGCACGTGCCTTGGATGAGGATGAGCCACAGAGGCGCTTGGGTGGTACGCACAGGAGGCGCACATGACTTCATATGACTCTTACAGGCACAGGCTGAGTATAAGCCTGCCCTGTCCTTTCACACAGCAGTATGCTGAAATACTGTTAGCAATGACAACATTTAAAGTGGTACCA
This sequence comes from Lissotriton helveticus, assembly GCF_964261635.1. NCBI lineage: Eukaryota > Metazoa > Chordata > Amphibia > Caudata > Salamandridae > Lissotriton > Lissotriton helveticus. The sequence continues at coordinate 1,051,131,213 of NC_136067.1, forward strand.
TTATTGTGAATGAAACAATAATATTTATTTTAGCAGCACACATTGGCGTTGTGTCATTATTACTTTTTGCATGCATTTGTGATTTGTGTGGTGAGGGAAGAGGGTGCATTAGAAACTGTTCAGTGTGATGTGGTTGCGACGTCTGTGGCCTTCAGCTGGATTCTCCCCGCGTGCATGGCGCGCATGTGCAGGTGGCCGGTCGTCCCCTTCAGATTCACTGCCAGAGATGTCGACAGGTATCCGGCGCTTGGTTGCAATGTTATGTAGTATTGCGCAGACAGCCACAATGCGGCAGCACACTGCAGGACTGTAATACATGGCCCCACCTGTCTTGTGCAGTATGCGGAACCTGCTCTTGAGCAGGCCAAATGTCCTTTCTATGCAATTCCTTGTCCGAATGTGTGCAACATTGTAGCGCCGTTGCTGGGGTGTAGCAGGGTTGAGGTATGGGGTGAGGAGGTAATCACGGAGGGCGTAGCCACTGTCACCTGAATGAGAGGAGCAGATGGTGAGTGCCTGTGCTGCGCTGCTACTTCATAGCAATGTGACATTGTCAACAAACTGTACTTACCAAGTAGGTGTCCTTCCCCAAAGTCTCCCCTGGCCAGTCGTGTGTGGAGGCCGCTGTGCCGGAATATGTAGGAGTCATGGGTACTCCCTGGGTACTGGGCCACAATGTCAGTGATGTATGTCTTGGCATTGCAGACCATCTGTATGTTGAGGGAGTGGTAGGACTTGCGATTGCGGAAAATATACTCCGTGGCAGCTGGTGGGCAGATGGCGATGTGGGTACAGTCTATGCATCCGAGTACATGTGGAAAATGGGCTACATTGTAGAATTATAGCTTGGTCAAGTCCAATTGCTGTTGGCTGGTGGGAAATTTGATGTGTCGGTGTAGCTGGGTAAGCATAGCGTCAACAAAAGTCTTGAGGCAGCGTGACATGGTGGGCTGGGTTATCCCCCCAGCAGCCGCTACTATCCCCTGGAAGCTCCCGGAGGCCAGGCGTTGCAGGCTACACAATACCTGCACATGTGTAGGCACCGCATTGGTACGCCTTGTTGGGTGCTGCATCAGGGGGTCAAGGTCCTGTATTAGCTGGATTATCATTTCCCCATTCAGCCTGTATTTTGCATATATCTGCTCTCTGGTTTGGCCCAGCAAGGTGACCCGCTGGCGGAATATCCTGTCCTGGATACGGCCTCTCCTCCGTGCTGCTCGCTGTAGCCTTCGCCGCCTGACCACCATGTACATTCCTGGCATTGTGGCACTCCTAATGCTGCTGCTGATTGTCCTTATGTGTGATTGGTCAGGCCTGAACCTGTTACTGATTGGCCAACGGTTTTTTGAAAAATATTTTTGAATGGCTTTTATGGTTACCACCTGCTTTAAGTTGTCCTTAATTTGCGCCGCGCAAACTGCGATTTTTGGGTTTTTCGCTATTTGTGGTTTTTCATGATTACCGATTGCGATTGTATTGCGAATTCGCAATTTATTTCGCAGGATCCGTGGATTGTCGCATTTTCCGATTCGCTAATGCTCTCCTACCGGGATTCTGCGAATATTATTGCGAATTCGCTATTATGTGTTTGCGACTTCATGTTGAATGCCGATTACGGACATTGCGCCCGCAATTGCATTTTTGCAGCGATTGCGGGCGCAATTTTGCTTCATGAATCAGGCTGAAAGTCACATAGATCTTAGGACTGGTTGTGGAATTCACCAATTATCTTGCGAAATAGCTTCGGTAATGTGCCAGGAGAAACAAAGTATTTTTGTCTTTCTTTCTATAAATATAAAGATTCTGCAATGATACCGTAATGGTTATTTGTCATGACATCTGTATGTTTTTTGTCACTGTATTCCCGAAGATCTTTTGTTAGGTTTGAAAGAATTTAGATGTATTGCGATTTAGCCAGTTGTCCGACATTCATGGACTGGAGGCTGTGGGTGAGATGAGGTTTTCAAGGGGGGTGTCCCCCTGCGGTGCAACAGTAATTGTTAGATTGTTAAGTAAGGGAGTGGTCAGATGAGCGTAGAAGGTGGAGAGTGTCGTGTATTTCTATAGGTTCTGAATCAGTCCCCCTATTCCTGACCCTATTCTGGTTAAACTAACTATCAAGTTAACTAACAGTCAGCCCATGAGGCAAGAAAACCCCCATGATGCAGATACCGTTATCTGACGCAGTCACACTACGGCACAGGAACGTGTTATCTGATTAGGTCATAACGCTTGAGATCTAATTAGACAAGCGACATTCCTCCAGCCCCTGATAAGGCATACGACGTTCTCATAACAAATCAAACCTATGACAACCTGGATAATTAATCCGTGCGGCCATTGTTTTGATTTCACAGAGAACTTTAGTAAAGAATGTGCTAACTAGCAAGTCGTATGACATCTTTATTGACGTATCTATGTCCATCCTTACGTCAATCTCGGCACCTTTAAGGTATAAATATTGCCGACCTTGCCCTATGCAAACACACGCGTGGTGACAAGACGGAGCAGCCATACTTGCCGAAGCCGAGAGCAGAAGCAGACCCCGCTGGCAGCAGCCCCGCCTTCCTGACGCGCTGAGAGACGCGCTGCTATCTCAAGCCGAGAGACCCAGCACCGGCGCTTTCGGGCAGCCCTCGCAGGCAGCCTGGAATATCGAGAGCAGAGAAAGAGATACTATTCCTCACCCATCCTAAATTCCAGGTACAGAACTGAATAACCCCTCACAGAGAATTCTTTAGTTATTCACTTGGCAAAAACAAACTTAACTTAAACTGTAACTTTCTATTCCCGCCCACGCATTAGACTTAGGTCAGGTACACGGGGTAGGCGTATTTAGAAACACCAGTTGAGCACGTTTAGTCAAAATGTATATGTGTATGTAAATATATTTTAATCATTTTAAACATCATATGGCTCAGAAACCATATCAATGTTTTTACAGTATTATTTTATACTATTGCTTTTAATGTATGCACTTTACTTAACTATAAGTATTGCAATAATATCGATCCATTTCTCATGTATGAGAAAAGAGACTGATCAATAAATAACACCTTTTTATTGAACACGCCCGTCTCTTCCTTTTCTCTACATTCTGATGAGACTAAGAATGCACGTACTGACTGAGTAAAATAATTGCCTTGTGCTCACACGACTCTCGAGATTGACTCTTGATTAGGGGAGAGCAAAGTTGTCATGCTCTATGGTTGTCAGAAACTAAATCCCTTCTTGTCTAATCAGGGGAGTTAATTCCTTCCTTGAACATTCGAGAAAGTTTCTAGCGAACTCTGAGCTTAGCTGGCAAACCCAAAAATTAAGTCTAGTATCGACAGTAGTAGACCTAGTTAACGTCTGGCCTAGGCCTTTACTGCTGTAGGTACTATTCCAATGCGCAGAGCCTATTGGGAAAATAGGAGCTACACTACATGGCGCCCAACGCGTTTGGAAAGGGCGATAAAACTAACGTAAGACATTTAGAGTAACTCAGTCGTGCTTTCTCACTCAGACCCCTTTTTCCATTATACTCCAAAGACGTCTGGAGTGGGTGAAAGGTTATATCCTCCAAAACCTCGCAGGAGGGAACTCCTATGTATGGTTCTTGGTCAAGTCAACGTTGAAGGATAAACATTCCCAAAATATTGTGCATCTAATCCTTTGTTCCATAAAGAAACCTGATCTGCAAACAAACATAATACCATCCTGTCTGTAAAATGGCAGAGAGTGATGATGAAAGAGAGGCAGTTAGATTAGCAACTGAACTCGCAGATGCTGATGCTACCATGCAAGCAGCAGACCCGAATATAACACTCATTCCGGTCATTAAAAGGAGATCTATAACCTTAAAACTTATAGAAAATGGACTGACACCTAGAGGTGGCACAGTCATATTCGTAATTGAGGCACACGAATATCGGCAGACAGAGGTATACTATTCATGGATACATTTTCCGGCAGCAAATGCTGTAACAAAGTACTTCCACTATTACAAAGTAGAGGAACCTCCTGAAACATACACTCCTTTCGAGGAGGTGGAAGTACCACTCAAATTCCAAGAGCATTTGCTCTTATTTGATGGCGCCCTAAAACA